>NC_140951.1:96100179-96797679 GCF_014529385.1 Adiantum capillus-veneris
GCAACAAGGTGAGTGTGAGGTGGTGAGAGTGAAGCAAGGCGGGAGCTCCATTAAGGGTATAATCCCTTTGTAAACTACTTCTTCTTTTGAAGTGCTAAAGCCATTGAGTGGCTGCTTTCCCGTGGACGTAGCCCACATTGGGTGAACCACGTATATCGTGTGTACTCTCTCTCTCTCTACTCTATAATCTCTTGTGTGTGAAATCTCTTTCTCTCCATTAACTAATCTACTCAAAAATCTATTTAGCTAGGTCTTATTTCCTAACAATCCTAAATTGCTGGGTATGGACTAAACAGCTAAACCAGCTAGCTAGGATAGGTAGATCATAGGAGATCCAGCAGCTGTCGCTGGCGGATCTCATCAATCTCCTCCATGGTCAGTAGTCTGACTGGGCGTTATCGATGTCGAGACAAAGTGACCTAGCTAGATCCTTTGATGCAGCCTCTGTCGATGTTGTGTAGTCCTCCGCAGTCGTGGACGTCTAGATGTTCCTAGCTCAGTCACTCGTTCGATCAGTAGAGAGATAGGGAAGTAGAGAGAGAGAGAGAAAGAGAGAGAGAGGTAAGTAGAGAGAGAGGGATAGGAAATAGCTAGAGAGATAGAGAAAGAGAGTTATATATATATATATATATATATAGAGAGAGAGAGAGAGAGAGAGAGAGGAAATAGAGAGATAGAGAAAGAGAGTTATATATATATATATATATATATATATATATATATATATATATATATATATATATATATATATATATATATAGAGAGAGAGAGAGAGAGAGAGAGAGAGAGAGAGAGAGAGAGAGAGGTAGGGAAGTGAAGAGCGAGACAGAGAGAGAGATAGGAAAATAAGGAAATAGAGAGAGAAAGAGAGATAGCGAGAGCGAGAGCGAGAGCGAGATCGAGAGAGAGAGAGAGAGAAAGAGAGATAGCGAGAGTGAGATCAAGAGAGAAAGAGAGATAGCGAGAGTGAGATCAAGAGAGAAAAAGAGATCGAGATCGCTTTTTTGAGCAAGAACCATGCAAGGCTTCTGAATCTTTCTCAAGTTGCTCATCCATCTCCACATTATCTTCTGGCTTGGACATGGAGGCCCCGTCCGGTTTACAATCAGGTAGAAAACTTTCATTGGGCTGAGAACTTCCATGGCTTGTGCATGTGGTGAAAAAAACACCAGGATGGGCATAATATCCTTGGAAAAACCTGTGCAAAAAATTGCAAACAGACGGAACATTACAAAAATGACAAAAATGGTCATGCTTTAATATATGATTCATCAAGTGCGGCATTGGAAAGCTTTCTCTGACAGGCTACCTCGGAATGGAGGCAGGTGGGTTCGTAGACAAAGAAGAAACTATGGAACTAAAACAGGCAAAGGGGTTTTGTCTGCTACATGCAATGCCATGTACACCTGGGAGTGCACTTATGTGTCTACCCATATAGGATTTGACCAATAAAGACGAGATTTTGACCCGGTGGTCCTGATCTCCGTACACCTCTGGACCGAGGTGTACGGAGATTGGGCAAGACTAGAGAATGCGAGGTAGTTTACATTGTGAGGAGTATATATATATATATATATATTGAAACAACATTCATAATCATTGTAGATGGCAACGTCATCAAGTAACACGGAGGAAAAGATTGCATGCTCGTGCACGCTCTGCAAGTATCAAATCCTGCGCAAGCGTAGGATATGTAATGAGCATGTGCACAAGTACGGAGAGTTTGCTAGAGAAACCGTACAGAATCTGCGATATGACTCCTACGGAATGGGCATTGATTTCCGCGACATAGCACCTATATCTGAGAGAGAGAGAGAGAAAAAAGATTATGCGTGAAGGTCCGACCAATATAGAGCCACGGATGGAAGCAGAAAAGGGCTTACAGACAGAAGACGACGGCATGGAGGAGATGCTGGATGCCTTCTTCCAGACAAGCGAGGAGAATGCGAACAAAGCAGCACCAGAAGCCGTGCGCCTATCTCCTGAAGACATGTTGAGGAAGTTGGCACGTCAACCAATCTATGAAGGCGCCAAAATATATGTGCTTCGTACTTGTCTGGCGTTTTTGAATCTTCAGTCAGTGTACGAGTGGTCAGATGCAAGCGTCACTGCTTTGTTTAGGTACATAATTTACAAAAGAGATTTTTCGATTGCAACGGTGATGTGCTTGGAGAGCTTTTTAATTTAATGTGGCTTAAACAGGTTATTGCGGGAGCAACTTCTCCTGGCTGGCAATAAAATTCCCCCCTCCAGGCCAGACGTAAAGCAACTTCTGACCTCATTTGGCTTGGACTACAACAGATTCATGCATGTCCAAATGATTGCATTCTTTTTCGCAATGAATTCGCAGATTTTCTGTCGTGTCCTAAGTGCGGAGCAATGCGCTACAAACAAGATGCAATTGGCGAGACAGTGCCAGCTAAAGTGTTGCGGCATTTTCCTATTATTCCTAGGATAAAAAGCATGTTTCGTTGTGGTTCCATTGCAAAGTTGATGCAGTGGCATTCTACGAATAGATCCACTGATGCAAAATTTAGGGTGCCCGCTGATTCGAAGGCTTGGAGGCACATTGAAGATACCTGGCCACATTTTAAGAGTGAACCACGCAATTTGCGTTTGGGCATGGCAATGGATGGAGTCAATCCATTTGGCTTGAGAAGCTCGTCATGGAGCACTTGGCCTGTGTGCCTTATCAATTACAACCTCCCGCCATGGCTTTCTATCAAGAAGGGTCATTTGATTTTAAGCTTGATTGTACCTGGTAAGTTCAAGGCAAAAAACATGGATGTTTATCTAGCTCCACTAGTTGACAAGCTCCAAGAGTTATGGCATGGGATCGACATAGCAGATGCGGTTGAACCAGTAGGACAACAGCATGCAAGGATCCATGGACTTCTTATGTGGACTATGCATGATTGGCCAGGATACCGAGAAGCTTCTGGTAATGGTTATTGATTTACAAAATTCTCGCTATTCGCAATACCTTTGCCTTGGCCTGATTCATGCTTTGATATATGCAAGACTAACAACTTCAGGATACAATGCATGTCCAATTTGCGGGCAGTCTTTGGATGTGCGCTATTCTACCTCTCTTCGAAAGACAATTTATCAAGGCCACCACCATTATCTTCCAGATGGCCATCACTTGCGTGAAGGCCAGCTTGGTCGCGTCGAATGTCGTCCTATGCATGTACAAGAGTGGCGTTGCCGATGGGAGCAACATGAGGGGCAACCTGTTCCAGGAATGAAACGTTTGTCCATTCTCCATACGTTGTCGTACTGGGGTGATCTACTAATTAACCATTTGCTGGATCCAATGCATATATTCAAGAATGTGGGAGAGCTCCTCTGGAAGACAATCATGGGAATGAAAGACAATCGAGCTTCACGAGATGATTTGCAGTCGGTTGGAAAGATGCCAGAGCTGTGGCCTTTCACCAATGCAGCTGGTCAAACAAAACTTCCAAGAGCGCCATGGGTATTGCTAAAAAATGAAGAGCGACAAGTGAAAAGGGTGATTTCAGAGTTCAGGATGCCAACAGGATATATGCGATGTCTCAAGACAGTATTCACCCGTGACGATCAACTGTCAGGGTTGAAATCGCACAACTGGTATAAGTTCTTGCAATTCATTCTTCCAATTGCGATCAAGGGGTGTTTAACGGAGGAAGTGCGGACCTGCATATACAAGATTTCAGAGCTAGTGCGGTGGATCTCTTCCAAGGAGATACGGGAGGAATCTATTGCAGTCGCAAGGGCTAACTCCATTGAGACAATTTGCATGATTGAGAAGTATCTACCCACGAGCTGCCTAACTATCCAAATGCACTTGCTCGTCCATGTAGTAGATGAGGTTGCTCCAAGAAATAAACAAGTATTTGAAGGGCAAGATCTCCTGGAGGAAAGTCAGTCAGACGACGTCCATACTACTGTGACATTAGATGAGATGGACGAAGGTATGGCAGAGGAAGCTGACAGATATACGATGGATGATGCAGACGAGCCAGAATTGACACTTGTAGATGAAGATGCAATGGATGAAGACAATCTACGAGAACAAGTTGGGGCAGAGTTATGTTTGCAATTAGAGATAGACGATGATACGGTGCAAGATCTTATCGATGATGCCTCACTCGTCGAGGCCTAGTCCTGTAAGTGTTTGTGTGAAGACTTTGATTTAAAATTAAGCTTAAAGTTAATTTAAACAACTGTGTTCTGACGCTTTATTTTATTTTCTTTGTGCAGGACTTTAGTATGGCAGAAGAAATTCCAGATCCCGCTTCCATGAATGCAGATGCATTCATGGCCTTCGTTACACGGATGACGCCTGCTCAGATGGCAGAGGCTTCTCAGTACTGGGTAGCCAGAGGCACGGGTACTACGCCTCCAGGCTTCACACCCGAGGGACCGACGCCTAGGGGGGGGATGCATACGGGGTTCAGGACGCCTATGGGTAGGACGCCTTCTTCTCCCATCACGGCCGCTTCGACACCTAGGGGTGGGGCAGAGGCGGGTACGTCCTCATCTCCGCAGCATGGGCGCACTCGCCGATCTCGGCGATCGTCAGGTGGAGGTGGTGGTTGCTGTGGAGGAGGGTCCACATATGCTTCGACCCCTCCTCGCTCACGACCCCCGTCTTACCCAGGCACACCTCTCGACACACCTCTTGGCACACCTCGGACACCTTTGGGGGCACACGATCCTAGTGCCTCCAAGCTCTATACTATATGGGGAGATGGTTCTGTTGACATGGATAGAGTCGAGACTGAGATGTGACAGCAGATTCTCCAGCTCATGGAGCTGCAGTTTTCGACCAGCATTCTGACGTCTTGGGATCAGCAAGAAAAGAAAAAAGTCACTTACATAGTGGAGACCATCTTGAGAGAGTACGAGCCTGCTCCGGGTTCTTCCGTTGTTTCGGCGCAGTGGATCAAGGGTGTTGCACGGGACACCATCAAACATCGACGAGATGCAGCTCGGAAGGCTTTCAGGACCGGCTCGCCGAAGCCTTCAGGCATCCCACACGAGACGTGGCTGCAGATCAGGGAGGATGAGTGGACAGCGGCCACGCGGTTCAGACAGCAGCGTGAGGCCGCGCAGGTACGACAGATGACTAGGGGGACATCTCATCTTGGCAGCGGAGGCTTCGACACCTTTCTCTATGAGTTTGTGAGTTTCTAATCCAATCTTAACTATGGCGTTTTTTAAAACGCGATGAATCATGTATTCTTATTACTTTGATTTTTTTATAAACGCAGAATCTTGCGATGCATCGAGCTCCATCACGCAAGGAGGAGTCAGATGGATATCGCAGAGGTATCTATGAAGTACTGAATGATCTTGAAGCTTCAGGAGAGCCTGTAGACTGGGAGGCCTTACAGTCTCGCTGATCGCTTGAGGTGAGACGTTAATATGTGTGAGTTGATTTAATTAAGTCAGTATATGTGAAGTAATATCAATACTAATTTTGTGAGTTGTCATATGTGCAAGTTGTGAGCCTAGTCATTAGTGGACCAGATTTTATCTATATGCTTTGTGAGACACAGACACGCTTCTGTGTCTCTTTTTTGTACAAACAGTTAGTGTTCAGACAGTTATTGTTTCCCTTATGGTTATGATTATTGTCATTGTCATTGTATAGACAGTTATTGTTTCTCTTTCTGGTTATGCTTATGGTTATTGTTAATTTTGTTTATGGTTATGGTTATCTGCATTATGGTTTTGATCAAAGTGATTATAGCCGGTTATGGTTTTAAGTTATGGTTATGGTTCGTTATGGTTATGCTTTTAAGTTATGGTTATGCTTTTAAGTTATGGCTATGCTTTTCAGTTGGTACGGTTGTCTTTCATTGGCCTTAAATCTCATGTGAGATCCTACATGGATAGCATGTAGGAGGCGTATACATGATATGGTTTTTTTTAAAAAGTTTATGTAAAAACAAAGGGAACTCTGCCGAAATTTCTGCGCACGGGAGCATGGTTGATATTTTGGTGTTCGCTTTCTTGGGCAGAGGGCAGGAAGTCTAGCTGTGGCTGTGTCCATCTTTTAACTGGGCACAGGCCAGGCTACCTGCCCTCTGCCCAAGAAAATTTTTTTCTGCTATGGTCGTCGCTATGCACGTCGCTATATGCGTCGCTATACGCGTGGCTATCAGCGTCGCTAATAGCGACTGGTTTCACAACGACGCGTATAGAGACGCTCATAGCGACGGGCAGCGTCGATACATGTGTCGATAACACCTTCTTTTGTTGTAGTGCATGTGTGCATCCCATTAGGAGAAATCCCCTTATATATGGTCCCTTACATGGTAGCCCAGCCCCCTATGTGTTAGAGATTGAAGAGCTAATATAACTCCCTACGTTCAATCTCTATATCTATAACCCCCTACATTCATGTTGTTTTGCAGGCATGGGAGTTTTGACAAACTTATGATTTATAATAGATTCGGTTATGATAGTAGTTTGTCAGTGACTATGAGCCATTTTCATCAAACGAAGCCCTCTTTACTCTCTAGTCTCAATGTCCATTTCTTCTTCTTCTTGAGGTCCTGCCATATGAGAGAGAGAGAGAGAGAGAGAGAGAGAGAGAGAGAAAATAATTATTGTTAGTCTAAAAAAGGATAGCACCTGTGCATCCTATAGTATTCTCTACCCCTCCGTCTTTCCCACCGCCCTTCCCTTAAATGTATGGTATGTGTATGCAAGTTTTGGGGGGCTGCCCCTATTGTATACACTTATGCACAGTTGCCAAAGAAACCCCTATTGTGCACTCACATGGTACCATACGGGACAAACTAGTGAATCCCTCGTGTACCCATTGCTTACTCTATTTTGTGGGAGTAAACTATAGTCAATGAGCTTAGGTTGATTTAAAACTTGAGTAAACATTTGAAACTGAAGTCAACGAGCTTAGCTTGCTTTAAAACTTGAGGTTTTTATCTCTTAAGATGCTTAGGGGCATCATCGACAGGCCTCTTGATTTTATCACTTGTTTTCCTTCAATTGTTTGCTCAACTCAAACAGTATCTTCTGTGATTCCCTTTAAAACAAATGCAACCAAAATTGAACCGACCTACAAGGGGACCCCATATGTTTTACCCCCGCTGTGCGGACGCGCCCTTACACCCTTCTCCCTCATCTAGGAGATGATAGACTCAATTTATCACCTCCAGGCTCCTTCCTAGTTTGTGAGTATGTGGAGCCCGTCACATCGATCCTATCAACGCTTAAGGAACGGTTGGTTACCTAAATTCAAAGGCTTCTTAACTTTATGATTCTAGCGATTCTATTTATTTAGTCCTACACGCCACTATCTTCAAAAGACAATGAACGGCAATCAATGATAGGTTCAAAGTAGGTTTGTCATAATTTTGATTCCTTGACTTTGATGTATTCAGCTTGGGTTGGATAGCCTCAAGAGTCAATACTAAGTGACACCATGATTATTGAAGAAGCAAAAGAGGGGAGGGGGGGGGGATCTTCTATAAAGGTCACAAACAAAAGCCTAGGGATCTACGGTGGATATTTGATCCACCATTGATCGCATCTCTACAGGGCAAAAAGAATAAGGTCCCAGCCATCGCATCGCGACTCGACCAACCGATCTATTGCGTCTAGTTAAAATGGTGGTAAGTGTAGTACTATTAAAGTCTAGCCCCCCTACTGCGTTGATCCAACGGCCCAAATCCCCCCCTCGCCCCATCGATAAAGCGCCTGTCATAGATCCCATGACTTTGACCCCGTGTCATATATAGACAAGAGAAAGGGGGGGGGGGGGGGAGGAATCAGTGATTAGGAAGTCATGGGCTAGGTCTCTAGGCACACTAAACTAGATCAATGCAAAATCAAAGTGTTGAGGGTTGGCTAGGAATGTTATTGATGGATCACGAGTCGTGACCATACTTGATTTGAACAAGAATCGTTGTCCACACTTAAAAATTGAGCACAAGTTAATAAAATAGGTAAAATTCTTAACAAAAATCAGTCCTAAAAGGAACCTAAGAACCAACAAATCCATGGTCCATGATCATACAACTCGACGAGTCCACATCTTTACAAGCACACAAAAAGTACAATATACTTAGAATCTTGCTTTTAGATTTTCAAAGACTGGCCTTATATTTCCCCAGTAGGCCCGGCGAATTTTGCAAAGTGGTGTATTAGATAGAATTTAAGGAGAAAGAAGCACGCCCATTGGCATGCTTCTTTCTTAAAAGATCCAAGACAAGAGAACCAATTTTAGACTTTTTATTTGGTAGCTTTTATCTTAAATTAAACTATTAAACTATAAGATAAACACAAAGAGAGTATAGGTGCCACATGTCATGCAATACAAACTCTTGCCCTGGGCACACAATCAAGGAATAAAAGGGATTTGTCTCAAAGAGAAGGGCTCTAGCTACTTCATGTGGTGAGGGTCATACCAATTATTCCTTGGAGGATTCTTGACACTTCTCTTCATTGTGCTCTAAGAGCGATTTGCCCGGCACATTGTAAGATCTTCAATTTTTGGGTTTTTTCTAAACATAAGAAAAATAACTTTCAATATCTGTTTTGCCAAATTTTGACTTAAGATGCTTGATTGACGTTATTGGACGGTTCTAAAATAAAAAGCAAGGTTGTTTCTATGTTCCAGTAGGTTAAACGAACGTTTGATTTAGTCTTTAAAAAATCCGTTATTTTTAACTTTTTCATGTTTTTTATGCTTTTAAGTGTTTTTTTGCAAAAAGCAAGGTCGGATCCTTAATCTACGTGTTCCACGAAAGCAATGGTTCAGTTTTGTAATAATCTGCTTTTTGAGTGCTTTTCACACTATTTTTAGCTTTTCATGGTTTTTAGTGTTTTTCAGTAAAAAGCGAATCCGCTTTTCTTATTCTAGTGGACGAGAGAAACCCGTGGTTCAATTTTACCAAAAAAATAATAATCTTACGCCATATTTAGCTTTTCAGCGTTTTTTGAAAAGCAATATGCTTTTTATGATGACCTAAACATAAAAATATCAATGTTAGTCTCCGTCGGATTCAAAATTGATCACCCGAAGCAAAAACGGGACCAAATGGGATTTTTACAAGAATTATTTTTATAAAAAGCGATACCGTAAATAAGCCGGGGTAGTACAGGGAAGTCATAATTATGTCGGGACATTACGATGAGGCATAGTCTAGCTACGGTTTCTATTAGTTGGCTGGATACTGTCAGATGGTGAATTTTGCTATAAAAATTGAATGGTAAGTAAAGAGAGTTGACCACCTAAAGCTATGCAATGTTTTTAGAAAGACTGGAGTCTTTTTCCAAAAGCAGGAGGCTAATCCAGGCTGAGAACTAGCGCTACCTGTAGCTTCGAACACACTTCGGAGAGCTGCAGAACCTATAAATTGGCATAAAGTGCTCAGTGTTCAGTGTCGTCTGTTGCGTCTACTGTCGCAAGGCTATACATACCTATTATACGGAGTGGTGCAAGCTCTTCATCACCATGTCCATAATCTCTTCTCTCTCGGAAAGAAGAAGATTAAGAAGAAGGATATTCTCTCTCTACTTGCTTATTATCTTCTCTCTCGTTTCACGGTGTACGCGCTCTCCAGAAGTTTTCGTGGCGAATAGCTCTCATCACCGCTCTCTTGCAGCAAAGCAAGAAGCCTTTCGACAGGCCCTTATTGATTCTAAAGCACAGTGAGAAGCTCTAAACTCCATAGCTATCATCTCTCTCTCTCTCTCTCTCTCTTGTTCTTATAAGTAATCAACCTCTCGGTGATTGTTTTTTCGCATACGAGTGCATGTATGGATTAACTGAGTACGTATTACGTTGCCCCATGATTATTTCATCATGTTTAACACGCTGATTCATGCACATGATGTGTTTATGATCACGTGTGTGCATAAAAAGAGCTTTTCGTTTCATGTCATAGATGCGGTAGGAACACTGTTTTGTTCATAAATCACAAATTGCTATGAATCATCCCGAACCCTTTCGTACCAGAGATAAAACACATCATTTAAAACATTTTCACTCTTAGGTGTCATATGAAAAACACGCACAAGGTAAGAAATATGATCAAAAAACAGCTTGTTGCCCACTACACAAGCAAATTTTTCGACTCCAGGCTCCTTGGAGAACCACTATGTAGATTCACCGGATGGGCAAACCCACTTAACCAATTGAAAATCTTGATGAAACTTGATGATAAATGAATTTAGGTCTCCGTTATCACCTCGGGAATGCGAGTTACTAATCATCCCATAACCGGTTTTGCCTACACAAATAGGGGCGCTACCAAGGGGGGGGGTACCATATGACGTCGTGAGTTAACCGAGCTGTTTATGTATGAATTTTGGTTTGTTTTAGTGAGATGATTTCAGTTATTAGATGCCCATAAACTTCTGTGAAGGTATATCGTTAGACATCCCGAACCGCATAGGCAGATATGATTAAAGTGGCTTTCTTTTGGGGTTATCATTTGTTGCGTGAGTACCATATGGGAAAGTGATCTGATAGAGTGATAGTCTATATTATGAAGCTGATCTTGATGCATTGTTTGAGGTCAAATAGTTTCATTTTCATGTTTTGCATACTCCCGAAAATGACAAAAAATTGTTTTTAGCATATGTGTGAAGTTATGGTTTATGGTTGACCTAAAGGTCGGATCTATTTTTCATCATGCTTATGGTGATGGAATGCTATCATATGATGTATTGGAACTCATGGATTGATGTGGATGCCTCATGTGCATGGTTATGACTGCTTTCCACCTTTCTAGTCAAAACTAGCTTTGTGCTAGAGAGGTGAAGTGCGGATGTGATGCATCAACTTGCATGGTTGGATGTTGTCAAAATTGGATTTTTATATCATGATTAGTTTCTGGGCGGATTCTTTTTATGCATGAAAGAATCATGTTTTAAGGGTCATATGTGTGTGGACTCCAATTGATTCCAGGGGATATGTCAAACTCCAAGTGTGGGAGTTGGTTCAGTGTGATTATAATTCATGGTTAAGGGCCGAGATTCCCTTATGGATTATGGTTGATATTCTATTGTGTAAGCCGGTGTGGCTCATGGTTTTTTTTTTGGATATGGTTATGCTGCCGAAATTTTTGCAGCCATGTTATGTTCTATAGTGGTTATGCAAGATTGGTCGTGCCTCACCCAAGTTCGGTGGAGTGCTCGTCCATGCGAGGCGATTGGATTATGGTTTATGGTTTTGGGAATGGATCATGAAGTGATTTAGATGGTTTATGGTAGATACATATAAGGGTAGAGACCATGTACAGTCTAACTGCTTGGAAAAGATTATTTGTGCATATAGAAAGTGCTATTGTGATTGGACTTACGTGTAATGTTTCTCATGGCAGCATCACTACAAGATTAGATCACCTACATCGCTTAGCCTTAGACTAAAGGGTCGTTGACCTGGGGCTTTGCTGGATCGGGAGTGTTGCCTAGGTCTTCTTCTTTTTGTTAGGCTCATCTATATAGTTAGTGTGTCGGGGGTTGAATGACCTACACGGCTAACGCATCAGGGATTTTTCCTTGGCTTTGCCTAAACACCCGATGCTAGGCATCGAAGAGGCGTGGCGCCTAAATGGTTGGTGTTGATACCCTACCACCTACTAGTACTTGGGATCCTTTGAGAGCTCGGGATCATGGAGGGAGGCAAAGCAACCTCAACCTATGTCTGGCTCAGGTAGGTTGGAGGTGTTATGGCTCGCTCCCGACAAAGTGAAATTCTCTCTCTCTGTAGTAGAGCGGAAGTGGATGGGTGGACCGGTCAATCCCTACACAGGGTCCGGTGCTCTGCTAGTTATTTTATCATAAGCTTTTTTATGCTATGGTATACCCAGATTTTTTCATTGCATTAATACACGGTTGCTTGTTTCATTTAGACGGGGCATTTAAAGATTCTCTGTTGTCATTCTCTCATGTCTCTGTGCACTCTATTTCACCCTCCACTATATTCCCTCTCTATCTCTTCCCGCAACGCGGTGTACACATATATTCACCCTCCACATTGCTTTCATTCATAACAGTCATTCAAGGGTAGCACTAGTCGCTAGGTACCTCTGGATGCAGTTTGAATCATGTCCTAAACTCCATGCTTGGTCGGGCACTGAGAACTCCTTCCCTATGCAAATGATTCTGCAACTCTGACATATATTGAAAATTGTATAAAAGTATAAATTGTATATCTTGTGCATAGACCCCCGAGGAGGGGTATCTCTCACACATGTTGAGTTGCTGAATGCTTATTTTTGCTACTATGGCCTCCATTGCTATCCTCCTCCCCTCCTTGTTTACACTGTTGTAGCTTTCCTCCCTCCCTCTCTCTCTCTCTCTTCTCTCTCTCTCTCTCTCTCTATATATATATATATATATCAAGAAATCACAACATATCCGATTGTGCTCTTACAAGGTGAGTATTATTGTTCATGAATGCCAATCAATGGTCTTCTCCATAGTTAACACATCGGAAGTAGCTGTGTTGTGCCACTTTGTCATCTGTGAGCCTTGAGGAACCGGGGGTATTCTCCAGTTGCTGGATAGTGACTTTGAATCCAATTATTTTTATCCTTATCTTTTTAATTTCAAGAGGTGTTTAAGATTTGTCAAACCTTCTCTTGTATGGGAAATGATTTTAGTGATTTTCAGCCTAGCCACCCCACTCTCCCTATATGCACATCACATGCATGTCATTGATGAATCTTATCAGAACTTGGATCTATTTGTAGATAGAATATATTGTAGGTCAATTTGTAGATAGAATCTATTGTGTGTGTGTGTGTGTGTGTGTGTGTGCGCGCGTGAGAGAGAGAGAGAGACAAAGAGTTAAAAGCCTCCTGCAATGCCTTCGTCTCTCGCAGTGACCCTCTATTTTTGGAACCAAGGCTCCAAGGGAGCCACCCACTGTGCTGTGGGAAATCTTGTTGCATGTCTAGCAGAGATGCAGGTTCTTGGCTTCGGATGAAGCCACGATGGAGGGTCGTCGTTGGTCTGTTGGGAGCAAGCAACATCGACGAGTTGGGGGGCTTCATCAGTCCGTCAAGCCCTCCGACTGGTCTAATGCGCTTCCCCAAAATGCGGAGGATCTAAGATCTGGTAGAAGGGCTTCTTGGGGTGGCCTTCAACGCTGGTGTTCTGTTTGTGTGTGTCTCGAGTTGTGTCCATTGTATGATCTCATGGCTTGGAAGTGGAGTATTTGTGCATGTTAGGGATCCTCTATGTGGTGGTCTCCGTTGATTCTCAAAGAACAATTGTTCGGTTTTGTGTGTCGATCTAGTTTGGATCTGCAGGTGTTTCGATGTGTGGGGAAAGGGAAGCAGTGGCACGACCTTGTTGGCTGGTGGAACCTTTGCTCTACAATGTGAGTTTCGTCTTAGGTGGCTTCTTTTTTTGTGTTGGATCTACTGTTCGGACAAGGGATGGCTCGTGGCAGGGGTTATTTCTTGGTGGCATCCGGATGTATACATCTCCCGATGATGGAGGTTATGCCTCCCCCCGTTTACGGCCATATATGCTCTGATCAAGAAGGTGGCTCCCTGTTTCAGCCGATGTATGTGCTAAGTACTGGTGATATGGTTGGGTGGCTCCCTCAAAGCTGATGTTTCTTTTTTTGGTAGCCCTGCACCACTTTGGTGAGGGTGATTTGGTGGTTATGATGATGGCCTAGCTCGTGTGATGAACAAGCCTTATGATGTAATTATTTTGGTTATCTAATATATTCATCCACATATTGTGGGTTTTGCAAAAAAAAAAAAGAACTATGTTGGCCTTTTTGTAGTACCAAAGAAGAGAATTGCAACCCCTTTCTTATGATAGAGAAACCCAATATTTTATACTTGTAAATTTAACAAATGATTACTCTCTCTTCTACTTACTTAGATTCCACACTTGAAAGAATGCTAAAATAGTTGTAGAGGGGTGAACAGGTACATGAGTATGATCACCATGGGTACACACTTCATGTCATGTCATGTCAAACACTTTGACAATCCTAGTTTAGATAGATGGATAGATAGGGAAAAGGGGCCAATATAAGGCCATGTAAGAAAAAAATAGTATTTTTGGGGGCGATTTTTCATATCCGGCCAGATTTGAAATTTGAAGAGTGCATTCAATTCCTCATGAAACAACGCATTAGATGATATCAAGATTGATATTTTTTTAATTTTGCCTCAGCACTCTATTTGAAAAAGCGTAATTCTGAGGGCTTTTTAGAAAACAGAGACACTCAAGCCCCAATAGTAGTACACTTTTTAGCAAATCAGATGTGGACACCTAAGAAAGATTCCAAGCATATTCCTTTTTTTGTCTCTCTTTTGGGGGTGGAGCCATCTTCCTTTTGGGGGGTGGTTCCTTATTGGCCCCTTTACCCTAGAGAGAGAGAGAGAGAGAGAGAGAGAGAGAGAGAGAGAGAGAGAGAGAGAGAGAACTTTGTGCAATTTCAAAGAACATGTTTTTGCAAGACACTCCTTACCACCATTGAGTTCCTCCCATTGGATGGGAAACTCCCCTATCATCCTTGTCAGGACACCGGCAAGGCCGAACTAGACAAGGGTAGGGCCGAGCTAGGCGGTGTGGAACGGGTGTGGAACGGGGAGTCCAACTAGGGCAAAGGGCCAGGGGCTTTGCTATATAATGGGTGGTTGGGTGGTGGACTCTCAGGCTCTAGCTTCCCTTGTCTTACATTGGTGACTATAATGGACTAAGATGCTTGAGGTGCTTGATGATCTAGGTGCTTGAGCTGCTTGATGATTGAGATGCTTGAGGTGCTTGACATGCTTGAGATGTTGGGGCTGTACTTGAGGTGAGAACCCAGCCCTAGCTTAAAGTGCTTAAGGGCCAAGCTTGTGGTGGGAACTGGGACTATGCATGAAGGGCTTGATGTGTCAAAACGTCAAATCCAATTCCTACAAGGAGGGGGCAAGCCCTACAAGAGGGGGGATGAGAGAGAACACCCACACACTCACACAAGGCCTACTTGGTACAAAGAAAGCATAAGGGACACTTGGCAAGTTCCTCCTCATGTTGCCCTCATGGTGTGCCTGAAGCCTATTGGTTGGCCACCCAAGGGGTCCAATGATAATTTAGGAGATTCAATTAATTGATTTTGCATTTATCAAGTCCTCTCTCTCAAAGGGGAAAGGGGGAAACTTGTCCCAAGGCTACCCTTGTTGCTTTGTATGACTCCTGCTTATGATTGGCTAGGCCTCGAGGGGTCCAATGAGCTTCAAGCATGAGCTACAAGGGGGGGTCGACCCAAGCAAGCTACACACACTCACACACACTGTCATTATGCAATGTGCAAAGTGCAATATCTCTCTCTCCTTCTCCAAGCAAGTAGAGGTAAAGAGCCTACACCAACACTCTTGGCTATGGAGTGCAAATCCAACCAAGAGCCATGATTCAATGCTTAAGATTACCATCTTCTCCATCTTAATTACTATGCTATTATGTATGCTAGCAAGAAGAGTATAATAAGTGAGGAACTAATTCATTCTCCTGTGAAATGTTTCTTCTTCCTCTCCCCTACCCTCATTCCCTCCTAGCTTAAGCTTGCTATCTTCTCCATCTTCATTACTATGCTATTATGTATGCTAGCAAGAAGAGTATAATAAGTGAGGAACTAATTCATTCTCCTATGAAATGTTTCTTCTTCCTCTCCCCTACCCTCATTCCCTCCTAGCTCTTTCCACCTTTGAAGGTGTTTGAGGTCTCGGGACTGAGGCTTGGGATAGCTAAAGCTTTCTTCAAGTTTATGTTATATTTGTGATGCATGAAGCTTTCCATATTCATTGCATCACCTAGGTCACAAGGAACACAAATATTGTATTGTAACAAGTCTCTCTTAATGGGAGAAATCATAATACAAATGCCTTTTGGAGGGGGGACCGGTTCCACATAAATCCGGTCCTCAATTGTTGTCATGTTCTCTAAATTCTCTCTCTTGCAAAAGTATTGTTCATGCCAAGTTAACTAATTGCTATGATTATGTTGCTATCTTCAATTATGTTCACCTGCTATGCTCACAAAGTCATTTCTCAAAAGTACTCTCATTAATTTCCGCTACTCTCAAGTTAAATAGGCCAATTCCTTTACACAAACCCATATGTACAAATTTACAAAAAATGGGGTGTCAAAAATGCACCCAACAAAGTTTGCCACACATGAGCCTGCTAGATCATTCATGATCATCAACACAAAAGAGATAATGTAAAACACATGAGGGAGTCTTCATTTCATCTTCATCATTAGTCACATGATCTAACAATTCCTAAGAAGGCTCATCCTTGATTACAATCATGAACCTTGCAAAGTACTTCTTCAACCAGGATCTTGCCTTGGCTTTGCCTAAACACCCGATGCTAGGCATCGAAGAGGCGTGGTGCCTAAACTGATATGGTTAGTGTTGATACCCTACCACCTGCTGGTATTTGGGATCCTTTCAGAGCTTCGGTTCATGGAGGGAGGCAAAGCAGCCTCAATCTAGGCTCAGGTAGGTTGGAGGTGTTCTGGCTCGCTTCCGACAAAGTGAAATTCTCTCTGTCGGTAGTAGAGCAAAAGTGAATGGGTGGACCGATTGATCCCTACACAGGGTCCGATGCTCTGCGAATTACTCAGTTATGTTCTTTTGATGTTATGGTATGCCCAGATTTTTTCATGGCACTAGTACATGATTGCGTGTTTCATTTAGATGGGGCATTTAAGATTCTCTATGGTCATTCTCTCGTGTCGTTGTGCACTCTATTTCATCCTCCACTATATTCTCTCTCTCTCTCTCTCTCTTCTCGCAATGCAGTGTACTTATATATTCACCCTCCACAATGTTATTTTTTCTTGAGTATGCTTTCATTCATAACACCCATTCAAGGGTATCACTAATCGTTAGGTGCCTCTGGATGCAGTCTGGCTCATGGCCTAAACTCCATGCTAGGTCAGGCATTGAGAACTCCTCCCCTATGCAAATGCTTTCGCAACTCTTATGTATATTGAAAATTGTATAGCAAGAAATTGTATATGAATTGTATAAAGGTGTAAATTGTGCATAGACCCCTAGGGAGGGGTATCTCTCATGAACTCGCGTCTTATGGTGTAGCATAGTTTTTTTGTAATGTTAAGAATTTTTAAGTCATATTATTTGATCTGGGTGGTATCCTAATGTGATAATATGTATTTTACGATCAAACACGGTTTTTTGAAGTGAAAATGGTTATCAACACGTATTAATCGTATCTTACATAGACTACAATTTTTTGATGATGGTTGTGTCAACATAGGGACTAGCCAATAGCAAGTGCACGGCATTAGGCAAGATGATGATATTGGACTTCGCCAGGACTTATATGCATATTGGAGCAGGTATAGTGGGGATATGTCCCGGATATGTATGTCAAATACAGGTTGATGATGGGTTTTGGAGCTCTACTAGTCAGGATGCTTACAAATACCTAAAGCTCATTGATTGCTATCTTTTTTTGTAGCCTGGACTCTGCTCTACAGCTTGGGTTTTTTGGCATGTCATTCAGAGTTCTTGGGAGGAAGTTGTGCCAGGATGAAGGTCGAGCTCAATGAGTATGTTGAATGTCGCATTCAGCTCGAAGTCGAAAGCGATCATTGCTCAACATCAAGGCATATGAGACTCCAATGATGGTTGTTCTCATAAGGAAAGATGATGACGGTTACTTCCAGCATAGCACAGTGGAGAAACCAACTCTCGAATGTGCCAGATGGAATGTTCTTCTGTCTAATAATCACAGACATTTGTGGATCAAGAAGAAACACCTCCGTGTGGGTGTGCGGTGGAAGTTGACTTTTGATCAAACTGCAAGGAGTGTACCTGATTTAGTACACCTATCATTTGAGGTTTCAAAGTTAGCAAAATATTAAAACTTACTTAAGACAAACGTGGATAACTATATCTGATATCGGAGCATCTGGATCCAGCAATATATTAATGTCCACTGTATCCAGAGCCAGCTTTCTGGCTCCATCTATAAATGGTATCTCTGCAAGCAAACCATCCTTCATTGAAAGTAGAGTATCTTTGTTGCTTGCATCTATGGATCGGGTCACGTTGCATTCTCTTTGCCTCTGGGACTCCACTGCTACTTTTGTTTTCTCCTTAAGTTCTGCTTCCCTTATGTCTTCTGCTTGGCGAGCAACCGTCTCTGTCCTTGCCCTTGTATTAACATCATGTGTGACATCTACAACTGTGACTTGTGGCAATAGTTCAAGGGGGTGTAACAAAATTTTCCTCATTTTCTTATCCCTGTAGTCATTGGGTACCAGAAGTTTGTCATACCTTCACCTTACCCTTTTTAGTGTCTCGCTGTATTTGTCCATTACAGTCACCCTGTGGGCATGGGCTACTACAATGGTCATGTCACTGAAGTACTCAAGTAGGAAGTCCTCTGTTGCTTCCTGTAGAGCCATCAGTGCAACCACTTTCCACCTTTTAGTGACCCAGATAGCTTCCTCACAAATGGACCTCACCATCCTCTGGAAGGGTAGCTTTGATATGCACAAATCAACACATTTCTATGCCTTCCTGATTTCTCTGAAAAGTTCCATGCAGCTCTGTAACTTCTTCATCCTTGGACCTTTCAAAATTTTACTTGGTTTTCTAGGTCTCTTCTTTGGGGTTGCAGATCTGCTACTTGCCTTAGCTGCTAACCCTGATCCCTTGCCCCCCTTTCTTGCAGTGGCCTTTGTTCTAGCCATTCCACTGTATACAAATAGAAGAGTCTCTCTCTCTCTCTCTCTCTCTCTCTCTCTCTCTCTCTCTCTCTCTCTCTCTCTCTCTCCAAAACTCTCCCTATCTCTCACCAAAACTTATCTCATTACTAACAGCACGCGTGAAAGAATTTTTTGACGCTAAAATACGCCTCCGCGCGTCGTTAGTGAAAAGGAAAGAGAAAGAGAGAGAGAAGAATCTCTCTCTCTCTCTCTCTCTCTCTCTCTCTCTCCCCTTCCCCCCTGTCTCCACCTATTCCTCCCTCTCTCTATAACACACACACACACACACACAGACTCTCTCTCTCTATAACACACACACACACACAGACTCTCTCTCTCTCTCTCCCGAGGATTTTACATCATCATTTTTTTCCAGTTATTCATATATTTAGCACTAATAATGTGCAAAATGTCAACTAATCCATATCATTTGTAAAAAGCTTAGTTAAGTAGTTTTATCCTAAAAATGTGTTCCGATGTCGAGCCCTTCAGAGCCAGAAACAATTAGGATTATCATTTGACCAAGCTAGCCTTATCTAGAGACTAGGTAAAAACCAGAAAGAGTGTTTTATAGATCACGCCCGCCAGTTCAGAATCTGTAATAGGCATGTTTACCCAACAGCATATATTAAAGTATCCAAACAAAATAATCATAAGTAGCAGTTTAATTGACCAAGTATTTCCAGCACTGTCTTTTTTCCATTTTGGTAGTAAAACCAGTAGTGATACCAAGCTTTCACTATCGGATTAACTAAGGTTATCAAATACCCGAATAAAAACCTGATGCCAATAATATGCAACAGGTAATGCAGTTTTTTACATTCCTATGATCAGTTTCCTTTTGAGACAACAGTAAGAGTTGAACCATCAGTTTAGAGAAATAAAAGCCAGAGAAGTAACAGCCAGGGTCACAGTAACATTACATCTTATAAGTCCGAATTATAGTCCACTCCCCTTAACCAGTCAAAAACAGAGCAGTAGATCAAAGTAGGATTCAGTATGCAATACTCAAGAAAGCAACCATAAAGTAAGCTCGAGTTACTGCCAAAAATTTAAAATATCGAGCAATACTTGTATCGAAAATCTATTTATATTTGCTATACTTCAACCCAGTAGCAGAGGATAAGTCAGTACCCAAAAAAGAAGCCCAAACACCATCATATATTGATGTGAACCAATCTGAAAAAAACCAGTGTACCCTTTTGCAACGTTCCTTTAGATTAAGCCTGCATATGTAACTTCCAAGTATGACCAGCTAGTCCAGGCCCATTATAAGCTCCCACCCCTTTTTTCATAACTAACATGTAAAGAGGCTAAACTGCATTCCATATTGATGTGGTCATAACTGTACCAAGAAATGGCAGCCAAAACACAACCTGAGGATCTGTATAGTGTCAAACCAAATACGGCTAGCACCCAAGTTTAAGTTGAAGACACAAGGTCTGTGCAAAAAATCAGTTAGACCAGGCCAGATCTATATTTTTTGCAATTTTTGTTACTAGTTTTATCAGAATATGGCAGCATTTCAGTAACCAAAACAAACCATGCAAAGCCAGCACCACCACCAGGCAATCAGCCCATATACTCACCATCTGGTTCTTTTAAAAAAATAGTGTTAGATGTCATATTCTAGCTCATTAGCAGAGGATCAGTCAAGAAGCCAAACAACAATCTATATTGATGTGAAATATACCAAAAATTTGAGACCAAAATAACTAGCTGGTGGCCAGTAACCAGGCAATAAAGTCAGTCAGTGGGCAAAATTTTACAAATTTCTACATTCAGTGAGCAGAATTGGAAGCCAATAGGAAAATAATCAAATTCGTTCACTATGCCAAGGTAAGAAAACCTGTCATCACCATCACCAGGTTTCAGTTATTACCAGATAAGGAAGCCCAAACCAGTATTATCACCAGAGTTAATGCATACCCAGCACCGTTACTAGTTATTTAATGTCAACTTTTATGCAATCAGTACCAGTCAAGCATCCAAAGAAAAAGCTCCTTTGCCAATGTGAGAAGATAAAAGAATCCAAAAACGACCATTTTTTTCAATAAGGTTCTTATTAAATTCCTGTTTTATAGTCAGATATCAGAGCATGAGTTTATGAGATTTAACGAAACCTGTGAGCAGTCGCCATGCCAAGTAAATTTCCAAGCAACTAAGGAAGACCAAGCCTAAGTGAGGGGAGAAAACACCCTCACCTTTTGTAGTGGAGGAGGCAGGGGTGCACTCTGACAGATGCTCATTAGAGGTGGTGTCGCGGACGCCTAGCCTTGATGAGTATACGAGGTAACCCGGGTAGGATTCTATTCATGAGTGGGAGTTAGGGAAGCCAAGGCAGGCAGCTTTCCATCAGAGCGGGGCAGTGATACAGTATGAAAGTCGCGACACCATGATAAAAACCTAAGACAGTGAAAGCCGCCCAGGTTTTTGAGGGGCTAGACATTAGGTTTTTAGCTTTAAAAACTAAAACTTTAGGGAATAGTATCCATAGGGTAGCCAACACAAGATGTTGGGAAGGCTTTAATTTTATGGTTAACTCTAATATCAACCAATGTGATAAGAAATCAAGCATTTGTACAGCACAGGATAATCCCTTACCCGGTAGCTTAATTTAATCGCTTGAGCTTAGACAATGATTCGGAGTATAGTCTACCACCCCCTCCAGATGAGGTGCTAGAGCTAGCACAGCCCCAAGGTAGTAATTTAGCATGTAAAACATAAGGTAAAATCCCCTAAAGCCACAATAGAACATTAACCGAGCCCCATAGATGCTATCTAGGTCAAAAGTCATGACCAAGTGTGTGTGTGTGTGTGTGTGTGTGTGTGTGTGTGTGTGTGTGTGTGTAGCTATGGTCAGCTGCTGTGACACTGTGTGTGTGTGTGTGTGTGTGTGTGTGTGTGAGTGAGACAGAGAGATATGAAATTTCCTGTGAGGACAGAGAAAGAGAGAGAGAGAAAGAAACAGAGAGAGAGAGAGAGAGAGAGAGAGAGAGAGAGAGAGAGAGAGAGAGAGAGAGAGAGAGAGAGAGAGAGAGAGAGAGAGAGAGAGAGAGCTTTGAGAAAGAGAGAGAGTGATAGAGAGAGGGAGAGGGACAGGGAGACCTTTTAGAAAGAGAGAGAGAGAGAGAGAGAGAGAGAGAGAGAGAGAGAGAGAGAGAGAGAGAGAGAGAGAGAGAGAGAGAGATAAGGCCAAACCTTGGTAGGAGACGCTAAACCTAGACTCTTTTTCATGTTCTCTCTATCGCAGACGCAGACGCATGCTCAGTTTCTCTTTCTCTCACTCTCTTTGAATCTCTCGGTTCCTCTCTTTCTCTCTCATACTTTTTAGGTGTCACTTACTAACGTATCCCACCGCATTAAATGACCGAACGTGCGGCATCATGCACATCTAGATTCTATTTTAATCAACACGTGGGGCGCCGCCGGGTGTTAACCGTTATACGTGTCTAGAGAGAGAGAGAATCATAGAAAGAGAGTGAAAACTCAGAAATTGAGCAAGAGAAAGAGAGAGAGAGAGAGAGAGAGAGAGAGAGAGAGAGAGAGAGAGAGAGAGAGAGAGAGAGAGAGAGAGAGAGAGAGAGAGAGAGACTCCAATCATAAGGCATACCATGTTGAAGTGCAAGGTTGAACATATCACACATCCACTCATGGGTAAAATCTCCCGTCCATTTGATCATCTCCGGCTTGATACCTTGAAGATCTCCCGCTTTGCGAGTGGCCAACTTTTCAAGGCCACTGCATACATCCTCAATAGTAAAAAAAGACGGCATACATGGGAGTGAACCATAAAATGGCATTTTTTTAGTATTTTCTTGCTCATATAATTACCTACAATGTGTGTACATATCCACTAGACTCAAGTTACCAAAATTCTCAACCCGCTTGCCTCTCAAGTTTCTCCGAAATCTTCCACATGCATGTGCCTTTTCTTGGACTTGAAATTCTTGTTGCTTTACTTCCCATCTTCTTCTCTTCTTTTGAATCAATGCCTTGTATGTATGCAAATGAGAGAGAGAGAGAGAGAGTTTGTGTGTGTGTGTGTGTGTGTTTTGGAGACAGAGAGAGAGAGAGAGAGAGAGAGAGAGAGAGAGAGAGAGAGAGAGAGAGAGAGAGAGAGAGAGAGTGTCTGTGTGTGTGTTTTGGTGTGCTTTGGAGAGAGAGAGAGAGAGAGAGAGAGAGAGAGACAAAGACTTGACATTGTTTCCTGATGAATAAGATTAAGGTCCAGTAGGCAGAAGAGACTAAAATCGGACCCAGAGCTTGTGCCAAGATTCCAACCTTTACAGGCTCAGTTGCTTAGCGCTTCTGCCAAAAGAACTGTTGACTTTTGTCAGGACTTTGATCAAGAAGAGTCAATTTGTGAAGATGAGTCAGAGAGGTCGGCTGGCCAAGAGTATCCCTCACCCTACAAGGCTCCCTCACCCTCTACAATACTTGTCAAGAAAAATACAAGAAAGAGGAATATAGACTTCTCAGATGATGCACATCTCCCAGCAAGCTGTCCTTGTGCAAGTAAAGGTAAATCCAAAGAGGATGTGTCTTCTCTGGAAGAGCCAGCTGTAACTGATGAGAGGCTGTTCGATTTTGCAGCATCGTGTGGTGCTAGGGAAAAATATGGTCTAGTTCATTCTATGTTTAACCCAAAATTTGATATTGAAGACCTTTTAGCTCAGCATAGTGAATTCTTGCAACCCTACAGACATCAATTTGAACTTATGGTGCAGGTAGAGAGGGTTGTTCTGCCCAGTATGACTGTGGTTCATTTAAATGATTGCGGTGGAAAAGGACAGGGACTGAAGAAGTATAGGGAATTACCACTTGCTTGCCGACATTCAGATTGCCCTTTGCACCAAAAAAAGTGCAAACTTATTCAGGAATCCTGTGGCTTTATGATTTACCTGAACAGCCTATTTGGATTTCTCATGTACAATCCTGATGAGGTGATAGAGGAGCAGGACGCAGCACCAGATGAAGAATGCGAGGAGACAACACACATGCAAGAAGTCGATGAGGTTGAAGATACAGTCTCCTTGAGGTTGATTCAATTGAAGTTCAAAGAAGTAAGATGCTCTCTGTGAAAACAACAGAAATCAAACTACCCTTGGATGTCAGTAACTTCACTGAGAAGCATGCTCAGATGATGTTGCTTGTTGTGCCTGAGTTCAGGATTGGAGACAGGACCTATATCTTTTTACATGATGTGCAAAGCATCTTTTATTTAAGGGAGGACTTCTCCCTGGCTATCATTTCCAGAATCCAAGAGGAGAGGAGTGGATTTGTTTCAGAGGATAATAGCGATGATGAGGCAATGGAAACATCCAGCAATCTAATGGAATGCCTCCGAAGTTGCTTTGAGAAAGCTGAAAATTACAAGGAGACACTACCGGATGAAGCCACCTTCCAAGCAATAAGACAAAGCCTAAGACCATCAACAAGTCACAAAGAAGTGGAGGATTGGTTTAACCATTCAGGTCAGGAGTCAACTACGTCTGTGGACCTGTGGCAGGAAAACCTCTTTTTGTAGGATGAGCGCTTCATGGTAACTCTCTCTCTCTCTCTATGTGTGTGTGTGTGTGTGTGTGTGTGTGTGTGTGTGTGTGTGTCACTTACTCAGACATGATAGGTGCAGTCTTGGATTGCTGACAAGGATGACTCTCTCTCTCTCTCTCTCTATGTGTGTGTGTGTGTGTGTGTGTGTCACTTACTCAGACATGATATGTGCAGTCTTGGATTGCTGACAAGGATGACTTCCTTCGACGGTGGACTCGAGAGTATCATGGAAGGGATGCGGCCCTAGCACAGTACCTTTCGAAGCTTTGTGAGTCGCCGATAATAGTTTTTCACAATGGAATGTCACAAGAGGGTACAACAGCAACTTACACATTAAAGACACTATCACTCTTCTTGGGTGGACTCATGCTTCCCAAAAGTGCAGATAAAGTCATTCTTGTGGACAAAGTGTTAGCCAGAGATTGTTTTGGTTATTGCCTAGGCTATACAGGTGGTCGGGCAGCATATTACTACACTTACACAGTAGTGGCACTAGTTCTTGGTAGACAAAACCCGGATGAACTTTTAGAGTATGGCAAACATCTCATGATTCGTTACAAGGTTGATGTGCCAAAAAACAAAATTGAACCTTCAAAATCTTGATACACTTCAAGTAGCAATTTTATTAAAATCATGTATTACAAAAATATTGAAATTTTGTACAATGTCATCCACTCATAGTATCTTTCTCCACTTGTGGTTCACATACACCATTGTCTCTCTCCACCTTCGTTGACCTTCACGAGCACCGGAGTTGTTGTATGCCATTGATCTTTAAATTAAATTGTGTTGTAAATGTCTGATGTCTTGTGTTGTTGCTGAAGAGGCCAAGACTTCTTTTGTCTGCATTCGATGAATGATTCTACGATAGAACCATTCAAATAGTTCTCTCAAACTGTTAGCCTTGATTCGAGAGCCACCATGTCGTGTGCCTGAAATACGCATTTCTGGCCATGTAATGAGACTTTTCCATCCCTTGGGTATTCCATATGGCCGGGTTCCCATACTTTTGTATAAAATATGGTGAATGATTGAAAATGATGTGCTGGATATGAAAACAGATTACTTAGAATTTTTTACACTCACATAGTTACACATAAAAGAGAATCAAATACACAATAATACCATCTAGTGAGTAATCTGGGTGTCTGTCCATGCTGTCTTGAATGATTTCTTGAGAAGGTTGAGATTCTCCTTGAACTTGGTCATCTTTGTCGCACATAAAAAATAGCATGTCTATCGATCGCCAAACCTCAGCCTTCGCGTTACGAGTAGTTGGTTCTTGATCTTTCACTGCAATATGTAGCTTTTTCCAGCTCTGATACTCTACCTTGCTAACATAAGATGTGTTATATATTTTTCCATGTTTTGTTAGCTTCAGATCTCTTATTCCTTGGGGTTTGGATAAAAACCTATGTGCCTTCACCCCACCGATGGATGGTTTGCATGGGACATCCTTCTCAGCAGTTGATCTCTTTTCATCCCGCTGGATTTTCACATTGCCACCATGAAGCCCCATATCGGACAGTACCAATTCTAAGCACTGCAAGGCCACTTGTCGCTCTGTTGAGTTTTTTATTTTTCCAAGCAAACCCGATATATAAATAGACCAATTTCTCCACAATTCTACAAAGGGCATGCATTGTACATATGTGGACATTCACAAGTGGTATTTTCAAAACCGGTCGAAAAGCAGGGTCCTCAATGTGACGTGTTGGAGCTTTTCTCCACCACTTTGAGTCCATGACCTTTGCAGGCTCCATGCAGAACAAACACGGCGACTTTGCCATTGCACCCATTCCACAATTATACATGCACTTTAATGTTTTGAGGTCACTTGCAAGATGCCACTGAACTTGAAAGTCTCCCCGTCCATCTAGACGTAGTACCTCTCCCTGGTTAGTCTGTCGATCAATCACCTCTGGAACATTAGTTTGATGGAGCACCCAATATAGAATCTCATGATCTTCTTTCTTTACCTGCAACACAAAATAAATGAGACTTAAGTAGATGTGAACATTTGAGCTCAGTTGAGAATCTCGCTTACCTCAAAAGCACCAAGCCACCATATGTTAGATTCTGATTGAACACTAAAATACACAGGATCATCAGTGGGACACTTTGAGAGGGCTCTATTCATTAAAGTAATAGTAACACGCTCTAGCTTCTTTTCTTTAACAAGATCACACTCATCCAGTTTCAACACAAAATGTAATACCCCTCGTGACTCTTCAAATGTGATGTTGTAAAACTCCACCATTCTCTTCTGCAACATCTGCAGGTCCATAAAAATATTATTGAACTCATCATATGCTATGTTTGCTCCATGTCCACTGTAAGTTGCTTTAATATGAAACGGTTGTCCAAGATATTCTCCCTGTGCGTCGTTAAGCAGAAGCCTCTCTCTCCAACCACTTGAGGCTGGTGGTAAAAGTTTGGATTTTATTCCCTTCTTAACAAAGATGGATGAGACAGATTTCTGTATAGCTGAATATCCTCTTTTGCTTACACCAAGTGAATCAAGTGTGCTTGTATCTCTTTTGCAGGCACTGAGTTCTCTGAAATAAAGCGGTCCACTATATTTCATTGTAGGACCTTAAACTTCTTGTCATGTACTATATCTGCAGCAAGGCTTCTACTTATAAGTGGCTTCAATCTCTTTCCTATATTGGCTTTGGGGTCAATGTTTTCTTTGTCACGATAGATTGAATCTCTACGTGAAGACAATGCATAAGTAAATAACAAAAAATTTACTTAACTAACACTATTTAGGCACATGAAAACAATCATAACTAGAAAAACAAAAAATTTACTTAACTAAGACTATTTAGTCAACCAAGAAGCATCACCTTAATGCTCGGATTCTTTTCTCTAGACCTCCAGATGCAACTTGCAATGTTTCAAGATTGCGCAATTTCTTCTTTCGGATACGACCACCCAAGATGGTGTCCTTCATTTGACAACTTGTACCTTTCCTTTCAGTTCCTGTACCTCTGTTTTGTGTTGCAAAATGGTAACCTGATCTGTAGAATGAAAATGTGAAAGACGAAAAATCTCACGTTGTTGAGCTTGGATAATGCCCTTATAAGTTTCAGCTTGCCTTGTAAGAGATTTACAATAACCCAGAAAGCCGTTTTCTCCATCACCAGCAAAGGTCAATAAGCTTGTAGGATTGACAAATGCTGGAGACGCATTAGTCATTGGATTCTTAGGATAGAGAGAGCCTCTCGTCTAGATATCTATGTGTTTAGCTCCCTGAGCTCTGAGCGTGTCTATGGATGCGGGAGGTATATGTGTGTTTTCTTTACTCCGCTTAATCAATGGTTGGTACTAGTTGTCCAAATCAATGTGAAGGTGATATTTGGCTCGTTTCTGCGTAACATTTGTGCCATTTGAGGAGTGCGCCATTAGCCAAAGGTGCAGGTTTAATGAAAAGTGAATAGGCGGCTGCGGCTGCAGCTGCAGCTTTGTCCCTCCATGTTAGCCTCATTCCCTCCATGTTGACGAGGTTCATTCAATGCAACTGAAAAGAATATTATCCCTCAATCATTACGGAAAAATGTTCAGAAGGGTGAAGAATCTACTTAAAGTACACTTTTTGAACTTTTACCATGATAGACCCACCTCTATTATTCGCCATATTTTCTAGAGAGAGAGTGCGAAAAATACATTTTCTTAGAAGGCCCTCCAAATGACCTCCGAAATTTTCTAATGAGCTAAGTGCCTATTTTGGGAAAGGGGAAGGCGTGGTGCTTTCTAGCCACACAAAGCCTTGCATGTCGTGGTCCAATACTGTGGGGATCACCCCTTGCTAAGGAAGTCGACGAAGAGAAGCCCCGTAGGCACGCGAGCTTGGCAAGGAGATCCCCCGGGTGCAGGAGCACAAAACTAACAGCGTGCGGGCTCATCAGATGTGCAAGGGCCTGCTTGGCGTTTCTCCACACAGGGCTGAAGCCCCTCATGCTTTGCATCGTCTGCCCTCGATGCTCCAAGCACCTGCGCGCTACCTGCTCACGACCATAGCCGGCTGTTCGTTTTATTTTCCCACTTGAAGGTGCCCAAACCCCTTAGGGGTAGTGGCCATACACAAATTTTAAGCATAAGGGGTGGTACCCACAGTGGGTACCCCCCCCTCGGGGGGTTCACTATGTGTAAAACTACCATATCACGTGTGTTTGGAGGTGATAACAACATACAACTGCCCACCTAGCCAAGGCGCCCATTGGGACAGTCGACCAAAGTTTTGATGTGGTCACATTATTTTTCCGATGTTTAATACATCAAACCCTGTAAAAGCCTAATGTCAATCGTCTATGTCAAGTCTGAGTCAAAGATGTAATTTTTCCAGTGATGTATGTAAAGGTCCATGAGAAGTTGGCCGCCGGCCACTTTAGAAAGCCCTAGGTATATAATACACTAAGGTTAGTGGGAAAGGGAGATTATTTTTTGAAGATAAGGGACTATTGCGTTACGTACAGAGAGCTACCTCTTTGCTCCAACTTGTAATCATCGCTTGTGTGGCTACGGTAATCCAAATTCAGTTTTGTTTCTTGCATTGTGTTCCTCTTACTCTGCTCTTTCATTCAAGTGTAAGCATTCAAGATTCAGTGAAGGTTTCAAACGCGTCTGTTTAGGCCTTAAAGCGCTGTTTTGAGTGTTTATATGCGTATTTTATGTTGTTTTGACCCTAGGAGAGGCTTTAGGGACCTTAAAACGACCCTTTAGGATCATTCATTTACTGTTTTTGCATACTGTGGGACGAACGATCGCGATCGTGTACCTCTCTAGAATGCTGTGACAGTGATAGGATATGTTCCTGATAGTCCCCTGTAGCTTCCCTTCAAGTTTCGTGCGATTCCGATATGATTTGCATGGTGAACGGGCGTGATGACTGTAGAGCTGTGTAGAAGGACATAGGCAGATTACTTAGCTTTAGTGCGATCGATTTTCTTGTAGAGTTAGTAGTTGCATCTCTTCGAGTTCACTTCATTAGGATTGACACCCTAGTGAGTTTCCATGCCTCATCCGAGTCGCTTCCCCTGTATCGATAAATTTATGTTGATGCTTGAGAGTTATGCTATGGACGTCTGTCGTGGCGACCTGCAAACATTGGCGCCGCTGCCGGGGAATGAATCTTAGGTGATGAGTGACCGAGTGCGTATTCAGAGTTTTCTTATTGTTTCAAAAGATAATCCATTTACATTTCAGTGAAGCATCTAGACAGGAGTTTAGTGCTTAGTGGAGTCTAGGGTCGTGAGACTGGCTAGATCTACTCTTGAGAGATATAAGGAGTTGTGAGTGAGGTTGCTTTAAGCATTTTTTCTCTTCAAATTTCTTTGTATCGATTGAGTACTGATCCATCATCCGTTTTTAATCCTGTTTTTTTTGTTTGATTCAATTTTCTTATGTTCTTTCATTTATGTACTTAGGAGTAGGATAAGTAAATCACATTCCAGTCAGATTTGGGGTAAAAGTTAGAGTCGAGAAACCAGAAAACCATAACTTTGGCAAAAAGACCATAAGACTCTGAAATTTTGAAAATCTGACCAAACAGAGCTGAAATTGATTCAAATCACAAAGTGGTAGCACCAAACAATGGGAAATACTTGTCAGAGAGAGCCTGTAAAATTTCATCAGATTTGGCCTCTGTACTACGATCGCGATCGGTGTACCTCAGTGTCAGAATTGTACAAGATTTCACATGTGCCTTCCTGATAAGATTCTAAACAAGTTTGTATAAAGCAACAACACCCAAAAACATGAAAAATCAAGGAAATCAGGCCACTTGGGTAAAACTAGCCTGACAGACCCAGAAACTGCAAAATCTTGACTTTTGGTGATCCAAATGCAAAAAGACTTGGGGGATAGCCTGTAAACCATCAGTGTCTACAAGCATGCCAAATTTGGTCTAATTTGGGCTCCAAACTACGATCGCGATCGGTGTACCTAAGTGCCATATTTTGACCAGATTTCATCTGTGGGATCCTCAGGTGTATACAAACATAAAAGTCTAAAGGACCTAGGGTCAAAAACCACGAAAACCAGGTCAAAACCGCTGAATACAGATCCAAGTCAAAAACTGCTAAACTGGCATAGAAATTGACTTTCAGTAGACCAAAACACATCAAAACTGAGAAGAAAGCATTGTTGGACGGATACGCCACGACGGACGTCAGCACAGCGAGAACTCACCTAACAAGTAATGTCAGCTAAGGACGAAGCTCGACCCGCAGGCGCATGGAAGCAAGCATAAGGTGTGAACTTACACTCGACCGACTCCTAACTAGTTCCTACAGAGGCCCCTACCAATTGTCTAAGTCACAGTCTTCAAGAGAACAAAAGAGGATGCTTCCTACAACGCTTGCTAGAGCCGAACACCTATCAAACACTTCGGAAACACCACAGAACTTGAAGGAGACCCTACAAATACCTATAGGCCACTCTCCCTAAGGTCTGTGAACCAAAGTCACGACCCAAAACACCCGGTGCAGAAACACGTAGGATGTCTGGCCGAAATCTGCAGGTCTTCGTTTCCGAAATGTGAAGTGCCTAATGTGTGGTTCTACTCAACGTGAACGTGTGGATATGCTACAATGCAAAATCGGGCAACGTATGCTCACCCTAACAACCGATGAAGCTCGTAGAAGAAGCTCCCGAAGCCGGACCGTATGCGCGCAATGTTGGTATCGGCTCGTAGCTCTAGTCGGGGGCAACACGCTGCACTTCTCCGCACTCGATTCCGACCACTGTAGCACACGTAGCGTCAAGACAAAGCTCACACTCTCTCTCACGTACACAGTACGCTCACTCACAAACTTAAACTTGTTTAAAATGACAAAAGGTCCTTCATTAAGGTCAAAAAGTGATATATATACCTTACAACTTCTCAAACCCTAAAGTCCCAAAATCATCCATCTACTCCTTCTAACTATCAAAACTGGGATACAATCTGGAAACTTCTGTAAGTTCCAATATTTACAAGGTGAAAAACGGGGTTTTCCTCAATGAATGACTAATTACAAAAATAATAATCCGCCGAGTAGTTAGATGCCGTGGGGTGTGTCCAGCTTCTAACATCCCCCCCTTCCTCGTTCATGTCGTCCTCGACATGGCCTTGATCTTTTTGCTTCACCTTATGGTCTCCCGCATCTTTAGCAGCGATTCGTACCGTGCATGTAGATTCAGCATTGTTGGCCCAAAGATGTCTGTATGCATGGTAAAGAACCCCTTGTAGAAAGCTTCTTCAAATGCCTGGAGGTTATAAGATGGGAGAAACATGATTCTTTGATATAATGCACGTATCACCTCCTTGGAAGGTTGACCCGACATCTCATACGCACATCTGTATGTGTCCTGGAAGAAGAATATGCTGTCAGTCACCTGTCCTGGCTTGAAGGTTTCAAACACTGCTAGGATGGTCCTGCAGATCTTTCTCATCATGATGCATGTAAAGTCAGGTGAGCCAGTGAACAACTTTATGGAGCCCGTTAGGGTTTTCACCATGTATTGTACACTTATTCTCTCACCTGCCTTCACGCCTAGCAGCTTTGGGTAGTTCAGCCAAGTGGGTTGGCTTCTCTGTAAGATTTCGTATGCTTTCCACGTCCTAACCCTTGGTAGAGGGCAGAAGCTGAGATTGTCCCTAATGTGTTTAGGTGCCTCTACCAAGTGTATTAGGTACTACGGGTATTTGGTAAGCCAAGCTTTCCTCCACTTAGGCTGAGAATCTACTATCAGCCTTACTCCTTCTGGCCTCGAGGTGTCTGCATTGTAGAGAGGGACCGTTGGTTCTTCTCTGATCCGCTGGTTTATTGTTGCCGCTTCATATTTAAGCAATGGATATGGGAGAGAGGGTTGTAACCATTCCCGCCTGAGATTGCTGGCATCGATTTTCTGAATTGTCATTGATTTGAAAACCCTCTGTTCCCATTCCAAGGCCTCTTTGGTGCTCTCTCTGAGCTCTGCCTCTATTGCTTTTCGCAATTTTTCCTCTTCTTCTTGTGTTAGATCCTGGGGCTCTTGAGAGGAGCCTGCTATGCTTTCCTCTGGCATGGGTGTGTCCACAGGATCTGACACATTGTCGAGGTCGATCCCCTCATTGGCAGCTGGCCCTGAGCTCTCTGGTTCTGCTTGTTGTCGGCTTTTCAACTCCTCTATTTGCGTGAGGAGTGTCTGCTTCTCCACTTCTGCTTCGCCGCCCATAGTCACGAGGAGGTCATTGAGTTCAGCATTTACTTTTTCTGCCTCCTCGAGCTTTATCTTGATGCTCGTCAATTCTTCTTGTAAGGCCTTTTCGCTGTCCTCCAATCTGGTTTGCATTGCAATAGAACCTTCAGCCATGATCACCCTCTGCTTCTTCTCGAGATTCAACTGCTTTTGGAGTTCTCTTTCTTTGTGTCCTTGGCTTTTTGCATGCAGTAGATCTCTTTCCATTTTGGTCTTTACTTCAGTGGCTCTTAGAGTTATCAACTCTTCGTCTAATGCCACAGATTGTGCCCTTAGTCTAGCTAGCATTGTCATCACCACATCCCAATCATTCGAGGGCGGGTGCAGGTCTACCGTGTCGGTAGCAATCTCCTTAAGTTCAACTAGCCGGATGCCTGGCAGCTGTTCTTCACTTCGTGTCCTTGCCAAGTCGAATGCGACTGTGGCGGCTTCTTCCTTTGAATAGCTTGCAGCTAGTAGGTCCAAAAATGCATAGTATGTTTCCTCGAGCTTTTTTTGTTCAGATGCAGGCTTGGCTTCTTCTTTGTGTTCAGGTTCTGTCCTGTGCTCTTGCTCTTCATCCTGGTGTTCTTCTTGCTTGTCTCCGGCCTTCTGATCTTCTGGAGGAGGGCTGCTAGGAGGTGGTGATGGCGGTGGGCTAGGTTTAGGGCTACCAGGTAAAGCTGTAGTTTTTCCCTTGAAATCCCTATCTTCTTTCGTCTTTCTTTCTCTTTCCTTGTTTTCTTGTTCATCTAGCAACGTTTGTCATATTTTCTCCACTTCTTCCTCGGTGAAAGGGATGTGTGGAATGTTTTCCGCCGCAGCATCAAGAATCTTGAAATTCTTGATATAGTCTTCGAAGCGGTCCCTCTGCACTCTTCTTGAGGATCGAGACATCGACTTCCATAATTTGTTTAGATCGCCCTTGAGGGATCTTTCTGCTCGGAAACTCTCCATTAGCCTCTCGAGTGTAGCCGCTTTTTGTGATCGAGTCTCTTTGGCTGGCACTTGAGCAGATTCTTTTTTGCCTTTCTTTTGCTCAAGTTGCTCCTCTTCCACTGGCTCCAGTCATCTCTTCAACCTTGTAGCCACCCTTGGTGCTCGTTGTGGCTCGTCTTCTTTGTCTTCCTTTATCCTTAGCCTGTCATTTTGAGATGGGGGGTCAGGCCACCTTCCCTTGGCATGTAGTGCTGCATAAACTACCTTGGTTATCATCTCTCCTGGCACTATGTAGGTTGGCTTTTTGTTTCCCATCTTTACCAGGCTGTCTTGTATGTATGCCGCATAATTGATTATCTTTGGGGTGCCCTTCGCCATTTCCCAAGTAAAGGTTGTGGCAATTGCACCTGGCGGCATCCTGTACTTCTGCGGCCTCTTCGTGCACATGTGGAAGTATTGGTTGTACAATTGGCTCATGATCGCCACCTTTGGGTTGGCGATGTCTTCAAAAGTGTAATTAGCCTTTTTCTCTTTGTACACCTTTACTTCATCCCTTCTCTTTGTCACATTGTCTCCCTGATTGGAGAGATCTAGTGCATGGGCGAAAACCCTTTCCGTAATAATGATCTCTGTGTTGGGTCTGTCGTGCAAATCCATCACCTTGGCCACTCCATCTTCTCTAATGCTGGTCACAAACTCCCATACTCTTTTGACGTCCACCCCTGCTGGGATTGCTTCAAAATAGTTATGGAGGTCAATTTTCTCCAAGTAGCCGGCCATTTTTCTCCGGACAAATTCATTGAGCTCCCTTGGCAGCATTGGCAGCTCTATTATATTTCCGTCATTGTCCTTGAATACTCCTTGGTAGATTTTTAGGTCATTTGACTCTAGTAGATCTTCCTGTATCCAGGTGCTTGTAGGCTTTAATGTTTCCTCTGGAATGACAAATGGTTCCACCTCGTCCAGATAGTCTTTGATTGTCATTGTCTTCTTCTTTGCTGGTGACTTCGAGGCTGCCATAGACCCTGTTGTACTCAGCAATCCAAAGTTTAGCGGGTTTTTTTTTTCATATCAGCTGCTAAACCGAGTTTTACTTATCCAAATCACTTGAAAATTGAAATCATAGCTCAAAAGGAACTTGTGAAGTTGTGCATGTGCTCACAGTGCAAATTTGACCCAAAAAAATCCATCTAGACATCCTACGCGTAGGATGTCTTTTTCTTCAGAACTGGTTCATACTTGACTTGTAGGCAGTGTAAGGCTCATGGAACATGGTTATAAGATTGGATTTGAATTTGGATGTCAAAAAGTGGATTTTTGGGCTGATTTAGGCTTTAAGTCACAATTTTGGTAGATTGTCCATCATGGGAAGCAATTGATGTCCAAATGGGTTGAAACTTGGTATATGGGCTCAATGCATCATGGTATTAGCTCCTATGATGTCATTTCTTGCACAGAAGTCTAAATCTAAGCTTAAGACATCCTACGTGTAGGATGTCTTTTTTCTTCAGAACTGTATGAAACTTGATCAGTGGGTTGTCCTTGACCTGTGGAACATAGCCATGTTCTTGGATTTGTATTTGGATAATATTTGATGCCTGTAGGGCTCTATGAGGTGTTTTTGGGCTCAAAAAATGTATCTTGAAGGTGTTGGGGGTCAAAAGTGATTAGAAGGGCTTCAAGCTTGACATATGGGCTCTTGTTGATGAGGTTATTACTTCTGAAATGACAAAACTTCTCCTTCATGCCCAAAAGGTCCATTAGACATCCTACGCGTAGGATGTCTTTTTTCTTCATTTTTGCTCCCAGACCACACAGAAAGTTAGTTGATGTGTATGTGAATGTGTTGTGCAAATTTCATGAGATTTGGAAAAGATTTGGTAGGTTAATGGCCCTTTAGTGCCTTTATGCCCTATCTTTGCGTTTTTCCATGCATATGAGGTCCAATCTCTTCCAAAGGTGATGAAATTTGGTGTAGGGCTTGTGAATGTCATTCAGAACATGTGCATGGCAAGAATTGTTGGGTTTTGTGCCAAGAATTTCCCTTGAGACATCCTACGCGTAGGATGTCTCCTGGTGATTTTTCTCTTGTTAGTGTTCCCAGTGCTTGCCCTTTGCTCCCCTAAGTCCCTTTTAAGCCTAATTTCAACAAAAAAGTCAATTGGGTAAGTACAAACTCCCTGTGTGGACTTCAGAGCCTCTGAGCCATTTTCTGATTTTTGGAGTGCTTTTTGGCAATGAAATTCCTCGATGTTGGTCTTCATAGCTTCCAAATCCTTTGGGGATCCTTGCCGTATGATTTTTGTCGACTTTGGCTTCACTGGAGCTTCATTTGGCAATTTGTCGCTCTAGAAGCACCCGTGGAGGCTTTTACATACCTTTGATGATTTGTGGTGGTCCACCACCATAGGACTTGGTTGTTGATGGTCTATGAAAGCCGCTCGTGAAGTTTGGTGGCAAACGGACTTGCGGTTTGGCCACAAGTGCATTTTGACGCTTTGTCTGTCTGATGTCGTTTCTGAGGTTTAGTGTCGCTTCGGGTCACTTTTAGGTCATGCGGGTCATATGGACTTGTCGAGCATGTCGATATGCTTCTACCCGTAAATTTTGGTAGCATTTGATCGCCGTTTCGCCGATTTCCCATTTGGTGGCCTCTTGCAGGTTTCTGGGAATTAGGGTTTTTCCCGATGTTTTCCCACTGCCATTGGCTATCCAGGAAGGGTCTCCTAGACTAGGGTAAGCTGCTGATGAAATCTTGTTGCTTTCGGGTTAGCCGTTAGGCCGCCATTTCTACTTGTAGGTCTCTACCGCTCGCTTTGTGTGTGACCTCTACGCTAGTTTTCGCGACAGAATGACAAACATGCGCGAAAAGCTCAAGGTAGTGAGCCTACCTCTCATGTCTGGAGCTGGTCGGGTAGACGTGCGCGTCGTAGAAGCTGCTGGAAGGTCGATCCGCTCTAGGTGGCAGAAGCTCTCTCCACAAGGTCAATAGTGAGAATGAGCTAAAAATGGGGTGAAAAATTCTTATAATGGAGGTCCCTGAACCATTTTTCATGAAATTTGACATGTGCTCCTATCTTTCTGCGAGATGCGGTTTAGGCTCAAAAAATTCTTGATTTGGACTCCATTTGCTCTGTTTCCATTTCGGCCAAAACCTGGCCAAAACACACTTTCCGCTTCAGTCTCATAATTGCACCCCCACTGTACCGTAGGTTGTTCTTTAGTCACTGGTCATCCCCATATTTTTTGTTTTTCATTACGACTGTTTTTCACCTGCTTTTTGTATTTTTGAAGTTTTTCTGCCGAAAATTATCAAAATTAAAAGGAAAATAGCAAATCAAACCCAGAATATCCCCATAATTCATAATAGATCACAAACATCACCGCAACACATTATATACACTCTCATGCAATTTTTGTGGCCAGATTTCTTCGTTTTACCAATATTTTACCTGAAAAATGGCTATTTCTACATATATACACACACCTAGGGGCTTAATTTGGCGTTTGGCCCCATATTCCTGTAGCTTCATGTTGTATAAGGGCATATATACTTGGGTTACTCTAGAAAATTTCGCAATCAAATGTCAACCCTGAAAATAGTCAAAAATTGTGCCCTTATTTGCTATTTCTGTTATTGGTTCCACATTGAGAATGCTTCCCCCCCTCCTAGTCGGAGTCCTCCTGGACAACAAGGTTTTGCCTCGGAGTATGTGCCGTGCATAGGTTGAAAAATTCGTGCTAATGCGTGGCCGATTAATGTGGCCCTATTTTATGCATACTCGGTCAATGCATGGAAAAATTAATGATGTGTAAGAGAAGGGAATAAGCAAGATGCTTATTGGCATTCGCCGTCGAGGTTTCTTGTTTTCTTGGCAAGTAGCAGCTGTAACTCTACTGCTCTTTGTTTAATGGTCTTTTTGGTCAGAGGCAACTGCGTTGCCGACACTGTTGATGGAGTCGTAGCTATTTCGGAGGATGTGATAGCTATGGGCCGTATGGCCTTGGCTTTCCATTGGTAGTGTGGTGCGGCCAACTGTGCCCCTTGTTGGTTTGTCATCGGCACCCACTTATATTTGTTTGCCCGGTTGACCTGTAGGTGTCTACTTTCCATCGTTGCTTGTACCGTAGGTATTTGCTTTGTCTTTTGCTTTGGTATCCAAATGTGAGTTACATGAGGGTTTTGGCTAAGCATTTTCTTTGGAATCCATATCTGCTTGGTTACCTTGGTTTTTGGTCGCACCATCTGCTTTGTTAGAATTCGGTTGTCACATTGTGTTTTCCCCCTCATGGCGTTTCTATCCTTCCGCATCCATACTTGTTTACCTTGTTGTGGTAGTCTAGATTTTTGCAGTGTAGTCGGTGATTTCAGCTGTCTGTGATGAGCATGGTAGGCCGTTAGCTGGTAGTTGGTCTCAGGTTTCGTGTTGATCGTTGAGGGTATTTGTTCTTTGGTATTTGTTTCCATTGATTGCATGGCTTGCATTTGATCCGGATGTTCCTTTTGAGCAAAAGCTACCACCTGCTGTTCGTTTTCGTGCTGGATTTTGACCGCTTGTGCTTTCCAGTCTATTTGGACATTGTATGCTTTTTGCCAAGGTTGCCCTAGTAGCATTGGTTGTTGTGTGCTTTCATCTGTCACCACATAGAATTTGTGTGGGTAAATATATTGATGTAACTGTATATGCAATATAATCCACCCTAATGTTTTCAATGGATGTGATGTGCTACTTTCCAGCACTTGGGGAGTAGGATGAAGTTGATCTGCGACTTGGAGCTGTTGGTATAATCCGTAAGAGATCAAATTTTCTTGAGCACCCAAATCGAGCAAGGCTGGTGATTCAACTTGATCATTGCCCACCTTGACTGTAATTATTGGCTCGACTGTGTCTTCTTCCAAGTTCATGAGTCGAATGGCATTGATTCTCAATGGTGGTTTACTTTGTTGTTGTTGTCGCAGAAGCCATCTTTTTGCAATGCGTTCTTGTGCTTCGGTTTGAGCTTCCTCCCGTACTCTCTCTTTTTCTCTCATTCTTTGCTTTCCTTGATGAATTTGTTGGAGCATCTCCTGTGTGAGTGGAAGGTGATATCTCCTTAGTCGACACCCACTAATCCAGTTTGGCATTTCTTCACCTGCTAATGTAGCAAGCTTGACGGCCCCACTTTGTGATAGATCATGAATCACAAATGGTCCCATCCCTCGCTTTTTCAGTTTCTTGGCATGTTGCTTCAATGTATAAACAAGTACGTAATCTCCTGTTTTAAACTCTGTGGTCCGCACATGTTTATCAAAAAACTCCTTTTGCCTTCTCTTTTTGGCATAGATCGAAGCGACTGCTCGTAAGCGGAGTTCATCTAGCTTTTCAAGATCATTAATTCTTGAAGAGAGTTCATGCCCTGTCCATTCCAAGTTTGTTGCTACGCGTAGAGTTGGGATTAAAAACTCTATGGGTAGTATAGCGTTTAGCCCAAACACCATGTTGTATGGTGTTGTTTCTATTGAGGTTTTGTAAGCTACCCTGTATGCCCATAGTGTTGAGTGTAGCTGCTGATCCTAGTCGGTCCTTGAATGTGACACTATTTTAGTGAGGACCGTGCATAGTGTTTTATTTGTGGCCTCCGCTTGCCCATTTGCCTGTGGATGGTATGGTGCTGACTTTCGATGTATGACCATGAAATCCTCTAGTAGATATTCAATGACTTCATTGAGGAAGTGTGTTCCACGGTCACTGACAATTTCTATCGGTAACCCGTAACGTACAAAAACATTCTCATACAAAAATTGAGCCGTGGTGCGTGCATCAGCTTTTTGTGTTGCTTTGGCTTCGACCCACTTTGTGAGATAATCCGTAGCCACAATGATATATTGGGTATGGGTGCGATATGCTGGGGGTGATATAGGTCCCACAAAATAAATTCTCCACTTTGCAAATGCCCTTGCCCCCATCATTCGCCTTAATGGCATCTCATCTCTTTTGATTGGTACCTTGGTGCGTTGACATGCATCACAACGTTTGACAAACTCTTCGGCATCCATGTGCAATGTAGGCCACCAGATTCCTGCAGTTAAGACAATTTTCGCCGTCTTATCGCCCGAAAAATGGCCTCCACTTACTCCGCTATGTGCATGTTCTAGAATCAGCAGGTATTCGCTTTCACTTGCACAGATTCGGAGTTGGTTATCCTTGCCCCGTTTATAGAGTTGATTTCCAATTAACTGAAAGTCACGAGCTTCCAGCTCTATAGCTTTCTCCCGTGCTCTTGTAGTGTTCTCAGGGAATGTCCTGGTGGTTAGAAAGTCAATGATATATTGACTCCATGCAAGTGCTATGTTCACCCGAAACAATGTTGCGTGATCCATTGGTCGATTGGCACTACATACTGTACAATTGGTAACGTAAGAATGTGTATCCGCATACATAGTTGGCCAATAAACTCCTAATTTTTTCAATCTTTGGTGTGTTTTCACTGTTGAACAATGAAATGCACAACCCTGGACATGTGCCTCTTCAACGTAGCACTCAAATTCTTCCGGATATAAGGTGCGGATATAAGGTTTTCTTTCAGCCTTTGGAATGAAGTCTCACACTCATTGGTCCATTCGAAATTGACTAGCAAACGATACAAAGGTTGTGCGATAACCGCATACATGTATATGAATCTTCGATAATATCCACAGTGCCCCATGAAGGATTGCACTTGTTTTGCATTAGTAGGCCTGGGTAGGTCTACAATGACTTTGACTTTGTCCAGGTCTGTGGTTATGCCGTTTCTTGAGACAATGTGTCCTAAGATTCGTCCTTGCTTAACCATAAATACACACTTTTCCGGGTTTAGACAGATTCGATATGTTCTGCACTTTTCAAAGACTTTTTGCAAATGGTCAATATGTTCTTCTCGCAGAAGAGAGTGTACACATAGGTCATCCATGTAAATTTCTAAGAATATTCTTAGGTATTCCTTGAAAGCGTGAGTCATTAACCTCTGGAAAGTGGCTAGTGCATATGTTAGGCCAAATGGCATAACTCGATATGCATAAATCCCCCATTCTGTGGCAAAAGCTGTTTTGTGTTGATCCTCCCTTGCTATTGCCAATTGGTTGTATCCTGAAAACCCATCCAGAAAGGAATAAGCCCGTTTCCCGGCCACTCGCTCAAGGACATGTTCTGTAATTGGCAAGGGATAATTATCCCTTACGGTTGCCGCATTCACCTTTTTGAGGTTTACGCACACTCGCAGTTTTCCATTCTTCTTGGGAACGACCACAATGGGTGAAACCCAGTCTGTATGTTCAATTTCATAGATGAACTCTGCGTCCATCAGCTTATCAATCTCTTCTTTGATTCGTTTGGCAAATGTGTCATTATATGTATAAGGACGTTGTTTGCTAGGTTTTGCATCTGATTTTAAAGGAATTGTATGTTGGCATATTAATGGATCAACTCCTTTAAGGTCTTTATAGGACCAAGCAAACACATCTTTATATTTCGTTAGAAGTTGTGTAAGCTATGCTTCCTCCTCAGGCTCTAAATCATTAGCTATATAGACCGGCTGAGGCTTTTCACCTGGTTCTGCGAGGTCTATTCTTTTTGCGTTTTCAGGCCCGTCGTAAGATTCTTGGTTGGTGCTCTCCCTGATTGGTGTTGTCAAGATGATTTTTCTTTCCTGGATAGTAAATTTCCTATAGTGAGGTGGTACGTTCATGTTGCCCTTTTCTGACTCCCCTTTACCATCACTATCCTCTTCAGTGGTCCAGATCTCCCTCAAAGACCGTTTCAGTTCTTGGTATTTCTGTTTACGCTCTAGTTTGGTCCACTCTTGGTATTTTGTTGGTTCTTTTTTTGTTTTTTCATATTTTTGTGATTTTGTTTGAGCCTAAGCTTTTCTTTCCCGATTCGCTTGTTCTCGCGTTTGTTCTTTTCGATTTTCTGAGAATTTTCCTGATATTTGATCTTTCACACAATCCTCTGCTTTTACAAGCATCAAATAGTGAGTTTTTCCTTTTATCCTGGGCATGAGGTTCTGTCTCACTTTATTTTCGGCTGTTTTCTTCCTATAGCGTTCTTGGCGTCTAGGGTGTTAATTAGCAAAATCATAAAACTTGATATTCTCTGCTTCATTCCCACGCTCATTGGAGGTGTCCGAACACTCATTATCTGCCTCATCATTTACTTCCACTTGCTCAGAAGAGTTGTAAAACTCTTCTTGTTCTGGAGGTGCTACCGTCTCTTTTTCTGGCATCACGCTTACCATGTAATAGGGTAGCACATCATAACCATCCTTATCGCAAAATTTTGTTGTTGGACTGTCGGTAATGGTACATACATCTAACGTTGCCAGTATGTGTTCCCATTCTAGAGGCTCCAAGGCATCTTCAGGGAATGGCTCTGGAATATACTCTTTGTCTTCAATTGCTCTTTCTAAGATGCAATCTTCTTTTCTTAAGCTTCCACAATGTGAAGCTCCGCACATCCATAGCTCTTTTGGTTGCCCCAACCATGCTGGTAGTTCTGATCCTGCTATTGTAGCCGAATCAAACTCTTCCACAGGTGTTTGGTTTACATCCTTGTAACTATGGTCTTTCAAGTGTATTTTAGTTGTCGTCTCGCCATGTCTGAGGTATATGTGGTCATAACCCCAATCTTGGACCATCTTCAGTTGTCGCATGAATGGTCGTCCCAAGATTATCTCATAATTGTTCTTTTTGTCGAAATCGACTATTGCAAATGTATGCTCATACTCGATCCTACACGAAGTGACAATTACCTTTTCCAAGAGTCCGAGAGGCTTCTCCATGAAACCATCTGCCAACTGCAGCTTCATTCGTGTAGCCCTCAAAGCTGGTTTTCCCCATTTTTTCCAGACTTCCTTCGTGGCGATAGCAACTCCCGCTCCACTGTCAAGAATAGCTTTGGAAACCACTCCTTGGAATTCTACAGGTAGCGTTGTGTTTCCGTCTTCTCCCTCACAATATTCTTCAACCTTATTCAATGGTACCGGCCTAGTGTTTAGATTAGGCCTGTCCAACTCCCTGATTCCTTCTTGTAGTTTCAAGGTGGGGTTTTTTACTCCAAATTTTTCCAGGCATTTTCCTACTGTGGTCCACATGTTTGGCCTTAACTTTAGGAGTTCTTCTAACGTGATTGTGCATGACACCGGGGTGGCTAACAGCTCAATCAATCCTTGTGAGTCCATCACCTTGTTAGAAGAAAATCTTTGAGATGGAATTGCCCTCACTTCCGACTTAGCTTCGTATTCTCCTAGGTAAGAGGGTAAAGTTCTCAAAGAGTCTGGTTGGCTGTGTCCCGAACTAATAGATCCTTGGTCTCCCCCTTGTGAATGCACCTCAAAGTTTATTTGTGATCTTGCCTCAAATTCTTCAATAGGAGGTAGGATCACATTCTTTCCTTTTCTCGTGCTATACATGTGGTCATTCATTCTATTAGCCTCGTTGGCCTCTCTGATTTGCTTCCACAGATCATCTAGACCATTACCGTCCTTTCCCATCTCTGCCGATATTCTAGGATGGACCCCTTCACTTGCCCCTTCGGTGGTATTGGGCACTATGATAGGCTCTCCTCTGGACTCATATTCATTAGTGAGTCTTTCCTTTGTTTCCTCATGTTTCTCTATTGTTGGTTGGATAGGGGTTGGAACTGGTACATCATGGCAATTTGCCGGTTTTCCCAACGGGTCTTCCATCAATGATTGAGCCATCTCGATCATCTTTTTACACATATCCAACCTTTGTTTTTCTATTTCCACATATGGATATGTCATCCATCTTTGCTCCTGGGTCTGGTTTTTTTTAAGCCGAGCTTCATAAGCTCTTAGAAGCGCATCCAGCTGCTCATTTACTTTGTGTGCTAGCACAGATCCTCTTGACCCTGCACTTTTGGGCTCAACTATTTCCTTTGGCGCTATGGCTGTTGTGGTGTGTGAGCTTAGGCTGGCTAGATCTTCTAACCACTCCAACCTGTTCTTTGTATGTTTCAACTCATCGGATAGGGCGGTTTGCTCTCGTTCTTTCCTGGCTTTCCTACGCGCCTTTCTTGCCTTCCAAGTGCTTCTCGGATTTTTTGTTTCTGAACTTTGGGCATCCGTCTTTGGTTTTTCTATTATGGGTTCATTCGTCCTTCTTTGGGCTTGGGCCCGTGTCACCGCTTGAACAGGTATGACTGTTTCACTTTCTGATACTCCACTGGAAGGTACTATTTCCAACAGGTTCAAGGTGGTTTTTGCTCCTTTACTCGGGTTTTTAGGGCAATCGAGAATTAAATGAGTAATTCCACATTCTGGGCAATACGCATTGACTCTAATGATTTCATCATGGGAACAGTCTCTCATCCAATGGTCTCCGCCACACTTGTAACAAGGGCCCTTGGGTTGTTGAGGTGCTCCTTGAGCTCCCCGTTGCTGGTAAGTCTGTCTCTGTCCGCCCATGCCTCCATTGGCTATGAACAACAATGTTCGTTCATCTAAGTTATATCTTCCTTCTCCTGCGGCCCATCATGCTCCATGGATCTGGTGTCAAGGGTTCCTCCGGTGGATAATAGATAGGGTTCGCCACATATCCATTGGGATCCTCATAGTATGCATGCATAGGCACCAAAGCCTTTTCTTCTGGTTCAGTTACCGTTGGGGTGTATCTTACACCAACTGGTCGTAATCCTGGTAGGGGTGGTTGTTGCCCCAACACCGGTTGTGGTCTCTCTACACCTACAGGTCCTGGCAAGTTGCCTGCTTGATATCTAGGCATAGGTGGAACTTGAGGGGAAGCTACAGGGGCTTGGGGAGCATAAGGTCTCTTCCTCACATATCCCTTGTTATAGTAACATTCCTCGGTCCCATGGTTTGTCCATTTTTGTTCAATAGCACACCACTTGGGCGATTTAGCCTGGGGTTTGGCGTACAAGTTGATCTTTTTTAGCACTTCATCTACAAGATGTTCTTGGTTTACCGCTATTTCTCCTTTCAGTGTTGTCTTGGAGGACTTGCTCCCACTTTGCTGTGAAGATGAATCGTCATCAAGGTCCTTGAACTCCCCTTCTTTGTAAACCGCACAATTGTCCACAAGGTACAAGGCTTCCTTGGTCAACTCATTCAACATAGTGCTCCTCTTCATATGTAAGTCTTTTTGGAGATCTGCATTCCTTAGTCCTTGGATGAATATTAGCATAAGTCTGGATTGAGTTGGCAGTTCTTCATCAGGACAGAACTTAACATATCTCTTTAGTCTTAGGGCTACCTTCCGTACAGGTTCTCCATCTTTTTGTTTGAATTTATGGATTTGTGAGATGGTATTATGAGCTATTCCCCTTTGAGAGAATTCCTCAATAAACTCGTCAAACACTTCCTCCATCGACTCAAAGTCTCTACTCTCTACAGAGTCAAACCAAGTTGCAGCATCATCCTCTAGGGTTAGTCCAAACCCTGCGAATTGGGTAGGAAAGTCTAACACCTCTTTAGCTCTAATCACACGTACAAAGGCTCCTACATGATCTCTTGGGTCTCTGTTTCCTGTGTATTTCCTGTTTACCCATTTTTGCACTTGAGAAGGTCTAATTCTGCGATGGTCTACAAACCTCATCATGGGATCACCCCTTCCAAGTCTATACCCCTCCTCAGGCCTTCTGTAATAGTTTAGTTCCTCGCCCAACGGTGCTCCTAAGCCATAATTTCTAAAGGTTCTCGCCGGAGGTGGTCCTTCTCTTCGAACTCATTCCATGGGTGGTCCTCCAAGTTCGGTCGACCCTTGTGTCTTTGGCTTACTCTCTGCTTGATACCTTGAAAAGTGTGGTGGTTCTTGCAAATCCCTGAGCCCTCGAGCCGCTGGATAACCCTCTCGGTTTTTGTCTGGTTCCATTGTCGCACTTTGTCTAAGCCATGCCTACAATGATGGCTGATTTACTGGTTGGTCTTGGTTGTTGAATGCTCGCGGTCTGGGGGAATGTGATGTAGCGTCATACTCATCTGAGAATGGATTCGTTGACTTGCTTGGGGTGTGGACGGCTCTCGGCATTTCCTCAGGGGCATATGCTGATGCTCCCGGACCTGTTGCTCTTTCTACTTCCTCTGGGAGAATATGTTGGTATTCTCACCCATATCTATCAACAAAAACTATGCCCTTCCCCGTAGCAGTTTCATAAGAGAATAAGTAAAGAACTTTGTCTTTGCTTAGTTCGTCTACGTATGGTTCTTTACTGCGAAAGTAAGAGACAATACCCTCGCTCTCGTGTTTGTAGATTCCCACATTCTCGTTATAAGTTGGAACCCTGATTGTTTTCTTATCGTACATGAAAATAGCTCCCTGTCGATCAATGTTTGGTGGAGGCTCTTGAGTTTCTGAAATCATTTTCCCTTTAGCCACGTTGTCTCCATATCTGTTGTAATCTTCAGGGTTGCTAACTATTAAATAGTGGTTTCCCTTTTCGTCTCAGAATCTATCTCCATCATCATACACGTGGATTATCTCCAATCTTTGTGCTGGCCTCTCTTCAATACAAATGCACTTGCGACCTCGACAGTCAGAATAGACTAGGGCTCCTCTTGAGTTTGTTCCCTCCAAGAAGATCACAGTATGCCTGGAATCATTCGAAGGATTTTGGGAGGTACTTCCTCCTTGCATAGGTTCCTCATAGGCGAAACTTCCTGGCTGTTGGCTCCCCATCATGAAGAAATATTTGTCTGACGACGTGTCAGTATCATTACCTTCCTCAATAATTGGTGCTAGCGGATCTAACCTTGCCTGAGTTACACTCTCTTCAGTGGACACTATGCTAACTTGGTCACCTGCCACTTTCTGGTCTCTAACAATGTATCTTCCTGATCTTAAATTCATCAAACTTATCAATGCAACTTATCACAAGTTCAACCACTAACCTGGCAATGGATCAGTTTCTGCATTACGTCTTGCTTTGTTGCTGACTATACGTATACACAAGAGTTTTAATTTCGGAAATTGGATCAACGCATTTATCTGCTGGAGGTGATCTTAGTAATGATTGGTATAACTAGAGAGTTAATCTCGACCACTACTGTATTCTATACACTGTTGATGTTCCTGATTAGGTTGCTAATCTGAAACAGTACCCTTCCTTGATGTTGGCCAATTTACGTGAAAAAACTTGAATTTAGTATTTGCTTTGTCAAATGGGCAATCACGGTCCAATTTTACCTCTGAAAGAAGTTCTAGAGCCCTTAAGCCAAATAGAACCTCACTGTCTAGGCCAAGTCAAATTTTCTCTCCAGAATGCCCCAATAGACATCCTACGCGTAGGATGTCTCATGCTGCATTTAGCCTAGATTTCTGCACTGTATTTTGCCCTTGTTGTGCTGAGCTTACAGCTGTTTTTACTTTTTGATTTCGACTTCTAGAAGCTGGTCAATGAGTCAGAAATCTATTCTGACGGCCTGATGATGGTGTTGATCAGTCTAATCAACTCCAAATTGGACCAAAATTGACTAGCAGGATTGCCTTAGGCTATATAACCCCTTACAATGCTCAAAGTCCAATTATGGCTTCACTTTCTTGCATTAGACATACTACGCATAGAATGTCTTTTTCTTCAAAATGGCTTTAAACTCAAGACTTCAGCTCTTATTGAGCGGCTGATCATCTTGGTATACTCAGATTTCAGTTTGGAGTCCTAAATCACTCAGTAGACATCCTACGTGTAGAATGTCTTTTTGGCCTGCTTGACCCCAGATTTGTTCCACAGCTTCCCCCTGATGTCAGTATCCCAGTGGTATGCTTAGATCTCAGTTTGGATGTCAAAAGTCTCAAACTTCTGCTATTTTTCTTCTTTCAGTCAAAAGTGCTAAAGTCCACTTTGAACCCAATTTTCTTACTCGAATGAGGTGAAGACCCTTTCAGTCACTCAATATATCATGCAGCCATCTTAAGGTTTTGGTTTCAAGTTGATGCTTTTGCACTAATTGGGTAGGATGTCTAGCAATTTCACTCTATCTAGCCTTATCCTGTCAAGAGATGGCCAAATTTCCCCTTTGCAGTTGAAATTAGGGTAAACCCTACCTTCAGAACACACTGGTCACCTCAAAATTCCAAAATTCCTCCCAGATTGGCCTGTAAACATACTACGCGTAGGATGTCTCCTGGCTTAAAATTAAAGTTTTTCCTGACAGGAATGCTGTTGATGCTCTTTAGGCCTATCAGAAACACTCACAGTATTCTTTGGACTTCGATTAGGCTTTCAACCACACTTTTGCGTCTTTTTGCATCTTTTACAAACTTGTAATGATTCTACCAAGCAAGTATACATGCATGAAATGCTCTAGATCTGAATCATGATGTTCTACTTACTCTACTCCTTCCTACCATGAAGAAATGGTGATAATTGGTGTTTTTGGTTGCCTTTTGACCTCTCCGGACTCTCAAGATCTCTTCACACCGCTTCTCCCACTCCTTGTTCCTACTCTAGAACTCGACTACTAACTAAAAAACTTCCTAAGTGTACCTCCTCTACCTCAGTCGAAGGATCTAGGCCAGACACACGCTTCCTAAACTCCCTCTAAGACCTAGAGAGTCCTCCACCCTCTGATCCTATCTAAATGTAAAGCGAGACTCTTGGCAAGCCAAAAATCCCAATCCTCAAGGATTAGTCTCGGTCACCTACCTAAGGTTTTCGTCCGCGGCAGCGGTGCCAATGTTGGACGGATACGCCGCGACGGACGTCAGCACAGCGAGAACTCACCTAACAAGTAATGTCAGCTAAGGACGAAGCTCGACCCGCAGGCGCATGGAAGCAAGCATAAGGTGTCAACATACACTCGACCGACTCCTAACTAGTTCCTACAGAGGCCCCTACCAATTGTCTAAGTCACAGTCTTCAAGAGAACAAAAGAGGATGCTTCCTACAACGCTTGCTAGAGCCGAACACCTATCAAACACTTTGGAAACACCACAGAACTTGAAGGAGACCCTACGAATACCTATAGGCCACTCTCCCTAAGGTCTGTGAACCAAAGTCACGACCCAAAACACCCGGTGCAGAAACACGTAGGATGTCTGGCCGAAATCTGCAGGTCTTCGTTTTCGAAATGTGAAGTGCCTAATGTGTGGTTCTACTCAATGTGAACGTGTGGATATGCTGCAATGCAAAATCGGACAACGTATGCTCACCCAAACAACCGATGAAGCTCGTAGAAGAAGCTCCCGAAGCCGGACCGTATGCGCGCAATGTTGGTATCGGCTCGTAGCTCTAGTCGAGGGCAACACGCTACACTTCTCCGCACTCGATTCCGACCACCGTAGCACACGTAGCGTCAAGACAAAGCTTACACTCTCTCTCACGTACACAGTACGCTCACTCACAAACTTAAACTTGTTTAAAATGGCAAAAGGTCCTTCATTAAGGTCAAAAAGTGATATATATACCTTACAACTTCTCAAACCCTAAAGTCCCAAAATCATCCATCTACTCCTTCTAACTATCAAAACTGGGATACAATCTGGAAACTTCTGTAAGTCCCAATATTTACAAGGTGAAAAACCGGGTTTTCCTCAATGAATGACTAATTACAAAAATAATAATCCGTCGAGTAGTTAGATGTCGTGGGGTGTGTCCAGCTTCTAACAAGCATACAGAGGGATATCCTATACACAGGACAATCCCAAATAGCTTTCATTTCCCAAAACAAACATCAAAATCATATCAAACTGACAGATTCTGGAAATCAGACACTTCAAACCAAGAAACTGCAAATTCTTGACTTTTTTGAGTCCAAATTCAAAAAGAATTGGCAGGTAGTCTTAAAATAGCCTAGTGAACAAGCTGGTGAAGTTTCATCCAATTTGGGCTCAGAACTACGATCGCGATTGGTGTACCTCAGTGCCAGATTTTGACCAGACTTTACCCACACATACACTTAGGTTATATAAGATAGCAGGAGTTTTCAAAATTCAAAAAAGTGACCAAAATAGCCAAAAATAGCAGACAAACAGAAAACCACTGCAACAGACCAAGATCTGGTGAAAACATGGCTTTTTCTTGTCCAAATTCAAAAAGATTTGGGGAGTAGACTGTACACATCATTGTCTACCATATCCACAAGTTTCATCCAATTTGGGCTCAAAAGTACGATCGCGATCGGTGTACCATACTGACATTTTGAGTTGAGACTTGGTGAGTAGGTAGTTGATGACTAGACAAACAACTTTCTCAAAAGAACCAGGGTCAAAAAACCAAAAGACAGTTGTCAAATAGGGCAAACACTGATCACTGATCCTTCAGACCAAAATTTTGAGAAAATTCAAGTTTTTGTGATCCAAATGCAAAGTGGGTTTGGAAATAGACTAATCATACCCATGTCTATCAACTCCTAAAATTTCATGCAAAAAGGAGCTGGAACTACGATCGCGATCGGTGTACCCTAGTGACATTTTGGACTGAAAATTTATGAGTAGGTAGCTGACATCTAGTGCAACATATTTTCCAAAAGAAGCAAGGTCAAAAAAGAAAAAGAAAGTGGTCAAAAGTCCCATTTACACAATCAAGCCAATAACCACAGAACCACCTAGGATTTGGGTTTTCATTGGTCAAAACATCTCCAAATTAAAAAATACAAAGACACTTGGTATCAAGACATCAAGGGCTAGCTACTATGCAAAAATCTTCCAAATCTGTGACATGGGGTCAACGATCGCGATCGGTGTACCTCTACACAGTGGGGGTATCTGACTTCATAAGTTTGTAGACCTACTTGAGTACATCCCAAATCTCAAGTTTGAGTGAAAAATAACCTCTGGAAGCCAAGATACAAGCCAAAGTTCTTGTGTCCTGATCCTGAAACTGTTTTGAGTGCTGTTTCAAGTGCAGTTCACCAAAAGTGCTCTAACTTTTTATAGACAACTCCAAATTGAGTCAGGTATAGCTAGGAAGAAAGCTTGCGGGCAATAGCACACACCTAGACTTAGAGATGAATTTTTGGAGGTTTCCTAATTCCAAACTTTTAGGGTACCCAGAACCAATTTCCAGAGACCAAAAAAGTCACAAATTCTTGACTTTTTAGAGACTTGGACCAGGGGCAAAAAGGGATTGTGTGCACTAAGCCAAGGTGTTCTTATCTAGGACCATCTTGAGAGTATTGAGTGAGGCTTAAACATGACAACTCATCCATCATTGGGGTTTCCCACTCAACTCAGAGCTATACCACCTACACAAACAACCAGAAATAGTGCAACACCTATAACAAGAGGGTTGAGACAAGACCATGAGGCTTATCAATCATATCAAGCCAAACCTCAAGGCATGGCTCATGGATATTTGTCAAGTGATCATGTAGCTCACTGGAAGCCAAACCAATCAACAAAGATGTGGGAGTTTGGAAGAGTAAAAGTGGAAATTGCTGGAGACTTAGAGGAGAAGCATCCTCTAATCAACAAACCAAACGTGAGATTCATCAAAGCCAATGAATCCATGAGAGTGCTTATAGATTACACTCATGAGGGCTTATACAAATTCACAAATGGGGAGCCATACATCTTCTACAGGTGTGTAGAGCCCAATGCCAGGGAGTTGACCACCCATAAGAACCTCTATGCATTCACATATACGGATGCCCACTGAGTTCAAGTTTTGATGGTAGATAAGTATGGACGTGAGTACAAACTTGTCAATCCAATTGACTTAGAACGATACACATACAAGGGTACACCGATCTCCACTTACTTTCAGCCAAAAATGATGCCAGAGTACACATCACAGAGGATTCCACCAAGATTTTCTCTGAGAAGAGAGGAAAGAGCGGGATCCGACTGTGCAAGAGACCACAAATTGGTTGGATTGGTGACTGAACCACATCGATTAAGACCATATCAATTGGCCAAATGTGTCAAGAAGAAGTACGATGGGTTAAGGGATCCATACGTACATGCATCCTTGTTCAAACAAGTCTTAAGAGCTGAACAAGTATTTTATTTTCATACACAGTATGAGGGATTTGGCTTAACCTTGGAAGGGATAGCATTGAATTGGTTCCAACCGTTGGACAAAAATGCCTTCTCAAACGTTGAACAACTGTTGCAAGAATTTGTTGTGGAGTTCTCTAAAATGGGAATCAAGCATAACACAGTGTCCCAAATCTATGCATTCAAGCAAAAAGAAGATGAGAGAGTGAAGGAAGCATCGCTACGCTTCAAACAATATATAGAGAGATGTCCTGAACGCGAGTCACCAGAGGATGAAAGATTATCAATTCTCTTCATAGAGGGTTTGATAAATGAAACTCTCAAGAAATATTTGCACTTAAAAGGGTGTACTTCCTTTGAACAAGTCACGAGAGAAGCGTTATACCTAGTTGACAATTGTAAAGCCTATGGCGAGGAAATTGGTGATACAAAGATCACTGTGGATAATGCTCCTTTAGCATCTAGTGAAACCAACACAAGGCAAGTGGGTATGTCTCGATTAATGACCAACCTAGACCTAGATGAGCTAGCAGTGCAAATAGCACAACGAATAAAATGGTGTGCCATTGAGCAAAAATGGACCAATCATGAGATGAGTGAGTGCTACTATAATCAAACCTACACGAAGGGGATACTATTTGGACATCAAATAGAAAAACAAATGCCTTTACCAAATCATCCATTATTTCAAAATAGGGTTGTATCAAGGGCTTTACAAAGAGCTAAGGTATCACAACCTAGGCTAGGGCAAGAACCTATGAGAAAACTCTATTCATTGAATGAGGACACTCTGATGTTCATAGCCAATCAAGAGCATAGACCAGAGACCATTATGGCTAAGCAAGAACAACCATCAATTGTGCCACCAGTGACTCAACAAGATGGACCATGCTACAAGTGTGGAGGTAATCATTGGGCCAAGAATTGTTCTCGTGTAGAGATAATTGGATATTGTTCGGAGTGTGCCATTACACACGTTGTTCCAAATTGTCTAAAACACCCAAACAAACAGGGGAAAACAACAATGAATGTTGTGGGAGTGTTACCTTCTCCAAGTGGATCAGAGGCAGAACCCAAAATTCCTGTGAAGGTAGTGACGAGAGCCCAAGCAAAAGAAAATGCTGAGGACCAAGCTAATGAGGAGAAAGATCAACAACCCAAACAAGGGGAGACAACTAGTGTGTCAGTAAGGACTGGGAGAAAATCCTAGAAAGCCAAAAGAGACAGAATTAAAGCAAAAAAATTTACAAAACAACCTGCACTACAAACAGAATTACAAGAGACAAAGGAGCAGTTAGAACAAGAACTAGAAAACAAAACGATGGTGAGCGATAAGAAACCAAGGAAGGCGTCTTCTGGAGGATCTGTATTGGTAGACAAAGTCCTAGAGCAATTAGATGCTGCACTGGAAGCATATGAGGCTAGATTGAAACCCAACCAAACCCTAGAGCAACGAGGGATGAAATATCCTCATGCTGAGGTAGAGACTGAGAGGTTGAAAATGTGCAAGGAATTGGTAAAAACTGCACAGGCAATGATGGAGCCTGAAGCACCAATTCCACCTCCAGAAACAAAACCAAAAAGTGTTGGATTTGAAATGCCTAAGGCAAAGGTTGTTGAAACATTAACTCAAAGAAACATTGAGCTAGAATCACAAAAGGATGTGCAAGCAAAGACTGCAATACAAGAAACCAACAACCTAGAAATTCAACTAGATGATCGAGTAGTGGCCAACACCACTAATGATGCAAGGTCAAAATCACAATTTATGGCACCTATCCCAGAGATAGATGAGCCATGGACAAATGAATTGTGGGAAGCAATTAGAAGTGCAAAAGATGGAAGTGCGACTTTCCAATCTGCACCCATAATTGAGGTCAATACAGGGAATGAAGTCTATCAGGGAGACATTCAATCTCTAAACGGAGATGCAGGGACGGAAGTTTCAATTGAAAGCAAACCAGAGTCCTTGAAGACCTTACCCTCATACATAGGAGAACATGAGGCAGACTCAGAGACTAGAGTGGTGCCATCTCAGAGGAAACCCATATCCAAGATGATGGATACAAAGAGTATGCAAGAGTTGATGTCAGCTCCAATACAGTGCACCATTACTCTATCTGAACTGCTTAAGATTAGACCACATGTATGGGATGAAGTAGACAACAATTTGGGGAAGATGGGATTAAAGATACCTCTTCAAGATCTACCCTCAAATGAACAATCAAACAAAACTCAACAAGAAAGTGCAGACGCTAAACCTGTGCCAATAAACAAGGTGGGGGAATATTGCAAAGGAGAAGAAGGAAACACCACCTTACCTGTGGAATACAAAGGAGTTAAAACAGTGGCTGTACTTGATAGTGGGGCTGGAGTAGCCATAGCCACAAAAAACGTTTGGGAAAAATGGGGTAGACCAGCGCTTAGGAAAACTAGAATGAAGTTGCAACTTGCAGATGGATACACAGAAAAAGCTCTGGGTATCCTAGAGCAAATTATTGTGACTTCTTGTGGAATTGAATATGAACATACATTTGCAATAGTAGATTTTGAAAAAGGGAACAATTTTGATATCATTTTAGGAAGACCTTTCATGCGTCAACTTAAGATGGTTCAAGATTGGGGCTATGACTATATCTACTTGAGACATAAAAAGATCACCACAAAAATAAGCATAAAAGACCATAGCTATAGAGATGTGAATAGAACTTCGTTAGAAGAAATTGACTCTTCTATAGTCAATGGGAAAGAGATACCTGCGTGGCTACAAACCAAACAAGAACTTTGGATGTGTGGTGCTTCGAAGTGTGGAAGCTCAGTGAAGGAGGATTGCATCCTAGAAAGATCAATCGACGATGAAGCTTACATACCGGAACCCTTTCCAGAGGAGTTATTTGATCCATTTTGATGGACTCAAATATTGGCAACCTTGGATGTGTGTGTGAATGAGCTAACTCCAACCAAATTATTTTGTGATGAGGAAGGGTATGATATAACTCCCGTATTTACGATAAAGGTGTTGAAGGAAGCTAACGAGATTTGTGAGTGTGAAGGCAAAAAAGGTGAAACACATATCTACGTCATGGAGCATGATGCCAAAGTGCACTTGAAGAAAGCAGAGCAACAACGAGAATATTTCATCATTGACATACCTGAAGAATCGACAAAAGCTATTTCAAAGAAGCTGACTCCAGAAAAAGTGCAAATGAAAGTAGATGAAGGAGAAAAGCTTCCAAGTTCAACGACAAATCTTCAACAAACGCAAGATCAAAAGAAGAATAGGGACAAGGAAGAAGATGGACTATCTCCTACGATGATCAAATTCAATTTATGCGGATAAACAGGGCTCAAGGTTACATGTTCGGCGGCAATAGATCCAGAAGCAACAAAGAATCTAATGACTTATGGAACATGGATCATGATGGGAAAGCCACCAATCAATGAGCTAGAAGAAACAGTTTACACAAGTTCAAAAATGCCGATTCCTAGCTTTGGAGTGGCAGAAGCTGTACTCAAATTGAGTACCGGGGAGTATAAAGATACTATCCACATAATCAACTCCCATCATATCAAAGAGAGCCTGGTCCTGACAGAAATCTAGAGGAACATCTTCTTTCGACAACAACAAAGCTCCATCCAACAATGGCAAGTCCAAGAATGGACTACAACATCAAGCAATGAGAAATTTAGCAAGCGAGCTATCCACAACAATCAAAAATAGCTCACACAGTGCTTCAACATTGGTGACCTATTGCAAACAACTCAAATTGCAGTGGACCTTGAAAGAATATCCATCATAAAGTCCACGCCACAAGGAAAATCAGTTCTACATGATCAAACACTTGAACATCCATCTTTACGGCAGCTAAGATTGACAACCAAGAGGCGAATGCACAACAAGAAGAAACATTGCCTCGATAATCAAAGCTCAAATCATGTATCAACAACATGACAGCTATGCATCACTCAAGGAAGGGGGGAGCGTCATCAACGACAATAGGCTTCCCAAGATGAAGACCAACCTTGAAGACAAAGCTGAAGACAACCCTATGACAAGACTGCACAAGGTCGTGTCAAGGGACGACACGAGCTAGGAAGGGGGGAGTGTTTGGAGGTGATAACAACATACAAGTGCCCACCTAGCCAAGGTGCCCATTGGGACAGTCGACCAAAGTTTTGATGTGGTCACATTATTTTTCCGATGTTTAATACATCAAACCCTGTAAAAGCCTAATGTCAATCGTCTATGTCAAGTCTGAGTCAAAGATGTAATTTTTCCAGTGATGTATGTAAATGTCCATGAGAAGTTGGCCGCCGGCCACTTTAGAAAGCCCTAGGTATATAATACACTAAGGTTAGTGGGAAAGGGAGATTATTTTTTGAAGATAAGGGACTACTGCGTTACGTACAGAGAGCTACCTCTTTGCTCCAACTTGTAATCATCGCTTGTGTGGCTATGGTAATCCAAATTCAGTTTTGTTTCTTGCATTGTGTTCCTCTTACTCTGCTCTTTCATTCAAGTGTAAGCATTCAAGATTCGGTGAAGGTTTCAAACGCATCTATTTAGGCCTTAAATCGCTGTTTTGAGTGTTTATATGCGTATTTTATGTTGTTTTGACCCTAGGAGAGGCTTTAGGGACCTTAAAATGACCCTTTAGGATCATTCGTTTACTGTTTTTGCGTTCTGTGGGACGAACGATCGCGATCGTGTACCTCTCCAGAATGCTGTGACAGTGATAGGATATGTTCCTGATAGTCCCCTGTAGCTTCCCTTCAAGTTTCGTGCGATTCCGATATGATTTGCATGGTGAACGGGCGTGATGACTGTAGAGCTGTGTAGAAGGACATAGGCAAATTACTTGGCTTTAGTGCAATCGATTTGCTTGTAGAGTTAGTAGTTGCATCTCTTCGAGTTCACTTCATTAGGGTTGACACCCTAGTGAGTTTCCATGCCTCATCCGAGTCGCTTCCCCTGTATCGATACATTTATGTTGATGCTTGAGAGCTATGCTATGGACGTCCATCGCGGCGACCCGCAAACAACGTGCATTCAAGACATGTTTGTAAAACCCCTTATTTGTGAATTTTGTTAAGAATATAATGTACCCTTTTCTTTTAAAATCTCTAATTTTTTTTAAAACTTGAAAAAATAATGCCCTTCTGTATATATATTTCTGTAAGTTTCAAGAACTTTAAATACCCTTCTGTTGAACTCACGTGATAGGTTACATTTTTATTAGGTGACCTCCCCCCCCCCCCCCCCCCCCCCCCCCCCCCCCCCCCCCCACTCCACTCCACGTGCGAGTACGGCAAGGCCGGAAAGGACGGCATTAACAAATCTGGCACACATTTCGACAAAAATTTTATGCGTATTACGCTGAACCTCAGAGATTTCAAGACCACCAATTTAGCGAACTTGCAGTACAATTTTTTGGTGAAATCAATTACCTCTTTCAGGCCTAATTGATTCGGCTATCAAGAACTTGTGGAATTCCATATACGGTGGACAATTCGAATCACTCTCCATCGGACTACTCTCGATTTTGACAGAGTTAGAAAGGCTCGTTATACTTTGCAAGTGCTCTCAATATCAGGTATTTTTTTCTGAGTACTCCTTGCACCGCACTGTGTAGCCATGGATTCGGATATCAATATGACATTCGATTTTGAGCAAAGTACTCCTGATCCTGTCAATGATGGCCCGCGGTCGGATCCTCACAAGGAGAGTACCACGCTACGACAGGTGAAGATACTTATGAATTGCTTGATATTCAAGAAATTCCTGCACTTCAAACACGCATGACAGTCATTGTGCGCTCCTTGCCGCACTGTCGAAGCAAGGGACTTGCCGATACACCGTGTACGAGCCACAAATGGATCCAAGCACACAACAAGCCTAAACTAGCAAGCTCAAGAGAGCAAAGGGTGTGTCACTCACCGCTCTACGCTCACCTTCGTGGTGGATTCCTCGCCGCGATGAAGAAGAAGCTGCAGTCGTGCCGCGCTCAACCGCTTCGCCGCCGTCGTGCCTTCGTAATGCTCGATCGCACACACACTCTCCCTCTCTCTCTCTTTCAGACACACAGACACACAAGGAGGTGAAGAAGAAGAAGATGGAGATGGAGATGGAGATGGAGCAAGAGCACTCTTCTATTGCACAAATGAGAGAATGAGTAAAAATTAGGTTTAGTTGGCTTTTATATGAGCTCACCCCATTCACACTTGGGCGCCCATGCTTAGCCAACTAATCCCTTGAATTCCCAGTTAGAGTGCGCTTCTCATCGGCGATCACTCTTACCCTTTTCCTATTGGTCCGACAAGCCCGGTACCTGACTCTACCAAATACATAATACACGTCCGTCGTAGGTGATGGGGTGTCCGTGAGCCGTGAGGGTTAACATGCCCCCCTTCCTGATGTAGATTCCGTCCTCGGAAGCTATTGAGTTGAAGCTGGTTCGTCGAGGTGGAAGAGCATTTGAGATGAATGTCCTTAGCCTTCTTCAGTCACTGCAAAATCAAACAACATTGGCACAGTAATTGCATTCTCTTAAAAAGCATATGCAGTTTTAGGTAGACAAATTGATTGGTAAAAGAATTTTAAACAATTTGTCAGCAATGAACATTAAATTGCAATGTAATCAAATGCATAAACAGATGTAAAGGTAAAAAATTAAACAAGTCTGGGGTCGCTAATTTGACGGTCGAAAGGCACTAGAGATCGAATATTAATACCATGGGTAAGCTTCTTAATTTTCAGTGGTCAATTAAGTTGTTTAATCGCGAGAGCCAAGTATTCATGTTCGAGGGCTGACTAGAGGCTATATCTAGAAAACCTTGTAGTTAAGCTACCATAAAAGGAATTTCTCATGAAATCATCGCCTGACTGATTACTTTTTCTTTGACCCCCCAAAGTCTTTTCACAGTGATTCAATTATGATGTGTGTGCTTATTTTGTATGCCTTGGGTTTTTTGCTTTTCAAGGAAAAGCGTCCACATTGGGAACCTCTAGGGCTCAAGTACCATAGGCGATACATGTGAGTGAAGTACCAATTTAAGCAGGGATTTCTCTTCCAGCGTAAAATTTTTCATTTGTGGCACTTTGATTTTTTGTTTGTTCATTTTCAGCATTTTAATTTTGTAACTTTGGGGGGTCATATAACATTGTTACCCTCCCCAGGCTCATCACATTAGTAAACTCCCTTTATAATACTTAAGCTAAAGGTCAATAGGGTTAAGCCCACTAGAAAGCCCTAGTACATTTCACACAATGCTGCCTAAATCGGATTAAGAACCTAAGTAACCATTGCTTATTAGGAAGGCATTCCCCATGGTATCAAGAGAAGATTTCTAATACCTAGCTTGGTCAAAGTAGCTTAGTCGGACTGCTTGATTTTTAAACCTAGACAAGTGATTATGACAAAACATTACATTGAATTAAATGTTTGATACTAAGCCAATGCGCTGAATATTATGCTACCAATCACAATCAAAGCAGAAAAAACATGGATGCAAAAAGATAAGGGCAATGCTAATGGACATAAAATTCCTGTTTGTGTCGATGGTCGCGCTTGATTTGAAGTGTGAACGAGAGAAAGGTTCCATGAAGGTCCAAATCCTATCAATAGCAACACGCTCCTGTACACACTAGGAAACAAAAGGAATACCTCCAGGAGGCACATTAGTGGGAAAAGAGAACTTCACTAATCTCTCAACTCTAAAACAGAAACACTCCTATCGTACTAATCTTACCTACCCTCCATCACTCAAGTGATGAGGATCAAAGGTGTTTTATGGCATAGGTTTCTGTTTCACTGTACCAATTGTGACATGTGTAGGTCTGAGTCAATGTTTTGACTTTTAATGTGCATACTCGTTTGCTAATTGCTCTTGCTCTTTATTATTTTTTTGTTTTTTGTGAGTATAAAGCTTTATATGTACATTCCCTAAGATCAGAGATTAAGAGGTCAGGGAAAAAGGTTGAGAGGGAAACAAATGAATGATGACTGTCAGCAAACACTCCCCCCTTCCTTGGGTAGATCATACCATTTGAAATGAGCTTGTCACCCTTTGAAACCAATTGTTCCAGTTGGTAATAGGTGAGGATTTTTGCCAGTAGTTTTCTATTACCCTAGGTGCCTCGTCAAGTTACAAGGGTGGTAAGGTACTCTCCCAGGATCGAACTTGAAGTGGTACATCAGGTGATTCTTGAACACTGGGAGGTGTGGATTCTTTTGTAGCTTCATGGAGGTCCACTACTATAGATGGAGGCTGTGTAGAAGCTTTTACCTCTATGGATGTATTACATGAGGATCTAGAAGCTTCATGGGACTCCCCCCTTCCTGAGCTAGGTGGAACAAATCGTTCTTTCTTTGGTACCCAAACTAGCTCGGGAGCGGGTGTGTAGCATTCTGTGATTCTTTTCTTTCCACGATCATTGATTCGTTTTGGAGCTACGGGATTGGGCTCACTTGGGTCAGGTGATAGGTAAGAGCACAATCTACGTTTTGGCACCCAGATTTGATCATTTCCTTGATAGTAGCCTTGGGCTTCCAATAGTCGTTTAGGGATCCATCGCAACATTTGCTTACTTTTCTTGGAGCGAGTGGTACGTTTCTTACAAGGCTTCTGTTTTTTTGCACTAGCTATGGTCACTAAAGAAGCTTTAGGGACCCACTTGTATGTTTTCTTCGTTACATTAGGATGAGTCTTGTCAGAAGCGATATGCATTGCTTGTAGCATATTTAAGGGTATAGGCATTTCATCCCCCTCAGGTGTTACCCAGGTCGTCCCCCTATTTCCCCAAGTGTCTATGGTTGCTGCTAGGTGGACCCAATCCACATTGTCCGACTCAGTCATCCCAGGTAGGATATCCATATGGACACTCTTTGGGGGTGTGGGGTCCACGTGCGATGTGAAAGGAGAGTCCATTTCCCCACCCCCTTCGTGTGCTTCATTTGCATCAGGTTCCGAACGAGTAGCTCTACCTAATGTTTCCATGAAACGGCTAAACATACTAGTACTAGGCTGTGGAGCTTCGGGAGGTGCATGGCCTTCTCTCTCAGTGTTTTGGGTAGGGTATGCTTCCATGATTTCTGAGTCGGAGGAGGAATCACTAGCGGCTATTTTAGGGTCTTGGGTGGTGCTACCTTGTGTCCCCGCTGAGGGTCTAGAGCTTATCGTGGATGGGTAATGGGTGTCCGTATGAACAGAGGCACTACCAATGTGATCGTGCTCTAACACTCGTCCAGAGCGTAGGTTCATATGACTTGATCCCCTAGAAGTGTCAGTGAGTGCCCGTGAAGGCTGCTCACCTAGCATGTTTGGGTGTTTTGCAACCCAAGTCTTTCCTTAATTTGACTTTTTGGTCCTTTTTTTCTGACCCGGCTATAGAATAGAGCGTATGATAGCTCAAAACGAGCGTCTCGGTCAGAGGGTCGTGCCGTGCTTTACAGCCCTCCGTTTGGTCACTCTATGCCCTCGGAATCCCTAAAACTGTCAATTTCCAGTAGGGAACTAGGCCCAAACTAGAAAGTCTAAGGGTGCAAGTGGGAAGAGAAAGGAGGAGAGTGGAGGACTTGCCCCACATGCTCTCATTCTCTCTTGAGGGAGTAGGGTATATATATAAGAGTGAGTCTAGTATATATCATAGGACTGAGGCTTGGGCTTGGGCTTGTGATCACGATCCCGATCTATCTTTTATACAAACCAACCCGTCCGTTTTAAAAATCACATTTTTTTATTTTCGAAAATTTAACCGCCCACTCACTCGCGTTTTCATTTTCCGAATTTTTTTATTTTTTTATTTTTTATTTAATGCAGAAGATGCAGAAATTGAAAATGCAGAATTTGAAATGCAGAAATTGCAGAAATTGAAAATGCAGAAATTGAAAACGCAGAAATTGAAAATGCAAAAAATGCAAAAATTGAAAAACACAGAAAATGCAGGAAAATGCAGAAATTGAAACTTGACAGAACCAGAAAATGCAGAAAATGCAAAAACGCAAGAAATGCTAACTGTGCAATGCAAACCAGAAAACGTAGAAAACGCAGAAAACGCAAAAAACAGAAATCTCCACACAACTACACACACTCATTCCCTGCCTATGTGGAACCGAGAACTTCCATTGGTTGGGATCGTGTAGCTCCTTTGTCACTTCCATCCTTTGACAGCAAGGATTGGTCCCTGCCTGCTTCGCAAACTAGTGAAAGCTTCAGGAATAAGTTGTTTCAGGATATACAAAAGTCCCTCAAGTATTCAATTGCCACAAAAATAGTTCGGCTCGCACTATTTATGCCTCTTGAAGTGTTTGTAGATTTTTTCTTCGATGAGCAAATAAGAACTACCGCAACAATATTCATTTGTAAGTCTGAGAGCTGGTTGGACTTTTTAGATGATAACTAGGATAGGAAACAATCACATAACAAAATATGTATTTTGCAAAAGAAGTCCATAATTTGCGAGTTCATTATAACCTCTCAAAATTTCTTAGTATCGTTTTACTATATTAGATATCATCTTCTTAGTGGGCAGCTTATTCCACTCGACCAAGATACAGGAACAGCCTCAAGAACAAACCTTTATCAATGGAGCTCTACTTTCGAGACAACCTACTTATTGTGATGGAGACAATGTCAAGCACAACTCTGGCACAGCTCAGGATATATCTTACATGTGAAGAACTTCCACTTTTGCCGGAATTGTAGGCATTCAGTCTCAATAATATAAAGGTGCTTACTAAATCGATAAATTTTGATTGTCTTTAATACACTATGACTGAATCTAACTTTTTCTTCTTTTCAGATTCGAAGGTGCAAGGAGAAAACAACATTGTGCAAGGAGTCACTAACAAATACACTTCACTTTATTGCTTCCACCGGAAGCTAGGTCACATACCTTGTGCACGCAACGAGCTTTGATGCCATGCAAACCATGATGTACTCTTCAAAATGACTAATGCAGAGACATTTTTTGGCAGTCAAACAATGTTTCAAAACTTTACATATTGTGTTGTTTCTATCAAGATTTATACAAGTAATTTGCTCTCTTTCCCTGCTATTGTCCTCTCCCCCGAGCAAACCTACAACAAGAGCCGCTCCTTTTCCTTTATAATAGCTCACTTTTTTGCATGGAAAACAAGTTTCTTGCAAAAAATGGCCAGCCCATTAGCAAGGTCGCTAATGGGTAGCACCCTAGGTGACGTAACAACCCGAAATTCAACCTGCACAAAAATCAGCGGGACCAGCACCGAAATTGAGCGCCTTGACGAGCTCTCCACTTTTCGTTTCTTTGTTGAGCTCGTTTGAGCACTCATGCAGCCTGCGCGACTCCTTCCTCCTTCCTCCTTCCTCCATGCTGCCTGCACCCTCTTTTCCTTTATGCCATGGCTTTTTTCTTTATGGCTTCACACCCCATTGATTAATTGGGTGGCCAGTGGCCATGCCCTTTAATCGGGCGGCCAGTTTTATTGGGCGGCCGCTCCTATTGGGTTATGGCTTTGGGCACCACACATGGCATACATCTCGGCCAAGGAAATGCCTCGCACGACTTCATTTTCCAACATCCCCTGACTAGCAATATCACCTTGAATTCTGTTGCCCACTCTAGTGCATTGAATGCCACCATAGCTTTCAAGATGCAAGTATAAGTGAAGTATAAGTGGATGCATTCGGAGACTTTTTCTCTCTTTGTATTTGCTCCAAATAGCCAGCTTCCTGGTCCTGCCTTGTTGGGTATATCCCGCAATCATTGCATTCCAAGATCCGTTCAAGAGCCAAAAACTCTGAGATGGGACTCCAACCAAAAACTCTGAGATAGCACCCCTGCCTATTAGAATATAATAATTATATTGTAATAGGGGCTAAGTACTAGAACTGAGGTCTAAGAGAGAAAGAAAAGTCTATCTCTCTTTTGCGTTTATTGTGTCTAGCAGTTCTAAATACATACATACGCGAAAACGAACACTACCTGTTCACATACCAAAAATTATTGGCAAATACAATGGATTTGTACAATAATCTATTTGCTGTTGAGAATACATTTTGTACAAGGTAGTGAAGAAAACTGAGTATAACAAGGGATAAAGTAATCCCAAAGTCAGGGGAGAAGCTGCTTCAAGGTAAACGATAAGCCTCATGTCATCAACCACTTAGAACCGAATGTTTTTATCAAAGAAGGTAGCCCTCACCTGCACCCATAGCCACAAGAAAACAATTTGTTAGCACGTGACTGTATGCAGGTGATGCTGGGCATCCCAGTTGTTATCCATGTCCCAATGAAAAAACAAACAATTCTCTACATGTTTTGTTTTTTTTTTTGAAAACAGAATAAGAGTCCTTGGTTTTTAGCCAATCTAACCCAGAGAGTGAGATTTCCACAAAGCTACTATATTCAAGTTAGTTCCAGATTTATTTTATAAAATTTTCCGTTGCCTAACCTTAGTTTAAATATTTTTAAAGAGATTATCAAAAACCTAAGTTTTTTTAGAAAAAACCCCAAACTTATTCTTTAACCAGATCAGGGAGAATTTTACCCCATAGGAGCAAGCACAAGATAGCCCGAGACCAAATATCTATTTTTCCAGGGCTAAAACACCTCTTGAAGAGATAAAGGACAACATGGCTATGTATGAACAAAGTTAGAGCTTGATTTTGTTTCCTTTTCAAGGCCTAAAAGGCCTCAGTAGTATATTCACGAAAGCCAAACCAACCCACAACAGAACTACACATTAAGGTCCAGGTGCAACAGACCAACCAAGAGGAATCTAAAACATGAGTTTGGATTTTCTTTTGAAAAACACAATACCACTACTATGATTAAGAACCAATGTAATCTTTTCAAAAGACATCATTATTCACAGCTGATTCTCTTACTATGTCATTGCTGACATAATCTTCCATAAAGCTAGTAACAAATCCCTGTGTTTATCCTTGCTAACCGAGTACGTATTAAAATCAATCCCATCAGCTGCTTACCCAATATTATTCAGAAATTGTAGATCTGTTATTTTCATTATGGAAAAAAGGGCCGGACAAATTAGAAAATATGTTTTTATATTGCAGGCCAAAGTGCCATTCCTTGAAACACAACAACACAACAAGGCAAGTCCAAGAATCAAGCATGAAAAGACCCAAACGGTAACAGCCAAAGATATAGTAAAAAAAACCAGACATCAGTCGAAGTATATATACTGCCAAGATAAAGAATATAGGTTTACATAGTCTTTGTAACCGGCATCAAGCAGGTCGATTTGTAGTGCACAATTTTTTTTTTTCCTTATATGAAATGAAATGAGAGTATGTAAGGCCAAGTTTAAAAGAGTATAGCCTAGATCTTCTTACCATAGGGGCACAAAACCCAAAAACCAGGAGACATAATCCAAAGCTACAACATGTCGGAAAAATCTTTTTACCAGCTGTAAATGGTAAGCACTTGATCAAGCTAGTGCAATTATAGCAGAAGTGTAAACAATGAGGATGTGGAATTGAACTTCCACCATACTAGATGCCATGCATACAAACTAGAGAAATAAATTGGTAAGCCCTTGGCTAGAATGATGGTCTCACCAGAGTGAGCCAAAACAGTGATTTCCATGCACAATATGGAGTGGCCTGGATACATCACAATTCAATGTTATCCTACATAAAATGTGAACTTATATCCCAATTGCCAAAACCCCAAACGTGCATGCCATTGCCGTTTATCTCAAATCAATGGGCAATACCTGGAGATGGGTTAGAAGTCTTGCTTCTTGTGAATTATTTCAAAGCACGTCGCTTTGCACAACAAACAATCTTTTCCAAAGTAATGGAAAAACAAGAAAAACTTGAAATTGTCTAGCCTGATTTCCCTAAGATGAGTTGTCTATTGTTGAGTATGTCTCATGGACATGTATGCTGAGAAATTTAGAGTTGTTGACGGATGGACCCTGTTTGCCCTCATGGCTTGGTTCCATCCAATTAAAAATCAAACTGACATGTTGGCAAGCTTCCCCAAGTTTGTATGCTAATAGCATATTCCAAACTTTGGAAGTTTATAGGCAATATGCCTTGAAGTGAAGCCGTGCTTCAGAGAAGTCCATCAAAACATGATACAAGATGGATCTTGAGTGCTCATAGCGAGAACAAGTTTTCCTTTGACACATAGATGTCAAATCAAAAGAAAATCGACCTTGTCGAGCTTTTACAAAAAATCAACCTTGCCGACGCATACATCTTATTGAGAATCCGTAGATTACCCAATAATGAAAGAGATAGCTGAAGAAGGGTAGCTATCAAATTTCATCAACCTATCAAAATTTGCTTGACCGAATAGAAAATCCACCTTTCCAAAGCATACATCTTATTGAGAATCTATAGATTACCACATACTGAAAGAGATAGCTGAAGAAGGGTAGCTATCAAATTTCATCAACCTATCAACCTCTGCTTGACCAAAGCAACCTTTTCTTGTCAAGTTGGCATGATCAAATCTTCTGCAAGACTAGTTCAAAATTGTAAATTGTAACTTGCTTACCGACGAACTTGCTCAACCTATGAGAGATCCTTGCTCCTTTTTGAGTGTGGCAAAAGTGCCCAACGGGATTCCTTCTGGATCATAGTCGTGGATTGCAATAGGCAAATGAAAACCCCTTGATTTGATGCATACTAGCATTAACTAAAAGACCAATCCATATACATTTACAAAGTGCCCTCAAGTCCGTATGCAAGATACATAAACGGAAGGAATTGCTTCAAATAAGGAGATCTTCATAATGAAAACATATCCAACATCTTGGGCTTGAGGTTTATGGGATTCCGTTGAGTCTTTCTTGACCTCTGATGCTCATACTCAATTGAGGTATTATGGCCAAAGTATTGCATGAGGAGAAGTAGTGCTTCTCACAAAGATCCGGGCATACTCAAGCCTTGCTTGACTGTTGTCTCCACATCAATCTTTGTTTTTTGATAATAGTGAATTTGCACAATTATAGGAAAAAAAAACTTGATATGGCAGCACAAACATCCATCACATGCCAGAGCCATCAAGCACATGCTAAATAAAAAAATATCAATTGTGTACCTCATTGGACACTTCTTTCAATTGGATGTGCCATTGTAATAATCGAATGAATTTCTACTACTCGCATGCCTTGCACGGTTTATGGTGTATAACCTGTCCTTGAAGTCTCTATCTGCTATGCGCATCCCTTGCATGATCGATGCATGCAGCCTTAATGGTCTTTATCACCCTTGCATGGCCTTCTTGTAACCGTGCTTGAGGTCTTGCTTAAGTTCTAATGGTTACTAGTAACCATGGATGTCAATTGTCGACCATGATCCACACAATACCAAAGACTTAAAATTTTCTATTTTGCATCATCTCGCAACAAGGCGGCCCTTGCATGTCCTACATATCCTACCCCCGTTGTGGGAGAGGCCCCTAGGGTGGCCTTAGGGCACCCTTAGGGCGCCCAAAATGTGAAAATAAACAAAATATGTGCATGGAAATGGTGGGAGCAATAGATTGAGGGAGAGATCTGCCCATACCAAGAGTTGCAGGCCTCGGTTGAACTCCATGTAGAAGCAAGATTTGCACAGTACCTCAAGGCAACCCTCTTTGGGTTCATGTCTGTCCCTTCACTCCAGCCACCCCATCCTTGCAAGAGGCTGCTCCCACGCTGTTTGTGTCTACCTCAAACCCCACCATGACTTAGTGAATCAACCGATCTCACTACATTGTTCCTTGTTGCACCTTGAGATCTTCCCGCAATCTTGCATGGCCACGCTATCTCAGAGAAAAAGCAACTAAAACCCTCCATGCCCACACACACACACACACACACACACACACACACACACACACACACACACACACACACACACACACACACACACACACACACACACACACACACACACACACACACACACACACACACACACACACACAGGGAGAGAGAGAGAGAGAGAGAGAGAGAGAGAGAGAGAGAGAGAGAGAGAGAGAGAGAGAGAGAGAGAGAGAGAGAGAGAGAGAGAGAGAGAGAGAGAGAATAACATGCATATCCCTACAACCAAGGCCACCATCTCCGTATGCTTTCCTTTTCCTCCATATCTCCGTTCTCCCTTGAGCTTTGATACCCGTGTAAGACTCAGAGGACTAGAGCATGCAACTCTCCACCCGACCATGCCCTATATAGACTATGCCTTGCTAATAATAGGTCCCCCTTGATCGCATGTCCTTTTTGGCCATTGTCATGCCCGATCTTACCCTAGGCCTGACAGATAGCTGTCTAAACCTCTTGCATACTTCCTGTCAGCTACTGCTTTACAATGTTCATATCTCCCGCAGACATCAGCACACCATTCACATATGAATCCTCCTCTACTAAGGTCCATTTCTCCAACTGTAACAAAGGTTGAAGTCTTTAATTTAGAATTTCATTTTTAACCTCTATATTTTTGCTTTCCAATTTTCCAGTTTAGCTATACTTTGACCTCCAAAGTTTGTGTCCACTCCTAAAACATGCCCAATGACATCTAACCTTTGTCACCCTAGCCTTATGTTGTGTCAAAATTTGTCACATTTCTAGCTTATGATGCTATTCCATAACACCCTTGTCCAACTTCATACTAGTGAGCAATTGAGTTTGTCCCTGCAACGCAACTCTAGATACACTAGAATTTGCTACTTGGCATCTTAGTCTCTAGCTAAATTTGTTGCATGTTGATGCACTCCTGCACAATTTCTAGCATCTTGAGAGACTTTTCACTATCCTTTTCAACAACATGTCCCTGTTCTGATGTCCCTTCAAAATTTAAATGCTTTTCCACCTTACATATGCAATCCCATATCATTGTGCTCCACTTTCTAACAACATACCAAGGTAGGGAGCCTCTCAAATAAACATACATCTCAAATCACATCATACAAAATACACTTATGGAACCAAAATTGAATGAGAAATCCTCTACTCAAAAGATAAAGTTTAGGCAGCAATTTGGCCTTGGAAAAACAATTAGACACAAACTCCAACAGAAGATCCTCTTTGAAATTTTGATAGTCGACTGATTTTCCATCCGACAATTGGAACAGATCATGCAAGAATTCTCCATCCACATGAACACTCACCTTGAACATCTTTGGATCCTTCTCATTTCCTAGATTGATCTCATCTTTCTTGACCTTGTTTGATCAAACTTTTGTTGTATATCTTCTTAGCCAAATCTCTTGTCTCGTTTTCTTCTTGCTATAAAGCTTCCTTGAACTAGATGCTACATTTTGATCCACCATTTGTACTAACTCAAGTCCGTGTATTTCTTGCCCAGGAACTAGATCTAAATATAGGTACAATTGTTGTATTAGCCTTCAAAAATGCTTCATCCTCAACTTCCTCTGCAAGATTGATTGTTTGAGCATACAATGGTTTCTCCTTAAAAGGAATTTCCAAAAGATGAAACCTCAATAACAAAAACTAACAAAACAATTGATTGCAAATGATTAGTGGACAAAGTTTCTATTCAAGATCTTAATGACAATGACGAGGACAAATTCCATGATTTGTGGAGAGCTCTCGAGTGCGTGTGAAAATGAAAATTCCCCAGAACAAGATGAACCAATTTTCTATGAGTTTTCTAACTAAAAATTGAGGAGGCAAAAGAAGTATCAAATGAGACAAACAAAAAAACAACATAAAAATTTTGCGCTCGTGGGAGTGGATGACTATCTCTGAGATAAAATCACTAAAAAACCCTTGAAATTGACAATTTTTTCAGCAAATTCAAAAAAATAAATAAAAAAGAAAGGGACAAGGAAGCCACAAAAACATCAACCAAAATGTCCAAAACCGAATGCAAAAGTGAATACCAAAAGTTAAAACAGACACTAAAAGAGGTTTGGACAACCAAAATGGAAAGTGAAGGAGATTCTAACATGGAAAATTTTGATGCACCCTATCACTATAAAAATTACACCATTCAAAATCAACGTGATTGGTTTGAGCAGAGTTCAAGAAGATACACAAGAAAGCATATGGGTACTTTTTGAAGGATGGCTACTTGTGGAAGCATCCTAAACAAAATGGTGCTACACCAAAAAGGGTTATATGTAATAAAGAGACTCAAGTAAAGCACATTTTAGAGTTTCATAAGAGGCTATGGGTTGGACACAGGGGTGTGTAGGAAACCTTCTCTAATTTGAAAGAAAAATACTAGTGGAAGGATATGTATAAAGATGTATCTCAATTTCTAGAGTGTGTAACTTGTCGCATGTATTCAAATGTGCGGCATCATGATGGATTGTACCCTACATATCCACTATCCTTGCAATATAAATGGGTTGTGGATCTACTCACAATGCGTCAGATGAGATACTTAGTTCTTGCATGAGAGCACTTAACTAATCAAGTTGAAGGGAAATCATTAAGAGCAATAACCACAAAAGGTGTATGCAAATTTTCTCTTAATAATATGATCTGTCGTTATAGATAGAGGTGAACTAGATGCCAAGGAAGCAAGGGATTTCTTTTCTAGATCATAAATCAAGCTTTCCCTTACTACAAATTACAACCCAAAAGGCAATGGAAAGAGTGAATAGGGCATCCTCCAATAATCAAAGTTTTGGCTAAGACTTGCAAGGGAAAACTTGGTGAGTCGCCAAGGTTGTTGCCATATGCTTTATGGGTTGATCGCACAACACATAGCTCTGTAATTAGTGAGTGGCAAAGGTTGTTGCCATATGCTTTATGGGTTGATAGCACAACACATAGCTCTGTAACTAGTTATATGCTTGCAAAGTTGATGTATGGTCAAAAACTATCATGCCAATTGAAGAAGCAATTCCCACATGGAATGTGCTACATTGGCGAGATGGGATTAGCAGGGAAGAGCTTCTTGCCTTACGTATAAGGCAATCATAAAGGAAACCTAAAGACATTGAGGTTGCAAAATTGTGCTTCAAGAATGCAAGAATGAATAACAAAGAATACTTCGATAAGACACACATCTTAAAATAAAGGCAAATGAAGAGGCTGATTGTATTTTAATGTATGATAGTAGTCTTGACAACCAATATAATGTCATGTGAAAGATCTAAAAAAGATAGTTTGTACCATATGTAGTAAAGCATGTCAATGGAAATTCTACTTATACATTTTTGTGTGAGCTAGATGGGACAGGGAAGTGAGATATAGAGAGGACCAACTTCTATGTATGCATTGGGGAATCTCTAACTAGATTTGTAAGCACAGGTCTAGGATCATCTAATATGCACATCCTGCACTCATCAATAAAGGATTTTGATTATCCTGAGGAGGTTTCAAAGGCTACTAATTGTTTGCTTCTTTGACAAATCAACAACATCTATCTCCCTCTCTAACCAAATATATATCTCTCTATCTTACATTCTTTGTGATCCTCTCTCTTTCTCCATTTATCTTGCTCTCCAACCACATATTTATATATAAGCCTCAATCTCTATCTTCCTCATATTCTAGCTACCGGCCATAACTATATCATTTTCTTTATGCTTATATTACCTTAAATGAATATCCCACACAATGCTGACTTTTACCCTTTTCAATTTGTGCAATGTCCTAGGGTTATTGTATGTTCAAGTCATAAAATTCACTTCCAAAAATGAATTGTATTTAGTTTTGGACCTGAAAGACTACAAGAAAGTTTTCTCTCTCCACTCCCGATTATTCTACCACTCCTAGATTATTCTAGTTCATTCAATGTGCACATATTTATTTTTCTCTAGAGGGTAAATTTTGCTTGATTATGAACCAAAAAGACTTATATATACAACTTGTTCCAATTTCTAAGCACAATATATACATCATTGTGAGCACAAAATTACACCTTCAAAGAACAATTTGGGATTTGTTTGGGTGGTGACAAAGGTTAGCCACTATAAATGCATCAATAAATCCTTTCATGTTACCCTTGATTCGTGTTGACCTAAGCTTATATTTTTTCATCTTTATCTTATTTTGAGAGTTCTGTGTACATGAGTGTGTTTTGAGAGAGTCTTCTATGACTGCACTTTAAGTATTCACTACCAAAAAATACACTTCATTAAGTGAATCCTTTGCTACCTCCTCGTCACAAGCTCTCATAGCCAGAGGTCCGGTACCTTCTTAGCACGCAAATTTCATGACAACTTCTTAGCACGCCAATTTCTCCTTGTGCTGGCATGACTATCTGATCTGAGTTCAAGAATTGATCAAGGTTAGGAATATAATGTTTGAGTAGGCTGCTGTGGAACACATCATGAACCTTCAAGTTTGCAGGTAACTTTAGCTTGTAGGCCTGGTCACTCACAACCTTAACGATCTCAAATGGTCCACAATACCTTGGGCTTAGATTCTTATATCTGCCTAGAGATAAGTTGCTTTTCTTTGGTCGGACTCGCAGAAAAACCTTATCCCCTTCTTTGAAAGTTCTTTCTGAACGGTTCTTATCTGCATAGTGCTTCTGTCTATCCTGAGCGGCCTGAATGTCCTGGAGAATAGCTCTAGTCTGTGCTTCCATATCTTCTAACATCTTCCTAGATGCTTCTACCCTGATGGGGTTGGATCTGAGAAGTTCAATGGTGCTAAACAGTCCTGTCCATAAAGAGCTTTGAAAGGTGACATTCCAATGCTTCTGTGTTTGGAAGAGTTGTAAGCATACTCCACCAAAGGTAGATATTGTAACCACTTCTTTGGTTCTTGCGAATAATAGGCTCTGAGAATGCCCTCGATGACTCGATTAACCCTTTCAGTTTGCCCATCTGTCTGTGGATGATACGCTGTACTGAAAGCTAATTGTGATCCAATAGATTGGAAAAGAGAAGTCCAAAATTTTGATGTAAACTTGGAATCTCTATCACTGACAATACGCTTGGGTAGACCATGTAGCCTAAAAATATCCTTGATGAATACCCGACTAATATCTGAAGCAGTAAAGGTTGTCTTTACGGGTATTAGATGAGCCACTTTTGTGAGCATATCAACAACCACGAAAACAGAATCATAACCTCCTGTAGAAGGTAATCCTGTAAGAAAATCCATACTGATGCATTCCCATTTCATATGGGGTATGTCAAGAGGTTGAAGTTGCCGTGGTAACTTGATTCTTTTGGCCTTTATCCTCTAACAAGAAAGACATTGCCTCACATAGCGAAGTATGTCTCCTTTCATTCCAAACCAAAAATAACTCCTCCTGACAGCATGAAGAGTTTTAGCATAGCCTAGATGTCCGGATGTAGGGGTATCGTGTGCTTCATACAAAATGGCCTTCTTTAAGGCTGGATCTCTGGGTACACAGAGTCTATGTCTGTAGTAAAGACATCCTCCCACAAGAGAGTAATCTTTAGCTTCAGCCATCTTATTCTATTGGACTAGTGATACTATACGATGGTATTCTGGATCTACTAAAGATGCTTCTTTGATTCTATCCCAGTAGGGTTATTTGGAATAGAGATAGCCCCGAGAAAAGATTTATAGCTAGACCATCTGCAACTGCATTTTCCTTCCCTGGTCTATACTTTATGTCAAGGTCATATTCTTGTAATAGCTCTATCCATCGCCGTTGTCGCATGTTGAGAATAGGTTGAGTGAAAATCCATTTTAAGCTCTTGTGGTTTGTAAACCAACTGAAACTTGCGTCCGAGAAGATAATGTCTCCATAACTTCAGCGCATGTATAGCTACTAAAAGTTCCAAATCATGAGTAGGGTAATTCTTCTCGTCATCCCTCAGCTTTCGCGAAGTATACGCCACTATTCTTCCTTCTTGAGTAAGAACTCCTCCTAGAGCAAATTTGCTAGCATCGGTCGCTACTTCAAGTTCCTTACTGAAATCTGGAAGCTTTAAAATAGGAGTTGAGACCAAGAACTCTTTTAGCTTAGCAAAGCTAGACTCGTGCTCGGTCTTCCATTCGATCATCATTCCTTTCTTCAGGAGTTCCGTCAAAGGTGCAGCAATACGTGCATAATCCTTGACAAAAATCCTGTACCATCCCGTTATTCCAAGAAATCCTCTTACTTCACTGACGGTGGATGGTTGAGGCCAATCAACGATATCCTTGACTTTGTCTGGGTCCACTGAAATCCCTTCAGCCGATATGACAAATCCAAGATAGTTGACCTTTGGTGAGCAAAAAGTGCACTTGCTCTCTTTAGCGTAAAGTTGGTGTTCCCGAAGTAGATCAAGTACTTTGCAAACATGTTCTTCGTGATCTGCTTCATTCTTAGAATAGATCTGAATGTCATCAAAGAAAACCAAGACAAAATCATCCAGGTAAGGTCTGAAAATATCCTGCATAAGTCGATTGAAGCTTGCAGGAGCATTTGTTAGACCAAAAGACATTACTGTGAATTCGTAGTGTCCATACCTAGTGTTGAAAGCCGTCTTTGGAATATCTGATTCCTTGATCCTGATTTGGTAATATCCTGACCTTAGATCAATCTTTGTAAACATTTTGGCTCCGTGGAGCCTATCCAAGAGTTCGCCAATTCTTGGAATTGGATACTTGTTCTTGACAATTACCTGGTTCAGTCCACGATAATCTATGCATAACCTTAAGGTTCCATCCTTCTTCTTCTGAAAAAGAACTGGTGCACCCCAAGGAGAAGTACTGGGTCGAATGAATCCTTGTTCAATGAGTTGCCTAAGTTGTTCCTTGAGTTCGATGGCTTATGGAAGTGACATTTTATAAGGTCTTTTTGAGATAGGTTCACATCCAGGGATAGTCTCAATCTCATGATCTGCCTCTCTATGTGGTGGAAGATTCGTAAGGTCTTCTGGGAATACATCATCATACTCCCTCAACCAGTTTGATCGTAGTGAGGTATCTGCTTGGTCCACTTTGTTGAGCTTTACCGCATAAATTTTTTGTCCCTTTATTAGTCCTTTTAAGAGTCTGCTGGCCTTAACTTCAGAGACAAAAAGCACTTTATTGATGAAAATTTATTACAATTGAAACCCCTCAAGGTTTAGGATAACTGATGATCAACTTATTACATGCCTTTTTGGATTGCGTATAAAATATGCCTAGGAGATGGTATTCACATGATGCACTACTTTGTTCGTGAAATGGTTTCTGTACTCATCCTTGAGTGGATAATAAACTAAGATATCAAGCCGGAATTCCTCTTTTGGTACTCCAAAAGTTTTGACTCTGTTTGCTGGGATCACCTCAGTGACCTTTTCCAAGAGCCAATCGTTGATGGTTTGATTGGAGTCGCCTAAAACAGTCAGGTCTAATCGGGTAGGCAGCAAGTAGAATAACTCCACTACCCTTAACTCTTCTCCCCAATGTATCTTCTTCAAATCGGTAGCCAGGCATCCTAGCTTTCGAGAGTTGATGTAGTAAACCCCTCTTGGAAATGTCCAATCAAGTTCCCATCCTCTATCAATGCGAGTGGAGTGTGGCGTATGAGTCTTCATCAATATCTCCATGACATCTCGCCTGAACTGGTAAACTGGGGATCTTCGAGCTTGCTCATAAATAAGCTCAAACACTTGGAACTTCCGATATTCTAGCACGGGGTCTTCCAGCAACACCAATGCAAGGATTTCGGATCAGCTACCTATATATTTTCATTTCCTTTTTAAATATTCAAACAGTACGACTTTATTTCCTAGCCTAACCTAGGCTCTGATACCAGGTGTGAGGTCCCCACCCCGCCATATCAAGACGGCGGATCTGATGGTGAACCTGGTGGCCACTAGATCTATAGCGGAAGCAAACAAAGTGGTTCAGGTTTCAACTAGCGGGTGATCTCTCATCACAAAGTGAGTCGAGTTCTAGCCTACTAGCAAGAGATCTATCTCCACCTCGCAGGGGAAGCGTACTTATCCTATCTAGCGATCCTAAGACCCACCTTCCAAGAGGAGATAAATCCCGAGTGCCTTTTTCCCCATGTTTCAGAGGCATGTACACTTGAGACTTCTCCGCCCTAGGGGCAATGAGTATTACTAGTATCGATTTTAACACTATGGGGACAGAGAGTTCCCGACCAATCGGGACCACCCTTCTCATAGGCATTGGCAACCTAAGGCAAGCCCCCACTTTCCACCCCCACACTCACACTTCCTTGTGTGTCCTAATTACTACCACAATAATTGTTCAACATAAACATTCCTTGATTAGATTCCGAATCACAATGTTCATTACGACAGCCCTTCAACCAGTATTGCAAAGCGGCACCAAGACAGTATTCTAGTAAAAATTCTACTCAAACTTATTCATTAAAATTCCAATGTTCTGGAGGTACAACATCCCCCCTCCAGCGAGAGTTTACTCCTCCCGTTGTCGCCTAGCTGCCCATACAACTAGGTATGTCCACCGCATAGAAAGCACGACATGGACACTCCCACCGCATAGAAAGCAAGACGTGGGTTCCCACCGCATAGAAATCAAGTCGTGGGTATCCACCGCATAGAAAGCAAGTCGTGGATTCAAGAGCCCTTAACGAGGAACTATGCCCCCTGCGATCAGTAGGGGGATCAGGACTAGTTCAACATTGGAAATAGAATGAACATGTCGAGCTAAATTTTCCTTAGCAGACATTCTTTCCTATTGCAAAGAGTATATCCATCAATCATTTCTTTCCTACTTTAGACTTAAATGTACAATGAATTCAAATGCCGAGATTTTTGTCGGATTTCTCCAACATGTTTGGGGATATGTTCTTTCCTAGCTAAACGTGTGCAATGTTAATTAAACAACTGAATAAAATTGTGACCTACCTCTTCCATTTCTTCGTCAATGGCTCGTGAGATGGCCGGTGCTTGTTCGTCCGTGGGAGCTTTTCCCTTTTCATTCACATTGCTCGTTCCCGCCTCGCGATCGTGGACACCACCGAAGCGAGTTCTCTTAACCTGGGCCATTTTATACTCACTACTTTAAATGATAAACTTGAAGAAAAAGAGCGTGATTAGGGGCTGAGAATCCTCTTGATTTTCTGATCCAATTAATCCTCAAGATGAGAATTTTGGCAGCACCTCCCTCCTTGCTTCTCCTTCAAAAACTGTGTGTGTACCGGCAACACCTCTCCAAGGTGTGTGTACTGAGTGTGTGTGTGTGTGTGTGTGTGTGTGTGTGTGAGCACACCTTTAAATAGGCTCCTACAAGCTGAAAATCGATCTGCCTTGCTATTTGCATCTGAAGGAGCACTCAGTTCATGCATTGGCAAGTCCAGTCTCCTACCCACCAAGTGTCCAGTTGGCTTGGTTAACTGGCTCTCACACTTAGTTGCAAGCTTGGAAACTCTCCCAAGACTCCCACAAGGACAAAAGGCGCCCCCTAGCTGCTAAAGCTGACCCGGAGTGGGCTGGAACCTGTTCCAACACAGCCTCGGGCCCCCGGTGCCTCCCCGGACAATTTTGGGAAAATTTCATTCTAGGCTAAAACGGGTCATACGAGTCGGATTTTGATGCCGAAAATTGCTATAGCAAGCTCTAACTAAGGCATACTGGTCTGAGTACCTGCCATATTTAGCAACCCTCGAGGTCCCAAAATCCATTTTTTTCAAATTTGGGATACGGGTGCAGTTTTTCGAGACGGTCAAAACTAGACGGGTCGGGTGACCAAAAACTTACTATTTTTGGAATTTTTTTACAAAATTTATTTTAATTCATATTCTGAAGCTTTAAAACATTCTAAACATCATGGCACTGACAGAATTCGGAAAATTGCTAAAAATAGTAACTTTTTCCATTATATTCATTTCAAGGTACAATGGTGCTCTTTTGATCGGGGTCAAAGACCTTACATAGTCTTTCATCCTGAGGTAGTTCTCGAGCAGGGCATCTTTCTATGTACTTCTTGAAACGAAGTGATGCTTCTTCACTTTCTCTTTTTCCTTTTGCCTAAATGCATAGATCTGGGAGACACTGTTATGCTTGATTCCCCTCTTTGAGAATTCCTCAGTGAATTTTCGGAAAAGTTTCTCAATCCTTGGGAATTCCAAGCTGTTTCATGGTTGGAACCAAGTCAAGGCGGTACCTTCTAATGTCAACCCAAAACCTTCATATTGAGTGTGAAAATTAGTTACATGTTCCGCTCTCAACACTTGTTTGACGATTGAAACATGGACATACGGATATCCGGATCCATTATACTTTTTGGGTACGCATTTTTCCACCTGAGATGGTGGCATACGTGTGGCCTCTGCAACCTTTCTAACAACGCCTGGTCCACCTGGTGTGGCTTCTCTAGGTTCATAATCTCCTCTTGGTACTACCAGTGGTATCCTATCCGCCATACATTCATCAAGTCGATCGCGTGTAATAGTCAGAGGGATTCTAGTGGTGTAAGTGATGTCAAGAACAGTACTGACCCTGTGTGTGTTCATGGAAGCCCTAGACGCCGTTGATCCTAAAGGTCCTATGTTTGGGACTCGTTCATGTCCAAAAGACTCCTCCACCCTGGTTCTCAAGGGGCTCACATGTACAGCCTCAGGTCTAGTGTGAGTAGTCGTGGTTTTTACCTCTTCCGGATTTACATAGTATTGGTGGAGTGGTCCTCCAAAATATGTATATCTCTCTAATTCCTTACGATCCATTGGAGAGTACTTTTGGCCATACTTGTCTATTATGACCACCTGAATACTTCTCCCCTCCGTGTACGTATAAACATACAAGTTTTTTTGGTCCGTCAATTCCTTGATGCGGGGCTCGTCACATCTGTAATAGTGTTTGTTCTCCATTATTGAACTTATAAAGCCCCACATACCTGTTGTCTGTATTAAGGCACTTTGTCTGATTGGTGCGCCTGAGTACCGCGTTTTGTTTCTCCATTTTGGGTGGTTCATTGGCCATCTCTCCATAGTGTTTGTTCTCCATTATTGAACTTATAAATCCCCACATACGTCTTGTCTGTATTAAGGCACTTTCTCTCATTGGTGCCCCTGAGTACCGCATTTTGTTTCTCCATTTTGGGTGGTTCATTGGCCAACTCATTCTCTACCTTGTCCTTGGTGCTAGTCATTCCCCATTTATCCACAATAAAAGGGTTATAAGCCACCAGGTACATTATTCCCTCTCGGTCAAAATATCTATCCCCGTCATAATCAACATCTACAAGGTCTCTGAACTCGCTCAGCTTATTTTTGAACTTAACACAGTAGCGGTCCATTCCATCCTTATAGATTTTGGCCTTAAGCACATGTTTATATTGAAGCTTCAAATACAACAATTTTACATCAGATGTAGGCTAAGAAGGACCTGTACCCATCAAAGCTGTTCCCTTAGGGTTTGACTTGTTAGAATCTTGAGTCATGAGGCTGTATGATCTCTCAGATAAAGTGTTAGAGAAACTCTCCTCTAAAATGGGTTCCAAAGGCGGCAGTGGTCTTTGATTCACACTTTCTTCCATCGAGTGATTGCTCCCTTGGTCAAAGGTGCTGGGATTCCTATTTTAGTACAATCTTCCTGATCGCAAATTCATGAAGAATTGGTAATACAAAATCCAAACCGAGTTACCTCATTAAATAGTTTGAATCTCCCGTTTGATCTTGCTTGCTCGGTAGTATCCTCTAGTACCTACAACCTGTCAAAAATTTTCTTGATAGCTGTGAGCTTATAGCCGTTCTTGTTAGTTCTTGCTTTCAATGGATAAAATTTAGATAGGTTTTTTAGCAGTACACAATTCCTCACACAACCTCAACAATTTAGGTTCAATTTCAATTTTGAAAGAACCACCGGGATACTATGGACTAGCTCTTCGTGTGGTAAAATTTTGTATTTGTTCTGACTCAGAGGTACATGGATCGCGATCCATGTTGGAAAGCCAAATGAACTTTTGTTGATACCATTAGGTTGAGCATGATTAAGAGGTCTTATGGTATCAAAATTTTTAGAAATTAACCTTTGGATTGGAAGCTAGGTTGATTCCGTCACTTTTCTTGAGCTTCTGCCAGTTTTGGGCTTTTGGGATGGTTTTTTGCATCCAAATTCAACTCTAGAAGGACCACTAGACTCTCTGTGATGCCCTCTAGGTATGGTGTTAGTTTGGTGTCAAAATGTGTCAGAGGAACATCAATCGTGATCCATGTTTCTTAGTGTCAGTATGCACTGAAACTTGGCCCACAGCTAGTCCTTGGCCAAGTGATGCTGGCTATATGGTTTTTTAATGTTTTGGAGTTTTTTAGGTCAGCCAAAAGTCATTTTTAGGGTTTGTTTCAGTGGTTTCCCCCTTGATATGATTTTTGCCCCCTCTTGCCCTCTTTTTGAACTTTTCTGATAAGGGTCCTTTGGGAGAGAATGTTTCAATTGTTATCACTTTTCTAATTACCTATTATCAGCTTAAAATTCCAAAAAGGTACATGGATCGCGATCCATGTTTGACAAGATTTTGGAATGATACTTTGTGAGCTGATCACACAAGTTATGATGCTATTCCCCAAATATTTTTGGATTTGATCAGTTTTTTCCAAGTGAAAAGCAAGATTTTGTGTCTGTTTTGCGGTTTTTTGCAAAAAACTCCTTTTTTGGTATTTTGATCAGAATTTTTCACTTTTTGTCTATGGCTCCTTTTGGAAAAGTTGTTCGACTAGTAATCAGGAGTACATTGGTCCAATCTTACTGTCAGATGTTTATCCTAGAACATGGATCGCGATCCATGTTGGAAAGCATGTGGACATGAAATTCGGTTATGTTGATTCCCTGCTTCTAGTTGATCCCAATTCTCATCCCTTTTTTGATTTGGACAAGTAAAAGTTCAGTTTTTCCTTATTTTTCCCCTTTTTTAAGGTTTTGCTCTACTCACCCCAATCTTTTGATTTTTATGATCTTCTAGCACTCTATTTCTGACCAAACTCAAGGTTCTGATGCCTGAGAGCCTGTTCTAAGCAAAGGAAATATTTTTAGCACATTTTGCCAAAAAGTTACATGGATCGTGATCCATGTTGGACAGGCAATTTGGAAATTTTCTACACAGTCTTGTTCAGCAAGTGTTTTTATCCCCTTTTTGAAGGTTTTGTTGGGTTTGGTCCAGTTTTGAAGCTTTGACCATCACTTCTTCAACTTTTCAGAGTTATGGTCTTCAAAACCAAAATAAAGTTTTTGATAGTTTTTTACTCGATCCTTTTGGCCCCAAATGATGGTGTAATTTGTTTCCTAACCTACTCCTGTAAACTGAAATGAATCTGCAAACACAAATGAACTTAATAGTACGAAAATAGAAACAAAGTGTGTGGTGGAACAGCCCCTTTCCAAGCATGTGAAATTCAAAGAACGAAATACTATTTTGTACTTGACTCACAACTTTCTTTGCTCTTAAGGAGTAGCACTGGCTAGTGTTGGACTCTAGTCTCTACCAAGCACTAAACCTACGTCTAGCTGCTTCACCGTCTATGTTTAAGTGGAATGGGTGTCAAAAGCTTTGAAGGGAGATTTTTTTTAAACACTGATTCACTCACCACCTAAGGATCCGTTTCCCCAGTAGGGGTGCCAATGTTAGCGGGTCAATGCGACTATGACTATAGCATAGCTCTTTTGTACTAACATAATGTCAATATGCAATGAAGCGACTCGGGATGGGGCACGGAGACTTAATGAGAGTGTCAATCTCACAAAGTGAGCATAGAGGGCTACTCATCCTACAACATAAGCAAATCAAACACTTCCTAGTCCGACAATCAATATGCATCCAATCTCGTCGCTCTAGGTCATCATGCCTTTTCGGCATCCAAACGAATCCAGAATGCAACGAAACTTAAGGAGAGGTATCACAACACTTAAGGTCCTAATCCTACCAAGTTCTGTCACCATCTGGGAAGGTACATAAATCACAATCCATCACAAAAAAATGTTAACCCTCACGCACATTCCTATCACCTACGACGGACGCTGTATTATTTATTTGGTAGAGTCAAGTACCGGGCTTGTTGGTCCAATAGGAAAAGGGTAAGAGTGATCGTTGATGAGAGGTGCACTCTAACTGGAACATTCAAGGGATTAGTTGGCTAAGCATGGGTGCCCAAGTGTGAATGGGGCGAGCTCATATAAAAGTCAACTCAACCTAAAATTCACTCATTCTCTCATTTGTGCAATTGAAGAGTGCTCTTGCTCCATCTCCGTCTTCTTCTCCTTCATCTCCTTGTGTGTGTGTATGCGTGAGAGAGAGAGAGAGAGTGTTTGAGATCAATCATTGAAACAACGGCATGGCAACGGCGAAGCGGTTGAGCGCAACGCAGCGACGGCTCCTTCTTCTTTGTGGTGAGGGATCCTCCATGACAGCAAAGCGTAGAGTGGTGAGTGACATACCATCACCATCTTTGAGCTTACTAGTTTAGGCTAGTTGCGTGCTTGGAGCCATTTGTGGCTCGTACATAGTGTATCGGCAAGTTCCTTGCATTGACACGTGCGATAGACGCGCACATTTTTGGCGCCGCCGCCTGGGAATGCCATACACTAAGCTTGAATGGCACTCTGTGCTTATTTTGTGGTGCAATTTCAATTGTAGGAAAGGTAGGGAAGGAAGGTGTGTGTGTTGAGAAGAAGGATTTTGTTTTGCTACTGTGTATTTCTTTGTTAATGAAGTTTTGAAAGGTACTATGTTTTCTCTGTGATAAGGTGTTAGGATTAAGGTTGTTAGTTTTGTGTAATGTAAAGTACAATAAGTAGGAGTAGATCTGTTAGAGCTAATGAAGTGTGTTAGTGTGTAATAGTAGGTGTATTAGTTGTAAGGAGGTAGGTAGAGTGTGTGTGTGCTCGCGCGCAAGCCGCGGCGACCTTATCTCCAAAAAAAAAACACTAGGTTTGTAACCTAACAGGACATAAAAGTGTCATTTCAAGGTTTTGAAAAAAACCTCCAAAACCATAGTAGATCCACTCATTTTGTAAAATCCTTTCATGAGGTTATAGTTCAAGGCCTACTACACATGGAAAAAATAAGAAACTTGGAAAATTTCTCATCTTTTGGTCACACCTAGCCTCCAAAGTTGATGGACCAGTACATTTTCATCAAAACAGTCATTTCTTACGTTTTGTTGCTTAAAAATAAGATTATGGATTTTTGTAGGACTTGAGATAAATTCCCTAGTTAACTTCAATGGGTTGGTGATCAAAATATATGATTGCTTCTCACTCACTATTTTTTGTTTTGCCAAAAGAAATAGGTACAAAAAAGTTGAATTTTTACCATTCTGCAAACCTATCATCAAAGTTTCTATAGCCACGCTCAATACAAATAATATATGCATTTTTTCTTAGTTCCCTATTGTCCTTTAGGTTCATAAGGAGCCATGGAGCATGTCAAAAGAATAATACATCTCTTACCAAGGGGAATCTTGGGGACAAAGATGAAGTGTTAAATACAGCAAACATGAAAAAACTAGGTTCAACATTATGAGCTGTAGAATCCCATAGAAACGATTCAATATCTAGCCAAATTTGATCCTTATGACTAGATATGATTACTACCTACAAAATGCATGTAGTTGTCACAAGAAACTAACAATATTAAAAAAGCTATACTTTATATACTAGAATGTTTCGTTTTCTTCTATAATTGAAAAAATCAACCATCGTTGTCTACTATGAAAAATAGGGTATTGGATGCCCCAAAACTCAAGGAATATTAGCTTTATGTTACAATATGCAACATAGAAAATCAAAACTGCATTTGGATATCATGAAAGCCACCAAAAAAATCATAGAAGAGCTAAAATTGGCTAAAAAACAGGATTTGACAATTTTTGTAATTTGGTCATAACTTACAACTTTAACATTTATTTCTCCCTAGAAGCATCAGGACATGTTGAGGACTACTAAAGATAGTTCTCTAGCATTATAGACCTTACAAACATGAATTCTAGAGTGGTATAGTTGCAAAAAGTTGAAAAAAGCCAAAAACAAGACCCGTTTTTTCACACAGTTTAGGTTGTGAAATGTTGTGCAAGGACAAGGTTAAAGATGGAATTGATATTCCAAAAAAATGTCGAGTTTTTTTCAGCTCATGAGACAACTTTCCAGACAGATAGCACCTCAAAATCCATTTTGAAACTCTTGACATAATTCAAGGAAAATGGTCACTTAACAGGACATAAAAGTTGCCCATTACCAACCTAGTGTTCAAGGTAGGATCGGGATTGGGAATATCTCCCAGACCCAAGCCCAAGCTCACGCTCACGCTCAGGCCTCAGTCGCCCTTTAAAATTACGTATTTTAGCTTCACACGTAGCTAAAAATCGACTTTTTTGAGGACCAATGGAGCTTTAGGTGACCGACATTCGGCTGTAACGCACACTGTAACCCTCTGAGTGATACGCTCATTTTGAGCTATCACACACTTTAATCAAAAAACCGATCACTAAAAAACATTAAAAACGTAAAAGAATGAGTGAAAACGGACGTCTAAAAAAGTAAGCAGTTTAACTTTCGAGGCTATTCGTCGAATCTTGTAGGGTGCCAAAGGCACATGCATCTGCGCTCTGGTCGTGTGCTAGAGGCCGAGCAACTAGAGAGAATTTTGACTTACGCGAGTTCTCAATATCCACCTACCTTAGGTTCCGGGCCCTCAGCGGGGACCCAAGGTAGTACAAACCAAGACCCGAACATAGCGGCTAGTGACTCTTCCTCTGACTACGACGTCATGGAGGGTTTTTAAATGCCTAATCCCGATAGCTCAAGCCAAGACATGCATGCCATCGGCCCGCGGTCTGGGCTGAGCGTGCTTAGCCGCTTGAAGGAAACCTTTAGTAGAGCCACTCGCTCTGAACATGGCGCTAATGATGTAAATGAGGGGGATGGGGAAGTAAATTCTCCGTTCATAACCAACGTAGACCCTATTCCCTTAGATAATGTGCACATGAATACTTCATTCACTGCACGTCCTAACTCTTCAGAGTTATTCCCCTCTGAGGTTATATTACTCGATGGTAGAAGCTTGCCGAAGTGCAAGAGGTTGAGCGATATATCATTTCCGCTAGGGAAAAAGAAGTCGAGAGCTTACGCAAGGTGGAGCAAGGAACAGAGTTAAAAGCGAAAGACCCTATGTCAATATCCTTGCTAAGAGAGCAATCGAGTGCTCCTGACTTAGCAAAGGCTAAGGGCCAACCCCTAGAAATCAACATTGCATCTAGCTCAAAGGACATCCCTAGCACCTCAATCCTAGATGGAGCATTCTTAAATGAGAACTGGTAGTACGAACTACAAACGAAAACTCTAACTGACCTATACACAGGTCACACCTATCACGTGGGTTGGTTAGATGTCCTACAATCCACAATGGGGTGTGGAGGATCAACAACAAAGAGTTTGTGAGGTCATCCATAGGGTCATTGAGTTAGAGAGACAGAACAAGGGGATCAACATGCCTTCAACGGGTCTCATGAGATTCTTGGATACAAGAAATACTAAACAACCGACCTTATCACAAATGGAGACTCCCTCGGTAAGTCCGATGGATCCTCCATATGTTGTTTCGCCAGGGGTCTCAGTGCAATCTGAGCCCACAAGTGATAGCTTTACCTTTCCAAGTCTAGCTCATCTTTCCCTTGATGACACCACGGCTACCATGCCTAGCCCAATGATGGGCATGCCGAGAAACATGCCATGGACCTTATTTGTTAGTAAAGCACCACTACATGGTAGCTCAATGCCTACAATAGTACCTACAAGTGTGTACCAATCGTATACACCCATGGGTCCTCGTACTCATGTAGTCCCTACCCCTCCCATTGTTTCAACAACCTATGTTCCACAACCACAACACCCAAGTTCTTATTTCCATGGGACTATATCGGCTAGCATTAGCATGTCACATACAACGTCTGTTATGCCTAGGGCCACACATATGATCTTTGGGCCGCCACATGGCACAACACCGTACCCAACGTGGAACCCAAGGGCTTCCTATGCACCAAGCCCAATGCCAATACCTACTCCACATGTAGTCTTTGGAGCGCCTTCACCCACGGTGCCTGGTCACTTAGGTGACTTGGCAACGTTTGCTCAAGCTATTGGTTGATCTATTGCTAATAATATGTGTAATACGCCTGATAGAGAGCCTAGAAGTAAGGCAGTACAAATAGCCAAGCTCACACAAAAATTTAGTCGAGATGGGGATGTGAGAAAGCATGTCAAAGTCTTTGAACAAATATGCGATTCTCTAGGAGAACAGAATGATCTGCATAAGAGTAATTCTTTAAGCCTAACCTTAAGAGGGAAGGCACGGGATTGGTATAGAACCTAAGGGTGGAAGAAAAAAACAAAGTACCCTACTCTTAGGAGACTGTTCTTGAAAGAATACATACGAGAGCCTCTCAGCTACAGAAAGCCCAACGAGAGGAAGGACACTTGGTGAGAGACTTTATTAGTGGCTTGAAGCATTTGAATTCTCGTTGTAATCCAAATGAGCGCTTCAATAATAATCATTGCTTGATAGATTCATTAGGGGATTACGACATCAGGATATCTACAATGGCCTAGTCATTAGAGGTGGGTTAGAGGTATCACCACTTGGGAAGCATTCACCACCAATGCGATCCAATTGGAAGATAATTTAATGATTCAAGGAGAAAGAGTGTCTGTTGAGCCTATCTCTATTAGCTCGCAAGCATCAGGGCATCAGCCAATGACCCTAAATCCTATTGCTAAGGAGCCAAAGATATCTGAAATGACTTTAGCAGATCCCACCAAGTCCATTCAAGAGAGTCTTAGAGATAATCGTGCTTTGCAAAACAATCATATGTATCCAAGAAGGGAGCAACAATGGTGCTCAATATGCTATGGACTGCATAGTACCAGTGAATGCCCTACTTTTAGAGTAAAATTCAATGGGAACTGCAATTCCTCTGGAAGGTATGGTCATCAAACTAAGGATTGCATAGTATTTAAGCGCGTGATGGCCAATAGACCAACCTTAGCATGGACAGACACACCTCAAGTGCCTGCATTGATTCTGGCCCCACCTCTTGAACAAACAGCACAACACATGGTCCCTAGGGCCCAAAATGTTGTTCAAACAACACCCTTACCACCTCCAGTGCTAGGACCGCAACCACCACATCCGAGGATCACTTCAATGAATCAAGTGGGTTGTGAGTCATCTATTGCTTGTTTGGAAGTCTGTGAGGAAGACGTAGATCCTAATATTGCCTATGGGATGGATGTGCTTGAAGAAAGTCCACAATACTACATGGAGGACTATTGGGGACAAGTCAAACCTGTATATCAAGTACCTGCTCTTGCGGAAAGAGGCCAAAATATCAATTACACTGCTAAGAGACCACCTCTTCAATGCTATGAGTGTGGAGGTTCACATCATGTAGCCAAGTGTCCTATCAGGCCACAAAAGAACGCCACACTAATGCAAACCAATCAAGCGAGCACGTCTACAATGCCGATACTCACGTGTAATTGATGTGGCATAGATCATTCGATTGCCCAATGTCCAAATAATCCAAATGCACCGAAGATACTCCAAATTGATAGATTTGTTGGAGCAAGTGATGGATGGATCTTCTCTATCCATGATGATAAGAGTCAAGCTAAACGACATTGGGTTCTTTCTGAATTTAGATCAGGCAGTAGACCTATAATGACAGAAACAGATGCTGCAGCTCGGAGCATGGATGTGAAAGACATAAAGTTCGTCATCAATTATGATTTTCCTGAATCATGTGAAGACTATGTACATTGGATTGGACGAACAAGACAAGCTACTGCAAAGGATATAGTCTATACTTTCTTTCCAACAACAAAACGACAGTAAAGACCACATCGCCATCGACAATCAGGTCATGTCAGGGACGACATGAACGCGGAAGGGGGGAATGTTGACCGCTGGGTCAACAACACAACATAACTCAAGTTTCATACCAAAGTCTTATCTTTTGCGAGTTATGAAATGCTGCGGATTATGGCTATAAACGTCATTTGTAATGAGTAGTTATTCTAGTTTCAGAAGCTGGGGTGCAATGGCACTTCCAGATTGTAAATACAAAGCCATTTGACCCTTTCAACCCCATTTTTTAAACCTAAGGTAGCCTTAGTATATAAGGTACCTAGGTCATTTTGTAAAGAAGACTTTAATCATAATCAAACTTTAGCGTTTCCATCTACTGTGTGTGAGAGAGAAAGAGAGTGAGCGTGAGCTTCATCCTCTCGCTACGCCCGGCTCGCTCAACGCATTGGAGATCCGACTACACCATTGTAGTAGGCTCGAGGAGAGCTACGCGACAACGCCAAGCATTCCACGCGAGACAAAGCGCACACGCCGACGCATCTACGAGCTATTTGTGGTCGTAAGTGTATCAAACGATGTCTGTTTTCTGCGTGCTAGTAGTCTATAGAATCGTGGCGACAGAAGCTACGCATAGGTATTCATAAATTTCAGTTTCGGGCACTTTCAGAATTCTGCTCTGTCATCCTATGCGTTTTCCGCAGACAGGTTTAGAGTGAGGGTTTTGAGTATAGAAGCTTAGGGACAGGTGTATCCTAGTGAGGGGATGGTGTTCCTTAAGTTTCGTACGAATTTGGCATGATTAGGTGAGTTACCTTTCGTATGTGTGTATGTGGCTAGGTGGTGTAGTTGAGAGCAGTGAGGTTCTTGATTGTGGTTTAGTTGGCCTTCCAGAGTGTTGTATGTGTAGGATGGTCTCAGCTTGACAAGCTAAAGAGATTTCCTCTGTGTGCCTATCGTGTCATCTGTGTCCTCGATTGACATTATGTTGATCTAGGTAGTGTTTGCATGCACTTCATGGGTGTGTGAGACTTCCCGTCCAACATAAGGATCACCTCTAAAATGATCTCTGAAGTGCTACAATTGTCTGATAAGTTTGTTGCTATGAAAGGTAAAAAAGACTTGGAGATGGAAGTCTTTGCAAAGAAGGACGTAACGGTGACATTCCCTAACATGACATTTTGAGAAGTTGAGCTACCCACTTGGATGTTCAGCAATTCTTCCATATTGATGATAAGAGGCCAGGCCATTACACAACGCATAATCACACAATAGCTATGACATATACCTGGGTCTAATGAGATGAATGCACCAGTAACCATCGACCATGCCCAATATGTTCATGAGCTTCTACCCAAAAATAAGAAGCCCACAAAGCTAACCTTCTTGGTAACTCTAAAAATACTAACAAGAATTGCATACTGGGAAATTGGTGCAGCTCAAGATTTACCAAAATCTCTCTCTCAAAATGGTTGGATTAAGTATCAAGAATAAGGAAGTGAAGTAGAAACGACCAAGTCTGGTTCCATTTAAACTACGGCTCGCACCATGTCAAAGAGAAATCTACATGAGGCTAAATCTATGAAAGAAGAACTTGCAGACAGAAAGGGCAAGAGACATATGACAGCTAATAGATCTAGTAAAGAATAAAAATCTCAGAAGCAAGTGAGAGGAAACATTAGTAGAGGAATTCAAGACGAAAAGAGTGGATAAAGGGGATTTTGTTGAAAAATGGATTCCACGTAAGATAGGCACAAAAAATTCGATGGCCTTGTGCATCAGTGTCAAGCAATTGGAGGAAATGTATGCTCAAATAGAGCAAGAAAAATTGGAACAATAAACCAAGTAGGTGGAAGATGCCAAGAAAGTTGACGAGAGACCTGAAACTACTAACTGCACAGAAAGCTCACACTTTCAGTTAGGCGGGCAATCTTATGGTGATGACGAACACAGAACGACACAAGGGGAAGACTCCACACCCAAAGACATCCCAGGCTCAAGAGGAATCCAAAGATCAAGACAAATGTCCAAAGCCTCAAAATCCTCCTGTTGGGCAAGAAGAAATCAAGTGACCCGTCCCTATACCTAGCACTTCAGCCCAACAATGGAGCATGAAGGATCCTTATTTACTAGGCTCTACAAAGGGTGGAAGCTAATATGTACAATGTGGCAGTCCAAGCACACACCCAACACATGAACACCATCCTAGCTCTACAAAATGATTTAGCAAAAGTTTATGTCGTATACCAAGCTGCACACACACTCTAAAATGAGCAAGAATAAATAATCATAGAGGCTCAAGTAGCAAGATATGAAGCACAAGAGTCCAAGAGCCAACTACTACCGCAACAACATAAGTTGGCAAATGCTTATGAAGAATTAGTTGCAGCTTGAAGGGCCATAGATGCGCACAAAACTGTGATCGCGGATCTAAAAGCAATTTTCAAGGACTTGTCATAGAATAGGCAAATACACTTCAAAACCAGCTAGCTATAGCGGAAGTGCAACTGGAAAGTGCAAAAGATGAATGATTGCCCAAAGGTGCATAGTCAAGAAAATCGAGGCCAAACCTTGATTGACTCGACTTGCATACACAAGCGCTACAATGTTTGATTCCAGTTCCATAATCATAGAGTTGGAAAGAGTTGTTTGTGTGGAAGAGTGCATGCAACAAGATGCCACTATAGTTGCACTAGCTCGTGAAGAGGATGTATTGGGATTAGGCTAATAACATTAATTGTAGCGGAATTAAAATGACACTAGTGATATTTTCATTAAGAGAATTCCTAATGAAGGTAGAGAGGAAGTGATTGATTAAAATTAGCAATATAAACATTACACCTAGTTAGCTTGGCATGAAAAGTACTTGTTAAAGAGAGAGCATTAGAAAATTGACAACAATTGAGGACCGGATTTACTTGGAGCCGGTCCCCCCTCCAAAAGGCTTTTGTATTATATGTTCTCCCATATAGAGAGACTTGGTACTATACATTCTTTGTGTTCCTTGAGACCTTGTTGGTGCCATGAAGATGGAAAGCTTCATGCACCAATATTAGGCACAAAACAACAATTAAACTTACTTGCAATAGCATAGCCTCAAACACCCTCAAAGGTGAAGAGAGCTGGTAAGGAGTGAGAAAAATGAAGAGGAAGAAGATATAACATACGAGAAAGAAGCAATCTCCTCACATATCATCACTCTTAGAGCATATTTTAGCATAGTAATGGAGATTTGAGTAGATGATGAGCATGCTTTGAAGCTTGACTCTTGCTTGGATTTTCATTCCATAGCCAAGAGGTGTTGGTGTAGGCTCTCTACTTCTCAAGCTTGGAGAAGGAGATCATTTCTTGCTTAGCACACAATGAGACAATGTGTGTGTGGGCTCGTGGGTTGCAAGAGGAAGAGAGAGAGAGAGAAAGAGAGAGAAATTGACCCTCCTTAATTAAACTAGCACAATGCCCATTGGCCCAAGCTTGGGGCTAACCAATGGAAGGCCTAGGTAAAATCAAGCAAGGGGTGTAGCATTTAGACAAGTATCCTTCTTGCCCCCTTTGAGAGAGAGCTTGATTTATTAAATAATTGATGTTAAATTCTTATTGGCTCTCTAGGTCAAGTGGCCAATAGGAATTAAGCGTGCACAAGGTTTGCTCAATTCTCATTGGACCCCTTGTGTAGACTTTCCAATAGAAATAAAGTAGGTCCTAAGTCTTATTGTTCCTTTTTAGGGGATTTTACATAAACTTTAAGCTTAATTCTCATTGGACATTTCCATAAGCCATCCAATAGCATTCAGGCTTAATTGAGGGCAACTTGGCTAGGGGCCTGACATGTGTCCTTTATGCCTCATGTGGAGGGTGACTCTTGGGGGGGGGGGGGGGGGGGGGGGGGGGGGTGTTCTCTCTCATAATCCTAATTGTAGGGCTCACCCCCTCTTTTCTAGGACTTGTGTTGACTTTTGGGCTCAAGCACCTCAACCACTTAAAGTTGACCAAAATCTTACCTAAAGGTTATATAGGTCTAAGGACTTTTAACACTAACCCTTGAAGGATTTAATGAAGCTTAACCTAAGATCTTTTAAAGCTCCATTAGTGCACGTTTCTCCTTGGTGTACCTCTCTGCATTTGGACCCTTATCGAGATGAGCTTATCTCTCCTCTTGGTCCCCTGTTGAGAATGGGTCTAGCAGCACATATATGTAACCTAACTCTTGTTCGCATTTATCTCCCCACATTAAATGATCAGTTCAATATGATAAAATCATTTGGGATAGGTGGATATTTGATTTTATGACAGAGGATCTCCAAAAAGAGAATGGAGCTCTCAAGAAAGAAAATGAATACTTGTGCGCCTTATAGTTGTTGCACTTCAAGAAAAAATCGAATGCAGGCAGCCTGAGTTTACTCAAACAGATGATCATGGCGATTTGATGACCATGGTGACCATAGGGATACACACAAAGAATTTGAAGGTTAGCAAGGACAACCACAAATGGAACAAATGAAATCATATTTTGAAGTAACCCACACAACACCACAAGGTGGTTGGAACACAGGAAAATAGAAAGCTACCACATGGACACTACCCAAGAAGCCCCTAAGGACAAGCATTGTTCTAAAGACAAGAGTGGAGAACACAAGCAATTCAGTACTTCCATAAACTCTCTTTGAAAAGACACACAGATTGATAGACATGGCCATCAACCAAATGAAGGAACAGATTGCAGCAACAGAGAAAGAACATTGGAAGAGAGCAATGGAATGGGATATTAGGATTCTACATTCAGTTCATCTCCAGGTACTCAAGCCAACTACAATCAACGAAGACTGGTATAGTCGATCTCTCCCACTCCCACTGATCCAGTATGAATGTCTTTGTAGGAAAGCCACCATTGAGCAGGAATTGTCTAAAGCTCAATATAGTGAGCGACGATCAAAATGGAATGACATGGCTTGAAAAACATCCTAGGTGGAAAATTCACATGATGAGTGCACCCACTCCACTTGAGAAATGTGTTACCTTCTGCCCAGTATTGAGAGTAAGGACTTGGAATCAACATGCAATGCTACAAACGAGACATCTCAATTCGTTGAATTACCTATCTTTGCCAGGTCCCAGAGACAATGAACAATTAGATGAGAAGTACATGCTCAACACCCTCACAGCAGCAGTAAAACAATATGAAGGTTTTCCATATCTTTCCTGTCAAATGCTTAGAAAGGTATGCAAAATGATGGTTTCTTGCATCATAATGTATCATAAATTGTGGGTCTCCAAAACCCCATGGCTATCCTTCTCGGAGGGAAACAAAGGGGTAGATCATGATCTCAGCAACAAGCAATCGAACGAACAGATTCTACATGGATTTCCATTCTTTTTGGGAACTACCACAATTGGTGACACCCAATCTGTATGTTCGATCTCATATATGAATTCAGCTTCCATCAGTTTATCAATCTCTTCTTTGATTCATTTAGCAAATGTGTCATTATATGTATAAGGACGTTGTTTGCTAGGTTTTGCATCCGATTTCAAAGGAATTGTATGTTGGAATATCAATGGATCAATTCCTTTGAGATCTTTATAGGACCAAGCGAACACATCTTTATACTTCTTGAGAAGTTGTGTTAGCTGTGCTTCCTCCTCAGGCTCTAAATCGTTAGCTATATTGACCAGCTGAGGCTTTTCACCTGGTTCCGCGAGGTTTATCTTCTTTGCATTTTCAGGCCCATCGTAAGATTCTTGGTTGGTTCTTTCCCTGACTGGTGGTGTCATGATGATTTTTCTGTCCTGGATAGTAAATTTCCGATAGTGATGGTATATTCATGTTCCCCTTTTTTGACTCCCCTTTACCATCACTATCTTCTTCCGTAGTCCATATCTCTCTCAAAGACCGTTTCAGTTCTTGGTATTTCTGTTTACGCTCCAGTTTGGTACACTCTTGGTCCTTTGTTATTTCTTTTTTTGAATTTTCAAATTTTTGTGATTTTGTTTCGGTTTTAGCTTTTCGTGCGTGTTTTATTTCCTCTCGCGTTCGTTCTATTCGATTTTTTGAGAATTTTCCTGATATTTGATCTTTTACACAATCCTTTGCTTTTACAAGCATCAAATAGTGAGTTTTACCTTTTATCCTGAGCATCAGGTTCTCTCTCTCTTTGTTTCCTGCTCGTTTCCTCCTATAGCGGTCTTGGAGTCTAGGGTGTTGATTAGAAAAATCATAAAATTTGATATTCTCGGCTTCATTTCCACGCTCACTTGAGGTGTCTGAACACTCATTATTTGCATCATCATTTACTTCCAATTGTTCAGAGCAGTTGTAAAACTCTTCTTGTTCCGGTGGTTCTACCGTCTCCTTTTTTGGTACAACGCTTACCATGTAATAGGGTGACACATCATAGCCATCCTTATCACAAAATTTTGTTGTTGGACTGTCGGTAATGGCACAAACATCCAATGTTGCCAGTATGTGTTCCCATTCTAGAGGTTCCAAGGCATCTTCGGGGAAAGGTTCCGGAATATACTCCTTGTCCTCAATTGCTCTTTCTAAGACACATTCCTCTCTTCTTAAGCTTCCACAATGTAAAGCTCCGCACATCCATAGCTCTTTTGGTTGCCCTACCCATACTGGTAGTTCTGATCTTGCTACCGTAGCTGAATCAAACTCTTCCACCGGTGTTTGGTTGACATCTTTGTAACTATGGTCTTTCAGGTGTATTTTAGTTGTCGTTTTGCCATGTCTGAGGTATATGTGGTCATAACCCCAATCTTGGACCATCTTCAGTTGTTGTCGCATGAATGGTCAACCCAAGATAATCTCATAATTGTTCTTTTTGTCGAAATCGACTATTGCAAATGTATGCTCAACTCGATTCTGCAAGAAGTGACAATCACTTTTTCTAAGAGTCCTAAAGGCTTCTCCATGAACCAATCTGCTAATTGTAGTTTCATTTTGGTAGCCCTCAAAGGTGGTTTTCCCCATTTTTTCCAGATTTCCTTGGTGGCGATTGCAACCCCCGTTCCACTGTCAAGAATAGCCTTTGAAACTACTCCTTGGAATTCTACCGCTAGCGTGGTGTTTCTGTCTTCTCCCTAGCAATATTCTCCAACCTTATTCAATGGTACTGGCCTAGTGTTTAGTTGAGGCCTGTCCAACTCTCTGATCCCTTCTTGTAGCTTCAAGGTGGGGTCTTTCACTCCAAATTTTTCTAGGCATTTTTCTACTGTGGTCCACATGTTTGGCCTTAACCTTAGGAGTTCTGCTAACATGATTGTGCATGCCACCAGAGTGGATACCAACTCAATCAATCCTTGCGAATCCATCACTTTGTTAGAAGAAAGTCTTTGAGATGGGATTGCTCTCACTTCCAACTTAGCTTCGTACTCTCCCAGGTAAGAGGGTAAAGTTCTCAAAGAGTCTGGTTGGCTGTGCCCCGAGCTAATTGATCCTTGATCTCCCCCTTGTGAATGTATCTCAAAGTTCATCTGAGATCTTGCCTCAAATTCTTCAATAGGAGGTAAGATCACATTCTTTTATTTTCTCGTGCTAGACATGTGGTTACTCATCCTATTAGCCTCGTTGGCGTCACGGATTTGCTTCCACAATTCATCTAGACCATTACAGTCCTTACCCATTTCTACCAATATTTTAGGCTAGAACTAGGCTGGAACCCGTCACTTGCCCCATCGGTGGTATTTGGCACCATGATAGGCTCTCCTCTAGAATCATAGTCATTAGTGAGTCTTTCCTTTGTTTCGTCATGTTTCTCTAATGTTGGTTGGATAGGGGTTGGAGCTGGTGCTTCATGACAATTTGCCGGTTTACACAGCGGGTCTTCCATCAATGATTGAGCCGTCTCGATCATCTTTCTACACATATCCAACCTCTGTTTTTCTATTTCTGCATATGGATAAGTCATCCACCTTTGCTCCTGGGTTTGGTTCTTTTTAAGTCGAGCTTCATAAGCTTTTAGAAGCGCATCCAACTGCTCCTTTACCTTGTCTGCCAGTACAGATCCTCCTGATCCTGCACTTTTGGGCTCTGCTATTTCCTTGGGTGCTACGACTGCTGTGGTGTGTGAGCTTAAGCTAGCTAAATCCTCTAACCGCTCCAATCTGTCCTTGGTATGTTTCAACTCCTCGGATAGGGCTGTTTGCTCTCGTTCTTTCCTGGCTTTCCTACGCACCTTTCTAGCTTTCCAAGTGCTTCTCTGATTTTTCGTTTCTGAACTTTGGGCATCGGTTTTTGGTTCTTCAACTATGGGTTCATTCGTCCTTCTTTGGGCTTGGGCCCGTGTTACCGCCTGAATAGGTATGATTGTTTCATTTTTCGATCCTCCACTGGAAGGTACTGTTTCTAACATGTTCAAGGTGGTTTTTGCTCCTTTGCTCGGGTTTTTAGGGCAATCGAGAATCAAATGAGTAATTCTGCATTCTGGGCAATACGCATTGACTCTAATGATTTTATCATGAGGGCAGTCTCTCAACCAATGGTCTCCACCACACTTGTAACAGGGTCCCTTGGGTTGTTCAGGTGCTCCTTGAGCCCCTCTTTGTTGGTAAGCATGTCTCTGTCTGCCCATGCCTCCATTGGCTATGAACATCAGTGTGCGTTCATCTAGGCTATATCTTCCTTCTCCCGCGGCCTGTGCAACAGCAGTTGGTGGTCCTTGATTCCCTATCATGCTCCATGGTTCTGGTGTCGAGGGTTCTTCTGGTGGATAATAGATAGGGTTTTCCGCATATCCATTGGGATCTTCATAACATGCATGCATAGGCACCAAAGCCTTTTCTTCTGATTCACTTACTGTTGGTGTGTATCTTATACCAATTGGTCGTAATCCTGGTAGGGGTGGTTGTTTTCCCAACACCGGTTGTGGTCTTTCTACACCTACAGGTCCTGGTAAGTTTCCTGCTTGATATCTAGGCATCGGTGGAACTTGAGGGGAAGCTACTGGAACTTGGGGAGTGTAAGGTCTCTCTCTCACATATCCCTTGTTATAATAAAATTCCTCGGTCCCATGGTTTGTCCATTTTTGTTCAATAACACACCACTTGGGTTGTTTAGCCTGGGGTTTGGTGTACAAGTTGATCTTTTTTAGCACTTCATCTACAAGTTGCTCCTGGTTTACCGCTACTTCTCCTTTCGGTGTTGTCTTAGAAGACTTGCTTCCACTTTGTTGTGAAGAAGAATCGTCATCAAGGTCCTTGAACTCCCCTTCTTTGTAGACCGCACAATTGTCCACAAGGTATAGAGCCGCCTTGGTCAACTCATTCAACGTCGTGCTCCTCTTCATATGTAAGTCTTTATGGAGATCTGCATTCCTTAGTCCTTGGATGAATATCAGCATAGGTCTGGACTGAGTTGGCAGTTCTTCAACAGGACAGAACTTAACATATCTTTTTAGTCTTAGGGATGCCTTTTGTACAGATTCTCCATCTTTTTGTTTGAATTTATGGATCTATGAGATGGTATTATGAGCTATTCCTCTTTGAGAGAATTCCTTGATAAAATCTTCAAACACTTCCTCCATTGACTCAAAGTCTCTACGCTCTACAGAGTCAAACCAAGTGGCAGCATCATCCTCTAGGGTTAGTCCAAACCGTGCAAATTGGGTGGGAAAATCTAACACCTCTTCGGCTCTAATTACACGCACAAAGGCTGCTACATGATCTCTTGGGTCTCTGCTTCCTGTGTATTTCTTGTTTACCCATTTTTGCACTTGAGAAGGTCTAATTATTCGATGGTCCACAAACCTCATCATTGGATCCCCCCGTCCTAGTCGATACACCTCATCAGGCCTTCTGTAATAGGCTGGTTCCTCTCCCAATGGTGCTCCTAAGCCGGTTCTCACTGGAGGTGGTTCTTCTCTTCAAACTCGTTCCATGGGTGGTCCTCCAGGCTCTGTTGACCCTTGACTCTTTGGCTTACTCTCTGCCTGATACTTTGAATAGAGTGGTGGTTCTTGAAAATCCCTGAGCCCTTGTGCGGCTTGATAACCATCTCGGTTTTGGTCTGGCTCCATTGTTGCACTCTGTCGAAGCCATGCCTGCAATGATGGATGGTTTGCTGGTTGGTCTTGGTTGTTGAATGCTTGCAGTCGGGTGGAATGTGAGGTAGTGTCACACTTATCTGAAAAAGGATTCGTTGACTTGCTTGGGGTGTGGGCGGCTCTTGGCACTTCCTTAGGGGCATATGCTGATGCTCCTAGAACTGTTGCTCTTTCTACTTCCTCTGGGAGAATATGTTGGTATTCTCGCCCATATCTATCAACAAAAACTATGCCCTTCCCCATAGTAGTTTCATAAGAGAATAAGTAAAGAACCTTGTCTTTGCTTAATTCGTTTACGTATGGTTCTTTGCTGCGAAAGTAAGAGACTATACCCTCGCTCTCATGTTTGTAGATTCCCACATTCTTGTTATAAGTTGGAACCCTGATTGTTTTCTTATCATACATAAAAATAGCTCCGGGCCGATCAATGTTTGGTGGCGGTTCTTGAGATTCTGAAACCATTTTCCCTTTAGCCACGTTATCTCCATATCTGTTGTAATCTTCATGGTTACTAACTATTAAATAGTGGTTCCCCTTTTCGTCTCGGAATCTATCTCCATCATCATACACTCGGATTATCTCCAATCTTTGAGCTGGCCTCTCTTCGATACAAATGCACTTGCGGCCTCGATAGTCTGAATAGACTATGGCTCGTCTCGAGTTTGTTCCCTCCAAGAAGATCACCGTGAGCCTGGAATCATTCAAAGGATTTTGGGAGGTGCTTCCTCCTCGCATAGGTCCATCATAGGTGAAACCTCCTGGCTGTTGACTATCCATCATGAAGAAAGATTTTTCTGACGAAGTGTCAATATCACTACCTTCCTCAATAATCGGTGCTAGCGGATCTAGCCTTGCCTGAGTTACACTCTCTTCTGTGGACACTAAGCTACCTTGGTCACCTGCCACTTTCTGGTCTCTAACAATGTATCTTCCTGATCTTAAATTCATCAAACTTATCAATGCAATTTATCACAAATTCAACCACTCACCTGGCAATGGGTCAGTTTCTGCACAACTTCTTTCTTTGTTGCTGAATATACCTGTACACAAGCGTTTTAATTTTGGCAATCGAATCAAAGCATTTATCTGTTAGAGGTTATCTTAGTAATGATTGGTATAACTGGAGAGTTAATCTCAACCACTACTGTATTTTATACACTGCTACTGTTCTGGATTAGGTTTGCTAATCTGAAACAGTACTTCCCTCATGTTGGTCAATTTACACGAAAAAGTCTGAATTCAGTCTTTGCTTTGTCAAATGGGCAAACAAGGTCCAAATTCACTTCTAAAAGAAGTTCTGGAACCCTTAAGCCAAATGGAACCTCACTATCTATGCCAGGTCAATTTTTCTTTGCAGTATGCCCCAATAGACATCCTACGTGTAGGATGTCTCCTACTGTGTTTTGCCTGGCTTTTTGCACTGTTGCTTTCTCTTGCTGTGCTGAGCTTACAACTGCTTTTACTTTTTGATTTGGACGTCTATTAGCTGGTCAAAGAGTCAGAAATGTGTTCCGACGGCCTGTTGTTGATGGTAGTGATCAGTCTAATCAACTCCCAATTGGACCAAAATTGACTAGGAGGCTTGCCTTAGGCTATATAACACCTTACTATGCTCAAAGTCAAAGTCTGGCTTCAATTTCTTGCATTAGACATCCTACGCGTAGGATGTCTTTTTCATCAGAATGGCTTCAAACTCAAAACCCAGCCTCCCCTTGAGTTGCTGATCACTTTGGTATACTCAGAATTCAGTTTGGAGTCCAAAATCACTCAGAAGACATCCTACGCGTAGGATGTCTTTTTGTCCTGTTTGACCCCATATTTGTCCCACAACTTTCCTTTGATGTCAGTAACTCAGTGGTATGCTTAGATTTTGGCTTGGATGTCAAAAAGTCCCAAATTTTAGCTGTTTTTGCTTTTTCAGTCAAAAGTGCTAGAGTCCTCTTTGAATCCAATTTTCTTACCCACATGAGGTGAAACCCCTTTCAGTCACTCAATATATCATGCAAGACATGCTCATGCAGCCATCTTATGGTTTTGGTTTCAAAATAATGTTTTGGCACTATTTGGGTAGGATGTCTAGCAATTTCAGTCTATCTGGCCTTATCCTATCAAGATATGGCCAAATTTTCACTCTCCAGTTGAAATTAGGGTAAACCCTACCTCCTGAACACACTGGTCAACTCAAATTCCCAAAATTCCTCCCAGATTAGCCTGTAGACATCCTACGCGTAGGATGTCTCCTAGCTTAAAATGAAAGTTTTTTCTGACACGAATGCTCCTGATGCTCTGTAGATCTATCAGAAACACTCACAGTAACTTTTGGACTTCAATTAGGCTTTCAAACACACTTTTGCATCTTTTACAAACTTGTATTGATTCTACCAAGCAACTGTACATGCATGAAATTCTCTAGATCATGAATCATGATGTCCTACTTACTCTACTCCTACCTATCATGTGAAATGGTGATAATGGTGTTTGTGGTTTCTTTTTGGCCTCTCCGGACTCTCAAGCTCTCCTCTCACCGCTTCTACCACTCCAACTCCTACTCTAGGAATCGACTACTATCTAAAACTACCTAAGTCAACCTCGTCTACCTAAGTCGAAGGATCTAGGCCAGACACACGCTTCCTAGACTCCCTCTAAGACCTAGAGAGTCCTCCACCCTCTGATCATATCTAAATGTAAAGCGAGACTCTTGGCAAGCCAAAAATCCCAATCCTCAAGGATTAGTCTCGGTCACCTACCTAAGGTTTTCGTCCCCGGCAGCGGCGCCAATGTTGGATGGATACGCCGCGACGGACGTCAGCACATCGAGAACTCACCTAACATGTAATGTCAGCTACGGAAGAAGCTCAACCTGCAAGCGCGTGGAAGCAAGAATAAGGTGTCAACCTACACTCGACCGACTCCTAACCAATTCCTACAGAGGTCTCTACCAATTGTCTAAGTCACAGCCTTCAAGACTGCAAGAGAGGAAACTTCCTACAACGCTTTCTAGAGATGAACACCCATCAAGCAATCTCAAAACACCATAGAACTTGAAGGAGACCCTACTAATACCAATAGGTCACTCTCCCTAAGGTCTATGAACCAAAATCCCGACCCAAAACACCCGGTGCAAAAACACGTAGGATGTCTGGCCGAAATCTACAGGTGTTCGTTTCCAAAATCTAAAGTGCCTAATGTGTAGTTCTACTCAATGTGAACGCGTGGATATGCTGCAATGCAAAATCGGACAACGTAGGCTCACCCAAACAACCGATGAAGCTGGTAGAAGGATCTCACAAAGCCGGACTGTACGCGCGCAATGTTGGTATCGACACGTAGCTCTAGTCGGGGGCAACACGTTGCACTTCTCCGCACTCGATTCCAACCACCGGAGCACACATAGCGTCAAGATGAAGCTCACACACTCTCTCTCTCTCGTACACAGTACGCTCACTCACAGACTTTAAACCTGTTTTAAAATGACAAAAGCTCTTTCATTAAGGTCAAAAAGTGGTATATATACCTTACATTGTCTCAAACCCTAAAGTTCCAACCATCTACTCAATCTAACTATCAAAACTGGGATACAATCTGGAAACTTCTGTAAGTCCCAATAATTACAAGGTGAAAAATCGGGTTTTCCTTAATGAATGAATAATTACAAAAATAATAGTCCTCCGAGTAGTTAGATGCCGTGGACTGTGTCCAGCTTCTAACACACTCTCTCTCTCTCTTGCAAAGGTATTGCTCATGCCTAGTTAATTAAGTGTTATGATTAAGTTGCTACTACCAATTAAGTCCACCATCTATGCTCTCAAAGTTTCTCACTCTAATTCTCTTAATTCTGCTATTCTCTAAGTTCATAGGCCATTTCCATTACATTGGTATCAGAGCATTTAGTTTCTCTTTTCTTGCTTAAGAAGAGAGGTCCTTAAGTAGCCTATAAATGGTTGATGTTATTAATTATATTAGGGTAAGTGGAACTGGGATCTATGATCGGTTTTGTTGAGCCCACTATGTGGGATATGGTGAACACCTCGGGAGCTTTGGACTTAATAATGGAGTCTTTTTAGACTTGCCTACGGCTTTACCATTATTGAGCCATAAGAAGTCCGAAAGGAGCTAACCCTCGGCAACTCTGCTATGTTAGACCTACTCCTCTACTCTCTATAATTAACCACTTTGAGCCATGGGTGTAGATACTTAAGAGCCGATTTTCAAAGGCTAAGAGGAGTGGCAACTAAGGTTTTGAATTGCCAAATCATACACTAAGTACATACATAAATTTTGTTAACATGGCTGACAATAATCAAGAGAGTAGAACGAGTATTGATAACTTTGATTTTGCACATGAAGGTGCTAATGATGATGCTCCCATGTTTATCAAGTGTATTTTTTCTAAGCTGCAACAAGCTATGGGAAACCCAGCCCTACAAGGTGAAGTTTTCCAAACAACCATAGTTATGGGATTCTCCAAACTCCCCCAAAAGAGAGAGCACCTGAGAAGTCTCTTCAAGAGATTTCCAAGAGAGGGCTCTCTACGGTGAGAGAAGAGGAGAACCCATATGAAGCGCTTAAACGATTACTAGCTGGCTTACCTCCATCCAAGAAGAAAGGTGAAGTCTCTACTATAGAGCCTTTCCAAGAGAAGGAGAAAGAAGTGAGTCTCCCAATACTTCTAAAGATGTGGCTCCAAGAAGATGGCAGCGTCAACGATCTCCAACTCCCCCCAAGAGAGAAATATTGCCGGAAATTCCTCCTCCTCGTTATCACAAAAAGGAAGAGAGGTACCAAGAGAAGGAAAAGGAGAGAAAGAGGTCACCCTCTTCTCCATCTTCATCACCTTCCTCATATTACAATGAAGGTAGCGGCTCTTCTCTAAAAGAGCCCAAAAGGAAAGGCCGTCGCAAGTCCTATCCGGTATGAAGAAGGTCCAAGAAGCTGAAGAAGTTCAAGGAGGGAGGAAAGGACACCACTTTTATTACCTATGATGGCACCTTTGGTGCTACGGAAAAGATCTTGGCCTTCATCCAGCAGTTTGATGTGGCCTTTGGTGATGAGGAATTCATGGAGTCCTCTAAACTACATCAGGTATCTATGCATTTTCAGAGCTCGGCTCGTCAATGGTGGGCTAGCCTACAAGCCCAAAGGAAAGCTCCAAGGACATGGAAGGCTTTAAGAGCCTCCATCATGAAACAATTTCTGGCAAGCAACACTAAAGACAATGTCCTCACAGAATGGCAAAGCTTGAAACTCTCTCCCTACGAGTCTATCCAGAAGTATGTAGATAAGTTTTGGGATTTACTTCTCAAAGCCAGTGTCTACAAAAAGATAGGCTTTGAGGAGCAAAAGCAACAATTTTGTGCGGGTCTTTTTGACGAGATGGAGGAGTCATACACCATAGTATGGTCGCCTCTCAAATCAATTTCCAACAAGGGGTTAAGAGAAACTCTAAGCCCATGGAAGTGAAGGATCAAAATGAGCCTAGAGGAAGGAATAATGCTCAAACTTCCTCCAAAGGCAACTCTAGCAACACTGATAACAAAGCTAAGGAGAAAGGAGTCTACAAAGGTAAGAATAGACTCTCTCCAACAGAGCTAGAGTGTTATCGTAAGGATAACAAATGCTACAAGTGTGGACAACAAGGGCATGTCTATCGTGCTTGTCCCCAAAGAAATGCATGCAAAAGAGGATGCTCATAGCAAAAGGATTTTGTTTTTCCTAAGCTAGGATATATGTACATACATGTTTATGAGTCGGGTAGTATCATATCCCTTGTAAATATGCATGCTTTTCACAAGTTGATGAAAATATATATATTCATATACATGATTTTTGTTAGAAATTCTGTAAATGAATTCAATGTTTCAACCAATAACAATAAAAAAAAGATGGGAATCAAGAGGAATTAGAACTGTCTACATTCCTAAATGGATTCCAAAATGTTTTTATTGATGATACCCCCGTGAGCTATCTCCACAATGAGGGGACAATGACCATGCAATGGAGCTTTTACCACGAAGCTCACTGCCTAATAAGCCTCCTTATTGAGCTTTATAAGCTCCACAAGAGGAGTTCAAAAGGCAATAGCATGAACTGGTAAGTTCGAGAGAGATTAGGCTTTCTTCTAACCAAAAGAAAAGTGAACTTTTCAAGAGATTTAATAATTAGGTCACATTATCTCTAAAGGTGGTATTTGTATGGATCCACAAAAGGTACAGGCAATAAAAAGATGGCCTAATCCAAGGACTGTACATGATTTGTGAAGCTCTAAAGGTATGAGTGCATACTAGAGATGCTTCATAGGAAAAATTCATGCTTATAGCAGGTCCAATGTAATGCCTTGATGCATGCCTTGAAGCAAAAATTTGCTTCAAGAAGGAAATACAATAGAATACAAGAGTCAAAGACTCAAATCCAATGAGCGAATGTTGGACATATACAAAAGGAACTACGAGCTGTTTTATATGCCATTGACACATGGAAGTACTTCTTGCGGACTCCATCCATGATACAAACCAAGATCTTTGACAATCAAATGAGGTGGGAAAATTTCTTTTTGCAATTTAAATGTTACATTGCTCACATTGTTGGCAAGCACAAACATGTAGCTGATGCACTTTCCCGATGGCCAAGGGTAGAAAGGATATCAATAGCAACTTAAAATGAACTATATTTTATGATAGTTAAATATGCTTCTAACCCACGCTTTAGGGATATAATAATAGCCTTTGCAAATGGAAGAAAAAGAACCACTCGCGTTAGAGGATGGTTATCTTCCATACCTCAATAGGCTATATCTTCCTCACTTCCCATGCTCCTCCCATATGCGGGGCAAAGAGGAATTCGAAATTATTCTTTTAGGAATAAAAGCATACTTGTATTGGCTTACCAAGAAACAAGGACATAGAAGAGTTTGTTTCAAAATGTATGGTATACCAAAAGATGAAGTGATAGAGGGACCATGGCATGCCAACATCTAATTGTGTCGGGGATAGAAATCCTACCATGACCACTAATTTCTGATAGAGTCTCTATCAAAACTAGAGTAACCCTCCTATGTTGGCCTACTATTCCAACGGATGGCCAAAAGGAAAATCACAAAACTAATGATCCTTGATCTACTTAAATCTTGTCATTCGAGGTAAATCAATGCTCAAAATGGGAGAAGTACTTACCCTAACAATAGTATGTCTCTAATAACATGAACATACTTCTAAGGGGAAAGTACCTTTCGAGGCTAAAGACGGAAGATCCAAACGTCCCTTGTAGCTTAAGGTACCTGGGAAGATCTTCATTGAAAAGGAGTATAGCCGAGATCAAAATGATTTTTTTAATAGAAGATTACACAGGCTATATCCATCTATTAGCTAGGCAAAAGAGGCTCCTGCCATTAGGCATAAAAGAGTCTGATCCTTTAAAGAAAAAGAAATCTTTCCTTGGGTCTTACTAAACAATTAAAGTTGCCCAACTATTGGCTCATATATATCATTTTTCATGAGAGCCTATCCGAGCCTTATTAAGGAGAGCCACCGATAGAGGCTTTAAATGTAGACCCACTAGAGATCGAGGATGAAGCAAACGAGCTCCAACCCAAGTTCATCCTTCGACAAGAACACAAGGTATTAAGAAATGGTAAGATTACTGACAAGATCTTATTTAAGTTAAGAATTATCCTTTCAAAGATGCTAAATGCATGCAAAGAACATAGCTTAAGGATAATACAAACCTTGTTAATGATGCTTACAATGACATAAAAGAGTAAGAAAATGTAAAAGAAATGCATTTTAATTGATCCATGTTTTTGTCTTACAAGACTTTCTTTTTATGTTTCGTACACAAATTTTAAGAAGTATGCATACTTAGGATCATGTTTGTGGTGATTATGTCTCCCAAACACCAAGTAGAACTTGTCACTCTACTTTGGAAGTATGATATGGACAAAAAAGAGCAGACATGCTTGCGCGGCAGAAAATGTCTCTCAAGCACCAAGTGGATTAGTCATCCACTCTGGAATGATGTCGTAGGGTAAAAATGGATCCTCTACCCGCTAAGACCAATGGACTAACGGTTGAGACTTTACCATCTCTACCTCATAGTCGAGGACGAATATGATTTCAAGAGAGAGGTAATGTCATAAAAACTAATATCTAACCAACCCAAATGATTTTCTCATATTAAACTGATCACTTAATGTGGGAGAATAAATGGAAACAAGGGTTAAGATATAGACATGTGCTTATAGATCTATCTCAACACGGGGCCAATGGTAAAGGAGCCCAAATGAGAGATGGTCTATCAAAGATCAAGGCTAAAAAATGGAGCATGACACCTTAGGGTTAGCTTCATTGAAGACCTCCAATAATGTTTGTAAAAGTCCTTTGACCTTAGGTAAGCTAGGGCTGAGCTTGAGGCGCGGGAACCCGACCCAGCTCGAGGTGCTTGTCCTGCTTGTCATGCTTGACGACTAAGGTTCTTGAGGTGCTTGATGATTGAGGTGCTTGAGATGCTTGAGGTGCTTGACATGCTTGAGATGTTAGGACTGCACTTGAGGTGAGAACCCAGCCCAAGCTTAAAGTGCTTAAGGGCCAAGCTTGTGGTGGGAACTGGGCCTATGCATGAGGGGTTGAGGTGTCAAAAAGTCAAAGATTCAATCCCTACAAGGAGGGGGAGATCCCTACATGAGGGGGGATGAGAGAGAACACCCACACACTCACACAAGGCATGCATGGTACAAAGAAAGCAAAAGGGACACTTGTCAAGTTCCTCCTCATGTTGCCCTCATGGTGTGCCTAAAGACTATTGGTTGGCCACCCAAGGGGTCCAATGATAATTTAGGGGATTTAATTAATTTATTTTTCATTTATCAAGTCCTCTCTCTCAAAGGGGAAAGGGGGACACTTGTCTCAAGGCTACCCTTGCTGCTTGTAATGCCTCCTGCTTATGATTGGCTAGGCCTGGAGGGGTCCAACGAGCTTCAAGCATGAGCTACAAGGGGGGGGTCGACCTAAGCAAGCTAGGGGGTTGCTTAGGGGGTATACTCACCCACACACACTCACAAACACTCTCATTGTGTGCTATGCAAGGTGCAAGAGCTCCATCTTCTTCTCCAAGCTCATTGAGAAGTTGAGAACCTACACCAACACTCTTGGCTATGGAATGCAAATCCAACCAAGAGCTATGCTTCAATGCTTAAGCTTTCCATCTTCTCCATCTTCATTACTATGCTAAGCAAGAAGAGTGATGATAAGTGAGGAATTATGTCTTTCTCCTATGGAATACTTCTTCTTACTCTTCCCTACCCTCATTCCCTGCTAGCTCTCTCCACCTTTGAAGGTGTTTGAGGTCTTGGGACTGAGGCTTGGGATAGTTAATGCTTTCCACAAAGTGCATGTTATGCTTATTGCAAGAAGGCTAATGGTGTATTGCAAGTAGATTAGTTACTTAATGCAAGTAGATTAATTGTATTGCAAGGTAAATTAATTGTTGCTTTAAGCACAAGTTGATGCATAAAAGTATACATCCTCATGCACTCAAATGATTTAGGGAACACAAAGACTAATGACGTTCACAAGTTCTTGATTGTTTTCAAGCTAATACTGATTTTTGATATTATGCAAAAGCTTGGTGTATGAAGATTCCATCTCCATACTGCCAAAGAGGTCTCAAGGAACACAAAGATTGTATTGTACCAAGTCTCTCTTAATGAGAGAATCTATAATACAAATGCCTTTTGGAGGGGGGACCGTCTCCACATAAGTCCGGTCCTCAACTGTTGTCATATTCTCTAAAATCTCTCTCTCTCTCTCTCTCTCTCTCTCTCTCTCTCTCTCTCTCTCTCTCGCAAAGATATTGCTCATGATTAGTTAATTAAGTGTTATGATTAAGTTGCTACTACCAAAATTAAGTTCACCATCTATGCTCTCAAAGTTGCTCACTCTAATTCTCTTAATTCCGCTATTCTCTAAGTTCATAGGCCATTTCTATTACAGCTACTGTTTTGGTGGTGAAAGACCCTCTCTTCTATTCCTTGCAATTAATGATATTTAAGCCATAGGTACAAGAGCTTGAGTGCTTTTCTAAAGGGGTTAAGAGGAGTAGCAATTAGGTCTTGAAGTGCTAAAGTACACTTAAAAATTTTACACCTAAAAGTTGCTAGAATGGCTGACAATAGTAAAGAGAGTGAAATTGATGTTGATAACTTTGATTTTTCTAATGAACAGGCTACTAATGATGCCCCTATGCTTGTTAATTACCTTGTTACTAGGATTCAACAAGCCATGGGCAATCTATCCGTCCAAAGTGAAGTGTAACAGCATCTACGTGCTTATGGGATTCTCCAAACCAGAAGAGAGAGTACCTAGGAAGCGTCCTTGTGAGAATTCCAAAAGAAGCCTCTCTCTGATAAGGTAAGAAGAAGAGGAGCCGTACAAAGGGCTCAAAAATCTAGTACTTTTGACGACACATCTCCCTCCCAAAGGAGAAATCAAGTTTCAATGGTAGAGCCCCCACCGAAGGAACAAGAAAGAAGTGAGTCTCCTGCCACCTCGACGGAGATGGCTCCACGAAGACAGCGGGCACACTTCTCCATTGCACACGAAGAATTTGAGGAGGATGGAGAAGAGGGTGACCTCTTTCTCTCCATCTTTCCTTACCTATGATGGCACCTTTGGTGCTACTGACAAAGTCTTGGCCTTCATCCAACAATTTGATGCGGCGTTTGGAGATGAGGGCTTCATGGAGTCCTCTAAGCTACGCCATGCAGCTATGCATTTTCAAAAGTACGCTAGGCAATGGTGGTCTAGCCTACGGGAAAATGGTGAAGCTCCACGAACATGGAAAGCTTTAAGAGATTCCATCATGAAGCATTTTTTGGCTACTGATGCCAAAGACAAAGTACTCACCAAATGGCGAAGCTTGAAGCTCTCTCCCTATGAATCTATTCACAAATATGTAGACACGTTTTGGGACTTACATCTTAAAGACACTGTCTTCAAAAAGATGGATTTTGAAGAGCAAAAACAACAATTTTGTGCGGGTCTAACTGAAGATGTGGCGGAGTATGTTAACTCCCAAAGGCCACCACTACAACATAACATCAAGATATCGACGCAGTATATATCGACAGCCCTACCTTTCTATGGGGATATCGACGTACTTTCAGCCCGTCGATATATACGTCGGAATATCTGTCAATATGCGCATGGAAATACGCGTGGCAAGGCATACTTTTCCACGCGTATATCGACGGATATTACCACGAGTATATCGACGCACATTTCGGCGCAAAAAAATTGGGGGGGAAAAAAGGGAAACCCGTGCGAAGGGGCCATTTTCGCCTGCGATGCGCGCGCTCATATCTTGGCCGAAACCTGCTCTTGTGTGCAGGTATTATGAAACCCCCCCCCCCCCCCCCCCCCCCCCCCCCCCCTCCCCCAACCCCTCTCTCTCTCTCTCTACATCGTGTGTGTGTGTGTAGGAAAGAGATAGATAGATAGATAGAGAGAGAGAGAGAGAGAGAGAGAGAGAGAGAGAGAGAGAGAGAGAGAGAGAGAGAGAGAGAGAGAGAGAGAGAAAAGTGTGTGTGTGTGTAAGAAACTAGAGAGAGAGAGAGAGAGAGAGAGAGAGAGAGAGAGAGAGAGAGAGAGAGAGAGAGAGAGAGAGAGAATTAATGTATGCGTAGGAAATTAAAATTAAAGAAAGAGAAATTAAAGAGAGAAATGAAATGAAATGTTATATTAACGTTGGTGCAGCCAAAGTGTGTCGACTCTAGAAGGTGGCATGGATAGATGTGTACATGCAAGCAGAGGGGGGAATCCCAAAATCCGAGCAAATAAAATCGACCAAACCATAAACCGAGCAAAACTTATATTTTTTTAAACACAAAATTGAGCAAACCATAAACTTTGCAAAACTTACAATGGCTTTTTATATCCTTGTGCCAAAAACCTTCCATCAACATTGAAAATAACCGAGAAGGTGTATCGCATCTACAAATCAAAATGGAGAGCGCAATAACTAAAATACTGCCGCACGAGAATATTCGAGGCTAAAGTTAATACCCATAAACACATATCAACCAAAAAGATACTTCTCAAAACCATTGCAAGGTCCACGAGCCTTCAAGGCTGCATCAGCACCCGTGAACCTCCAAGTGCTTGGACTAACTCCAATTTTGTTAGAGCAGCCTCATCATGAAATCATGAGCATGAGGGTCAAGGCCAAGTACTTGCAAAAATATGAAGTAAATGTGCTTACATGGCATATACACAAGGCGCTTGATTTCTCGTTTTTGAAAGTCCTCGCAAGTACATCTAGGAAAATCTGACATTGTCACAGAGTATGTCACTCCCTTTGCAATTGACCCCACAGTCTTAACATAGAAAACATGTGTTTCATTGCAAACCACAATGACCTCTCGCACCAACTCTGCTGCCATGGTTCTACCCACTTCAATCTTGCCATGAAACTCCTTTGTTAATCGTGACCTCCATTTCACAATCTTTCCATCTCTAAATTTGGGATGGATGCTGCTAGCAACTCTTTGGTTCAATGGAACTGTTTCATGCATTCTTGTTGCTGATGTCACTACTGCTTGCAAAACAAAACCATTGGCTTGCAATTGCGTTACCTCTTGAGGTTGCAAATTTGTGCCCTCTGCAACCACCCAAACACCGGGAGCTGGACCTGGCGGCCCTTGAACTATGTTGTGAACCTTCCAGGTGTGCATGTTATTGGAGTTACAAAACAAAATGAACCCTTCCACAAGGCCTCCCTGTTGTGAACCCGATGGAGGATATTTTCTGCGACCCCAAAAACAAGGAGCTGGCACCCCTATTTTGGAATCCATTGAACAATCATTAATGAACCGCCCACATCGGTCTCCATCTTTTGACACCACACCAAAACAAGTCATCTTTCGCCCAGGTTCTGTTCTACGTATTGCCCAAAATGACTTTGCTACGTTTACTTCGGGATATGGGACATCCGTTGGAGTTTTTTTTTTGTGCTGAAGCCCACCAATTGAAGTTGTCATTGTAACATACTCTGGCCTGCACCTATCCTCCTCCAAGACAATATTTGCATCAGCAAAAATTGGCCTCTTTTTTCTAATACTCTTTTCTTGGAGTATATTTCTATTCATTTCAGGACTATTGACACCCATTTCATGCATTGAAGAATGTGTGAGGTCAACTAGTTTCTTTCCAACTGCCACTGAAGCAGATGAAGGTTGGTTCATGAAGCGATCTACCAAATCTTTAATGCCGGGACCGGTGGAGCTACCAACACCTTTCAAATAGGCATTATATTTCACACTTTGAAGCACCGCTAAAGCCATATCTGCACATGCTGCCTCATACAAACTTATGTGATCCTTATAACCAACAGAGGCACGCATACTAGCATGTTTTGACTCAGACAAGTTTGTATTAGGGACAAATATTCCTACAGCATCTTGTGATACAAATCTTTCTCCCCAATGAGGCACTCGTACATCCCACCAAGCCAGCCATGTCTCCAATGAAGCAATTTCCCCTTCAATGGCCATTCCTGTTTTCCAAAATCTTCTAAACTCTCCCTTACAATGCTCAGCCGCATTCTCTGTAGGTGCAGTTCTCCACTTGCGGCACAAAATCTTGTGCTCCTCTTGAAATGCGGAACGGATGCACTTGCTAGTATGTCGAACCATACTTTGCTCCCAATGAAACAAACATGATCTCTCTTTGTTTGGAATAGACCTCTTTGCTCCTCCAAAATAAACAGTACGCACAGCAATCCAATTGGCACTTGCTTCATCTGCCATAAATCCCCTAAACTCTGGCTTATCAAAACCCTGTTTCTTAACCACATTGTTCAACATCTTCCAAAATTCAATCTGAGCATGTTTATTTTCCATGCTAAACTCAGCAGTTGCAATGGTGAGCAGCTCTCGTACGTAAGGGTCATAGACATGCACTGACATAGTTGGCCATCCTTGTACACGGTGAACATGATCAAAGTGCACCCACATTTGCTCTAAATTACCTCCAGGGCGCATCTGATTCACCAAATCAACTCCACTGCCCGGTCCCTTAATTGACATTTTAAATACATGAGGTTGTACCTTATCACCCAATTGGCCTGGGAAAAGGATACTATGGATGAAAGGATACCTGCACTTGCTTTTCAAGTCAAGCACTGCCTCAAGACCCTTTGAAGTGATATTCTTTGATCTTTTTGCAGACTCCAAACTTCGTTCCACTCTCCTTTTATTTGACAGGGGAGTCATACTGTCAAGGAATTCAGCAAATTCCAGATCTTCAATAATAGCACTTGCAGTTGAACTTGCTCCAATAATCTTTTCCATGATAAGGTCATGAGTGGTAGCCCGCTCCAATTGTTTCGTAGTCACCAAAGGGTCCCGACTTGCACGATCAAGAAACATTTTATCTATGTGACTTTCAACCATCCGACTCCTCCCTTCTGCACATGGATGATTATGTTCTCCAAGATGCAAAGCACACCTAGTACATTTATGCTTATCTCTAGGCAAACAATAGTAAATAACTGCAGGACATGTAGAAACACATTCTGGAATTTGTCCACAATGAGTGCATACTGGTGTGCCATACTGAGAAGAGATCAATCCTCTAGGACTAGATTTAATAAGCCGGCCTCTCCATTGAGACTCATTGAACATATTTGAGCGCAAATAAAATGGACAATCAATGTTGATGCAGCGCAAATGCCCATAACATCTACTAAATCTGACAACGCCATTAAAACTATCACTGCTACAAGTGACATACTCTGTCCACATGTGACTATCATGTTTTTGCTCCATACCACTCATACTGACGAGAGCAAAGTGAACCTTGAACCCCGACGGCCTCTAAAACACCGGGGACCAAATGGCGCGCCTCGAGCCTTACATGGTAAAGCAAACACAGGGCACCACCTAGCTTCAGCGGCTAGGACGCAAACAACACACCACCATAACAAAGTTTTCATCCAAGAGAGATGGATGCTTGGGAGAAATGATGAAGAGGAAAGGGAATGAGATCAAGTGAGTGAGAGAGAGAGAGAGAGAGAGAGAGAGAGAGAGAGAGAGAGAGAGAGAGAGGGAGGGGGTATAGCGGCTTAGTACTTAGGCACCACAAAAGGATGGAGAATCCGCACACCCTTCACACATACAAAAACTCACCCCAAACACAAGACTAGGTGGCGATTCCGCACACCTCACATGGGAAAAACATTGCAAGAAAACATACTCACAAAACCTCAAGCTTTATTTAGAGAATAAGGCGATGAAATGGGGAGCATAGGGCAGGGGAATGAGAAGGGAAAGCGTGGTAGAGCACATGGCGGATAGGTGGGAGTTGATGGCGAAGACTCGCACGAGGGTTACGGCCATCATCCTTCATTTAGTTTCCCTTCATCTTCCATAGCCCAAGGGTGTAGAGGTCATGCTCAAGACAAGCATGGTGATTGCGGTGATGGTGATGGTGTGGGTGTGTGTGTGTGCACTAGGCACACACAGTGCATAGTGTACTCTTTGGTGATGGTGTGTGTGTTTAGTGTGATGGTGACCCCTCTTTATATAGGGGAGGAGGGGGGAGAAATTCTAGAATTTAGAAATGAAGAAATCATTATCTACATAGGCCATGTGACTGTGGGCCCCACTTGTCTGGCTGTGTGTATATGTGCCAGAACAACAGTCTCATGAGAGAGAGACTAAGAGAGAGAGAGATGGGTTGATGAAAAAAGTGGGAGGTGACATGGAGAATAAAGTAATTACAAGAGGGGAGAGAGGGGAGTGTGTTCAGAGGTGAATCTGTGTGCAGATGTGTGTGAACACAAGAGAAATCAGGTAACCACTGGGTGGAGATGGGTCTGTGGGCACCTTTTTCAGTGAAACTGAGTGTGTGTGAGTGTGGGGGAGGTTATTTAGCTACAAGACAAGAGACATGGCGCCCTTTAGAGAGAGAGGGGGGTATTTGGGTCATGGGATATGATAGGAGAGAGAAAGGGGGGGTGGGGTATACTATTTTGGAAGATAGCATAAGTTGCATGTGAGTTAGGGTGCATTATTGGTGAGTTAGAATGCATTATTGGTGAGAGGTGGGGTAGCTTGAGGGAGAGAGAAAGGAGAAAGGACAAGGGGAAGAGAGAGGGGGTTGACCTTTTGAGTGGAGGAGAGGAAAAGGGACACACGGCGGGGCAACAGTGAAGAAAAAGGAGGCAAGGTGGGGATGGGCTGCCCCGCAGGCATGAGGTGGCCAATTTTACCTTTCTCATATATTTACATAATCATACTTTATTTTTTCTTACTTTTTCCAATGCCTTTTATCACTCCCTCCCTAAGAGGGGGTTTTCATGGGGTGGGGACGAGAGAAGAGGGTATGGGAGCTTGGCTTGTGAAAAGCCCCCATCAATATCTAAAGAATTACCAGCTGGCGGTAATTCAAAAGCAATATACCCATCATAATGAGTTGGGAGCTTATCAATACAGACCACTTTCTTGGCTTGATGGAGGGCAATATATAATTTTCTTTGCAATGGCATGCACTTAATCATGTCAATCACACTTGCGTTGATCTTTGAGAGAGGTACTTTCTTGTCTTTCTTGTCTTGAGAAACTCTGCCAATGCCAGCATCAATTTGATCCTCACTTCTCATATCCACCTTGTAGAACTGGTGCTGCTCATGATCAAGCATAAAAGTTTGTTCACCATCTGATGATATAGTAACTTCTACCTTGACTTGCGGTCCAAATAATGTTAATGGACGAAGACAAAAATTAGCATCAGGAAGCTCAAAATGTTCTTGCAAAGAAGCAACTGTCAAAGAATAAATTCTGGTATCAAACATAAGCACTAACTTCTGTCCATGCCCTGGACCAAAAAATGTAATGCATCTCCCCATGTGTTAATAGTGTGTTGAGCAGAAGGTTGCCAATATTAGAAAGCAGTGGCATGGTTTTAATTGATACAATGGGTCCCTCTTAAAATAGACTGATGTGCTTAAAATCCTATTCATAACCGCAAGCCGCCAAGAGGATTTCATGTTCGTGTTCCCAGGAACAACAATCATAGCTTTATAAAATATATTATAATAAAAATAATTCACTTTGAGTTTTAAGATTTTCAGTGAATCGTGCATAGTAATGACAAGCGAATTTCACCTACCCTCGTCAGTATCCCATGCACAAACCCCAAATACCCTCTCCAACCAAATTTTAGAATGTTTGCACAATGTTGAGCTACGGGCATGGTCACGCGAGGCTTAGTCAAAACCAAGGCCTGGCACTCTCTGACAAGAGCTCAGATATGGTCGGCACAAATAACCGAAAACTAAGCCTCGTGTGACCATAGCCTAATGGCCATTCCCTTTTGGGGTGGCAGATTGGTTGTTGCATCTAGTGCTAAAACCCGCACGTTGTTGGTCAGGGAAGATTGACCGCCCATTGTCATGTCCATGCCGAAAATTGCACCACCACTAATGACTTGTTACGGGCGTCGCCCACCTCAGCACACGCGTGAGGTGCCCAATCTGGAGCACCCTGTGTGTAGTGCTCGAAAAAAACTTTTTTCCAAAACTTGGCAAACCTACATATGTGAAACAACATAGATAAATTGACAAAATTTGAAGGCTTTTACACCGAATTACACTAAAATTTTCAAAATTGTGTAGGTTTTTTCACGTTTAAATATAACATTAAGAAGTAAATTTCAAAATTTGTAGGTGGGATTACACTAAACTTAGGTTTTTTTTTAGCACTGCCTATGTGTAAACATACTTACATTGAAACAGTGTTTGAAAAAAATGATTTTCACAAACAAATCTGAATGAATTTTACAATACTAGTTAGTATTTTTATAAAATTACACTATTTTCTGTGTATATTAAGCGGACACTTTTCCCGAACACTGTTTTTCGTGTATATTAAATCGGTCATTGAAAAGCTCTAAGTAAAAATGAAAAGCTACCAAGTTAATAAAATAAAAAAAGCTTGTGAAGCTATCGTTATGAAAAGAGGGCAATTGAGCTAAGTTATGAAAAGCTACCAAGTTAATAAAATAAAAAAAACTTATGCATTAGTTTGTGAAACTACCTTGAAGCTTTTCTTAACCTTAAAGGCTATCTTAAAGCTTAAGCTTTTCTTAACCTTGAAGCTTCTTATAACGCACAAAGTCTTTTCATAACATTGTGCTCTCTTGAAGCTTTTTTTAACCTTAAAGTCTATTCATAAAGGCTTTATAGCCTGCGTTTTTTCAGTAGCCTATTTATAAAGGCTGTACATGTAAAAACCTATTCATAAAGACTTTAGAGCCTATCTTCGGTTACCTGCTGCATCCACGCTTGCAATTTTCCACGCCACTAGCATTGACAGCTTGCGCTAATCTCATGGACATCTTGCGCTTCAGCCTCAGAGACCTTGTTTCTTGCGTCTGTTGCGCTACTTCAGCTTACGCCCTCTGAGGCATTCCTTCTCTGTAACAAGAGTAAATCCCCTTCAAATCTTGCTCTGCAATCCTTGTGCGCAGCATTCATTCTCCTTCAAATCTTGCCTTCAAGACTCAATCTCTGCAGCATGTCTTAATCGCTAAGGAAACCCTAAACGCCAAGCTCGGAGTTCAAATACAAATCGTCATGGGGAGAAGAGAGTCTTCCTCGGCTCGAAATCCTCCTGCCAGGTACCTTTGTAAACTACCTGTAGCCATCCACGTTGGCGTTGATGGCTACAGGTAGTTTTTTTTTTCAATGTTTAAGATTAAGTTTTGTAAGGCTACTAGTTTAAATTTAAAAATTTTGACCCTTTTAAAGAATACAGAAAGCTTTTGTATAGCTTTCTGTGGATTACAGAAGAGTAAACTAAACTACAGGAGAGAAAGATTCTTAGCTTAAACTCTTGGATTTACCTATCGATAAGCTCTCTTTGGACATTTGCAGAGTTGAATAGCTTCTCCAAGAACTGTCTGTAGCCATCCATGCCGACGTGGATGGCTAGAAGGAGTTTCTTGGGACAATTTTTGTGATTTATGGTGTCTCATAGCCTCTGTTAGAACTGTCTGTAGCCATCCACGCCGGCGTGGATGGCTACAAGGAATTTTTGAATATGAGAATTTTCATCTATAGATAAGCTTTCTATAGAAATTTTCAGTGTTTCATAGGTTCTGCTAGAATTATCTGTAGCCATCCACGCCGGTGTGGATGGCTAGAAGAAATTTTTGAGTTTGTGAATTTTTATATAAATAAACTCTCTCTGGAGATTTGCAGAGTCACCTAGCTTCTGTTAGAACTGTCTGTAGCCATATATGGATGCCTTGCTGGTGTGGTGAGCTCAAGTTGTCTTCAGAGTCCTGCTTACTACCATTAGAAAAAACTGCAAACATATCATGCTTCTTTTGGGTGTGCTCAAACATGTCAGCTTCCTTTACTGATGCTAATAGCAAGCCACCTACCTTGCGGCTTAAATACAAGCGTAATCCACTTACCTTTCTCCAAAGAGAGGATGCACTATTTGTAAAAAATTGTACCAAATTGCGAAGGAGGTCTTCATTCTTGCATTCTATCAGGCTTTTGTCTATCCATGGCTCCTTAGCTCTTATCTCAATGCTGATCTTCTCTCTATATGTTATAGCGGCTAGCCATAGCCATAGGTCTGATGCATCCCATGCAAACACAATGCTGTGTTGTGGAGGAGTTTGGAACATCCTTAAAAGGTTGGCAACATATTGATCATAAAACTTACTATGAACATCCTCACATAAACTGGAGGCATTACCCATCTCCAAGTTTATAACATCTTTCAGTAGACTAGAGGCATTACCCATCTCCAAGTCTATAACACTACACAATAAAATCTTGCTCGGTTGCCAAGCCTCTCGAGAAATATCCAACTCAAAACCTTCAGTCATACTTACCTCTTTGTTATGGTCCTCTAGTGAAACTGCCTTGATGCAAGATTCCTTTAGCTTGCTACCCTGTCCTGGGTCCATGCTGGTGCACAGGCTTCCGTTTTCAAAGCCCTCCCCTTTGCTTGATATGTTGTCCATCTTCTGCAAAGCCTTGCTAACAGGCTGTTTTTCCTCTTCTCTTGTATCTTTCATGACCTTTGCATTCCTCTTACTCTGATGAGGCCTAATCAACACTTTACACCTTCTTACCCTTAACGCCCAATGCTATCGATTGATCGCTTTGGTGCCTATTTCATCCAAGGTTAAAGATGTACTCACATTTGTAACACAATTTTCTTGACTTACCTCCCCCACCTGGGTAGCATCTTTTGATTCTTTAACCTCTTGTTCCACTGCTTCAGTTCTTTGAATAGTCTTCTTACTTACTCCTTCTTCTGTTACACTCATCTTGACCTCTTCTGCAAGACCAATGATACTTGGTGTGCGGGTACCAATTGGTGGTGGGCGTAAGATGATTGTAAGTGGTGATTGTGGCGGACGTAGAATTTGTGTTGGTGGGGCTGGTGCTTGGGGTGGGAGTGTTCTTTCTCTAGGGGGTGACAATTGGTTCTTCCTACCTTCTCTATTATAGTTTTGTTGTGGTTTGGGACAGTAGTACATACCGTGACCATCTTCTCCGTAGTTGTAGCAGTGATACTCCCTGTTTTGTCGTCGTGCTCTTCCAGGGTCTTGATCTCTTTCTTGACTCCTCCCTTGCTGTATTAAGTGGACAGACAAACTCTGCAGTTGGTCAGTAATATGGGCCAACATATCTTGTTGGTCATCTCTTACCCCAAGAGCCGGTGGTGGTGGTGGAATGGTGGTTGTCTTAGTTGCTGGTCGACGCGATGTTCCTAATTCTGTTGACTCGATTTCTTTGGCTTTCATTCGTAGCTTCTTGTCTTTAAGGCGAGCAATCTCAACGGCTAACTTGTACGTAGCCGGGAATCTATCTTTCACCTTCTCCTTGAGAAGCGGCCATAAGCCATGCGTGAACCGATCTTTTTTTAGGAAATCGGGTGCAGCTTCCCCCCTAGCCAGTGACTCAACCCACCGTTCCCACAAATCCACAAATTTGGACTCATAGGTGGCATATTCTAAAAGACCCTCCTGCTTCAAGTCTCTCAACTTGTCCCACAACTTTTCTGAAGTGGTACCTCCCCCAAAGCGCCTCTTAAAAGCGGTTTTTAAGGCTTCTCAGTCATCCTTGGTTGCTTGTGGAAGTGCATTGCACCATGATCTAGCTTCTACCTTCATGAAATGCTTAAAGATTCTAACCCGGGATTCATCCGTATCTTTGTTTCTCACTACACATGCTACTTCAAAGTCATCTAGGAAGTCTATTACCAAATCCTCCCCCTTCTTTCCTTTAAATGTTGGAAATGCTACACTTGCCATGATTAGTGAGAGAGAGCTAGAAAGACACACTGCTTAACTTGCAAAAGTTTTTTTCTTCTTTACAAGGAGGCGTGTATACCCTCTTATACTAGGACATAGATTAAAACTTCAAATGGTACATTGCCTTGTACCAAAGGTAAGACAAATGGTTGATCTGATGCCAGAACCTCAAAAAACCGCTCCCCACCCGGTGATAGTCGTTTTTTCGGCTCTTTGTAATTGCCATAGTGAGTTATCTCACCCTATCAAATCACTCAAACACTGTGGTTACCCTCACCCTTTCACTGTATATAGGTGCGTGTGAGTTAGGGGACTTTTCCCATATCTCCTTACTGAAATAAAAAACCCTCAATTAGCTAGTCATTGGGCTAGTTAAGCCAAAAAAATAAAAAATATAAGTATATTATGGCCCATGCGTATGTAAATATTTCTTTGTATATAGGGCCTAAATAAAAGATTTTTTCATAATTATTTTGATATTTATTTAAATATTTCTACCTAGGTATGTGTTATTTATGCTCTGTACATTGCCTCACCATTACCACAAGTTTTCTTACCATTTTTCATACTCTTTATTCAATATAGAAATATTTTCATGTAAGCTTCTCTTATATTTGGTGTAACTCCACCCCAACAAAAATCCAAAAAAACTAGTTTTATTTATGTGTATATTTTTTCACTATTGTGATTTTTCCCTTCCTACATCTATTTTGTTTTAAAAAAAAAAAAATTAGAACACCAAAAATATTTATCTTTTTATGGTAGCCTCATAATGAGAGAGATTTCTTTTGACCCCTTTATATTTTTTCCACTTATATTATTTATATTTGACATGTACATATTTTTTAGACCCCTCAATATTTGATTTTCTTAGTTGTACTATTCACTTATATCATGATCTCAACAATATCTTCAATTATAGATCTACCAAATAAGGTCAAAGGTAGGTGGCATGCATACATGCACTATGGAGGGCTCACTCTTGGAGGTATTCAAAAGAATAATCCAAAGAAGGACCCCACAAGGACCTTGTGCAGTAGAAAAAAACGGTTGGTTTTGCTGAATTTTTAAAGTTCACTTGCTCTCCGAATTTGAAAAGGTGATACAAACAAAAGTTGTAGCTCGTGGGCTGAACTTTTGCCTCAAAGTTTTTCATATTTGTTTGAGCTACAAGTTGTGAGCTATGATTTTATTAGTGGACCCCAGTTTTCCCATGCTATGCAGCCACACTCTCTCTTCCACTTTATCATTTTCCTCTTTCACACACACTTCTCCACTCATCATCCCCACCTCTCTCACCACTCCTTTCTGAACCCTACTCACCTTCTCCTCAACCTTGAAGAATAAGAGAAACCATGGTGAACTCATACCTCCCACACACAATTCCATTCCAAAATTGACCACCTAGTCTCATTTTTCCTCCTCCAAATTACCCATATCTATAAAAAAAACCACAAAATTCAGCCTCTTCTCTTAAAAGACAGCATCATGGTGGTTGATTACTCAGCTTCAATTACCTTGTCTCTCAAGGAAGGTCAAGAGTGGAGAAAAAATGTACCGTCAAAGCTAGTGGACCGTCAACAAGCGTCACAATTGGCCCTACTCAAGACACTTGGAGCATCAACCTTGTAAGAAATCCACCTTTTCTTACCTCTTAAGAGTTTTTCTTCCTTATTTGTATCCTACATGGATACTCCCATTGTAAATATCCAATTCCATTTGTAAATTAATACTAACTCTACTAACACTAACCCACTATGAAAAGTCCTATCACCTCCATTTCTCTCCTCTCTCTTTCCCCACCAACTTCTTGATAATTCCAAGCAAAAGAAATTAGATAAATTGCTGAAAATCTAACCCAACCATGGTTAGAGGAGTAACCCTAGCCTTCAAAATTGCTATAAAAGGAGGGTGTAGCTAGCACAAAAAGGGGGGAGAAGAAAGAGCACTATGCTATAGCTTGAGAAGCCAAGCTCAACCTCTTGAGAAGGATCTCTTGAGTGGAATCTCATTGGCATCATATGTATGTGTTGTATTAGGGGTGATTAGCAAGGGAAATCTATGCCATTGTAAGAGAGAGTGATCATTAAATTGAGAGTAGGAAATCTATCATTTCTCCTACTAGAGTAAGCCCAACATTTGCTGAATCAAGGAGGGTGAATTTGGACTAAGCATGGATACCTTGTCTCCCTTCCAACGTGAAGTCATGGACAATAATGATGTGTAAGTGTCTTGGTGTTTTATGTAAGTTCTTGATAGCTTGTCGCCGGGTACTGTTATCAATTTAGCCATAAATCCCACATGCTTTAAGAGGGCAACAGGGTGGAGAGGACTCCCCTGGCCTTAAGACAGTGATTGGGGTGGCTTTTTTCTTGTGATGTGTTGTGGTGTAATTTACTCAGGCTCTGTTGAACAAATACTAATCTCACTTTGATTGGTCATGACAGATTTGTAAGAAGGCATTAGTGCAACAAGCACCCCCTTCCCCCTTCTCTCTCTTTCTTACATATATATATTTATGTTTGCTTGATCATTAACGATACACTTCAAAGCATCCCGAGCACCATCTCTCTCTCTCTCTCTCTCTCTCTCTCTCTCTCTCTCTCTCTCTCTCTCTCTTCCTCTCTCTCTCTGTCTCTCTCTCGTCTCTCTCTCTCTCTCGTGTTTTAGTGTATGAGAGTGATCCATTGGTGTTAGGGTTAGTGTAAATTCCTTGCTTGTTTGTGGGTTGCTCTAACGATTCTCCTCTTTTGCGTCCTAGTTCGCTCTTAAACTAGGTGGTGCCCCTTGTGTAGTTGGGATTTGGCTGGGGGTTTGTTGTTTTGGTTTGTGTTGTGTTGTGCCCCAGCCCCATTGAGCAGCATGGGAGCCTTGAAGGGTGTCTAGAGGTTGCTCTTCTTGTTGCCCGCCCCGGACCGCTTCAAATTGGTGCCCCCACTGAGGAAAAAAACTCGTGTATGTTTTTGTGTAGGATCAACTTTTAGCATAGTCAAGTAGTTTGCATGAATCACGAGAGTTTGTATGATCCTTTCATTCCCATTGCGATGCAAAAGATACACATAATTGTTAGTACTAAGTTGCAATTTCAACGGGTAATTTGTAGGATTTTAGGTCCTCTTAGGTTAGCCGAGATAAACACTTCGGTAAATCCTTTTATTTTGCCTCTCATTAGGTACGATATTAGCTTGGACGTCTATATTTTTGTGTTATTTTAAGCATTAGGACATGCATAGGCCATGGATAATGGACCAGGAATAGAGGTTTTTCCCTTTCATTTTACTCCACACATTAGAATAAACGTTGCAATTAGTAGAAAGATCCATTTTCAACAACGAATGGTGTTCATGTTTGGTGCCGAAAGAGTAGGAGAAATTCTTGTATCACCAAACCCTGTCATTCTACCTCTCATCAATTACCACACTTACTTTGATGTACATGTGTTCATTTTATTTTAAAATGAAGTGTAGCCCGGCAAAATAGTGTGTATGTTTGTTTTTTCTTTGTCCAAGTTGTTACAAGAAACAAAAAAAGATCATTTGTTCTAACAGGGAATGTGTGTAGAGTGAAAGTTCAATCCTTAGAGATCTAGCTCTATTACCAATTGAGTTGCAGGAGCAAGTAGTAAGGCGTCTCCCTCATAACAAGAGGGTGGTGAAGTTAAGATGAAAGGTCCTACGCGTGGATTCCATTTTCCTCTTGTTGTTGGGCACTAAGGAAGACCGCGCATTCATCCAACTCGTGTGTGCCCTAAGATTGGTAAATAAAGTGAAAGTTGGCGTTTGGCGAGTGCATTTCACCATTGAGGAAGAATCTTCAGGAAACTTGCGGCCAGAGTTCATGCTTCATAGACTCACATTTGGTGAATTTTTCCCTCATTTGCGTCTTATTAATAGTCTTCCTTTCGCTTTCAACAAAGGAGATAGGGAGCTATTCAGAGCTTGTCTTAATAAAGAAAGCATAGAGAAGATTGCAAATTTGTATAAATTCTCATCCTTCTCTACTTTCTATGACACTTTGTTCATAGAGAAATTGTAAATCTCTTTATGCTTTTGAATGATTTAACCATAATCCTAAGGAGTTTTTGTCCAGGAATTTTGTAGCACAAGTGGAGTCTTTAAATCTTGCAAACTTGATTGGACTTGATGAGGATGTTCTTTATGAAATTGTGAGAAGGTTGCCTCACTCCGACTGTGTGGAACTTGAAGGAAAGGAGCTCCTAGTCAATTGCTACTTTCTCACGGCCTTCGACTAGCATGAAGATCTAGTTTTTATACAAACCGCTTGTGCGTTGGGAATTGTAGAGCAAGTGCAATTTATCACTTGGGATGTGTTTGCTCTTTTGGATCCAGAAAATGAAGTTCTAGAGATTTCTGTTTATCGCCTTAGCTTTGCAGAATTTCAACCCTTCTTAGAGCTCATCAATAGTCTACCTTTTTGTTTTGATTAAACAAATCGAGACCTCATTGAAGCTTGGATAGCTGAAGAAGAAAACCTAGAGTGGTATTTTCTTACTTCTTCATTTGTAGGCGAGTGGTTCTAAATATCTATTGTATCCCTTATTGTAACTCGTGTTGTAATCTTTCATAATAATGGAGAGCCAACGCCAAATGTCTGGATATCCTCTTTTCTTTGGAGAGCCTGGAGAGGATGCAGAATAATTTTTAGCAAATTTCAAGATGTCTTGCCGTATCAAGAGGATAGTAACCGATCAAGAACGTGTAGAAATGTTTGAGGTGGTTCTTAGGAAAGATGCTAGTACTTGGTTTGACTTTTTACCTGAGGAAGTTTAGGGGAATTACACATAAGTTTTGAATCTTTTTAAGAGATACTTCTTTGATCCCCAAAACACTCAAAAACTATGGCAAGACATTGTTTCTCATAAGCAAAAAGACTTAGATGACTACTACTTGTACAAGCAAGAGTTTCTACGTCTTTGGGCTCTATGGATACGAAATGTTGCTAACCCTGGTGATGGTGCAGAATTTTTAAAGAAGGAGAGGTTCATAGCCGGACTCTTTCCTGACCTTAAGGTAAAAGTTGAGGCGGGTGCACCTGCTACTTTTGATGCAGCGAAAACTAGGGCTGCTGAGAAGTATAGGAAACTCAAGTGCTTAAGGGGAGAGGTTCCAATAGAAGGTTTTAGACCCAAAGGTAAGTCACAAGAATCAACATCTAGGGAGCTTCCTGAGGTAACGGCTGAAGTGATTGAGAAGTTAAATGAATCTTTAAGCAGCCTATCAATTCACCTTGCACAAGCTGTAGGTCCAAAGGGACAAGCAAAGAAGACAGAAGAGAGAGAGCCACGAACTAGGAGAGTCTTGCAATGTTGGAATTGAGGAGAGTCTGGACATGGGATGTATAATTGTCCTTGGCCCCGTGGAGAGCCAGGGAGACCTAACTTGAATTACCCAGTGATGAATGCAGGAGAAGGAGCTGGTCAACAACCAAGGCTTCTACAAAGGCCAAATGGACCAAGACCACCTCCACAAGGAGTGGAAGGAGTTCCACCTTTGCCAGACCCAAACGTGCATGTGGTAGAGGTGACAAATTCAAGAGAGGTTGACATGGAAGCAAATGGCATTAAGCGTGGCCGAGGGAAAGGTAAGGAGAAAGAAGGAGTTACATCACAAAGTGACCATGGACGAGAAAAGAAGGCAAAGGAGACCAAGGAAGCTAAGAGGACTCGACGTCGTATCAACCTCCAAAACTTTCCTCTTGGACATGGAATGGCTCCATACAGCCTGTTGGAAGACATGAGAGGTAAGGGTCCTGATATCTCATGGCCTCAATTTCTTGCATTATGTCCACAAGTTAGGAGGGATTTAACAAGGGCAGTTAGCACTAGGAGAAAGGTAAAAGAGAGTATGCCTGTTGTAAAAATTGCACAAGCTGAAATGAATGAGGACATTACACCTGTGCTAGATTGTTACATAAAAGGGAGATTGGTTAGGAAAGGTCTAGTAGATGGGGGTGCACAAATTTGTATCATGACAGAGGGACTCATGCAAAAACTAGGCATGCACATCCATGAGACGCCTGAAATTAAGGTCAAGATGGCAAACAATAGCAAGGCTAGGTGTGTAGGCATTTGTAAAAATGTCTTTGTAGAGGCCTTTGGCATTAAGAAAGTGGTGGATTTTTATGTTATGTCGACCAAGGGAAGTGGTTATCCATTTATCCTAGGAAGACCATGGCTAATGAAAATGCAAGCTTTGCAGGATTGGGAGAGTGGGAAATTAATTTGCAGGAATGACAATCATAAGAAGGTTGTCTTTGACATGAAGGAGCAACGCCAAGAGGAGCTCCATGAAGAATCATCTCAAAGTGAGACGGAAGAAGGTTGGACCGATAGCACTTCAGAAGAAGAAAGTAGCGGCAGCATTACTGAAGAGGAGTCTTCCATCAAAGTCATGGGGGTAAGGCTTAAGCCAAGCAACCAAGAGACCTCTTGTCAAGGCTTGGAGGAGGTAGGTCCTCAAGAGAACGAAGGTGTTCAAGATGAAGGGATGCTGGAAGGTATGCTATCAACAACACTTACAAAGGATGAAAGAGAGGAGTTCAAATGTGTGCTAAGGAAGTTTCCTAGGCTTTTTGCTAAAGACTACACTGACGTGTGTGGGGTAGATGTTGTTCAACAAAAGATTGAGTTAAAGCCTGAGGCCACACCTAAAGCTCAGAAGCTACGAAGGCTAGGAGTTATAAAGGAACAGGCTCTACTCAAGGAGGTAAGAAATCTTCTAGCAGTAGGTTTCATTTATCCAGTGGAGAATTCAGAGTGGGTCTCTCCTGTTGTTGTCACTCCTAAGAAAAATGGCAAGTGGAGGGTGTGTGTGGATTACCGTCCCCTCAATGAGGCAACAAAAAGAGATCACTTTCCCCTCCCATTCCAGGATGAGATACTAAATGAGGTAGCTGGTCATGAGAAGTACACTGTGTGTGATGGTTACTCAGGTTACTTTCAAATAGGGATTGCATTGGAGGATCAATTGAAAACAACCTTTATCACTCCTTGGGGTTGTTATGCTTTTAGAGTCATGCCATTTGGTCTGACAAATGCTCCTGCAACATTCCAACGTTTCATGAATATGGTGTTTCAAGCATTCTTTGGAAAGTCAATTAGGGTGTTCATTGATGATTTCTGTATTTATAGCTCAAAATCATTGCATCTACAAAGGGTAGAAGAAGGTTTAAAGAAGCTCTACGACATGGGAGGTCAACTCAACCCCAACAAGTTCCATATAGGTGAGGATGAAGTAATCTTGCTTGGTCATAAAGTTTCTTACAAAGGCATTGAAGTGGATCCTTCAAAGGCAAAGGCTCTTATTGAGCTACCATCACCCAAGAGTCTTAAGGAGGTCATCTCATTCATTCAAAAGGTGAAGTATATGTCACGCTTCATTCACTTAGCCTCGGAGTTACTTCACCCTTTGCAAAAGTTGACACAACAAGTAGAATTTGCATGGTCTGATGAGCTTTAAGAGTACTTTTGTAACATTAAAGCCATTTTGTCAGAGCTACCAACACTCATGCCTCCTTGTTGGGAGTACACATTCTTTGTTAGCTCTAGTGCTAGGAAAGAAACAATTGGTGCAGTTTTGCTATAACAAGATCCGTATAGTACTAGGATGCGGCCCATCTACTTTTCTAGTAGGGTCATGAATGCTTTAGAGAGAGGCTACACGGAGGCAGAACTCATGATGCTTTCTCTCATGTTTGCGATAAGGAAGTTTAGATCCTACTTGCTCCCAAAACCTTTTGTAATCCTCACCGCAGAGAATTTGTTCCCTTGGGTGTCATCTCAAATGAATCTTAGTACTAGGATCTCAAAGTGGATTATGGAGTTGCAAGAGTTTCAATACTCTTTCAAGGTAGAAGATAGTGTGCTTGCACAATTGGCAAGGATTCTCACTTATAGGGTGCATGAAAAGGAGATTAAGGTGCCTGAAGTAAAGACCCTACCATTGCCACCACCAAAAAGTATTCCTAATGCTTTTACCTTGTTATTTGATGGAGCTTTTCGTCGAGCCACAGGAAAAGCAGGGGGAGGGCTAGTGTTGCTCAACCCAAGTGGAGAGGTGGTCATGAAAGAGAAGTTCAATCTACCAAGTTCAGCTAGCAACAATGAAGCAGAATATGACACACTACTTCATGGTTTAAAAATATGCATTGGCCATGGTATACAACGTCTCATTGTAAAAGGGGATGCACTTCTCATTGTGAAGTAGATTTTATGCATTTGGGCATGCAAAAATGAAAGACTAAGGGCCAAAGTTCATACCATCCGTAGGCTATTTAATCAATTTGAGGAGGTGCAATTATATCATATTCCTAGGAAACAAAATGAAGATGCTAATTTACTTGCACAACAAGCCGTTGCATGTGTAAAGAAAGAAGTGCAGGTCATCATGGTGACGGCTGCTGTTCAGGCGGTCCGGGGCGGGCAACAAGAAGAGCAACCTCTAGACACCCTTCAAGGCTCCCGTGCTGCTCAATGGGGCTGGGGCACAACACAACACAAACCAAAACAACAAACCCACAGCCAAATCCCAACTACACAAGGGGCACCACCTAGTTTAAGAGCGAACTAGGACGCAAAAGAGGAGAATCGTTAGAGCAACCCACAAACAAGCAAGGAATTTACACTAACCCTAACATCAATGGAACACTCTCATACACTAAAACACGAGAGAGAGAGAGAGAGAGAGAGAGAGAGAGAGAGAGAGAGAGAGAGAGAGAGAGAGAGAGAGAGAGAGAGAGAGAGAGAGAGGGAGAGGGAGAGAGATAGTGCTCGGGCTGCTTTGAAACGTATCGGCAATGATCAAGCAAACACAACTATATATTTAAGAAAGAGAGAGAAAGGGGGAGGGGGTGCTTGTTGCATTAATAACCTCTTACAAATCTGTCATGACAAATCAAAGTGAGATTAGTATTTGTTCAACATAGCTTGCGTAAATTTCACCACAACACATCACAAGAAAAGCCACCCCAATCACTGTCTTAAGGCCAAGGGAGTCCTCTCCACCCTATCGCCCTCTTACAGTATGTGGGATTTATGGCTAGATTGATGACAACACCAGAGACAAGCTATCAAGAACTTAACAAAAAACACCAAGACACTTACAGAGTCCATTACTTCACGTTGGAAGGGAGACAAAGTATCCAAGCTTAGTCCAAATCCACCCTCCTTGATTCAGCAAATGTTGGGCTTACACTAGTAGGAGAAATGATAGATTTCCTACTCTCAATTGAATGATCACTCTCTCTCTTACAATGGCATAGAGTTCCCTTGCTAATCCCCTATTACAACACATGCACATGCATAAGACAATGAGCTTCCACTCAAGAGCTCCTTCTAGAGAGGTTGAGCTTGGCTTCTCAAGCTATAGCATAGTGCTCTTGCTTATGGCTCGCCCCTTTTGTGCTAGCTACACCCTCCTTTTATAGCAATTTTGAAGGCTAGGGTTACTCCTCTAACCATGGTTGGGTTATATTTTCAGCAATTTATCTAATTTCTTTTGCTTGGAATTATCAAGAAGTTGGTGGGGAAAGAGAGAGGAGAGAAATGGAGGTGATAGGACTTTTCATAGTGGGTTAGTGTTAGTAGAGTTAGTATTAATTTACAAATGGAATTGGATATTTACAATGGGAGTATCCATGTAGGATACAAATAAGGAAGAAAAAAACTCTTAAGAGGTAAGAAAAGGTGGCTTTCTTACAAGGTTGATGCTCCAAGTGTCTTGAGTAGGGCCGATTTTGACGCTTGTTGACGGTCCACTAGCTTTGACGGTACATTTTTTCTCCACTCTTGACCTTCCTTGAGAGACAAGGTAATTGAAGCTGAGTAATCAACCACCATGATGCTGTCTTTTAAGAGAAGAGGATGAATTTTGTGGTTTTTTTGATAGATATGGGTAAATTGGAGGAGGAAAAATGAGACTAGGTGGTCAATTTTTGAATGGAATTGTGTGTGGGAGGTATGAGTTCACCATGGTTTCTCTTATTCTTCAAGGTTGAGGAGAAGGTGAGTAGGGTGCAGAGAGGAGTGGTGAGAGAGGTGGGGATGATGAGTGGAGAAGTGTGTGTGAAAGAGGAAAATGATAAAGTGGAAGAGAGAGTGTGGCTGCATAGCATGGAAAAACTGGGGTCCACTAATAAAATCATATCTCAGCTCGTAGCTGAAAAAAATATGAAAAAATTTGAAGCAAAAGTTCAGCCCACGAGCTACAACTTTTGTTTGTATCACCTTTTCAAATTCGGAGAGCAAGTGAACTTTAAAAATTCAGCAAAACCGACCGTTTTTTTCCACTGCACAAGGTCCTTGTGGGGTCCTTCTTTGGATGATTCTTTTGAATACCTCCAAGAGTGAGCCCTCCATAGTGCATGTATGCATGCCACCTACCCTTGACCTTATTTGGTAGGTCTATAATTGAAGATATTATTGAGATCATGATATAAGTGAATAGTACAACTAAGAAAATCAAATATTGAGGGGTCTAAAAAGTATGTACATGTCAAATATAAATAATATAAGTGTAAAAAATATAAAGGGGTCAAAAGAAATCTCTCTCATTATGAGGCTACCATAAAAAGATAAATATTTTTGGTGTTCTAATTTTTTAGAAAAAAAAACAAAATAGATGTAGGAAGGGAAAAATCACAATAGTGAAAAAATATACACATAAATAAAACTAGTTTTTTTGGATTTTTGTTGGGGTGGAGCTACACCAAATATAAGAGAAGCTTACATGAAAATATTTCTATATGGAATAAAGAGTATGAAAAATGGTAAGAAAAATTGTGGTAATGGTGAGGCAATGTACAGAGCATAAATAACACACACCTAGGTAAAAATATTTAAATAAATACCAAAATAATTATGAAAAAATCTTTTATTTAGGCCCTATATACAAAGGAATATTTACATACGCATGGGCCATAATATACTTATATTTTTTATATTTTTTATATTTTTTGGCTCAACTAGCCCAATGACTAGCTAATTGAGGGTTTTTTATTTCAGTAAGGAGATATGGGAAAAGTCCCTTAACTCACACGCACCTATATACAGTGAAAGGGTGAGGGTAACCACAGTGTTTGAGTGATTTGATAGGGGGGGATAACTCACTATGGCAATCACAGAGAGCCGAAAAATGGCTATCATTAGCCCTCCCCTAGGATGATGGTATATTCATGTACCATCATAATGAATATTTTCCAAAGAGAGTGCTTCAGAGTCCTTGACAAGATCTTCATTGTTTGGCCCCTTGGAATTTTGGTTTGTGTTACACTCATGCTTCATGTAACAATACTTACATGAGACAGCGGCCTTTGGACAGATCTTTGGTAGATCCTTTGGTAGAAGGCGACTCAAATAGGGCTTCAAGCGATACCCGTTTACCTTCCTGGAGTACTCTTTACCGTTCAAGTCCATAAGCTGATAGTAACTAGAATTGAAAGCCTTCTTGACTATGTATGGCCCTTGCCATCTAGTTTCAAATTTGGCATCAAAACGATTATCGAGTCGATTGTCATACCTTAGCACAAGATCTCCTTAATTGATGCCTTTGTCCTTCAGTTTCTTGTCAAGCTTCTCCTTTGTCTGTGTGGCTTTCCTCTTATAGCACTCGTATGCTGCTTATCTTTTCCACTCAAGCTCGGCTACGGTAAGAAGTCGATCCATCCATGCTTCTTGATCATCTTGTGCTGATTTGCCATGAAGTCGCATTGTTGGAATGTTTAGCTCAATTGGCTGTAAAGCCTCTTGACCATAGACCAAGTGAAATGGTGTGAACTCCGTGGCTTCCCTATATGTGGTTTGATACGCCCACAAGGCACCATCCAAGAAGTCATCCCACAACTTTGTCTTGTTTTTCACCATCTTTCTAATGATGCCTGCAATGACACCATTAGCTTTTTCTACCAAACCATTTGATTGGGGATAGTAGGGTGTACTGTGACGATGTAGAATGTGAAGTTCTTCACAGACTTCTGTGAGCAATCCCTTTCTAAACCCTGGAACATTATCAGAAACAATCTCCAAAGGTGTGCCAAATCTACAACAAATGTGAGTGTAGACGAATTTGCTCACTGTCTTCTCATTTACCTTTGCCACACTTTGTGCTTCCACCCACCTTGTCATATAGTCTACATCCACTAGAATGTAGAGTTTACCATTTTTTGTCCTAGGCAGAGGACCCATAGCATCAATGCCCCACTTTTCAAAGGGTCCATTTGCAAGCACGATTTGCCTTGGACCATAAACCAATCTTCTATTCCCATTTACTTGACAATTGTGACAGCTTTTACACCAATGTTGAACATCCACATGCAAGCTTGGCCAAACATACCCCGCAAGAAAAATCTTCTTCACAGTTGATTCTTGGGCAAAATGACCACCACATGCCTCTTCATGCAAACCTTTTAGAATGGCTGGAATTTCCTCGATAGTTGGTACTCTTCTGCACACTTGATCCTTCCCTCTTTGATAGAGGGATCCTTCTAGGAAGAGATATGCGCTTGCCTTCTTCATGAGTCTCCTCTTCTGAGCTTTTGTGAAGTCTGGTGGAAACTCACCCTCCAAAATGTAGCCAATGATGGGAGCCAATAACTCCAATCCCTGGTACCTCGGTTGCTTCACAGCAGCCGCCACCATGATGACCTGCACTTCTTTCTTTACACATGCAACGGCTTGTTGTGCAAGTAAATCAGCGTCTTCATTTTGTTTCCTAGGAATATGATATAATTGCACTTCTTCAAATTGATTAAACAATCTACGAATGGCATGAAATTTTGTCCGTAAGCTTTCATTCTTGCATGCCCAAATGCCTAAAATCTGCTTCACAATGAGAAGTGCATCCCCTTTTACCATGAGACGTTGTATACCATGGCCAATGCATATTTTTAAACCATGAAGTAGTGTGTCATATTCTGCTTCATTGTTGCTAGCTGAACTTGGTAGATTGAACTTCTCTTTCATGACCACCTCTCCACTTGGGTTGAGCAACACTAGCCCTCCCCCTGCTTTTCCTGTGGCTCGACGAAAAGCTCCATCAAAGAACAAGGTAAAAGCATTAGGAATACTTTTTGGTGGTGGCAATGGTAGGGTCTTTACTTCAGGCACCTTAATCTCCTTTTCATGCACCCTATAAGTGAGAATCCCTGCCAATTGTGCACGCACACTATCTTCTACCTTGAAAGAGTATTGAAACTCTTGCAACTCCATAATCCACTTTGAGATCCTAGTACTAAGATTCATTTGAGATGACACCCAAGGGAACAAATTTTCTGCAATGAGAATTACAAAAGGTTTTGGTAGCAGGTAGGATCTAAACTTTCTCACCGCAAACATGAGAGAAAGCATCATGAGTTCTGCTTCTGTGTAGTCTCTCTCCAAAGCATTCATGACCCTACTAGCAAAGTAGATGGGTCGCATCCTTGTACTGTGGGGATCTTGTTGTAGCAACACAACACCAATTGTTTCCCTTCCAACACTAGAGCTAACAAAGAATGTGTACTCCCAACGAGGAGGCATGAGTGTTGGTAGCTCTGAAAAAATGACTTTAATGTTATAGAAATACTCTTCAAGCTCATCAGACCATGCAAATTCTACTTGTTGTGTCAACTTTTGCAAAGGATGAAGCAACTCCGAGGCTAAGTGAATGAAGCGTGACATATACTTCACTTTCTGAATGAAAGAGATGACCTCCTTAAGACACTTTGGTGATGGGAGCTCAATAAGAGCCTTTGCCTTTGAAGGATCCACCTCAATGCCTTTATAGGAAACCTTGTGACCGAGCAAGATCACTTCATCCTCACCTATGTGGCACTTGTCGGGGTTGAGTTGACCTCCCATGTCGTAGAGCTTCTTTAAACCTTCTTCTACCCTTTGTAGATGCAATGATTTTGAGCTATAAATGCAGAAATCATCAATGAACACCCTAATTGACTTTCCAAAGAATGCTTGAAACACCATGTTCATGAAACGTTGGAATGTTGCAGGAGCATTTGTCAGACCAAATGGCATGACTCTAAAAGCATAGCAACCCCAAGGAGTGATAAAGGTTGTTTTCAATTGATCTTTCATGCGATACCTATTTGAAAGTAGCCTGAGTAGCCATCACACACAGTGTACTTCTCATGACCAGCTACCTCATTTAGTATCTCATCCTGAAATGGGAGGAGAAAGTGATCTCTTTTTGTTTCCTCATTGAGTGGACGGTAATCCACACACACCCTCCACTTTCCGTTTTTCTTAGGAGTGACAACAACGGGAGAGACCCACTCTGAATTCTCCACTGGATAAATGAAACCTGCTGCTAGAAGCTTTCTTACCTCCTTGAGTAAAGCCTGCTCCTTGATGACTCCTAGCCTTCGTAGCTTCTGAGCCTGAGGTGTGGCCTCTGGCTTCAACTCAATTTTGTGTTGAACAGCATCTACTCCACGCACATCGGTGTAGTCTTTAGCAAAAAGCCTAGGAAACTTCCTTAGCACACATTTGAACTCCTCTCTTTCATCCTTTGTAAGTGTTGTTGATAGCATACCTCCCAGCATCCCTTCATCTTGAACACCTTCGTTCTCTTGAGGACCTACCTTCTCCAAGCCTTGACAAGAGGTCTCTTGGTTGCTTGGCTTAAACCTTACCCCCATGACTTCGATGGAAGACTCCTCTTCAGTAATGCTGCCGCTACTTTCTTCTTCTGAAGTGCTATCAGTCCAACCTTCTTCCGTCTCACTTTGAGATGATTCTTCATGGAGCTCCTCTTGGCGTTGCTCCTTCATGTCAAAGACAAACTTCTTATGATTGTCATTCCTGCAAATTAATTTCCCACTCTCCCAATCCTGCAAAGCTCGCATTTTCATTAGCCATGGTCTTCCTAGGATAAATGGATAACCACTTCCCTTGGTCGACATAACATAAAAATCCACCGCTTTCTTAATGCCAAAGGCCTCTACAAAGACATTTTTACAAATTCCTACACACCTAGCCTTGCTATTGTTTGCCATCTTGACTTTGATTTCAGGTGTCTCATGGATGTGCATGCCTAGTCTTTGCATGAGTCCCTCTGTCATGATGCAAATTTGTGCACCCCCATCCACTAGACCTTTCCTAACCAATCTTTCTTTGATGTAACAGTCTAGCACCGGTGTAATGTCCTCATTCATTTCAGCTTGTGCAATTTTTACAACAGGCACACTCTCTTTTACCTTTCTCCTAGTGCTAACTGCCCTTGTTAAATCCCTTCTTACTTGTGGACATAATGCAAGAAATTGAGGCCATGAAATATCAGGACCCTTACCTCTCATGTCTTCCAACAAGTTGTACGGAGCCATACCATGTCCAAGAGGGAAGTCTTGGAGGTTGATACGACGTCGAGTCCTCTTGGTTTCCTTGGTCTCCTTTGCCTTTTTTCCTTGTCCATGGTCACTCTGTGATGTGACTCCTTCTTTCTCTTTACCTTTCCCTCGGCCACGCTTAATGCCATTGGCTTCCATGTCAACCTCATTTGAATTTGTCACCTCTACCACATGCACATTTGGATCTGGCAAAGGTGGAACTCCTTCTACCCCTTGTGGAGGTGGTCTTGGTCCATTTGGCCTTTGTAGAAGCCTTGGTTGTTGACCAGCTCCTTCTCCTGCATTCATCACTGGGTAATTCAAGTTAGGTCTCCCTGGCTCTCCACGGGGCCAAGGACAATTATACATCCCATGTCCAGACTCTCCGCAATTCCAACATTGCAAGACTCTCCTAGTTCGTGGATCTCTCTCTTCTGACTTCTTTGCTTGTCCCTTTGGACCTACAGCTTGTGCAAGGTGAATTGACAGGCTGCTTAAAGATTCATTTAACTTCTCAATCACTTCAGCCGTTACCTCAGGAAGCTCCCTAGATGTTGATGCTTGTGACTTACCTTTGGTTCTAAGACCTTCTATTGGAACCTCTCCCCTTAAGCACTTGAGTTTCCTATACTTCTCAGCAGCCCTAGTTTCCGCTGCATCAAAAGTAGCAGGTGCACCCACCTCAACTTTTACCTTAAGGTCAGGAAAGAGTCCGGCTATGAACCTCTCCTTCTTTAAAAATTCTGCACCATCACCAGGGTTAGCAACATTTCGTATCCATAGAGCCCAAAGACGTAGAAACTCTTGCTTGTACAAGTAGTAGTCATCTAAGTCTTTTTGCTTATGAGAAACAATGTCTTGCCATAGTTTTTGAGTGTTTTGGGGATCAAAGAAGTATCTCTTAAAACGATTCAAAACTTCTGTGTAATTCCCCTTAACTTCCTCAGGCAAAGAGTCAAACCAAGTACTAGCATCTTTCCTAAGGACCACCTCAAACATTTCTACACGTTCTTGATCCGTTACTACTCTCTTGATACGGCAAGACATCTTGAAATTCGCTAGAAATGATTCTGCATCCTCTCCAGGCTCTCCAAAGAAAAGAGGATATCGAGACATTTGGCGTTGGCTCTCCATTGAATTGATTTCAAAGTGACGCGTTTTTATTTTTTCTTTCTTTAAAAGATTTACACAATAATATTTTCTAAATTGCAATCTATTCTACAACAAAATAAAAATATTCACATCAAATGACCTATGATAATCAATAAGAGGTAGAATGACAGGGTTTGGTGATGCGAGAATTTCTCCTACTCTTTGGGCACCAAACATGAATACCATACGTTGTTGAAAATGGATTTTTCTACTAATTGCAATGTTTACTCTAATGTGTGGAGTGAAATGAAAGGGAAAAACCTGTATTCCTGGGCCATTATCCATGGTCTATGCATGACCTAATTCTTAAAACAAAATAAAAATATAGACGTCCAAACTAAGGTCGTACCTAATGAGAGGCAAAATAAAAGGATTTACTGATGCGTTTATCTCTACCAACCTAAGAGGACCTAAAATTCTACGAATTACTCGCTGAAATTGCAACTTAGTACTAACAATTATGTGTACCTTTTGCCTTGCAATGGGAATGAAGGGATCATACAAATTCTCGTGATTCATGCAAGCTACTTGATTATGCTAAAGGTTGAGCCTTCACAAAACATACACAAGCCTGTCCTCCGTGGGGGCACCAATTTGAGGCGGTCCGGGGCGGGCAACAAGAAGAGCAACCTCTAGACACCCTTCAAGGCTCCCGTGCTGCTCAATGGGGCTGGGGCACAACACAACACAAACCAAAACAACAAACCCACAGCCAAATCCCAACTACACAAGGGGCACCACCTAGTTTAAGAGCGAACTAGGACGCAAAAGAGGAGAATCGTTAGAGCAACCCACAAACAAGCAAGGAATTTACACTAACCCTAACATCAATGGAACACTCTCATACACTAAAACACGAGAGAGAGAGAGAGAGAGAGAGAGAGAGAGAGAGAGAGAGAGAGAGAGAGAGAGAGAGAGAGAGAGAGAGAGAGAGAGAGAGAGAGGAGAGGGAGAGAGATAGTGCTCGGGCTGCTTTGAAACGTATCGGCAATGATCAAGCAAACACAACTATATATTTAAGAAAGAGAGAGAAAGGGGGAGGGGGTGCTTGCTGCATTAATAACTTCTTACAAATCTGTCATGACAAATCAAAGTGAGATTAGTATTTGTTCAACATAGCTTGCGTAAATTTCACCACAACACATCACAAGAAAAGCCACCCCAATCACTGTCTTAAGGCCAGGGGCGTCCTCTCCACCCTGTCGCCCTCTTGCAGTATGTGGGATTTATGGCTAGATTGATGACAACACCAGAGACAAGCTATCAAGAACTTAACAAAAAACACCAAGACACTTACAGAGTCCATTACTTCACGTTGGAAGGGAGACAAAGTATCCAAGCTTAGTCCAAATCCACCCTCCTTGATTCAGCAAATGTTGGGCTTACACTAGTAGGAGAAATGATAGATTTACTACTCTCAATTGAATGATCACTCTCTCTCTTACAATGGCATAGAGTTCCCTTGCTAATCCCCTATTACAACACATGCACGTGCATAAGACAATGAGCTTCCACTCAAGAGCTCCTTCTAGAGAGGTTGAGCTTGGCTTCTCAAGCTATAGCATAGTGCTCTTGCTTATGGCTCGCCCCTTTTGTGCTAGCTACACCCTCCTTTTATAGCAATTTTGAAGGCTAGGGTTACTCCTCTAACCATGGTTGGGTTATATTTTCAGCAATTCATCTAATTTCTTTTGTTTGGAATTATCAAGAAGTTGGTGGGGAAAGAGAGAGGAGAGAAATGGAGGTGATAGGACTTTTCATAGTGGGTTAGTGTTAGTAGAGTTAGTATTAATTTACAAATGGAATTGGATATTTACAATGGGAGTATCCATGTAGGATACAAATAAGGAAGAAAAAAACTCTTAAGAGGTAAGAAAAGGTGGCTTTCTTACAAGGTTGATGCTCCAAGTGTCTTGAGTAGGGCCGATTTTGACGCTTGTTGACGGTCCACTAGCTTTGACGGTACATTTTCTCTCCACTCTTGACCTTCCTTGAGAGACAAGGTAATTGAAGTTGAGTAATCAACCACCATGATGCTGTCTTTTAAGAGAAGAGGCTGAATTTTGTGGTTTTTTTGATAGATATGGGTAAATTGGAGGAGGAAAAATGAGACTAGGTGGTCAATTTTTGAATGGAATTGTGTGTGGGAGGTATGAGTTCACCATGGTTTCTCTTATTCTTCAAGGTTGAGGAGAAGGTGAGTAGGGTGCAGAGAGGAGTGGTGAGAGAGGTGGGGATGATGAGTGGAGAAGTGTGTGTGAAAGAGGAAAATGATAAAGTGGAAGAGAGAGTGTGGCTGCATAGCATGGGAAAACTGGGGTCCACTAATAAAATCATAGCTCACAGCTTGTAGCTCAAAAAAATATGAAAAACTTTGAGGAAAAAGTTCAGCCCACGAACTACAACTTTTGTTTGTATCACCTTTTCAAATTCGGAGAGTAAGTGAACTTTAAAAATTCAGCAAAACCGACCGTTTTTTTCCACTGCACAAGGTCCTTGTGGGGTCCTTCTTTGGATGATTCTTTTGAATACCTCCAAGAGTGAGCCCTCCATAGTGCATGTATGCATGCCACCTACCCTTGACCTTATTTGGTAGGTCTATAATTGAAGATATTGTTGAGATCATGATATAAGTGAATAGTACAACTAAGAAAATCAAATATTGAGGTGTCTAAAAAGTATGTACATGTCAAATATAAATAATATAAGTGGAAAAAATATAAAGGGGTAAAAAGAAATCTCTCTCATTATGAGGCTACCATAAAAAGATAAATATTTTTGGTGTTCTAATTTTTTAGAAAAAAAAACAAAATAGATGTAGGAAGGGAAAAATCACAATAGTGAAAAAATATACACATAAATAAAACTAGTTTTTTTGGATTTTTGTTGGGGTGGAGCTACACCAAATATAAGAGAAGCTTACATGAAAATATTTCTATATGGAATAAAGAGTATGAAAAATGGTAAGAAAAATTGTGGTAATGGTGAGGCAATGTACAGAGCATAAATAACACACACCTAGGTAAAAATATTTAAATAAATACCAAAATAATTATGAAAAAATCTTTTATTTAGGCCCTATATACAAAGAAATATTTACATACGCATGGGCCATAATATACTTATATTTTTTATATTTTTTATATTTTTTGGCTCAACTAGCTCAATGACTAGCTAATTGAGGGTTTTTTATTTCAGTAAGGAGATATGGGAAAAGTCCCTTAACTCACACGCACCTATATACAGTGAAAGGGTGAGGGTAACCACAGTGTTTGAGTGATTTGATAGGGGGGGATAACTCACTATGGCAATCACAGAGAGCCGAAAAACGGCTATCACTGTGAAGCAACCGAGGTACGAGGGATTGGAGTCATTGGTTCCCATCATTGGCTACATTTTGGAGGGTGAGTTTCCACCAGACTTCACAAAAGCTCAGAAGAGGAGACTCATGAAGAAGGCAAGCATGTGTCTATTCCTAGAAGGCTCCCTCTATCAAAAAGGGAAGGATAAAGTGTGCAGAAGAGTACCAACTATCGCGGAAATTCCAGCCATTCTAAAAGGTTTGCATGAAGAGGCATGTGGTGGTCATTTTTTCCAAGAATTAACTGTGAAGAAGATTTTGCTTGCGGGGTATGTTTGGCCAAGTCTGCATGTGGATGTTCAACATTGGTGTAAAAGTTGTCACAATTGTCAGGTAAATAGGAATAGAAGATTGATTTATGGTCCAAGGCAAATTGTGCTTGCAAATGGACCCTTTGAAAAGTGGGGCATTGATGCTATGGGTCCTCTGCCTAGGACAAAAAATGGTAAACTCTACATTCTAGTGGTTGTACACTATATGACTAGGTGGGTGGAAGCACAAAGTGTGGCAAAGGTAAATGAGAGGACAGTGAGCAAATTCGTCTACACTCACATTTGTTGTAGATTTGGCACACCTTTGGAGATTGTTTCTGATAATGGTCCAGGGTTTAGAAAGGGATTGCTCACAGAAGTCTGTGAAGAACTTCGCATTCTACATCGTCACAGTACACCCTACTATCCCCAATCAAATGGTTTGGTAGAAAAAGCTAATGGTGTCATTGCAGGCATCATTAGAAAGATGGTGAAAAACAAGACAAAGTTGTGGGATGACTTCTTGGATGGTGCCTTGTGGGCGTATCGAACCACATATAGGGAAGCCACGGAGTTCACACCATTTCACTTGGTCTATGGTCAAGAGGCTTTACAGCCAATTGAACTAAACATTCCAACAATGCAACTTCATGGCAAATCAGCACAAGATGATCAAGAAGCATGGATGGATCGACTTCTTACCTTAGCTTAGCTTGAGTGGAAAAGAGAAGCAGCATACGAGTGCTATAAGAGGAAAGCCACAGAGACAAAGGAGAAGCTTGACAAGAAACTGAAGGACCAAGGCATCAATGAAGGAGATCTTGTGCTAAGGTATGACAATCGACTCGATAATCGATTTGATGCCAAATTTGAAACAAGATGGTAGGGGCCATACATAGTCAAGAAGGCTTTCAATTCAAGTTACTATCAACTTATGGACTTGAATGGGAAAGAGCACTCCAGGAAGGTAAACGGCTATCGCTTGAAGCCTTACTTGAGTCGCCTTCTACCAAAGGATCAGCCAGAGCAAAAGGCAACTATCCCATGTAAGTATTGTTCCATGAAGCATGAGTGTAACACAAACCAAAATTCCAAGGGGCCAAACAATGAAGATCTTGTCAAGGACTCTGAAGCACTCTCTTTGGAAAAGATTCCTTATGATGGTACATGAATATACCATCATCCTGGGGGAGGGCTAATGATAGCCGTTTTTTCGGCTCTCTGTAATTGCCATAGTGAGTTATCTCACCCTGTCAAATCACTCAAACACTGTGGTTACCCTCACCCTTTCACTGTATATAGGTGCGTGTGAGTTAGGAGACTTTTCCCATATCTCCTTACTGAAATAAAAAACCCTCAATTAGCTAGTCATTGGGCTAGTTGAGCCAAAAAAATAAAAAATATAAGTATATTATGGCCCATGCGTATGTAAATATTTCTTTGTATATAGGGCCTAAATAAAAGATTTTTTCATAATTATTTTGATATTTATTTAAATATTTCTACCTAGGTGTGTGTTATTTATGCTCTGTACATTGCCTCACCATTACCACAATTTTTCTTACCATTTTTCATACTCTTTATTCCATATAGAAATATTTTCATGTAAGCTTCTCTTATATTTGGTGTAACTCCACCCCAACAAAAATCCAAAAAAACTAGTTTTATTTATGTGTATATTTTTTCACTATTGTGATTTTTCCCTTCCTACATCTATTTTGTTTTTTTTTTCTAAAAAATTAGAACACCAAAAATATTTATCTTTTTATGGTAGCCTCATAATGAGAGAGATTTCTTTTGACCCCTTTATATTTTTTCCACTTATATTATTTATATTTGACATGTACATATTTTTTAGACCCCTCAATATTTGATTTTCTTAGTTGTACTATTCACTTATATCATGATCTCAACAATATCTTCAATTATAGACCTACCAAATAAGGTCAAGGGTAGGTGGCATGCATACATACACTATGGAGGGCTCACTCTTGGAGGTATTCAAAAGAATCATCCAAAGAAGGACCCCACAAGGACCTTGTGCAGTGGAAAAAAACGGTCGGTTTTGCTGAATTTTTAAAGTTCACTTGCTCTCCGAATTTGAAAAGGTGATACAAACAAAAGTTGTAGTTCGTGGGCTGAACTTTTTCCTCAAAGTTTTTCATATTTTTTTGAGCTACAAGCTGTGAGCTATGATTTTATTAGTGGACCCCAGTTTTCCCATGCTATGCAGCCACACTCTCTCTTCCACTTTATCATTTTCCTCTTTCACACACACTTCTCCACTCATCATCCCCACCTCTCTCACCACTCCTCTCTGAACCCTACTCACATGCTCCTCAACCTTGAAGAATAAGAGAAACCATGGTGAACTCATACCTCCCACACACAATTCCATTCCAAAATTGACCACCTAGTCTGATTTTTCCTCCTCCAAATTACCCATATCTATCAAAAAAACCACAAAATTCAGCCTCTTCTCTTAAAAGACAGCATCATGGTGGTTGATTACTCAACTTCAATTACCTTGTCTCTCAAGGAAGGCCAAGAGTGGAGAAAAAATGTACCGTCAAAGCTAGTGGACCGTCAACAAGCATCAAAATTGGCCCTACTCAAGACACTTGGAGCATCAACCTTGTAAGAAATCCACCTTTTCTTACCTCTTAAGAGTTTTTCTTCCTTATTTGTATCCTACATGGATATTCCCATTGTAAATATCCAATTCCATTTGTAAATTAATACTAACTCTACTAACACTAACCCACTATGAAAAGTCCTATCACCTCTATTTCTCTCCTCTCTCTTTCCCCACCAACTTCTTGATAATTCCAAGCAAAAGAAATGAGATAAATTTCTGAAAATCTAACCCAACCATGGTTAGAGGAGTAACCCTAGCCTTCAAAATTGCTATAAAAGGAGGGTGTAGCTAGCACAAAAAGGGGGGAGAAGAAAGAGCACTATGCTATAGCTTGAGAAGCCAAGCTCAACCTCTTGAGAAGGAGCTCTTGAGTGGAATCTCATTGGCATTAGGCATATGTATGTGTTGTATTAGGGGTGATTAGCAAGGGAACTCTATGCCATTGTAAGAGAGAGTGATCATTAAATTGAGAGTAGGAAATCTATCATTTCTCCTACTAGAGTAAGCCCAACATTTGCTGAATCAAGGAGGGTGAATTTGGACTAAGCATGGATACCTTGTCTCCCTTCCAACGTGAAGTCATGGACAATAATGATGTGTAAGTGTCTTGGTGTTTTATGTAAGTTCTTGATAGCTTGTCGCCGGGTACTGTTATCAATTTAGCCATAAATCCCACATGCTTTAAGAGGGCGACAGGGTGGAGAGGACTCCCCTGGCCTTAAGACAGTGATTGGGGTGGCTTTTTTCTTGTGATGTGTTGTAATGTAATTTACTCAGGCTCTGTTGAACAAATACTAATCTCACTTTGATTGGTCATGACAGATTTGTAAGAAGGCATTAGTGCAACAAGAACCCCCTTCCCCCTTCTCTCTCTTTCTTACATATATATATTTATGTTTACTTGATCATTAACGATACACTTCAAAGCAGCCCGAGCACCATCTCTCTCTCTCTCTCTCTCTCTCTCTTCCTCTCTCTTTCTCTCTCTCTCTCTCTCTCTCTCTCTCTCTCTCTCGTGTTTTAGTGTATGAGAGTGATCCATTGGTGTTAGGATTAGTGTAAATTCCTTGCTTGTTTGTGGGTTGCTCTAACGATTCTCCTCTTTTGCGTCCTAGTTCGCTCTTAAACTAGGTGGTGCCCCTTGTGTAGTTGGGATTTGGCTGGGGGTTTGTTGTTTTGGTTTGTGTTGTGTTGTGCCCCAGCCCCATTGAGCAGCACGGGAGCCTTGAAGGGTGTCTAGAGGTTGCTCTTCTTGTTGCCCACCCCGGACCGCTTCACCGGCATGGTGTCAATGACGTGCTGGTAGTGAGTCTTCAAATCCAGTATTACCTTGATTGAGCGTACATGTGTTGGTATGTGTGATCTCTCTTGAGGTAGGTTGTACTGATTCATGTGAAGCTTAGAGGTGCTTAGTCACTGTCCAAGCTTGTGGGAGAGGGTGGTGTTCTTTCCTGAAACAAACTCAGTAGATCCCTAGTTTCTCTAGTGAGAGTTTGAGCCAATGCTTCCGTTATCTGTGCTGCAGCATCAGGTGCGACTTGAAAACTGACTGTGATAATTACCTCGGTGACTTGAGTTACCCGATTCTCAAAGTAGAATAGTGTTGATTCTCTATTGTGCAGAGCTCCTTCCATTTTGTTGTTGTGGGTTGGTTGTAGGTTGCGAACATGGTTTCGACCTTCTCCTTCTTCTTCTTGGCACTTGGCCTATGTATATCCACTGGGTTTGGCATGTTGGTTGACTCTCCCACTGCAAATCGATTACCGTTACGCCTGGCACTCGAGCTTCGATGGAGATGCGGAGTTCGTCTATTTGTGCTTGGAGCTCTTCTTCTTCTGTTGTCCAATTAGCAAATCCTGCTAGCCATTCATCCATTCACAATAGTTTAGGGGTTTCAGTCTTGTAAACTGAAGGGTTTCATGAAAAGATCCTCAGTGGGGGCACCAAATGACGGGAGCAAAGCGAACCCCGAACCCCCAACGGCCTCTAAAACACCGGGGATCGAATGGCATGCCTCGAGCCTGTCATGGTAAAGCAAACAGGGGGCACCACCTAGCTTTAGCGGCTAGGACGCAAACACAAATAGGAGAGATGGATGCTTGGGAGAAACGATGAAGAGGAAAGGGAATGAGATCAAGTGAGAGAGAGAGAGAGAGAGAGAGAGAGAGAGAGAGAGAGAGAGAGAGAGAGAGAGAGGGAGGGGGTATAGCGGCTTAGTACTTAGGCACCACAAAAGGATGGAGAATCCGCACACCCTTCACACATACAAAAACTCACCCCAAACACAAGACTAGGTGGCGATTCCGCACACCTCACATGGGAAAAACATTGCAAGAAAACATACTCACAAAACCTCAAGCTTTATTTAGAGAATAAGGCGATGAAATGGGGAGCATAGGGCAGGGGAATGAGAAGGGAGAGCGTGGTAGAGCACATGGCGGATAGGTGGGAGTTGATGGCGAAGACTCGCACGAGGGTTACGGCCATCATCTTTCATTTAGTTTCCCTTCATCTTCCATAGCCCAAGGGTGTAGAGGTCATGCTCAAGACGAGCATGGTGATTGCGGTGATGGTGATGGTGTGAGTGTGTGTGTGTGCACTAGGCACACACAGTGCATAGTGTACTCTTTGGTGATGGTGTGTGTGTTTAGTGTGATGGTGACCCCTCTTTATATAGGGGAGGAGGGGGGAGAAATTCTAGAATTTAGAAATGAAGAAATCATTATCTACATAGGCCATGTGACTGTGGGCCCCACTTGTCTGGCTGTGTGTATATGTGCCAGAACAACAGTCTCATGAGAGAGAGACTAAGAGAGAGAGAGATGGGTTGATGAAAAAAGTGAGAGGTGACATGGAGAATAAATTAATTACAAGAGGGGAGAGAGGGGAGTGTGTTTAGAGGTGAATCTGTGTGCAGATGTGTGTGAACACAAGAAAAATCAGGTAACCACTGGGTGGGGATGGGTCTGTGGGCACCTTTTTCAGTGAAACTGAGTGTGTGTGAGTGTGGGGGAGGTTATTTAGCTACAAGACAAGAGACATGGCGCCCTTTAGAGAGAGAGGGGGGTATTTGGGTCATGGGATATGATAGGAGAGAGAAAGGGGGGGTGGGGTATACTATTTTGGAAGATAGCATAAGTTGCATGTGAGTTAGGGTGCATTATTGGTGAGTTAGAATGCATTATTGGTGAGAGGTGGGGTAGCTTGAGGGGAGAGAGAAAGGATAAAGGACAAGGGGAAGAGAGAGGGGGTTGACCTTTTGAGTGGAGGAGAGAAAAAGGGACACACGGCGGGGCAACAGTGAAGAAAAAGGAGGCAAGGTGGGGATGGGCTGCCCCGCAGGCATGAGGTGGCCAATTTTACCTTTCTCATATATTTACATAATCATACTTTATTTTTTCTTACTTTTTCCAATGCCTTTTATCACTCCCTCCCTAAGAGGGGGTTTTCATGGGGTGGGGACGAGAGAAGAGGGGTATGGGAGCTTGGCTTGTGAAAAGCCCCCATCAATATCTAAAGAATTACCAGCTGGCGGTAATTCAAAAGCAATATTCCCATCATAATGAGTTGGGAGCTTATCAATACAGACCACTTTCTTGGCTTGATGGAGGGCAATATATAATTTTCTTTGCAATGGCATGCACTTAATCATGTCAATCACACTTGCGTTGATCTTTGAGAGAGGTACTTTCTTGTCTTTCTTGTCTTGAGAAACTCTGCCAATGCCAGCATCAATCTGATCCTCACTTCTCATATCCACCTTGTAGAACTGGTGCTGCTCATGATCAAGCATAAAAGTTTGTTCACCATCTGATGATATAGTAACTTCTACCTTGACTTGCGGTCCAGATAATGTTAATGGACGAAGACAAAAATTAGCATCAGGAAGCTCAAAATGTTCTTGCAAAGAAGCAACTGTCAAAGAATAAATTCTGGTATCAAACATAAGCACTAACTTCTGTCCATGCCCTGGACCAAAAAATGTAATGCATCTCCCCATGTGTTAATAGTGTGTTGAGTAGAAGGTTGCCAATATTAGAAAGCAGTGGCATGGTTTTAATTGATACAATGGGTCCCTCTTAAAATAGACTGATGTGCTTAAAATCCTATTCATAACCGCAAGCCGCCAAGAGGATTGCATGTTCGTGTTCTCAGGAACAACAATCATAGATTTATAAAATATATTATAATAAAAATAATTCACTTTGAGTTTTAAGATTTTCAGTGAATCGTGCATAGTAATGACAAGCGAATTTCACCTACCCTCGTCAGTATCCCATGCACAAACCCCAAATACCCTCTCCAACCAAATTTTAGAATGTTTGCACAATGTTGAGCTACGGGCATGGTCACGCGAGGCTTAGTCAAAACCAAGGCCTGGCACTCTCTGACAAGAGCTCAGATATGGTCGGCACAAATAACCGAAAACTAAGCCTCGTGTGACCATAGCCTAATGGCCATTCCCTTTTGGGGTGGCAGATTGGTTGTTGCATCTAGTGCTAAAACCCGCACGTTGTTGGTCAGGGAAGATTGACCGCCCATTGTCATGTCCATGCCGAAAATTGCGCCACCACTAATGACTTGTTACGGGCGTCGCCCACCTCAGCACACGCGTGAGGTGCCCAATCTGGAGCACCCTGTGTGTAGTGCTCGAAAAAAACTTTTTTCCAAAACTTGGCAAACCTACATATGTGAAACAACATAGATAAATTGACAAAATTTGAAGGCTTTTACACCGAATTACACTAAATTTTTCAAAATTGTGTAGGTTTTTTTACGTTTAAATATAACATTAAGAAGTAAATTTCAAAATTTGTAGGTGGGATTACACTAAACTTAGGTTTTTTTTTAGCACTGCCTGTGTGTAAACATACTTACATTGAAACAGTGTTTGAAAAAAAACGATTTTCACAAACAAATCTGAATGAATTTTACAATACTAGTTAGTATTTTTATAAAATTACACTATTTTCTGTGTATATTAAGCGGACACTTTTCCCGAACACTATTTTTCATGTATATTAAATCGGTCATTGAAAAGCTCTAAGTAAAAATGAAAAGCTACCAAGTTAATAAAATAAAAAAAGCTTGTGAAGCTATCGTTATGAAAAGAGGGCAATTGAGCTAAGTTATGAAAAGCTACCAAGTTAATAAAATAAAAAAAGCTTATGCATTAGTTTGTTTGTGAAACTACCTTGAAGCTTTTCTTAACCTTAAAGGCTATCTTAAAGCTTTTCTTAACCTTGAAGCTTCTTATAACGCACAAAGTCTTTTCATAACATTGTGCTCTCTTGAAGCTTTTTTTAACCTTAAAGTCTATTCATAAAGGCTTTATAGCCTGCGTTTTTTCAGTAGCCTATTCATAAAGGTTGTACATGTAAAAACCTATTCATAAAGACTTTAGAGCCTGTCTTCGGTTACCTGCTGCATCCACGCTTGCAATTTTCCACGCCACTAGCATTGACAGCTTGCGCTAATCTCATGGACATCTTGCGCTTCAGCCTCAGAGACCTTGTCTCTTGTGTCTATTGCGCTACTTCAGCTTACGCCCTCTGAGGCAATCCTTCTCTGCAGCAAGAGTAAATCTCCTTCAAATCTTGCTCTGCAATCCTTGTGTGCAGCATTCATTCTCCTTCAAATCTTGCCTTCAAGACTCAATCTCTGCAGCATGTCTTAATCGCTAAGGAAACCCTAAACGCCAAGCTCGGAGTTCAAATACAAATCGCCATGGGGAGAAGAGAGTCTTCCTCGGCTCGAAAGCCTCCTGCCAGGTACCTTTGTAAACTACCTGTAGCCATCCACGCTGGCGTGGATGGCTACAGGTAGTTTTTTTTTTCAATGTTTAAGATTAAGTTTTGTAAGGCTACTAGTTTAAATTTAAAAATTTTGACCCTTTTAAAGAATACAGAAAGCTTTTGTATAGCTTTCTGTGGATTACAGAAGAGTAAACTAAACTACAGAAGAGAAAGATTCTTAGCCTAAACTCTTGGATTTACCTATCGATAAGCTCTCTTTGGACATTTGCAGAGTTGAATAGCTTCTCCAAGAACTGTCTGTAGCCATCCACGCCGACGTGGATGGCTAGAAGGAGTTTCTTGGGACAATTTTTGTGATTTATGGTGTCTCATAGCCTCTGTTAGAACTGTCTGTAGCCATCCACGCCGGCGTTTTTTTGAATATGAGAATTTTCATCTATAGATAAGCTTTCTATAGAAATTTTCAGAGTTTCATAGCTTCTGTTAGAATTGTCTGTAGCCATCCACGCCGGCGTGGATGGCTAGAAGGAATTTTTGAGTTTGTGAATTTTTATATAAATAAACTCTCTCTGGAGATTTGCAGAGTCACCTAGCTTCTGTTAGAACTGTCTGTAGCCATCCACGCCGACGTGGATGGCTAGAAGGAGTTTCTTGGGACAATTTTTTTTTGCAGGGATTCATTCTTAGAAAGCTCCCTCAAGCCATCCATGCCGACATGGATGGCTAGAAGGAATTTGTCAAGCTGAAATTTTATAGTTGGGCATGCCTTTTTTAAATATGTTAGCTCCCTCTTGTGATCAACGCCGACTTGGATGCTTTGATGGATGATCAATAAATAAAGTTTTTGATGTTTTTAATTGCCTCTAGGCATCCGCGTCGGCATGGACTCCTAGAGGCAGTTTCAATGAAGTAAATAAAGTGGTTTTTGTTGTGTTTTGCAAGTCCTTCAATAGTTGGACGAGGTCGTAGAGGGAGACGACTCTCTTCAACTCAAGCTTCCAGTATCTTAGAGAGCAGTGATCAAATAAGTGCAGTATCGGTCACATATATGACAGAAGGTTTGGAGACACAGGAAGAGGAGATGAAAAGTCAAGATTTGGGGCTTGGCTCCATAAATGAAGTTGATGAATCTCTTGCCCCACAAGAGGCATGTTTACAAATAGTGCCTTATGTCGTAAGAGATGAAGTAGCAGTAGATACAGAGACAGAGGATGAACACAAGCTTTACATGCATAGAGGACAAGATATTCTTCAATGTACTCGCATGCTTAGCTGTTTTGATTGTCCACCAATTCCTTTATGTCGATTGATCCCCTATGCAAGGGTGAGAGGCTTAAGAGATGATGTTAGTGGATTGAAATCTGCTTTTGCAAAGGAGGACTACATGCAAGAAAAAGGAGCTTTTATTGTTTCAATTTGGAATTGCAAGAAGGAGGAAGCTTATGTTACAGGTATTTCATTTCTCTACTTTGATCTTTCCTACTGTCTTTTTCTACTGTGTTTTTTGTCGTTCTTATAAATAGTAGTTGAGTATGCTTTTCTGTCTATGCTTATCTATTTTGGAGAGGACCTTCTTACTTCATGGGACCCAATATGGGTTGATATACATAAAGAGTTTGAAATTGAGCTTTCTAAAAGACCAAATCTTCAAGTTCTCTCTAATAAAATGTTCTATGTTTGGGAGGGTAATCATAGAACGGTAGCTTGGACGGCTGCTATTAAAGAGAGATTCTCCACTGATCGAGAAAAGCATTGTAGTGTGCTTTGTACAGTTACTGATCCTACACGAGTGCCAGAGATAGCTCTTCTTAGTAGCTTGCAAAGAATGAATTTGTAAGTTTTATGACCTTCTATATATTTTAGCACAAAATGTCTATGTTATGTTTCTGACTTTGTATGTATTGTATATGAACTTGGAATAGCATGAACACACATGCTCTTGTGGTCACCCATCTTAGGGATGAGCTTGTCAACTGCTCCCACATTTGTGCAGCAGATCATGAAGCTTATGTAACGGGGCTTCCAAAAAAAGATCAAAAGTTGATTGTTGTAGTCCGTAAGAAATACTCAAAGGGTGTGGAGCCTTGGTATCCACTTACTCGTCGATACTTGGGAAAGATCTTATACGATGTAAGTGTCTCTGGCTTGCTTTTCAAGAAAGATCTCGTGTTTGGTATTTTTGAAAATTATGTGTTTTCAATTGTGTGTTGAAGGATAAAATATCCAAGTAATTGAGCCAAAGAGTATGTGTTTGTTTTTTTGCAAATTATTTATTTTTAAGTATGTGTTGAAGGTTCAAATGTCCAAGGAATTGAGCCAAAGAATAGAGCAAGCTAGGCAGACAATGACAAATGAAGAACTTATAAAAGAGGAGGAGAAGATATTGAATGATTTAGCACTAAAATATGGAGAGCGCGTTGGAAAGGTGGTTGAATTATTTCTGAACTTAGGTTTTTTGCACATAGTGTAATAGCTGTTCAAACTTGGTTTTTTATTCGTTGCTCAAATACTGTAGTTGCTGAATATTGTTGATCCGAATCTTGGACCGGATTGGATGGTTCGAGTTCTTGCACTCAAGTGGGGTCCTGATCGTTGGGCTACGCTTGAGAAACAGAACTTGATTGCTATGCATGATGCTCCTATCTTGAGCAAACTGTTATGGGTTTCCTTGCTTGAAGGAGACAAGATTACTAGAGCATCTTATGGTTTAAAGAAAGGAGATCATGTGTATCGCATGTAAGTAAATTTTCTATTGACATTTAAGAATCTTCGATGTAGGATTGCTAGTTTTTTGTGATTGTTTTAGATTTTTCTTGTCTTCCTTGTTATGTAGTTGGATTTGTAGAGAGGGCCTTCTACAAAGGATTTTTGATAGGGCCACAAAGTTTGTGGAGGACTTAAACAACATTGTTGGTGGTATTTTGTTGCCTCATGATTGCTCTCTTGCCTCTTACTTTGAGGAGCTCAAGTTTGAAGCACGACCCTATCTTTTTCCTTTGGAAACCTCTCTTGAAGCTAAGACAAAAGATGTTGATAAGCAAGCTATGAAGAAAGTGGACACAGTACGCATGGCATCTCAAAGGCTAGCCTATAGGTCAAGCTCATCGTACTTTTATTTCAAGATTTGCATAATTACAAAGTTTATAGTGATGTTATTTTGCTTGATTGTTTTAGATTTCTATTATCCTTGGTTGGAAAAGGATTACTTCCAGGGATTCCATTCTTAGCTAAGCAGTGGGCACAACTATCTACTGGGGAAGAATGCATGTACTCCCCTTCCATACATAAGCTCACTACTTGGGAGATGGAGACATGTCCATGGTGGATAGACATGGCTTCTGGGCATGTATTGGCGAGAGAGAGAGAGCTTCACGATACTATGAGAGTTGGTGGCACATCCATCGATGTGACTCTACCTCCTAGAGTGAATGAGGTGATAGCAGGTAAATGGTTACTCAAAAAAATCTCAAACATAATTTGTTGAAGAGCTTTAAACTCTCTTTTTCCTTAACTTATTTGTTTTACATACTGGTGATATTGTGTTTTTTTGCTTTTTTCTAAGCTACAAATACTTCTCACAAGGGAAAGGAGGTGATTGTTGAGACTAGGGTGGATGAAAACATGGAGCAAGAGCATGGTGAGCTATCGCTTACGATGCAGTCATTTGTATGTTCATTTATTGGAGTTAATTCACTTTGATTAGCCTCTTGTGTCGCAGTAGCTCGTGGGGAGATTGTTGCAAAGAAAACCATTTCTTTTGTCTACATCATTGATATTCCCTTGTCTTCTCTGTCCTCATTGTCTGACTCATGATGCATGGCCATTTCTGGGGACTACATAGCCATTGCTGCTGATTTTAGGGCCGGTTTTCGACATCCGGCATGGATTCATGTTCATGAGCACATGGGATCTGCACGCTTTGATCGAACCTTGTGCGTGCGTGGTGGGAGAACAGTCGCATGGGCTGCTGATTTTATTTTTTTGGATCTTCCCTTTGGTGGTTCCCACTTAGCCTCCCCTGTTGTGTCCCTTTAGGATATTTGTAGTGAGGATCATGTTCGTGCAGGCATGCAACTTGCATATTCGACTTTGTCAGACTCTGGGTGGTTGTTGATCATGGTCTCTATGACAGGTTTGTGCTTCAATCATAATTTTATGCAATACTTGTCTATATTTTTGTTGTGTGTTTTTTATTGTGACTTTAGAAAAATTTTGCAGGAGATACCATTGGCTGGGTTGAGAGATTTTGTCGTGCATCAGAGATGGCTATTCATCGTCGCATTGTAGTCCTTCATCATGGAGCTTATGGTTATGGTAATAGCTTTGGTGGTCAGATTGAGGTAATGCTCTTCTACATAATCAACTTGTTTGTTTCTCATTTTGGTGTATTATTGTTATTTTTATTGTTCTAATTGTCTATGTGGTGGTGTAGTGCCATTGTTCTCTCTTACTTATGGTGCATAGGGTTGGCATGCAACCACCTTTCTTTGTGGTTGAGAGCACTCCGCTATTCAATCGACTTGGCATGCAACCTTTGGATTCTTACATGATGCACCATCTCCCAGAGTCTTCTCTTGCGAGATCATCATCCGGAGAGCCATGGCATGGTGGCTTGCAACGAAGTCATTCTTTTATTGCATGTTTTGTGGAGCTTCTTTGTAGGCCTGGAGGTCTTTGTTTGGAGTTGGGATGTGGTACAGCACCCGTATTGGCATCATGTTTAGGTACAGGGCGGGTGTGTGCAGCAGTCGACAATGACGATACTTTGATTTCAGATTATGTGCAACCATTATTACGCCCTAAAAAGCGAATCAGAGAGGGGGCCTCCACCTCTCTTGATGTTGATGATGTGGGTGACATGCCTTTGCGTGTCAACCCCTTTGATGACTAGTGAGAGTCCACCTTACACTTCATTTTTCCCCCCTATTTTATGTTTCCATCATACTTTTATGCTATTTTGTCACTTTTTGGTATCATTATTCAGTATTTGGAAATTATGGATAATGATTCAAACAACAATTTGAGATTTCTTGTGTTTCAATGATGTAGGTTATGTATTGCTTATATGTGGATTGTGAGACTTACCTTTTTCTTTTTGTATGGAAGTGTGTTGCCAGTTTATGCCGAGGGGATTGCAAAAACCATGGCTGCTAATATATGATACGATTTTGACACCAACAAGAAGTGTCAGAGGCGCAATGTCTTTATTGATGATGAGTGTGACTCTTCATAGTCACGAGATAGAACCGTAACATTTCTTGTTGTTATTAGAGTGTAGAGGCATGACATGCTGCTCTCTATATTCCACTAAATATTCCACTTGTTATCTTACAATCTTGAAGAAATCTCTCTTTTTTGGGTATAAGATATGACAATTGTCTCTTAATATAGTTTAGAAACTTTGTAGATGTATGAGCATTGTTGACTAAATTTAAAGTTAAAATTAAAACTATGGTGTTGAATGTAGTTGTGGATCATTGCATCATTTGTAATAGCTTTGCCACCTGTTTGGGTTTCTCATTGCTCTACATATCAAGCCTCAACTACACAAAAGAATCTAAAGTCTAATTTTAAACAATGCTATTGCTAAGATTACTTACGGATTCAAGAAAAGATTCTCATTTTGAATAGTGTTATTGCTATCACTTGGGGCTTTAAGTAGGATCTTCATGCATCTTTCGTAACGAAGCCGATTTGGTTTCTTTATTCATTTGCTCGAATTTTCCTTCGCTCGAGAAATCTCGCTCGCCACATGGTAAGACTTAGCATAGGCATGGAAGAGGACCGAAGCTGCTAGTAAAATCATGGGATGGCATGTGGCAGCGCAAGTGTATGCGTGATGCGGATTATAGGCCAAGAAAGACTCCATAAGGGGCTAGTTGGGATAACAGGTGAAGGAGATGCAAAGTGAAGTCTTTGGGACCAAGGTCTTTTGGACTAGTTGGCTTTTTTACCTGTGTGAGTAAGTGAAAGCTTGAATCTTGTGTGTTGCTAAGCTTGCCATTGAAGTTGCATACATTGGTTGTACTAGTCTCTATGCAATAATACCACTCACTTGCCCCAATCTCTTGTGTTGCTTCTCCCCACTCCCCTCTTCTCTCGCTCTTCGTGTATTGGCCATTGTCTGCAGAGGTTTTTCCTGTAGCTCGAAAGGTGCTACCAAGAGGGTAGATTAGGAGTGTTTTGTGAGTCAAAAAGGGTGAGTTGAGCAGTGTGGGTGCATTTGTGGTTGCTGACAATGCGTATGTCGATGAATTATGGTTGCTGACAATGTGTATGTCGACGGATTCAAAAAGGTTACAGATGGTGCCGTAGTTGATGCGAGGGCGGGCCAAGGTGTGGTTCGATGGCTTAGAGAGCAGTGATCGAGAATCATGGCAAAGGTTGCAGAGTGAGTTTTTGGAGTGGTTTCGAGAGGTGCTTATAGCAGAAAAAGCCGGTGCAAAGTTGAAGGCGGTACACCAGGATGTAAGTAAAGATTTCTCTATTTTCATTGAACAGTTTGAAGCTTCTTGGAAGTAGTTAGAGATTGCTACTTGGGTCAAAAACAATCCATCTTTGATGCTGTCAAAACTGTTAGAGTGCTTGCATCCGAGGATTAGAAAAAAAGGTCGATGGCGCCGATACCTATGAAGACATGGTCTATCTGGCAAAGATAAAGAGCAGAAAGGTGAAGAGGAAGTTGGAGTTGGGAATGCTAAAGCCAAAAGATTATATGCCTGTTGCTGCGGAGGTAGCAAAGTGCTCTTGGGTCCAACCAAAGGTGGTTCCAGTTGTGCAAAAGGCAAGGTCCTGTAGAGGTAAGACCTACTATTGGTTATGTTCCTTGGAGGTTTCCGGTTTGTGATGTGCATGTGCCGAGGATGGAAGAGCTTGTCAACGAGGAGAAGCTCCATGTCAAGGTGAACCAAGATGCAAAGGCGGTAGCAGATGTCGAGGTTCTCAGATGGATTGAAGAGGTAAAGCATGTTATTGTTGAAAGTTTGCATGAAAAGGTAGCAGAATGCATTTGAGATGCAGATACCAAGGGTTCAGAAGCTGATGAAGAAAGTTTGCAATGTGGTGAAGATGGTCAAGCTTTTGTGGAGCAGCAAGTGGATGCAGATGCTGATACGGAGTCGGTATATGATGCCGATGCCGATGATGATACAAGATCGATTTGCTGGGAGACAAGCAAGGAGGATAGAGCGGATGAGTCCACATCCTATGACGAAGAGACAGAATCTGATGAACCCAAACTGGTAAAGTTAAAGCTGCCCTCTTATATGTTTGATGATATGGTAATAGCACATGTGCAAGAAGAGCAGGGAACAGAGCATGCCGAGGTGCTTGATGAAAGCCAAAAGGAGCGGTCTAGGCCTACAAATGATGGAATGCAAGTGTAGGTGGTGTGTGGTACCATGCTAATGGCTGTGCTGATGAAAGTAGCTGTGGGATGTGCCATGGTGGCGCAGCAGATGCACCATTTTTCCAAGGGTGATAAAGTGGTCGTGTCTATGGAGGAACTTAAGATGGATGCGGTAGAGAACGAGTTTCTCTCTTCCATAGAGGAGCATGATGCAGCAGTAGAATAGGTAATTGAAGTTGAAAAGAAGGTAGTGCTGATCGACCTTGAAGGGCCGGTAGACGAGGAAGGGCTCGATGATGCTGGAATTGAGTGTGTGGTAAAAGAGGAGGCTGTGATGCCAAAGGCGGAGGAGATTCCAATGCAGCAGACATGTCCAATGGTGGAGAAAGGAGAATCTCAAGTAGTGACTTTGCTTCCAGTGAGGGTATGTGAATTCTGGTTGATGAAAAAGATGGTAGTTATAGCTCTATGGAGGCTAGTTCAGCAGGTACAGAGTTCTATGCTCAAGACCTCCACTTTATTTGGTCGGGAGGGAGGGTCAAGCATGTGTTGTAGCTTGATGTCAGGTAAATGTGTTTTTGATGATGATATGCTTGGTGCTACTTGGTATGGAGTAGACAAGTTGCAATGGAATGCATAGAGTGCAGAAGGTAGTCTATGGGCAGTCTACACACATGGTGGTCTCGGTGCTTGGGTAGGGCACTATTGGAGGTTGTTGCAGATGGATGAAAGTGAACAGAGCCAGGTGTTTGATCCAGATGGAAGCTATGTGATGCAGGGGGTGGGGCAACCCACTTGAAGGTTTGGCAATAGAGTGCAATAAAACTATGTACATATGGTTTGTGTTTTCTCATAGTGTGTGCCAGGTTTTGCAGTTTATAGTGGAATAAAGATTTTATGTGGTTGAGCATAAATGCTCAACGAGGGGGTGGGCAATGATGATGCAACCAAAGTGTGTTGAATCTAGAAGGTGGCATGGATAGATGTGTACAGGCAAGCAGAGGCATGGCAGAGGACCGAAGCTGCTAGGAAAATCATGGGATGGCAAGTGGCAGCGGAAGTGTATGCGTGAGAGGCTTATAGGCCAAGAAAGAATCCATAAGGGTCTAGTTGGGGTAGCAGGTGAAGGAGATGCAAAGTGAAGTCTTTGGGATCAGGGTCTGTTAGACCAGTTGGCTTTTTTTCCTGTGTGAGTAAGTGAAAGCTTAAAGCTTGTGTGCTGCTAAGCTTGCCATTGAAGCTTCATACATGGTTGTACTACTCTCTATGCAATAATACCACTCACTTGCCCCAATCTCTTGTGTTGCTTCTCCCCACTCCCCTCCTCTTCTCAGAACTTTGTGTATTGGCCATTGCTTGCAAAGGGTTTGCCTACAACTTGAAAGGTGCTACCAAGAGGGCAGATTAAGAGTGTTTTGTGAGTTGAAAAGGGTGAGTTGAGCAGTGTGGGTGCATTTGTGTTGTGGGTGTCTTTTTTCAAGGTGTGAGGTAGTTGTTTTGTATGCTAGAGTGGAGTTGTCGGTGCAAATTATCCAATTTGAAGGTGTTTTTTGAGAGGTTAGGGGTGCTGTGGAAATCCTGGGCTATAGAGAGGTAGTTACTTTGTGTGCTGGGTGTGTTCCCTATTCCCACTCTCCAACGTCTTCAAAAGGCCAAAGTGACCTATAAGACGAGAAAGTTACAATGTGGTGGATCTGATACAAAGTCAGAGTAACAAGATGACAAAATGACAAAATCAAATATTATGGAATCCTAAACTGCTGGGTGTGGACTAAGTAGCAAAAAAAGCTAGCTGGGATAGGTAGATCATAGGAGATCCAGCATCGGTCGCTAGCGGATCTCATCAATCTTCTCCATAGTAGTAGTCTGACCCGACGTTGTGCATGTCGAGCCAAAGTGACCTGGATCCTCTGATGCAGCCTCTGTCGATGTTGTGTAGAGATAGGGAAGTAGAGAGCGAGAGAGAGAGAGAGAGAGAGAGAGAGAGAGAGAGAGAGAGAGAGAGAGAGAGAGAGAGAGAGAGAGAGAGAGAGAGAGAGAGAGAGAGAGAGAGAGAGAGAGAGAGTGATATATATATATATATATATATATATATATATATATATATATATATATATATATATATATATATATAGAGAGAGAGAGAGAGAGAGAGAGTGATATATATATATATATATATATATATATATATATATATATATATATATATATATATATATATATATATATATATAGAGAGAGAGAGAGAGAGAGAGAGAGAGAGAGAGATAGGGAAGTGGAGAGCGAGATAGAGAGAGAGAGATAGGGAAATCGAGAGAGAAAGAGAGATAGCGAGAGTGAGATAGAGAGAGAGAGAGAGAGAGAGAGAGAGAGAGAGAGAGAGAGAGAGAGAGAGAGAGAGAGAGAGAGAGAAATAGAGAGATAGAGAGTGATATATATATATATATATATATATATATATATAGAGAGAGAGAGAGAGAGAGAGAGAGAGAGAGAGAGAGAGAGAGAGAGAATTAACTAGAGATAGCTATAGAGGTAGAGAGAGAGATAGATAGTAGATAGAGAAGAGAGAAAGAGAAAGAGTTAGGTTGTTGGCTGACCAATTGTGTGAAAAGAACAGAAACTCTCTCTATCTCTCTTTCTCTCCCTCTAGAAGAAACTGTGGAACTAAAAGAGGCAAAGGGGTTTTGCCCGCTACATGCATTGCCATGTACACGCGGGAGTGCACGTATGTGACTACCCATATAGGATTTGACCAATAAAGACGAGATTTTGACCCGGTGGTCCAGATCTCCGTACACCTCTGGACCGAGGTGTACGGAGATTGGGCAAGACTAGAGAATGCGAGGTAGTTTACATTGTGAGGAGTATATATATTAAAACAACATTCATAATCATTGTAGATGGAAACGTCATCAACTAACATGGAGGGAAAGATTGCATGCTCGTGCACGCTCTGCAAGTATCAAATCCTGCGCAAGCGTAGGATATGTAATGAGCATGTGCACAAGTACGAGGAGTTTGCTAGAAAAACCGTACAGAATCTACGATATGACTCCTACGGAACGGTCATTGATTTTCACGACATAGCACCTACATCTGAGAGAGAGAGAGAGAGAGAGAGAGAGAGAGAGAGAGAGAGAGAGAGAGAGAGAGAGAGAGAGAGAGAGAGAGAGAGAGAGAGAGAGAGAGAGAGAGAGAGAGAGAGAGAGAGAGAGAGAGAGAGAGAGAGAGAGAGAGAAAGGATTATGCGTGAAGGTCCGACCAATATAGAGCCAAGGATGGAAGCAACTTAAGGGCTTACAGACAGAAGACGGCGGCATGGAGGAGATGTTGGATTCCTTCTTCCAGACAAGCGAGAAGAACGCTAACGAAGCAGCGCCAGAAGCCGTGCACCTATCTCCTGAAGACATGTTGAGGAAGTTGGTACGTTAACCAATCTATGAAGGCGCCAAAATATCTGTGCTTTGTACTTGTCTGGTGTTTTTGAATCTTCAGTCAATGTACGGGTGTTCAGATGCAAGCGTCACTGCTTCATTTAGGTACGTAATTTACAAAAGATATTTTCCGATTGCAACAGTGACATGCTTGGAGAGATTTTTAATTTAATGTGGCTTAAACAGGTTGTTGCGGGAGCAACTTCTCCCGGATGGCAATGAAATGCCCCCCTCCAGGCCATACGCAAAGCAACTTCTGACCTCAGTTGGCTTGGACTACAACAAGATTCATGCATGTCCAAATGATTGCATTCTTTTTTGCAATGAATTTGCAGATTGTCTGTCATGTCCTAAGTATGGAGCAATGCGCTACAAACAAGATGCAGTTGGCGAGACAGTACCAGCTAAATTGTTGTGGCATTTGTTGAGATGTCGAGCTCTACACCTTGAGCTGGCATCCACTACGGGTCTTGGCCGCTTACTGCATTTACTCACTGGCGCGTTAGGTGACCGACACGGAGGATCTCTGCCAGTGATTCTACAGCTGGACTACACTTATAGTGCCAGCCTAGTACGCTTCTAGCGAGTTCACACTTAGTGACCGCATGTACATATGTGCTACTTTTCAGCTTTAGCACTTAGTCATTTTGTACTCTCTTTTTTGAGAAGAAGAAGAAGAAGCTTTCCATCTCTGTGTGCTTTGTGCTTGCCTTGTGTAGCTCTCTTGCATCCTCATTCTTTACATGGTATCAGAGCCTGGTGCAGGCAAGAGAGGCTAAGAGAGCAAGAGCATCACAATCCCTTTGTTCGCAATCCACGACCAGATGCCGAAGGCGCCTCGCGCAGCGAAAAAACTTTTAGGGGTTTTTCGCACAAGTTTCTGAACAGGTCTCCAAAGTGCAGTATACAAAGATTTACTGTACAAGTACAGTGGTTGTGAAACGCTTGATTGTGGACACTCGTTGAGTGTAGAAAGCGTTACAGGAACCACGATAGCAGGTTCAGCAGATTTGCAGGTTTTTGCAGATTGCAACTATTTTGTCTTAGTGCTTCAAGATGTCTGACGGTTTCAGTCAGATTGTTACTGAGAAGCTTGAGAAAAATAACTACCATGCATGGAAGTTCAGAATAACAAATTTCCTAAAAGGAAAAGGTTATTGGGACTATGTAGAAGGAGACAATGAAAAGGAACCAGAGATTCCCGAGGCAAATGCTACAGCAGAACAAAGAAAAGCTTTGAGGGACTGGCAACAAGGCCAGAGCAAAGTGATGTATTGGCTGTCTATGAGCATCACAGATGGCATGATGGGCTATCTACAGGATGCTGAAACCCCCGCCATTGCATGGAGAAACTTAGGCAGAGTGTTCGAGGTGAACACCAAGGCCAGGAAGCTTCAACTAAAGTCGGAGCTAAATCAGGTTAAGAGGAACAACCTCTCAATCAATGATTATGCCTTGAAGATCAAGAGTATCATTGAGGCTCTTGGATCTATTAAAGTGTCAGTGGAAGACGATGACATTATCCGTGCATGCTTGGATGGTCTAGGAGATGAGTATGTACATTTTAGGTCTTCCATGAAAACAAGAGACGACATCCCCGTGTTCCAAGATTTGATTTCTATGCTTATTCTTGAGGAGAAGAACCTTGACACATCTTCTTCTCATGGCAGAAATAATTCTGAACAGGCCTTCTATTCTAACTCCAACAGAGGTAGAGGTAGAGGTCGTGGTCGAGGCCCAAGGGGTTGCAGGGGCCAATTTCTGGAAGGTCAATCAAATCAAAACAATACAGGTGGCAGGGGAAACCAGTCTCAAGGCAGGGGGAGTCAAAAAGGTCGTGGTGCAGGATCAAGCAGGCAGCAACATACTCGAGATAGTAGAGAATGTTGGACTTGTGGTGAAAGAGTTCACATGTCACGTGACTGTCCAAAGGGAAAAGCAAGTAGAAAGAGAGAAAAGGGCAACTATGCATCTACTAGCAGAGATGCAGATGACAACAAAAACGAGCGCATGTTTGTTATGCAGCATGTAATGAATACAATGACTGCAGAGAATTCCACCCAAGATGATGTTTGGTATGTGGATTCAGGTGCCTCTAACCACATGACGTCTCGTGGAGAGTGGTTTAGAGATATGCGCAAACCAGATGTGTCAGGCTATGTGCAGACAGGAGATGATACAACTCACCCCATTGCTCATGTAGGGGACATACCTCTAAATACGAAGAGTGGGAAATCAAAGTACTTAGCAGATGTACTTCATGTCCCAAACATTACAAAGAATCTTGTTTCTGTTGGACAAATGGTTGAGCAGGGTTTGCAGGTTCGCTTCAATCCAAATGGCTGTTATGTAGAAGATTTCCAGAATGGCTGTAAGCTGATCACAGAGAGCAAATGTGTGGGCAGAATGTTTACGCTGAATGTAGACATGCCTGAGGTAAAAGCTGCATTATTTGCACAGGGCACAGGTGTTGTGGCTGATGTTGACATTTGGCACAAACACATTGGCCATGTCAATGAGCAGAGATTGCGCAGCATGCAATCAAAACAGATTGTAAAAGGTTTGCCCAAATTCAAGGTGGATGGTATGCATAAAGTGTGTGCAGCATGCCAGTTTCGAAAACAGTCAAAGGGCTCATTTCCACATGAGCGCAATGTATGTAAAAGGCCACTTGAGGTGGTGCACACAGATGTTTGGGGTCCAACCGATACTGCAAGTATGCATGGTTGCAGGTATTATGTCTCTTTCATTGATGACCATACAAGGAAAGTATGGGTCTACTTCATGCGTAACAAAAGTGAAGTGTTTGGTCACTTTCAAGACTTCAAAGTCATGATTGAGAAGGAGACAGATATGCAAATCAAGACATTGAGGTCAGATGGAGGGGGAGAGTACTTCTCCAATGATTTTTCAGATTTTCTGCGAATGCATGGTATACACAGGCAGTTTACATGCAGATATACTCCACAGCAGAATGGGGTCGCAGAAAGGAAAAACAGGCACATTGCAGAGGTTGCACGTGCATTGATGAATGAGAAGAACATGCCTCATCATTTTTGGGCTGAAGCTGTAAATACAGCTGTGTACATTATGAACAGGACACCTACAGCTGCGGTGCATGATGTAACACCTGAGGAAAAGTTTACAGGTACAAAGCCTGATTTGGCACACTTGAAAGTGTTTGGTTGCATAGCTTACATGCATGTACCAGATGAGTTGCGTAGGAAATTGGATCCTAAAGCAGAGAAATGTATTCTTGTGGGATATTCCCTTGAACAAAAGGGGTACAGGTGCTACAATCCTACTACACGAGAATTACGAGTGAGCAGAGATGTAGTCTTTGATGAGATGAGCAGCTTGTACAGTAATGCACATGGCACTATTGGGGCTGATGTAAAAGATGATGTGGTTGTACAAAATGTGAGGCCACAGTCACAGGTTTTGAGTGGACCACAAGAGTCCTCTTCTCGTGGCTCTGTTGAGAAACCATGGAATGGTAGACTACGTACGCAGGTTACTCCACCAACAGGTACAGGGAATGTATCACGAAAAGGAAAGGAAAAGGTTGATGAACCTCCCTTTATGGTTGATGCATCATCAGGTTTTTCACATGTAGACATGGATTCAGATGGTTCTGAACAAAGTCTTGATGAGGAATTTGGAATTCCGACTGTCAGGACACCTGGTGTAAGGAAAGTACAAGAAGATGCTAGAGGGCAAAGGAGTGACCAAGGACCGCGCAGATCTAATAGAGTCAAAAATCCAGTTCAGAAATTGACTTATGATGGGTATCTAGCGCATCACCAAGCCTACATGGCTAAGGTGATACAGGATGTGGAGCCCACATGTTTTGAGGATGCAGTTGGAAATGTGCATTGGGATGATGCAATGAATGAAGAGATGGCTGCATTGGAAGCAAATGACACATGGGAGTTGGTGCCATTGCCAAGTGGCAAGAAAGCTATTGGCTATAAATGGGTGTATAAAACCAAGCATAAGGTTGATGGTAACATTGAGCGTCACAAGGCAAGGCTGGTCGCAAAGGGTTATGCACAGACGTATGGCATAGACTATGAGGAGACCTTTGCTCCAGTGGCAAAGATGACGACTGTGAGAGCTGTCATAGCAGTGGCTGCATCTAGAGGATGGATTATGCATCAAATGGATGTAAAGAATGCATTCTTGAATGGTGAGTTGCAAGAGGAAGTGTATATGGATCAGCCACCTGGTTATGTCGATCCAGGTTACCCAGATTATGTATGCAGACTTCTCAAAGCTTTGTATGGTTTGAAGCAAGGCTCTAGAGCATGGTATGACAGGATTGCCAAGTATCTTGTCAGTATTGGTTTTAGGAGAGCTCATGCTGATCATTCACTCTATGTACGTGAGAGTGATGTGGGGATTGTGGTCATTACCATATATGTAGATGACCTTATTATTGTTGGTGACAATGCTATGGAGATTGACCATGTGAAGGGTCTTCTCAAACAGGAGTTTGAAATGAAAGATTTGGGCGAGTTGCGCTACTTTCTTGGCATTGAGGTGATCAAGACTCCAGAGGGTGTATGGCTGTCACAGAGACAATATGCTTTGGACATGTTGTCAAAGTATGGTATGGCTGATTGTAAGCCGATTTCCATTCCCTTGGATGTGAATGCAAAGCTGAGCGCAGAGAAGGGTGATGTTGTTGAGGATGTCAATATGTACAGGAAGATGGTGGGTAGTCTAATCTACTTGACTATCACAAGGCCAGACTTGAGCTACACAGTAGGCTTGGAGAGTCAGTTCATGCAGCTTCCGAGGAAGACACATTTGGATGGAGTACGACGCACACTTAGGTATGTGCAAGGGACTCTTGACTACGCATTGTTCTATGCAGCAGATGCACCATTAGCATTGTATGGGTATACAGATGCAGATTGGGCAGGTAGCATTGTTGATAGGAGATCTACGAGTGGCTTCATGTTCTCTTTTGGGAGTGCTGCTGTTACTTGGAGCTGCAAAAAGCAGCCTACGGTTGCTTTATCGAGCACAGAGGCCGAGTACAGAGGTGCAGCAGTTGCTGTGTGCGAGGTAGCTTGGCTACGCACATTACTTGAGGACTTGGGAGTGCAGGTGGACCAGCAGATTGTCATTCATTGTGACAACCTCAGCAGCATGCAGCTGGCTAGGAACCCAGTGTTCCATGCTAGGACCAAACACATAGAGGTCCATTACCACTACGTTCGAGAGCGAGTGTTGGCAAGCGACATCGACTTGGTCTACGTCAACACAGAGGAGCAAATAGCGGATATCTTTACCAAGGCCCTCGGAGCTTAGAAGCTTCGACGTTTCCGGACTATGCTTGGACTCTGCGACATGCAGAGCTCGAGGGGGAGTGTTGAGATGTCGAGCTCTACACCTTGAGCTGGCATCCACTACGAGTCTTGGCCGCTTACTGCATTTACTCACTGGCGCGTTAGGTGACCGACACGGAGGATCTCTGTCAGTGATTCTACAGCTGGACTACACTTATAGTGCCAGCCTAGTACGCTTCTAGCGAGTTCACACTTAGTGACCGCATGTACATATGTGCTACTTTTCAACTTTAGCACTTAGTCATTTTGTACTCTCTTTTCTGAGAAGAAGAAGAAGAAGCTTTCCATCTCTGTGTGCTTTGTGCTTGCCTTGTGTAGCTCTCTTGCATCCTCATTCTTTACATCCCTATTATTCCTAGGATAAAAAGCATGTTTCGTTGTGGTTCCATTGCAAAGTTGATGCGGTGGCATTTTACGAATAGATCCACTGACGCAACATTTAGGGTGCCCGCCGCTGCTAATTCAAAGGCTTGGAGGCACATTGAAGATACCTGGCCACATTTTAAGAGTGAACCACGCAATTTGAGTTTGGGCATGGCAATGGATGGAGTCAATCCATTTGGCTTGAGAAGCTCGTCATGGAGCACTTGGCCTGTGTGCCTTATCAATTACAACCTCCCGCTGTGGCTTGCCATCAAGAAGGGTCATTTGATATTAAGCTTGATTGTACCTGGTAAGTTCAAGGCAAAAAACATGGATGTTTATCTAGCCCCACTAGTTGACGAGCTCCAGGAGTTATGGCATGGGATCAACATAGCAGATGCGGTTGAATCAGTAGGACAACAGCATGCAAGGATCCATGGACTTCTTATGTGGACTATGCATGATTGGCTAGGATACGGAGAAGCTTCTGGTAATGGTTCTTGATTTACAAAATTCTCGCTATTCTCAAGCACTTTGCCTTGGCCTGATTCATGCTTTAATATATGCAGGGCTAACAACTTCGGGATACAATGCATGTCCAATTTGCGGGCAGTCTTTGGATGTGTGCTATTCTGCCTCTCTTCAAAAGACAATTTATCAAGGCCACCACCGTTATCTTCCAGATGGCCATCACTTGCGCGAAGGTTAGCTTGGTCGCGTGGAATGTCGTCCTATGCATGTACAAGAGTGGCGTCGTCGATGGGAGGAACATGAGGGGCAACCTGTTCCAGGAATGAAACGTTTGTCCATTATCCATACGTTGCCATACTGGGGTGATCTACTAATTAACCATTTGGTGGATCCAATGCATATATTCAAGAATGTGGGAGAGCTCCTCTGGAAGACAATCATGGGAATGAAAGACAATCGACCTTCACGAGATGATTTGCAGTCAGTTGGAAAGATGCCAGAGCTGTGGCCTTTCACCAATGCAGCTGGCCAAACAAAACTTCCAAGAGAGCCATGGGTATTGCTAAAAAGCGTAGAACGACAAGTTAAAAGGGTGATTTCAGAGTTCAAGACACCAACAGGATATATGCGATGTCTCAAGACAACATTCACTCGTGACGATCAACTATCAAGATTGAAATCGCACGACTGGCATAAGTTCTTGCAATTCATTCTTCCAATTGCGATCAAGGGGTGTTTAACGGAGGAAGTGCGGACCTGCATATACAAGATTTCAGAGCTAGTGCGGTGGATCTCTTCCAAGGTATGGTAGAGGAAGCTGACAGACATACGAGGGATGACGCAGACGAGGCATAATTGACACTTGTAGATGAAGATGCAATGGATGAAGACAATCTGCCAGAACAAGTTGGGGCAGAGTTATGTTTGCAATTAGAGATAGACAATGATACGGTGGAAGATCTTATTGATGATGCCTCACTCGTCGAGGCCTAGGCCTGTTAAGTGTTTTTGTGAAGACGTTGATTTAAAATTAAGCTTAAAGTTAATTTAAACAAAGGTGTTCTTACGCTTTATTTTACTTTCTTTGTGTAGGACTTTAGTATGGTAGACCAGTTTCTAGATCCCGCTTCTATGAGTGTAGATGCATTTATGGGCTTTGTCACACAGATGACACCCAGTCAGATGGCAGAGCCGTCTCAGTACTGGGTAGCCAGAGGCAGGGGTACTACGCCTCCGGGCTTCACACCCAAGGGTCCGACGCCTATGGGGGGGGGGGGGGGGGGGGACACCTACGGGTACGACGCCTACGAGGTCTCCCATCACGGCCGCTTCGACACCTAGGGGTGCGGCAGAGGCGGGTGCGTCCTCATCTCCACAGCACAGGCGCACTCTCCGATCTCGGCAATCGTCAGGTGGAGGTGGTGGTTGTTATGGAGGAGGGTCCAAGATGCTTCGACCCCTCCTCACTCACGACCCCCCTCCTACCCAGGCACACCTCTCGACACACCTCTTGGCACACCTCGGAAACCTTGGGGGGCACACGATCCTAGTGACTCCAAGCTCTATACTGTACGGGTAGATGGTTCTGTTGACATGGATAGAGTCAGGACTGAGATGAGATAGCACATTCACCAGCTCGCGGAGCTGCAGTTTTCGACCAACATTCTGACGCCTTGGCCTGACCAGGATGAGGACAAAATCTATTATATAGTGGAGACCATCGTGAGAGAGTACTGTTGGGATTAAAGCCCAAGTGGCCTCTTATGCGGATATGGCCGGCCGCCCGCCTAACTCACTTACCTCTAACTCTTTGTATATACTAACTTATACTTTGTGAATACTAAGGTATTGGGAGATAACCCTTCTAACAGTTCTCTGCGTACTGTACTATGTAAGCTCACTGTGTGTGTGTGTGTGTGAGAGAGTCGACCCACGCTCCGCTTCGCGACTTCAATTGGTATCAGAGCCTTGGTTCAGTGCGGATTTGCGCAATCGCGCGCGCGCGCACTTTTTTGGCAGATTCTGGATCCGGAGTTCGAAAATTCACACTCGGCGTTCCGGGAGAGTTTCTAGCAGGTGACCTGCGGTTTTACCCCCCTTTCGAAGCCGTTTATGCCCTCAGAATTTCGTTCTGAGCACTACAACAGAAGATAGATTTCAGCCGCAAAGAAATCCGTCTTGTGTAGATTGACAAGCAGGAGGTGGTCGACATCAATATCGACATCGACATACATCACTTATTCGTCTTCAGAGCATCATCTATAGACCAGGTACACATATATATCATCAGATATATATATTGCAGTCTGCATTGCTACTTCTTGTGCTTGCCAGGTTCCAGGGGAGGTGTGGCCATACGACGGCTTGACACCACTGGCATGTATTGCAGATTGATGTACTGTGATTGTGGGTCTGCTAGTTGTGAGTCACACTAGCAGACAGACCGTCGCAGCGGTCATAGGACAGTGATTGGTCTATTATAGGATGTATGCTAGTTCTGGGCAGTTTGCTGAGCCATCTGAGAGGGTCGTGTGTGAGGTTTTTTGAAGCCAAGCACTGGGGGCTGGGTTACCCAGTGTGAGGTGGATTAGGTTGCTGGAGTTCCCCTCTACACGCATCCTCTTCGGCGACTTTTATCCCTTAGGATGTATGAATTTGTGTAGACACTGGATTGCATCTTATGCGTCAGGCCGTTGAGGCATTGTTCAGGGTTCAGTCTTGAGACAGATACAGGTTCTGTCATCGCCCAGAGAGGAGACAGTGTATGCTTACAGGATTTGTCACTGGTCAGCTATTTATGATTGTTTTTTGAGCTATCTTTTGGTTCCCAGAGCTCAGTTTACAGGGGAGACTCTGTCAAAAATTTTCAAAATACTGACAGTTCCTGAGGAGAGGTATTCAGCTTGTTGATTACAGCTTGTTTACTGTGTACAGAGGCCAATTTACAGGGGAAACTCTGCCGGATTTTTCTCAGGAGTAAATAGTTTGGCAGATATGGCATCTTCTCAAAGTGAGACTCTTTACAACATAAAGAAGCTGGATGGCACAAACTTTCCATTCTGGAAGAAGCAGATTTGGCAGGTTTTGGTGCAGAAAAAACAAGTGAAGCCACTGAAGCTCAAAGGGGAGAGACTAGAATTTATGGCTGAAGATGAGTGGGAAGAGCTTGACGAGTTAGCTTGTTCCACAATCATGCTGACACTGGCAGAAAATGTTTACTTCAACGTAGCAGAAGAGACTACAGCGTATGGCGTATGGCAAAAGCTATGTGATATGTACGAGAAACAAAGTGCTGCTTCTCAGATTTACTGGCTCAAGAAATTGGTGGATTTGAAGATGAAGGAAGGGACAGCCATGTCAAATCATCTGAATGAATTTCACACAATTTTCAGCCAGTTAACAGCACAGGAGATAGTCTTTCCAGATTCAGTGAAGGCTATGTTTCTCTTAATCACTTTGCCAGACAGTTGGGATACTTTTCGTACAGCGTTAAGTAATTCTATCGCGCCAGAAGGTCTTACGAGTGCCAATGTAGAAGGCAGCTTGCTCACAGAGGAAGTGAACAGGAAGAACATTGACAAAGGCAAAGGCAATAGTGCTTTGGTCGTTCGAGGGAGACAACAGTTTAAAGAGAAGAAGGGTAAGAAGGCACAAAACCAAAGTAAGTCTCGTGATTCGAAGTCAAAGGATGACATAGAATGCTACCATTGTGGGAAGAAGGGTCACATGAAGCGAGACTGTACGAAGTGGAAACAAGAAAAAGGAAAAACAAAGAGTTCTGAGCAAGATGAAAAGAAGAGTTCAGTGAAGATTGAAGAGGTGAATGTCACAGGATCTTGTTCAGACAGTGATTTTGGTATAGCAGCTGGTGACATATTCCTTACAAGCAATCTTGATTCTGTTTTCTTGACTGCAGAGGATGGACATGCTATGAGTGATTGGATTATCGACTCAGGGGCATCTTTACATGTTTCTCCGCACAAAGAGTGGTTTACATCATATGTGGCTACTAAAGATTATGTCAGACTTGGCAATGAGCAAGTTTGTGACATACTTGGAGTGGGAGATGTGCAGTTGAAGTTTCAGAATGGCTCTTCTTTATGGCTCAAGAATGTCAGACATGTTCCAGCAATCCGAAAGAGCTTGATTAGTACAGGGAAGTTGGATGATGCGGGTTATGTGACAGTTTTTGGGAACAGCGCTTGGAAGATCTCCAAAGGTTCGATGACTGTAGCACATGGCACCAAGTCAGGAACTCTGTACACTTTACATGTTTCAGAGGTTAAAAACCATGTAATTAATGTGATTGAGCAGCCAAGTGTGTCACTGTGGCATCGTAGGTTGGGACATATGTCAAAAAGAGGAATGGAAATACTTTCTCATTATGGTTATTTGCCTGGCTTTTCATTTCAAGATTTCGAGTTTTGTGAGCATTGTGTTTATGGTAAGCAAACACAGGAACCGCACAGATCAAAGAGGAATCGTAGGGACGAACGGTTAGCTCTTGTACACAGTGATCTATGCGGACCAATGCCTAGTTTGTCACTAGGGGGAGCAGCGTACTTTTGTACATTCATAGATGACTATTCTCGCAAAGTATGGGTTTACTTCTTGAAGCACAAGGATGAGGTGCTCAAGGTCTTTAAGACATTCTTGCAGCTGGTGGAGAATCAGAGTGGTCAGAAGCTGAAGTGCTTGAGAACTGACAATGGTGGAGAGTACGTTTCCAAAGCTTTTCAAGACTTTTGTGAAGCAAAAGGGATTAAGCGGGAACTTACTGCACCATATAATCCTTCACAGAATGGGGTTGCAGAACGTATGAATAGGACCATACAAGACAAGGTCAGAAGCATGTTGTCAAATGCTGAGTTGCCTGATGGATTTTGGGCGGAAGCAGTGGCTACAGCAGTCCATTTGATCAACAGGTCTCCTAGTAGGGTTCTGGATAAGAGTGCAGTGGCCGAGATGCTATGGACAGGCAAGGAACCTTCGTATAAGCATCTCAGAGTCTTTGGTTGTGAAGCTTATAGCCATATTCCTAAGGAGTTCAGAAATAAGTTAGAACCAAAGAGCAAGAAGTGTATATTTCTTGGCTACGGAGAATCGGGCGAGATGGGTTACCGGCTTTGGGATCCTGAGTCCAGAAAGCTTATTCGTAGCAATGATGTGCATTTCAATGAAGCCAAGTTTCACGCTAAGCCAGAGAAGACAGAGGAGATCAGAAGAGTTGTCTTCAGGGAAGATGGACCTAGTGCTAGCACACCAAGACAGCATGGTCAGGCTCAGGAACAGCCTATAGTGGCTAGAGAGGCAGAATCAGTTGTGGTGAGACGTTCTGAGCGTGTCTCCAAACCACCTGATCGTTATGCGCCATCTCTAAATTATGTCATGCTCACAGATTGCGGAGAACCATCTTGTTACAAGGAAGCATTACAAGTGGTTGACTCGAAAAAATGGCAGTAGGCCATGCAGTCAGAGATGACAGCTCTGCATAAAAACCAGACATGGAATTTGGTTAAATTACCACAGGGCAAAAAGGCTCTACCTTGTAAATGGGTTTACAGGTATAAGATCACCGCTCATGATAGTCAGCCAAAGTACAAAGCAAGGCTTGTTGCCAAGGGCTTTAAGCAAGAACAAGGCATTGACTTTGATGAAGTCTTCTCTCCAGTGGTCAAGATGACTACATTGAGATGCTTTCTTGCATTGGTTGCTATATTGGATTTGGTGTTGCACCAAATGGATGTCAAGACAGCGTTCTTGCATGGTGATTTAGATGTGGAAATTTACATGCAGCAGCCAGAAGGGTTTGTTGAGAAAGGCATGGAACATTTGGTATGCCAGTTGTTAAAGAGTCTTTATGGCTTAAAACAATCACCGAGGGCATGGTACCATAAGTTCCACCAGTTTATGCTTTCTCAAGGCTACAAACGTAGTGAGTTCGATCACTGTCTATATACAAAGAAGGCTAAGGATGGCAGTTGGCTGATCCTTATTTTGTATGTGGATGACATGTTGATTGCTGGCAAACACTTGAAGGAAATTTCAGCTTTGAAGTCAAAGATGGCAAAATCGTTTGACATGAAAGACATGGGTGAGGCAAGTCATATACTTGGTATGCGCATTGAGAGAGACAGATCAAAGAAGCTGATTTGGTTATCTCAAACAGAGTATATTGACAAGGTTTTGCAACGTTTCAATATGGAGAAGGGAAAGGCATTGAGTGTTCCATTGCCACCATATGTGAAACTTAGCAAATAAGATTGTCCTGTGTCTGAGGAAGAAAAGGCTGAAATGGATAAGATTCCATATGCGTCTGCAGTGGGTAGTTTGATGTATGCAATGATTGCTACACGTCCGGATATTGCATTTGCAGTGGGAGTGGTTAGCAGATATATGTCAAATCCCGGAAAGAAACATTGGGAGGCAGTGAAAGGTATCATGAGATACTTAAAACATACAAAGAGTATGCGCATATGCTATGGTAGTCAAGATTTGAGTGTCAGAGGATACACTGACTCAGATTATGCAGGAGACTTGGATAAGAGGAGATCTACATCAGGCTATGTCTTTACATTGGCTGGAGGTGCCATATCATGGCGATCTCGATTACAAGATTGTGTTACGCAGTCTACTACAGAAGCTGAGTATGTTGCAGCAAATGAGGCATGCAAAGAAGGTATTTGGCTTGGTAGATTGGTTGCAGACTTGGGAATCAAAGTAGATATGCCAGAGTTATATTGTGATAGTCAAAGTGCTATACAATTGGCAAAGAATCCAGTGTTCCATTCGAAGACTAAGCATATTGATGTCAAATATCACTTCATTAGGGAAGTACTTGAAGACAAGCAGATACAACTGCTGAAGATCCACACCAAGGACAATCCTGCTGATCTACTCACAAAGGGACTTCCAGGAGAGGGCTTTGTGCATTGTCGTGAGTTATTGGGCATTGGATAGATGGCAGCCATGTAAATCTTTGTACATTTATGTTCATAGATTTACAGTTACTTAAAGTGCCACATTGGACTTTAAGTGGGAGGTTGTTGGGATTAAAGCCCAAGTGGCCTCTTATGCGGATATGGCCGGCCGCCCGCCTAACTCACTTACCTCTAACTCTTTGTATATACTAACTTATACTTTGTGAATACTAAGGTATTGGGAGATAACCCTTCTAACAGTTCTCTGCGTACTGTACTGTGTAAGCTCACTGTGTGTGTGTGTGTGTGTGTGTGTGTGTGTGTGTGTGTGAGAGAGAGTCGACCCACGCTCCGCTCCGCGACTTCAAGTACCAGCCTGCTCCGGGTTCAAAGGATGTTCCGAGGAGGTGGATGAAGGGTGTTGCACGAGACACCGTGAAACATCGAGCGACGAGATGCAGCTCGGAAATCTTTTAGGACCGGCTCGCCGAAGCCTTTGGGCATCCCACACGAGACGTGGCAGCAGATCAGGGAGGATGAGCGGACAACGGACATGCGGTTCAGACAGCAGCATCAGGCTGCGCAGATACGACAGATGACCAGGGGGACATCTCATCTTGGCAGTGGAGGCTTCGACACCTTTCACTATGAGTTTGTAAGTTTCCAATCCAATCCTAGCTATGGCATTCTTTTAAACGTGATGAATCATGTATTTTTATACTTTGATTTTTGTATAAAAGCAGAATCTTGCGATGCATCGAGCCCCGACACGCCAGCAGGAGACAAATGGATATCGTAGAGGTATCTATGAAGTATTGAATGATCTTGATGCTTCAGGAGAGCCTATAGACTGGGAGGCCTTAGAGTCTCGCTGATCGATTGAGGTGAGACGTTAATATGTGTGAGTTGATTTAATTAAATAAGTATATGTGAAGTAATATCAATACTAATTTTGTGACTTGTCCTATGTGCAGGTTGTGACGCCTAGTCATCAGTGGATTTCATATATATGCTTTGTGAGACACAGACACACTTCTGTGTCTCTTTTCTGTATAGACATATATGGTTATGGTTATTGTTCAAACATGGTTATGGTTATTGTTTTACTTATGGTTATGGTTATTGTCATTGTATAGACATGGTTATTTTTCCTATTCTTGTATAGACATGGTTATGGTTATTGTTTTGTTTATGGTTATGTTTAACTTTCTGGTTATGCTTATGGTTATTGTTTTGTTTATGGTTATGTTTAACTTTCTGGTTATGCTTATGGTTATTGTTTTGTTTATGGTTATGGTTATCTGCATTATGGTTTTGATAAATATGGTTATGTCCGGTTATGATTTTAATTTGGTTATGGTTTTGCACAAATTAAGTTCATTATGGTTATGGTTTTAATTTGGTTATGGTTTTGCACAAAGTTCATTTCATTTCTTTCATTGGCCTTAAATCTCATGTGAGATCCTACATGGATAACATGTAGGAGGCGTATACATGATATGGTTTTTTTTGAAAAGTTTATAAAAACGAAGGGAACTCTGCCGAAATTTCTGAGGGAGCACGGTTGATTTTGGTGTTGCTCACTTTCTTGGGCAGAGGACAGGCAGTCTGGTTGTGGCTATGTCCATCTTTTCACTGGGCACAGGCCAGGCTTCCTATCCTCTGCCCAAGAATTTTTTTTTCTTTTATGGTCATCACAATCTGCGTCGCTAAGCCCGTCGAAATATGCATCGATAATAGTACCTTTCGATGCGTAAATCGATGCATATAGCGACGTTTTTGTAGGGACGCGTATATCGACGGTTTTTTCGACGGGATACGTTGAAACCTGTTCGAGGGCCCCCTTTTTTGTTGTAGTGCACGCACTATATCTGTGGCCATACACCATACCATGGTTGCTTCACAAATCAATTTCCAACAAGGAGCTAAGAGAAATCTTAAGCTCACAGAGAACAAGGACCGTAATAACAAGCCTAAGGGGAAGGACACTGTCTAAAAGTCTCCTAAAGAAAACTCCAACAACAACAAAGCTAAGGGGAAGGGAGTTTATAAAGGCAAAAATAAACTCTCTCTTGAAGACCTAGTGCGTTATCATAAAGATAACCGTTGTTTCAAGTGCGGGAAGCAAGGGCATGCTTATCATGCTTGTCGCCACAAGAATACACAAAATGAGCCTCCTAGAGCTACCTTGGTCAAAATCCACAAAGAGGATGCACACCACAAAGGATCTTCTCTATGCCATGCTTGGGGAAAGGTAAGAGGACATGATGCTTTTATTCTCTTTGACCCTGGTTCTACTCAAAATTTTATATCCACAGTGTTGGCCACCAAGCTAGGAATCCACGCCTATGAGATGGGAGATGTCCTACCCGCTGATGGTGCTTTCAAGGGGTAAGAAACCTCAGCCACTCCCTTAATTGGGAAGTTGAGGCTCCATGTCCATAGCTATGTGTACAAGGAGGACTTCTTTATCTCTCCTCTCAAGCACGTGGATGTAATCCTAGGGGCACCGTGGTTTGATTGCATGGCTGTCAATGTTAAATTTCCTGAAAGCAAAATCTGCTTTAATTTCATAGCAAAAGATATGTACATAGATGCTAAGGAGTTGGGTAACACCATACCCGTTGTACATGCACAAGATTTCAATAAGTCAATAAAGAAGTCTATTTTTGTGTACGTGATTTTTGTTAAAGATCCTCAAAATGAACCTAATGCTTTAGCAAAAGAAAATATAAACAATCACAAGGAATTAGAGTTATCCAATTTTCCCAAGGGATTTCAAGATGTTTTTATTGATGACATCCCTTGTGCACTACCTCCTAAACAAGGCAATGATGACCATGCAATTGAACTTCTTCCAGGAAGTTCACTACCTAATAAACCTCCTTATAGATTTTCTCAAGCTCAACAAGAGGAGATTATGAAGCAAGTGCATGAGTTAGTTGAGAAGATCATGGTTAGGCCTAGTTCATCTCCATTTTGTTCACCCGTGTTATTAGTGCAAAAGAAAGACGGCACATATTGTATGTGTGTCGACTATAGAGCACTAAATAGGATCACTATCAAGAATAGGTTTCCCGTTCCACGGGTAGAATACCTAATTGACAAGATGCAAGGGTCGACCTACTTCGATAGGATTGACCTAAAAAGTGGCTACCATCAAATAAGGATAGTTGATCAAGACATTGTAAAGACCGCATTTTGCACTATGTTTGTTCTTTACGAATACATTGCCATGCCTTTTGGCTTGACCAATGCACCAACCACATTTAATGACATAATCATCTACTCTAATTCATTAGACGAACACAAGCAACATCTCCACATAATAGCTGAAGTCTTATGAGAGAATAAACTTTATATTAATAGAAAGAAAAGTAAGTTTTTCTTACAAGAGATTCAGTATTTAGGTCACATTATCTCTCAAGATGGCATCCAAATGGATCCATCAAAGTTAGAGGTAATAAAACAATGGCCTAATCCAAGGAATCTACATGAACAAGAAGCTTTATAGATATGTGTGCATACTATAGACGCTTCATAGAAAAATTCTCACAAATTGCGGAACCATTGCATTTTTGGAAGGGTCTCTTTGAGAGTTTAGGACAAGGCTAAACTTCTCTTCCGCCTATCACCTGCAAACGATGGCCAAAGTGAAATAGCTAACCTAACAATTCTTGATCTACTAAAAGCCTATGTAACAGAAGTAGATCAAAGGTCCCAATGGAGAAGTACTTACCCTTAGTGGAGTATGCCTACAATAATACTGTACATATCTCCTCAAGAAAAGCACCTTTTGAGGTAATAGAGGAAAAATCCAAAAGTCCCCTGCTACATAAGGTACACGGGAAGATCTTTGCTACAGATGAGTATAGCCGAGACCTACAAGAATTCTTCCAAAAGATTAAGGATGCTATCTCTATCTCACAGCAAAGGCAAAAGGTTGCTTCTAATAAGCACAAAAGAGCCCAAGCTATTAAATAAGATGATTGGGTCTTGCTTAAATTTCCCAAGGCTCAATTAAGGCACATGACGGGCAAGAATCATACGGGACACCAAAAGTACTATGCTAAGTTAGCAAAAAGGGACTATGTTCCCTTCCAGATTCTAAGACCAATCAATGAAATGGCCTATCAGCTCAATTTTCCCAGTCATTGGCTCATACATAATGCTTTCCATGTGAGCGTATTAAAGCCTTACAAAGGAGAGCCACCTCAAGAACCAACTATTGAAGACCCACCGAAGATCGAGGACCAAGAAGAGGTGCTGCAGCCCGAGTCCATTCTGTGACAAGAAGACAAGGCATTGAAAGGCGGTAATATTATCCGAAGGTATCTTATTAAGTTTAAGAACTATCCTTTTAAAGATGCTAAATGGATGCAAGGCATACAATTAAAGGATAACCTAAACCTTGTCAATGCTTACAATGTTTCCCTAGAGTAAGCAAATGTAAAAATGTTTAAAATGAACAAGTTTTTTGTCTTATAAGACTTTCTTTTTCTTTATTGTGCACAAATGTTAAGAAGTATGCATGCTTAAAATCAAGTTTGCGGAGACGACGTCTTCCAAACACAAAGTAGAGCTTGTCACTCTACTATGGAAGATTGATAGGACTAATGTGCAGACATGCTTGTCACTCTACTATGGAAGATTGATAGGACTAATGTGCAGACATGCTTGTCACTCTAATATGGAAGATTGATAAGACTAATGTGCAGACATGCTTGCGGCAACTTAGGCTCTCAAGTGCCAAATGGATTAGTCATGCATTCTCAAACAATGTTGTAGGGTAAAATAGGGATCCTCTACCCGCTAGAAAAACTAATGACTAGGATTTATCTTCTCTACCCCATATTCGAGGACAACTATGATTTCAACACAGAGGTAATGTCATAATAACTAATATCTTATTCTCCTAAACAATTTTCTCATGTTAAATTGATCATTTAATATGGGGAAGTACCAGGGGAGAAAAAGCTAGAATATTGATTAGGCTGGCAGACCGGTCATAGTAGGGATCCAAAGGGAGGGCCATTTGCAAAAGATCAATGTGAATCAATGGGCTTCAAAGACCCTAAGTTTCATCCCATTAAGACTTTCAAAATGCTACGGTTCCAAAATTCAAAGGTAATGTCCAATGGTCAAACCTTAGGGTAAATTGGATGCTTTTGGGTAGACTCAAAAGTCTTCCAAAAACCCCCTCTAGGAGGGGGCGAGCCTTATATGTGGGGGATGAGAGAGAAACACACACACTCTTGCAAGCTCCCTTTACAAAAATGGCATAGTGGATACATGTCAACTCCCTAGCCCAGTTGCCCCCAAGGTGCATTCAAATCCTATTGGATGGCCATAGAGATGGACCAATGAGAATTAGGCTAGAGTAAAATTAGTTTAATTCATTTAAAAACACTTAATAAAAGAACCAATAGAAATTAAGCTCTCTAGAAGACTATTGGGCAGTCTCCCAAGGGGTCCAATGAGCATTCAATAGCCCAATGGCTTGCCTGACTCGTATTGGTTAGAAGACTAAGAGGTCCAATGAGAGTTTAATTGCATTATTTAATTACCTAAATCTCTCACAAAAGGGGAAAGGGGCACACATGTCACAAGGCTATCACTTATGCTTCTTAATTGTCATTGGCTAAGCTTTGTAGGGGCTAATAGGATGCCAACATGAGCAAATAGCAAGAGGGGTCGACCACGAGAGAGAGAGAGAGAGAGAGAGAGAGAGAGAGAGAGAGAGAGAGAGAGAGAGAGAGGGACTGATTTTTGCAAGGCATTATCACACACACACACACTCACACAATCTTGTGTGTGAAGTAAAGAAGACTATCTCTCCTTCTTAAGCTTTAATGGAAATCTCATACATCCACTCTAAGCTTGTGACAAGGGAGGCCTACACCAACAAATTTTGGCTTTGTGATGCAAATCCAAACAAGAGCCAAGCTCCAATGCATGCTCACCTCCTCTACCATGAAAATTACTAAGCTATGCTAAGCTATTATGAGTGATTATATGAAGAGACTTACTTCTTTCTCGTAAGAATACTCCTTCTTCCTCTCGATCTACTCTCATACCCGGCTAGCTCTCACCATCTTTAAAGGCATGTGAGGTCTTGGATCTGAGACCGTGAGGGCATTGATGTTGTGTTTTATAAGTGTGAGCTTGGTGCTTGAAGCCTCCATCTTAATTGCACCAGCAAGTTACTAAAGGAACACAAAGTATTGTATTGTAAAATGTCTCTCTTGATGGGGGAAACCTATAATACAAAGCCTTTTGGAGGGGGGACTGGCTCCATGTAAATCCGGTCCTCAAACGTTGTCAATATCTTAATCTCTCTCTCTCTTTTGAAGTATTGTTCATGCCTATCTAACTAGGTGTTATGCTTTTGTTTCTCTCTCTCCATCCAAGCACTCTTTCTATGCTCATTAGGAACTTATTCTTAATGAAATGCTCACTATGTCTATGTTATTTTCCGCTACACACAAGTTACTAGACCATTAAATGTTACAGGGAATAAATTTTGCTCAAGTGTTTTGACATGTGTTTTCATTAAACTAATATCTAACCAACCCAAATGATTTTATCATATTAAATTGATCATTTAATGTGGAAGAATAGACGGGAACAAGGGTTAGAATATAGACATGTGCTTACAGATCTATCTCAACACGAGGCCAATGATAAAGGGGTCCAAATGAGAGATGATTTTTCAAAGAGCAAGGCTAGCTAATGGAGCTTAAAGACCTTAGGGTTAGATTCATTAAATACCTCCAATGGTTAGTGTTAAAAGTCCTTTGACCTTAGGCAAGCTAGGGATGTGCTTACTAACTAAGGTGCTTGAGCTGGTTAATGACTAAGGTTTGTAAGGTGCTCCATGAATAAGGTGCTTGAGACGCTTGAGGGGTTCCACAAAGTCAACATGATCCCTACTCAAGGGGGGGGGGGGGGGGGGGGGTGAGCCCTCATTGTAGGGGCTACAGAGAGAACACACACACCCTCACACAAGGCAAACTTGGTACAAAGAAAGCATCTAGGATGCTTGTCAATCTCCTCCTCATGTTGCCATTATGGTGTGCCTAAAGCCTATTGGTTGGACTCCCAAGGGGTCCAATGATAATTTAGTTAATTAAATTAATTGTTTATGCATCTATCAAGTCCTCTCTCTCAAAGGGGAAAGGGGGGCACTTGTCCCAACCCTTGTAATTTTTTAAGTGTGAGGAGCAAGGACATGGATATTGTTCTTGTCCCAAAAGAAATGTCCCCAATGAGACTCGTAGAGCTTCCACTATCGAAGCTCCAAAAGAGGATGCTCATTACAAAGGATCACCTCTCTTATATGCTTGGGAAAAGGTAAGGGAACATGATGCCTTCATCTTGTTTGATCCTGGCTCTACTCATAGCTTCATATCAATGGAGTTGGCCACCAAGCTGGGTATTGGAGCTTTTGAGATGGGAGATACTATAATAATTAACAAAAATTTCAAGGGACAGAAAGCCTTTGTTACTCCCTTAATTGGGAAGTTAAGGCTTTTTGTCCAAATTTATGTCGACAAAGAAGACTTTTCCATCTCTCCTCTCCAACATGAGGATGCTATCCTACGGGCTATCATAAAATCTAATATCTAATATCTAATATCTAACCAACCCAAATCATTTTCTCATATTAAATTGATCACTTAATGTGGGAGAATAAATGGGAACAAGTGTTAAGATATAGACATGTGCTTATAGATCTATCTCAACACGGGGCCAATGGTAAAGGGACCCAAATGAGAGATGGTCTATCAAAGAGCAAGGATAAAAAATGGAGCATAAGACCTTAGGTTTAGCTTCATTGAAGACGTCCAATAATGTGTGTAAAAGGCCTTTGACCTTAGGTAAGCTAGGGTTGAGCTTGAGGCGCGGGAACCCGACCCAGCTCGAGGTGCTTGTCCTGCTTGATGACTAAGGTTCTTGAGGTGCTTAATTATTGAGATGCTTGAGGTGCTTGACATGCTTGAGATGCTAGGGTTGCACTTGAGGTGAGAACCCAACCCAATCTTAAAGTGCTTATGAGCCAAGCTTGTGGTGGGAACTGGGCCTATGTATGAGGGGCTTGAGGTGTCAAAAAGTAAAGATTCAATCCCTACAAGGAGGGGGAGAGCCCTACATGAGGGGGGATGAGAGAGAACACCCACACACTCACACAAGGCATGCATGGTACAAAGAAAGAAAAATGGACACTTGTCGAGTTCCTCCTCATGTTGCCCTCATGGTGTGCCTGAAGCCTATTGGTTGGCCATCCAAGGGGTCCAATAATAATTTAGGAGATTTAATTAATTGATTTAGCATTTATCTAGCCCTCTCTCTCAAAAGGGAAAGGGGGACACTTGTCTCAAGGCTACCCTTGCTGCTTGTAATGCCTCGTGCTTGTGATTGGCTAGGCATGGAGGGGTCCAATGATCTTCAAGCATGAGCTACAAGGGGAGGTCAACCCAAGCAAGCTAGAGGGTTGCTTAGGGGGTATACTCACCCACACACACTCACAAACATTCTCATTGTGTGCTATGCAAAGTGCAAGAGCTCCCTCTCCTTCTCCAAGCAAGTAGAGGTTGAGAGACTACACCAACACTCTTGGATATGGAGTGCAAATCCAACCAAGAGCCATGCTTCAATGCTTAAGCTTGCCATGTCCTTCTTCTTCATTACTATGCTATTATGTGTGCTAGAAACAAGAGTTATGATAAACTAATTCTTTATCCTATGAAACGTTTCTTCTTCCTCTTCCCTACCCTCATTCCCTGCTAGCTCTCTCCACCTTCGAAGGTGTTTGAGGTCTTGTGACTGAGGCTTAGGTTAGTTAAAGCTTTCTTCAAGTTTATGTTATGTTTGTGATGCATAAAGCTTTCCATCTTCATTGCATCACCTAGGTCACAAGGAACACAAAGATTGTATTGTAACAAGTCTCTCTTAATGGGAGGAATCATAATACAAATGCCTATTGGAGGGGGGACGGGCTCCACATAAATCCGGTCCTCAACTGTTGTCATGTTCTCTAAATTCTCTCTCTTGCAAAAGTATTGTTCATGCCAAGTTAACTAATTGCTATGATTATGTTGCTATCTTCAATTATGTTCACCCGCTATGCTCACAAAGTCATTTCTCAAAAGTACTCTCATTAATTTCCGCTACTCTCAAATTAAATAGGCCAATTTCATTACATTGGTATCAGAGCATTTGGTTTCTCTTTTCTTGCTTAAGAAGAGAGGTCCTCAAGTAGCCTATAAATGGTTGATGTTGTTAATTATATTAGGGTAAGTGGAACTGGGATCTATTATCGATTTTGTTGAGCCCACTATGTGGGGGATGGTGCACACCTCGGGAGCTTTGGACTTAATAATGGAGTCTTTTTAGACTTGCCTACGGCTTTACTATTATTGAGCTAGCCCTTGGAAACTCTGCTATGTTAGACCTACTCCTCTACTCTCTATACTTAACCACTTCGATCCATGGGTGTAGATACTTAAGAGCCGATTTTCAAAGGCTAAGAGGAGTGGCAACTAAGGTTTTGAATTGCCAAAGCATACACTAAGTACATACATAAATTTTGTTAACATGGGTGACAATAATCAAGAGAGTAGAATAAACATTGATAGCTTTGATTTTGCACATGAAGGTGCTAATGATGATGCTCCCATGTTTGTGAATTATCTCGTCTCACTAGGTTGCGGCAAGCTATGGGCAACCCTGCTTTGCAAGCCGAAGATACTCAACAACTTTGTGCTTATGGAATTTCCCTTCCTCTCCAAGAGGAGAGAGAGCTTAGGAGGCCTCTTGAAGAGACCCCCAAAAGAAGACTCTCTCCCATTCGAGAGGAGGAATCCAAAGAGCAAGAAAGCAATGAAAGTTTAAGTTCCTCTGAAGATGTGGTTCCACGAAGACGGCGGTCTAGACGATCGCCCACTCCTCCCAAGAGGAAAAGATCAACACATAGTCCTTCTCCTCATCACACTGAAAGGCAAGAGAGGAAACAAAGGAAGAAAAGGGCTAGGAAGAGGTCACCCTCTTCTCCTTCTTCTTCACCTTCCTCCTCTTCTGACGAAAGTTATGGTTATTCTCCTAAAGAATACAAGAGGGGAGGACATCTCAAATCATTTCCTGCATGGCGAAGGTCACAAAAGCTAAAGAAGTTCAAGGAAGGAGGAAAGAGTATCTCTTTTCTCACCTATGATGGCACCTTCGGTGCTATCGACAAAGTGTTGGCCTTCATCCAGCAATTTGATGCGGCCTTTGGAGGTGAGGGCTTCACAGAGTCCTCTAAGCTATGCCATGTAGCTATGCACTTCCAAAAATCAGCTCGTAAATGGTGGGCTAGCCTTCGTGGAAATGGTGAAGCCCCAAAGACATGGAAAACTCTACAAGTTTCCATCATCAAGCAATTCCTTGCAAGCGATGCAAAGGACAAAGTGCTTACCGAATGGTGCAGCTTGAAGCTCCTCTTCCATGAGTCTATCCACAAATATGTAGACAAGTTTTGGGATTTACATCTCAAGGATACTGTCTTTCAAAAAATAGACTTTGCCGAGCAAAGGCAACAATTTTGTGCGGGATTACCTGAAGAGATGGCCGAATACATCAACTCTCAATGGCCTGGTACTATTAGCAAAGTAATCCATCACACCATGGTTGCTTCACGCATCAATTTCCATCAAGGGGCTAGACGTAATGTCAAGCCCATGGGAAACAAAGACAAAAATGATGCAAAGGGGAAAGCCAATGTTCAAAATACTTCCCAAGTCAATTCCAACACCAACAACAATCGGTCCAAGGAGAAGGGCGTTTACAAAGGTAAAAACAAACTCTCTCCTGAAGAGCTTGAACCTTTTCTCAAGGACCACTTTCAAGTGTGGGGAGCAAGGACATGGCTATCGTTCTTGCCCCAAGAAGAATACTCGCAATGAGATTCCTAGGGCTTCCAACATTGAAGCTCCAAAAGAGGATGCTCATTGCAAAGGATCCTCACTTTCCTATGCTTGGGGAAAGGTAAGAGAGCATGATGCCTTCATCTTTTTTGACCCTGGCTCTACTCTTAACTTCATATCAATGGAGTTGGCCACCAAGTTGGGCATTCAAGCTTTTGAGATGGGAGATATAGTAGTGGTGGCTGATGCAGCTTTCAAGGGACAACAAGCCTCCGTTACTCCCTTGATTGGGAAGTTGAGGCTTCATGTCCAAAGCTATGTCGACAAGGAAGACTTCTTCATCTCTCCTCTCCAACATGAGGATGTTATCCTAGGGGCACCATGGTTTGATCGCATGGTTGCCAACATGAAGTTCCCTGAAAGGAGAATCTACTTCACCTACAGGGGAAAGAACATGTATATAGATGCTAGTGAGCGTGGTCGCACTATTCCACTTGTAAATCCTCTTGCTTTTGATAAGTCAATGAAGAGCTCAGTTTTTGCGTACATGATTTTTGTCAAAGAGTCTCTAAAAGATACTAATGTTTCATCAAATGTAAATGGTAGGAATCAAGAAGAGTTAGACTTGTCTAATTTTCTAAAAGGATTCCAAGATGTGTTCATCGATGATATCCCTATGGACTTACCTCCAAAACGAGGGGATGATTACTATCGTATTGAGCTCCTTCCCGCAAGGTCACCACCTAACAAGCCTCCTTATCGAGTCTCACAAGCTCAACAAGAGGAGATCATGAGTCAAGTACAAGAGCTGGTAGACAAAGGGATGGTGAGGCCTAGTTCCTCTCCCTTTTGTTTTCCAGTCCTTTTAGTGCAAAAGAAAGATGGTACATACCGTATGTGTGTGGACTATCAGCACTAAACCATATCACTATCAAAAACAGATTTCCCGTACCTCGGGTAGAAGATTTGTTTGATAATCTACAAGGTTCGACCTACTTTAGTAGGATTGACCTTAAGAGTGGCTATCATCAAATAAGGATAGTGGATGAAGATATCTTAAAGACCGCGTTTCGCACAACGTTTGGCCTTTATGAATATCTAGTCATGCCTTTTGGCTTGACTAATGCACCAGCTACGTTCAATCGTTTGATGGGGAAAATTTTTAGACCATACCGCAAATTCACTAGAGTGTTCTTTGATGATATCATCATCTACTCCAAGTCTTTGGAGGAACATAAGCAACATCTCCAAGTGATTTTTCAAGCATTGAGGGAGAACAAGCTTTTTCTCAACCAAAAGAAAAGTGAATTCTTCCTTCAAGAGATTCAATACCTAGGTCATATTATCTCTAAAGTTGGTATCCGAATGGATCCATCAAAGTTAGAGGTAATAAGAGCATGGCCTAACCCAAGAAATCTACATGAGCTAAGAAGCTTTGTTGGTATGTGCGCATACTATAGACACTTCATAGCAAAATTCTGTCAAGTAGCAGGACCACTGCATGACTTAACTAAGAAGAACGTTAAGTTTGTATGGATTGCTAAGGAGAAAAATGCTTTTGGAAATCTCAAAGAGAAGCTTACTTCCCAACCCGTCCTCGTGCTTTCGGATCTCTCAAAGCCATTTGAGGTCCAATGTGATGCTTGTGGTGATTGCCTTGGAGCAGTTTTGCTTCAAGAAGGGCATGCCATAGCATATGAGAGCCGAAGGCTCAATATTGATGAGAACGACTCTTGGGCATTTATGAGAAAGAGATTTTAGTTGTTCTACACGCCCTAGACACATGGAAGCACTAGCTATTGGGGACTCCATTTATCCTACGAACCGACCACCAAAGTCTCAAGTATTTCATGACACAAACCAAGCTTTCCGACAAACAAATGAGGTGGGAAAATTTTCTTTCACAATTTAATTTCCATATTGCTCACAAAGCTAGTAAGCACAATCAAGTGGCCGATGCATTTTCACGATGACCCAAAGTTAATGCAGTGTCTATAGCTACTCACAATGATCTATCCTCTATGATAGATGAGTATGCTACTGACCCTGACTTTAGAGACATAATGTCAGCCCTTCCTTTGGGGAATAAAGAGGAACCATTCACCTTGCAGGATGGTTATCTTCTCCATGGCAATAGTCTATGTGCTACCCATTCCCTTCCTGAGAAAGTTATGTATGAATCCCATGCTCCTCCCTATGCGGGGCATAGAGGTATTCAACCTACTCTCCGAGGAGTAGAGACGTACTTCTATTGGACTACCATGAAAGAGGACATACAAGAGTATGTTTCAAAATGTGTAGTATGCCAAAAGACCAAGTATGATGGAGGGAAGCAACCTGGATTACTCCAGCCATTGCCTATTCCAAATTCACCATGGGAGAGTATATCCATGGATTTCATCTTGGGATTACCCAAGTCTATCCATGGGAATACAGGAATATGGACAATAGTTGATAGGTTTAGCAAGCAAGCACATTTTATTCTTGTCAAAAAGACTATTAAGGCACATCAAATGGCAACTCTCTTCATATCTCAGATTTTCAAGCACCATGGATTACCCACATCCATCGTGTCAGATAGAGATACTAGAATGACCAGTAATTTTTGGAAAGGTCTCTTTGAAAATCTAGGAACAAGATTGAATTTCTCTTCGGCCTATCACCCACAAACAGATGGTCAATGTGAGATAGCCAATCTTACGATCCTCGATCTACTCAAGACTTATGTTACCGAAGTAGATCAACGCTCATAATGGGAAAAGTACTTACCTCTTGTAGAGTATGCCTACAATAATACTGTACATACTTCTACGGGAAAAGCACCTTTTGAGATCATTGAGGAAAGACCTAAAAGTCCATTGCTACTCAAAGTACATGGGAAGATGTTCGCCCCCGCCGATGAGTATAGTTGTGACCTACAAGAATCTTTTCAAAAGATTAAGGAGGCTATATCCATCTCTCAACAAAGGCAAAAAGCTACTGCTGATAAGCATAGAAGATCCTTAATGTTCAAAGAAAATGATTGGGTCTTACTCAAGTTTCCTAAGGCTCGATTAAGGCAAACAACGGGCAAAAATCCTACGGGCCATCAAAAGTATTATGCTAAACTAGCTGAAAGATATTATGGTCCTTTTCAATCTTGAAGCCCATCAATGAGATGGCTTATCAACTCAAGTTTCCACACCATTGGCTCATACAGAATGCCTTTCATGTAAGCCTACTTAAGCCCTACAAAGGAGATCCACCAAACTGAACCAATTATTGAAGACCCTCCCCAAGTTGAAGACCAAGAAGAGGTGCTACAACCCGAAGCTGTTCTTTGGCATGAAGACAAGGTACTACGACATGGTAAGATTACCCGACAATATCTTATTAAGTTCAAAAATTATCCTTTTGAAGATGCTAGATGGATGCAAGGAATACAGATTAAGGATAGTATGAACCTTGTCAATGCTTACAATGCTACATTAGAGTAAAAAAATGTACAAATTTCTTTTAAATGACTCATGTTTTTATCTTATAAGACTAGTCCTCTTTTCAATTGTGCACAAATTTAACTAGTATGCATGCTTAGAATCATGTTTGTGATGACGACGTCTCTCAAACACCAAGTAGAATTTGTCACTCTACTTTGGGAGAATGAAATGGACTAAAGAGTAGACATGCTTGCGGCAGCTATGTCTCCCAAGCACGAAATGGATTGGTCATCCATCTTGGAAAGATGTCGTAGGGTAAAAAGGGATCCTCTACCCGCTAATTAAAATTGACTAATGACTAAGGATTTATCTCTTCTATCTCATAGTGGAGGACGACTATGATTTCAAGAGAGAGGTAATTTCATAAAATCTAATATCTAATATCTAACCAACCCAAATGATTTTCTCATATTAAATTGATCACTTAATGTCGGAGAATAAGTGGGAACAAGTGTTAAGATATAGACATGTGCTTATAGATCTATCTCAACACGGGGCCAATGGTAAAGAGGCCCAAATGAGAGATGGTCTATCAAAGAGCAAGGATAAAAAATGGAGCATAAGACCTTAGGGTTAGCTTCATTGAAGACCTCCAATAATGTGTGTAAAAGGCCTTTGACCTTAGGTAAGCTAGGGCTGAGCTTGAGGCGCGGGAACCCGACCCAGCTCGAGGTGCTTGTCCTGCTTGTCATGCTTGATGACTAAGGTGCTTGAGGTGCTTGACATGCTTGAGATGCTAGGGTTGCACTTGAGGTGAGAACCCATTCCAAGCTTAAAGTGTGTATGAGCCAAGCTTGTGGTGGGAACTGGGCCTATGCATGAGGGGCTTGAGGTGTCAAAAAGTCAAAGATTCAATCCCTACAAGGAGGGGGCGAGCCCTACATGAGGGGGGATGAGAGAGAACACCCACACACTCACACAAGGCATGTATGGTACAAAGAAAGCAAAAGGGACACTTGTCTAGTTCCTCCTCATGTTGCCCTCATGGTGTGCCTGAAGCCTATTGGTTGGCCACCCAAGGGGTCCAATAATAATTTAGGAGATTTAATTAATTGATTTAGCATTTATCTAGTCCTCTCTCTCAAAAGGGAAAGGGGGACACTTGTCTCAAGGCTACCCTTGCTGCTTGTAATGCCTCGTGCTTGTGATTGGCTAGGCATGGAGGGGTCCAATGAGCTTCAAGCATGAGCTACAAGGGGGGGTCGACCCCAGCAAGCTAGGGGGTTGCTTAGGGGGTATACTCACCCACACACACTCACAAACACTCTCATTGTGTGCTATGCAAAGTGCAAGAGCTCCCTCTCCTTCTCCAAGCAAGTAGAGGTTGAGAGCCTACACCAAAACTCTTGGATATGGAGTGCAAATCCAACCAAGAGCCATGCTTCAATACTTAAGCTTTCCATCTCCTTCTTCTTCATTACTATGCTATTATGTATGCTAGCAACAAGAGTTATGATAAACTAATTCTTTATCCTATGAAACGTTTCTTCTTCCTCTTCCCTACCCTCATTCCCTGCTAGCTCTCTCCACCTTCGAAGGTGTTTGAGGTCTTGGGACTGAGGCTTAGGATAGTTAAATCTTTCTTCAAGTTTATGTTATGTTTGTGATGCATGAAGCTTTCCATCTTCATTGCATCACCTAGGTCACAAGGAACACAAAGATTGTATTGTAACAAGTCTCTCTTAATGGGAGAAATCATAATACAAATGCCTATTGGAGGGGGGACTGGCTCCACATAAATCCGGTCCTCAACTGTTGTCATGTTCTCTAAATTCTCTCTCTTGCAAAAGTATTGTTCATTCCAAGTTAACTAATTGCTATGATTATGTTTCTATCTTCAATTATGTTCACCCGCTATGCTCACAAAGTCATTTCTCAAAAGTACTCTCATTAATTTCCGCTACTCTCAAATTAAATAGGCCAATTTCATTACACGGGCACCGTGGTTCAACAGCATGGCTGCCAACATGAAGTTCCCTAAAAGCAGAATCTACATCACCTACAAGGGAAAGAGCATGTATATAGATGCTAGTGAGTCTGGTTGTACTATACCACTTGTAAATCCTTTCACTTTTGATAAATCAATGAAGAGAACAGTTTTTGCGTACATGATTTTTGTCAAAGAGTCCCTAAAAGATCCTATTGTTTCATCAAATATAAGTGGTAGGAATTAAAAGGAGTTACACTTGTCTACTTTTCTAAAAGGATTGCAAGATGTGATCATCGATGGTATCTCCATGGACTTACCTCCGAAGCAAGGGGATGGTGATCATCAAATTGAGCTCCTACCGGGAAGCTCACCGCCTAGCAAGCCTCCCTACTGAGTTTCTTAAGATCAGCAAGAGGAGATCATGAGACAAGTACAAGAATTGGTAGACAAAGGGATGGTGAGGCCTAGATCCTCTCCCTTTTGTTCTCCAGTCCTTTTAGTGCAAAAGAAAGATGGCACATAATGCATGTGTGTGGACTATCGATCATTAAACCACATCACTATCAAAAAAAAAAAATGTACCTTGGGTAGAAGATCTGTTTGATAAGCTACAAGGCTCTACCTACTTCAGTAGGATTGACCTTAAAGGTGGCTATTATCAAATAAGGATATTTAATGAAGATATCCTAAAGACCACGTTTTATACAACGTTTAATATTTATGAATATCTAGTCATACCTTTTGGCTTGACTAATGTACCAACCACGTTCAATCATTTAATGGAGAAAATATTTAGACCCTATCCTAAATTCACTGGAGTGTTCTTTGATGATATCATCATCTACTCCAAGTCCTTGGAGGAACACAAGCAACATCTCTAGGTGTTTTTTCAAGCATTCAGGGAAATCAAGCTTTTTATCAACCAAAAGCAAAGCGAGTTTTTTTCCTTCAAGAGATTCAATACTTAGGTCATATTATCTCCCAAGATGGTATCCATATGGATCCATCAAAGTTGGAGATATTAAAAGAATGGCCTAATCCAAGGAATCTACATGAGATAAGAATCTTTATTGGTATGTGTGCATACTATAGATGCTTTATAGAAAAATTCGCTCAAATAGAAGGGCCATTACATGACTTAACAAAGAAGAATGTTAAGTACTCATGGACTGCTAAAGGAGCAAGATGCTTTTGACAAGCTCAAAGATAAGCTTACCTCCCAACCAGTCCTTATGCTTCTGGATCTCTCAAAGCCATTTGAGGTTTAATGTGATGCTTGTGGTGGTGATGGCCTTGGAGCAGTCTTGCTTCAAGAAGGTCGTGCCATAGCATATGAGAGCCGAAGGCTCAATATGGATGAATAAGTCTTTGGAATTTATGAGAAAGAGATTTTAGTTGTTTTACATGCCCAACACACATAGAAACACTATCTGTTGGGGACTCCATTTATTTTGCAAACAGACCACCAAAGTCTCAAATACTTCATGACGCAATCCAAGCTTTCCGACAAACAAATGAGGTGGGAAAATTTTCTTTTGTAAGTTTATTTTCATATTGCTAACATTGTTGTAAGCACAATTAAGTGGCCAATGCACTTTCATGACAACCAAAAGTTAATGTGGTGTCTATAGCAACTCACAATGATCTATCTTCTATGATAGATGAGTATGCTACTGACCTTGACTTTAAAGACATAATGTCAACCCTTGCTTTGGGTAAGAAAGAGGAACCATTCACCTTGCAGGATGGTTATCTTCTCCATGGAAATAGGCTATGTATTACCCACTCCCTTCGTGGGAAAGTCATGTATGAATCCCATGCTCTTCCCTATGTGGATCATAGAGGCATTCAAACTACTCTTTGAGGAGTAGAGACATACTTCTATTGGCCTACCATGAAAGTGGACATATAAGAGTATGTTTTAAAATGTGTGGTATATGCAACCAGACCAGGTATGATAGACGGAAGTAGCTTGGATTACTCCAGTTATTGCCTATCCCAAATTCACCATGGGAGAGCATATCCATGGATTTTATCTTTTGATTACCCAAGTCTATTCATTGGAATACGAAAATATGGACAATAGTTGACAGCTTTAGCACAAGCAAGCACACTTTATTCCTATAAAAAAAGACTATTAAGGCACACCAAATGGAAACTCTCTTCATATTTCATATTTTCAAACACCATGGATTGCCATCATACATCATGTTAGATAGAGATCTTAGAATCACCAAGAATTTTTAGAAAGGTCTCTTTGAAAATCTAGGTACAAGATTGAATTTCTCTTTGGTCTATCACCCACAAATGGATGGTCAAAGTGAAATAGACAATCTTATGATACTCAATCTATTAAATACTTATGTTACAGAAGTAGATTAACACTCACAATGAGGAAAGTACTTACCTCTTGTAGAGTATGTGTACAATAATATTTTCCATATGTCTACAGGAAAAGCACCTTTTGAAATCATAGAAGGAAGACCTAAAAGTCCCTTGCTACTTAAGGTACATGGGAAGGTCTTGCTTCCAATAAGTATAGCCATGACCTACAAGAATCTTTACAAAAGATTAAGGAGGCTATATCCATCTCTCAACAAAGGCAAAAAGTTGTTGTCTGCTGGCAAGCACAAAAGGGCCTTAAAGTTTAAAGAATGATTGGGTCTTACTTAAGTTTCCCAAGGCTTGATTGAGGCAAACGACGGGCAAAAAATCCTACGGGCCATCAAAAGTATTATGCTAAACTAGAAAAAAGATACTATGGTCCTTTTCAAATTTTGAAGAGAATCAATGAGATGGCTTATCAACTTAAGCTTCTCAACCATTGGCTCATACACAATGCTTTTCATGTAAGCCTACTTAATCCCTACAAAGGAGAGCCACCAAGTGAACCAATTATTGAAGACCCTCCCAAAATCGAAGACCAAGAAGAGGTGCTACAACCCAAAGCTATCCTTCGGCATGAATACAAGGTACTACAACATGGTAAGATTATCTGACGGTATCTTATTAAGTTAGAAAATTATCCTTTGAAGATGCTAGATGGATACAAGGAATATAGCTTAAGGATAGTATGAACCTTGTCAATGCTTACAATGCTACATTAGAGTAAAAAAATGTACATGTTTCTTTTAAATTATCAATCTTTTTGTCTTATAAGACTAGTTCTCTTTTTATTGTGCAAAAATTTAAGTATTATGCATGCTTAGAATCATGTTTGTGATGACGACATCTCTCAAACACCAAGTAGAGTTTGTCACTCTACTTGGGAGAATGAAATGGACTAAAGAGAAGACATGCTTGTGGAAGCTATGTCTCCCAAGCATCAAATGGATTAGTCATCCATCTTGGAATGATGTCATAGGGTAAAAAGGGATCCTCTACCCCCTAAGAAACATTGACTAATGACTAAGGATTTATCTCTTCTACCTCATAGTCATGGACGACTATGATTTCAAGAGAGAGTTAATGTCAAAAATCTAATATCTAACCAACCTAAATTATTTTCTCATATTGAACTGATCATTTAATGTGGGACAATAGACGGGAAGAAGGGTTAGAATATAGACATGTGATTACAGATCTATCTCAACATGGGACCAATGATAAAGGGGTCCAAATGGGAGATGGTTTGTCAAAGAGCAAGTCTAGCAAGTGGAGCTTAAAGACCTTAGGGTTAGCTTCATTAAAGACCTCAAATGGTTAGTGTTAAAATTCCTTTGACCTTAGGCAAGCTAGGGTTGTGCTTGAGGTGGAAAACCGGCCCAATCTTGAGGTGCTTGTCGTGCCTGACTAAGAGACAAAGGTGCTAAGGTGCTCCATGAATAAGGTGCTTGAGGGGATTGAAGTGTTCCATAAAGTCAATATGATCCCTACTAAAGGGGGGGGTGCCGAGCCCTCATTCTAGGGGCTAGAGAGAGAACACACACACCCTCACACAAGGCAAGCTTGGTACAAAGAAAGCATCTAGGACACTTGTCAAGCTCCTCCTCATGTTGCCCTCATGGTGTGCCAAAAGTTTATTGGTTGGCCTCCCAAGGGGTCCAATGATAATTTAGTTAATGAAACTAATTATTTATGAATTTATCAAGTCCTCTCTCTCAAAGGGGAAAGGGGGAACTTGTCCCAAGTCTACCCTTGTTGCTTGATATGCACTAAGTGAGTGCTAGAAGAGGGTGGACCAATCAAGTACAAGTAAGTGCCTGAGGAGGTCCAGTCAAGTGCAAGTGACTGCTAGAAGAGGGGGTCAACCAAGGAATCTAGGGGCTAGCGTGTGTGTGGGGGGTATACTCTCCCACACACACACACACACACACACACACACACACACACACACACACACATTCATTGTGTGAAGTGCAAAGTGAAAGAGTCCATCTCCTTCACCAACCCAGTAGAGAAGTTGAGAGCTTACACCAACACTCTTGGCTACGGAATGCAAATCCAACCAAGAGCCATGTTTCAATGCTTAAGCTTTCCATCTTTTCCATCTTCATTACTATGCTATTATGTATGCTAGAAAGAAGAGTGATGATAAGTGAGGAACTATTTCTTTCTCCTATGAATGTTTCTTCTTCCTCTTCCCTATCCTCATTCCCCACTAGCTCTCTCCACCTTTGAAGGTTTTTGAGACCTTGGGACTGAGTCTAGGGATAGTTAATTCTTTTCAAAAATCATAACTCGTGATGCATGAAGCTTTCCCATCACCTAGGTCAAGGAACACAAAGATTGTATTGTACCAATTCTCTTTTGATGGGAGAATCTATAATACAAAATCCTATTGGAGGGGGGACCGACTCCACATAAATCTGGTCCTCAATTGCTGTCATGTTCTCTAAACTCTCTCTCTTGCAAAAGTATTGTTCATGCCAAGTTAATTGAGTATTATGGTTAAATTGCTACCACTAAATAAGTTCACCCTCTATGTTATCAAAGTAGTGTCACAAAAATTCTTTCTCTAATTCTCCTAATTCCGATATCTCTCAAAGTTCATAGGCCATTTCCATTACATGTGTCCTCCTTACACAAATTATTTTTTGTGGAAACCTCTCCAAACTTTCTAAAACTAGGTTAGGAGGACACATGTTGGAGTATCATTTTGGTCGAGTTTTCTAAACGTGTCCTCCTTGCAAACATGTTAACATATAGTTAACATGAAATGGTTTATGGTTGAAATATGGTGTGATGTATATGGATTAGTGTCTTCCTCTTCTTGCAAAAAAGGTCCCTAGCATGAAGAGTTTGGAAGGTCTGGACATTGAAGAGGTTGAAGGGACAAGTGATGATAGGTTGATGGACCTAACCCACCAAGTCAAGCAGCTATTAAAGTTTGCCTATGTCCAAGAAATATTGAATGTTCCCTTTGGATTTGAGGGCTTTGTTGAAGGATTTTATAATGAAACTCTTGAATATCAAAAGGTTTCCTACTAACCTTACAAAGGAGCACAATACTGGCAACTGGCAACTTCGTACACTTAAATGTTATTTTTAAAGCATGTAATTTAACAAAGAGCAAATATTCCAAGAAGTTGGCATTGCTCCAAGATTATTGAAAGAAGGTTCATAACCCTTGTGAGTGACATGGAGAGTATGGTTATAAGCTTGTGATTATACATCACATTATTTCTCTTTTTACATCTTTTTCCAATAGAAAAAGGAGAGTCCAAGCCCTTGTAAATCACAACAACTACCAATGACAAAGATGTTGAAGAAACACCTAAAGATTTTAGAGAAGAAATGAAGAAGCTCCAAAGCAAAGAGATTTTGGATGTTGCACAGTTCAAGGCAAGGAACATCACCAAGATACAGGATTCCATTCATATTCTAGAGAAAGAGCTTGATCCCTTGTTGTTCAAAACATGCCCACCTACTATAAGATAAACACTAAGGAGTATTTGTTGCTACATGATATACAGAATATATTTGATTTAAGAGAGAACTATTTCCTTACTATTTTGGAAGAGTGGGTAGAGCATGCTAAAGGCTTTCTGGACTTCAACACACCTTTTCCATTGACATTGCTGGATATATAATCTAAAAAGTTCATTGATCAGTCTCATGCTAGAGAGAATGTACTAAATGTCGTTCAATCTATGAAGAGCAAGGGCTTCTCACAGAGCAGGAGTTCTAGAAAGTTCAAAAAATATTGAAGATTGAGCACGTGGGTATAGAAGTTCCAAGATAGAGCAAAGAGAATAAACCAAAACTATCATTGACCTTTGGGAAGAGGACCTTTTTGAGGATGATGAAAACCCTAAGGTAAAACAATATTTTTTTCCGAACACATAGTTTAATCCAATAAAAATTTGTTTCCTTTAACTGATTTGAGGTTTTCTTGAACATATTGATATTCATTCCGGCCTCCATTTCCACTACAAGCAATACTCTGCAAGATATTTTGTCGTTTTGTGTAAATTTTTTGTCAATGTCATTTAGTGCATAACATGTTCGTTACACTCTTCTACGATTGTGCTATATAGCATATGTTGTTTCCGCTTTTGTTTCCCCTCTTTTCAAGAATTTTTCACATTAAGAACAACATTTACCATGGCTGACAAGAACATAGATGTGTTGACGATTTTGCTACTGAGGATATATTTGATGGGGACAACTACCCTATGTGGGCTTATACTATGCAGCACGTTCTAGTGTCAAAGGGAGTTTGGAACATTATTCAGATCATTGATGTACATCCTAGTTCTAAGGATGTAGGCAATGTTGATGATGTTGCAGGTTTTGGTGGTAGGATTGCTACTACCAGAGCTATTTTGCCTACAGCTAAGCAAGCTTGTTTGGATGTAAAATATGCGCACGCTCATGCATTGATCACATTGTCTGTAAAGCACACTATTACTTCTCACATTTGTTCAATAAAATTTTCAAAACATGCTTGGGATATTCTAGCTCGTCTTTATGCAAGTCTCAATGAGGATATAATTGCATTGCTCAGTAAAGAGCTGGAGTCAAAGGTTATGCATGAGGAAGATGAAATGGACACTTTCCTTGCTAGTGTCAAGGATGTAAATGAGCAACTAATTACTGCAGGTGAAGTCATAACTACAAATAATTACTACAAGTGAAGTCATTGTTGCTACAACTAATTACTACACTTTCCTTGCGCTTTGCCAAATTTGTACCAGAATTTTGGTAGTACTTGAAGACTTATGACCCAAGGAAATCCAAAAGTTGTCAAGTTTGATGCAGTATGCACATTGTTGTTGCAAGAGTCACTTTACAAAAAAAAAGGACTAGATAGCATGCAATTGAACATGCCTTTATTATTGCTCAAACAAAAGGTGGTAAAAACAATGTAGCCACTTCTCATGGTTCTTTTCCCAGTGGTAAATCACTTGTTCCTAATGCTTCTGCTGGCAGCAATTTATTTGGGAATTTTGTTGTGATGAGGGAAAAAAGAAGATGTGTTGCCATTATTGTAAAGTTAATGATCACTTGATCAAGCAGTTCCCAGATTGAAGGCAAAAGAGGCTAAGAAGAAAGAGATTGGATCAACTACAGGGTCCAATACAAGTGTAGATATTGTAGAGTCTTTTGTGAAAGGAGACTGTGATGCTAATGTAGGCAGAGTGTACTTATGATCCTATTTTCCATGATGCATGCATATCACTTGCTAAAAATTCACATGTGTGGTATTTTAACAGTGGTTCTACAAAGCACATTACCTGACATCATGACTTGTTTACCTTTCTTGAGGATGTCCCTCATGGAAATTCAATCACTTGTGCCAACAATGCCTCTTATCTAGTGAAGATTGTGCTTACTATTGTAAATGTCATTTCTTTCAGACTTGTTGATGTATTGTATGTACTTGGGATCAAGGAAAATCTTTTGTCTGTATCCGCACTTGCTAGGCTTGGTCTTGTAGTCAAATTTATGGATGAAAAATGTATAGTCCATGATCTTAGTTTTGGTGATGAAATTGTTGCATTTGGCATTTTATGTCATGGGTTGTATAAGCTCACTTTGTACGAAAAGTGTGGGCAAAATTTTGCAAATGCAGTTGTGAATTCTAAGGCTATTTCAGATGCAAAACTTTGGAATGCATGTCTTGAGCATTTGAATTTAGCCAGTTTATTACATTTGCAAAAATTTGATATGGTTGCTTCTTTGTCGCCTCTTGAACCACTTGTCAAACATGTTTGTGAAGGCTATATTTTTGATAAAATGCAGTGTTCAAAGTTTCCAAAGGATGGTTCAGTTAGGGCCACATATAGGTTGCAGCTAGTGCATAATGATGTTTGTGGGCCCATGAAAACTATGTCCTTGGGAAATTACCTTTAGTTTATGACTTTCATTGATGATTAATCTAGGCATGCTTGGGTGTATTCACTTAAGGAGAATTTTGAAGTATTTATGTGCTTAGAAACTTTTCTAGCTATGGTTGAAAATGTCTCAAAATGTACTATGGGAACCCTCTGTTCAGATCGAGGGGGGAGTATATGTCTCATGAATTTAATGCATTTCTTACTATTTGTGGGATAAAACACCGATGTACGGTGCTTTATACACCTCAGCAAAATGGTATTGCTTAGAGTAAAAATAAATCATTTACAAAAATGGAATGTTACATGGTCAAAAGTCAAGCTTTGCCGCATTTTTTTTTGGCTTGAGGCCATTATGTATGATGTTCTGGGTTCCATCATTGCAATAGCTCCAATGACCAACAAAAGTATCAATCCGAAGGGATGAGCTACCCGGCTAGGGCATGGAAACACTCACACGATTAGCGAGCTAATCATGGCAACAAGAATGGTTAACTCTATAAGGTGAGCTTATCAGCCTATGGAGGAGCTAAGCCACAATGAAGAGAAATCTCCACATCCACTTCTCTTCACCTCTAATCAACCCAATCACACACACTAACGATTGCAATATGCACACAACACTAATCCTATCATGCAACACACTAATCGCAAGCACACACATAGATCTATCGAGCACCACACTCCAATCAAACCTATATGCACACACAAGAAAAAGAGGGAAATCACACAAGATTAGAGAGGGATTAACCACTAATTAGTTACAATATAGCTAATCAAAGCATCATAGGCAATCATAAGAAGCATGAGAGAGGCATAGTGAAAGAGAATGAATCATTGATTAGTGCTACTCAAGTCTCATGAGCAAGGAGAAGCTCAAGGACTCCATAGCCACACACCTCAAGAGCTCTCACAAAAGAGTGCTCTCAGCAAATGAGCTTGAGAACCCTAATTTATTTTACACGCTGCCTTATATACCTAGGGTAAAAATATGCAATTTCCGGGCACCCAAGGCCTTTAGGACTCCACCACTTACTGAATCTGCAACCTAGGCACACTAACTGACCTATTCTTTACAACTTGGAACTCCCATTGAGCGCGTAAAAATATTACAATGGCTTGAAATAATTCGGGAATTTACAATACATGACCATTTTGGGAAAACGTGAAAAATGTGTAGCTCCAATCTTTACTGCTTCTTCACTTTGATCTTTGATGTGCATTCATACATCTTCGGTCTTTAGTAGCTCTTGTTAACTGACGTTGACTCTGTTAACATTCCCCCCTTCCAATTTTAGTGCCCGTCCTCAAGCACTGTTGAAAAGTGTCCGTGGAGGCTGTGGAAGGTTTTGATTGGTTGTTAATGGGCTGATCGTCTTCATTTGTCGTTGAATTTCTTGATGAGGTTCAATTTGTTGCAGCATCTTCACTGGTCCGAATATGTCTGATGTGAGAGATGATGTTGCATTTGTCCGTTGTAATAGCATAATTGGGAGGCTTCTATTTATATATGAAAAGTATGTACAAGTGAAGTAGAATGATAATGTTCTAAATTAGGGTCTAATACCTAGATGACCAAACGAAAAAAACCCAGTGGAAAAAAAGTGTATTTGGGATATGTGCATTATTGGAGTACTTATTAGCATGGGAAATATTAATAAAGTACTAAAGGGATTATTCATTGATAGATGTGGAATTAAAGAATGTGATATTCATGGAAGTGTACTGGGCTGACACCAATTTGCCAAGGTCAGCACCAAGCGATGGGGAGCGTTGGGCAGTCACCAAACCTCCTATTTGCTCGGTGCTAACTCTAATGTCGCATGTGATGATTTTAACCCCAAGGTGAGTACCAAGCAATAGGGAGCATTGGGCAGTCCCCAAACGTCCTATTCTCTCCAAATTGACTCAACTATTTGTTGACCGCTGGGTCAACAACACAACATAACTCAAGTTTCGTACCAAAGTCTTATCTTTTGCGAGTTATGAAATGCTGCGGATTATGGCTATAAACGTCATTTGTAATGAGTAGTTATTCTAGTTTCAAAAGCCGGGGTGCAATGGCACTTCCAGATTGTAAATACAAAGCCATTTGACCCTTTCAACCCCATTTTGGTTAAACCTAAGGTAGCCTTAGTATATAAGGTACCTAGGTCATTTTGTAAAGAGGACTTTTTTTCATAATCAAAACCTTAGTGCTGCCGTCTACTGTGTGTGAGAGAGAAAGAGAGTGAGCGTGAGCTTCATCCTCTCGCTATGCCTGGCTTGCTCAATACATTGGAGATCCGACTGCACCATTGTTATAGTCTCGAGGAGAGCTACGCAACAACGCCAAGCATTCCACGCGAGACGAAGCGCACACGCCGACGCATCTACGAGCTATTTGTGGTTGTAAGTGTATCAAACGATGTCTGTTTTCTGCGTGCTAGTAGTCTATAGAATCGTGGCAACATAAGCTACACATAGGTACTCATAAATTTCAGTTTCGGGCACTTTCAAAATTTTGCTCTGTCATCCTACGCGTTTTCCGCAGATGGGTTTAGAGTGAGGGTTTTGAGTGTAGAAGCTTAGGGACAGGTGTATCCTAGTGAGGGGATGGTGTTCCTTAAGTTTCGTACGAATCTGGCATGATTAGGTGAGTTACCTTCCGTATGTGTGTATGTGGCTAGGTGGTGTAGTTGAGAGCAGTGAGGTTCTTGATTGTGGTTTAGTTGGCCTTCCAGAGTGTTGTATGTGTAGGATGGTCTTAGTCTGACAAGCTAAAGAGATTTCCTTCGTGTGCCTATCGTGTCATCTGTGTCCTCGATTGACATTATGTTGATCTAGGTAGTGTTTGCATGCACTTCATGGGTGTGTGAGTCGCTCCCGTCCAACACTATTTTATGTAATGAGTTTAAGAGCAAGGTCAACACCAAGCGATGGGGAGCGTTGGGCAGTCCCCAAGCTTCCTATTCGCCAGTAGTGACTCAAGTGTATTTTTTCTTTTCATTGTCGATTATCATGCCCCAAGGTATTTGCCATCACCTGTAATCGCTTTAGCACCTAGGTCAACCCCAAGCGATAGAGAGCATTGGGCAGTCACGAAGTTTACTATTCGCTCATTATTGACTCCAATGCATGACTTGTCGATTAGCATGACATTGGTTTGCCTTTTGTATTCCACTCAAGGTGCATAGATGGAACAAAAAAGAGTGTCTAATGCATATGTGCAATAATCGGACATCCTATTTATGCATACACAAAAACGCATGGGAAACAATATAATGTGCAAGAAAGATTTTGAGGGGTTCTTTAGAAAGATGGTGTAGCTATAAAAGCATATGACATGGTTTTGCAAGTTGGCACCCCTTTAAGAATGGTTTTAATTGACGAGGATATGTGCAATCATTTTACTGTGCACTGTGCGTGAGTGTTGGACTCTACGACACTCCACCAATTGTAAGCTATTAGACTTCGACTCTTATGCTCATCTCATACAACATGAATAACATGACATTAGATATGCTCAACTCTTCTAGCTTGACTATGTAAGCCTAATAACTACGACTCTTAGCACATAGTCTAATATGACTTGAAGCTTTGGGACTAATGCTTTGCTCATTGTATGGCTCAGCAACGCGACTCTGACTATGCCAAAGAGTGTTTTTTGCATCCTCCCGACATGACTTTTTACATTCTTGTGCTTACTACAAACATTTCTCAGGTTAAAAAAAGCTTGAATCCTCAAAAAGAGGATTAGTGAGGGATCAAGTTGTCTTTGAAGGTTTCTTTTGCCATACTTGTTTCATCATATTTGAATCTGCATTTGCGTTGGTTGGGTTGTCCTTCTTTGACTATGAAGACACCTTTATCTATTTGATTCTCTAATTAGGCATGTTGTAGAAGTCTTTGATGTTGTTGTAGGCCTTTGTTCACTGTCAGCATTTGGATTTTGATTAGGAGCATTGGAAGACTTAGGAATCCAAATCTCTTGATGACCTTTGTATCTCCATTGTAAACTTTTCTTAGCTCTAGGTCTTGTTGAGCTCTTGAAATCTTCATGCAGGTCTGGTGTAGTTGCAGTTGGCTTGTGGTTGACTGGTAACGAAATATTTGTATAACCTGTAGAGAATCCTTGTCTAAGAGGAAGATTCTTTGAGATCCATCTTTGTTCTGTATCCTCTTAAGAGTTGTGGTAGACTTTAGCATCTTTCAATGTTGTTTTGTTGTACCTGCTTCTTAGGTATCCTAGGATATAGTTGAGGCTGATACCTAATGTGCCTTCTTTCTTGGGAGGGACTTGACTTTACTTCATATGCTCTAACCTGCAGTTTTGGCACCCATATCTGTGTGTTACCTCCATAGTACTCCTGTTCTTTTAAGCTCCATTGTGATGCTATCAATCTATGTGTTTGTCTTCTTTCTGTGTTGATTTCCTGTCTTTAATCCAAATCAGATCATTGACTTTGACTAAACTACTCTGAACAAACACTTTCTTGGCTTTTCTTTGCTTTCTTGAGTACTTTTGCTGAAATATCTTTGCTTTTCTAGGTGTCTCCTTAGAGGTTTCTGTTGGGTCAACAAAATTGACTTTAAGTTTTGAAAGCTTGACTTGCTTGAAGAAGTTGATCCATGAGGGTTATTTGATGTAGAGGCATATGTTGTTGCCTCTTCTTTGCTAATCGGTGGAGGGTCCACTTTGGCCTTACCTCTGTCTCCAAGATTTGTCTTGTTTACCTCTAGTCTCGGTGGCATTCTCTGCTCAATAGCTTCTGTGTTGATCTTTGCTCTTTTTGATCTGCACTTGCTATTTCCTGATTTGCTTTAAGCTCTTCTGAAGTTCTGATTATGAAGATGAATCATCTTCAATAAGCTTTGCTTTGGCATCAGTCTCCATTTTAATTGTGGTTGAGGACTTTGTGATGTCGTCCACGAGTGACTAGTCTTGGTCTTCATTCTTGGTTGTCTCTGAAGACTGCATCTTGTTTGCATTTTGTATCTCTGACAGCTTCTGGTCTAGCATATCTTTTGCTGTGATCGCATGAAATTGAGCTTTGATGGTCTGTGAACTTACTTCAATGGTGGTGGAGATGATTTCCCAGTATTCTGCTCGTTTGTCTCCAGATATGCTTACAAATTTAGGAGCATATTCCAACTGCGGTTGTCCACATCTTTTCCAAGTGTGAAAGACATGAGGTTCTTGTCTAACTAAAAATCTAGCTTTACTTTTCTTGATAGCTTTTCGTTGTTCTCACCACCCAACAATGTTGCACTTGATCGTCTCAAGATTTGTGTCTGAATTGAATTATTTTTTTGTGGAAACATCCTTTGGTTGAGCTTTATTTGCATTCTCTTTGCTTTGATCACCTGCTTCAATTGATGTTGACTCCATTGGCTATAATATTGCACTTTTTTGTAATTGTTGAGCATTTTCCTCTTGAATTTAGTAACTTTTGACCTTAAAAGATCCATTGTACTTTCTGGTAGAATCTTTCTCTTCAGAGGAGATTTTGGTGGTGACCTTTGTGTAGCTTTTTGGACTTTAGCTTTCATTGATTTTGACTTTCTTGTCACCTGTTTTGGCAGCTTGAGGCTTTGCATCATCTTTAGATAGTCTTTGACTTCAGTCGGCCCATCCGTATGGCTTTATACAAGGTCATGACCTTGCTGATATTCGTTACCATGTGCATCTTGATATGCATATGTGATCTTGGTCGCATGTAACTGTTTGAACACTATTGGATTTGTTGATTTTTTACTTTGACTTGTGGAGGTCAGCTGAAACTTTTTTCCCTGATGATCTTTATATAAGCATTTGTCTGCAGATTCTGATGGAATATGGGTCAACTAGAAACATCCAACAACCATATGATCTTTCAATGGTTTCTCCCTTGAAGGGGTCTATTGGCTAGAAGCTCTAGGCCTTCTAACTAGTATAGCCTTTCTTGGTACATAAGCTGAGCTTGATGGATTTACAACTCCCCCCTTCCTAGGGTGATCAATATAGCCTGCTTCATTGTAAGAGTAATGTCATAATAATCAATATCTAATTCCCCTAAATGATTTTCTCATGTTAAACTGATCATTTAATATGGGGAAGTGCCAGGGGAGAAAAAGCTAGAATATTGGTTAAGCTAGCAGACCGGCCACAGTAGGGATCCAAAGGAGGGAAAATAGGGGTCATAATAATCAATATCTAATTCCCTAAATGATTTTCTCATGTTAAACTGATCATTTAATATGGGGAAGTGCCAGGGGAAAAAAGCTAGAATATTGGTTAAGCTAGCAGACCGGCCACAGTAGGGATCCAAAGGAGGGAAAATAGGGATCCAAAGGGGGGGCCATCTGCAAAAGAACCATGTGTAACAATGGGCTAAAAAACCCTAAGGTTCAGCCCATTAAGACTTCCAAAATGCTAAGGTTCCAAAATTCAAAGGTTGTGTCCAAAGGTCAACCTAAAGGGAATTGGATGCTTTGTGTGTGACCAAAAAAGTCTTTGAATCCCTACATAGGAGGGGGCGAGCCTAGCAAGTAGGGGATGAGAGAGAAGGCCACACACACACACACACACACACACACACACACACACACACACAAGCTCCCTTTACACAAAGGGAATGAGGGACACATGTCAGCTCCCTAGGCCAGATGCCCACAAGGTGTACCCAATTCCTATTGGATGACCCTTGAAGTGGACCAATGAGAATTAGGCTAGAGTAAATTTAGTTTAATTAATTTTAAAACACTTAATAAAAAAAGAACCAATGAAAATTAAGTCTCCTGATGATTATTGGACAGCCCGTGAAGGGGTCCAATAGCATTGAGCAGCCCAATGGGCTACTTAATTCCTATTGGCAGAATGGGGAAAGGTCCAATGGGGATTTAATTCATTTAAATCAATTAATTTAATTATTAAGCTCTCACAAAAGGGGAAAGGGGACACATGTCAGAAGGCTATGCTGCTTAATAGCCATTGGCTTGACTTGGGAGGTCCAATGGGGAGCCTGCAAGAGCAAATAGCAAGAGGGCTCGCCCAAGAGAGAGAGAGGGGGCTGATTTTTGCAAGGCATTATCACACACACACTCACACAATCTCATGTGTGAAGAAAGAGAAGACTATCTCTTCCCAAGCTTTAATGGAGAGCTCATCACCTACTCCAAGCTTGTGAGATAGAAGCCTACATCGACAACTCTTGGCATGTGGATGCAAATCCAACCAAGAGCCAAGCTTCAATGCATGCTCATCTCCTCTACCAAGCTAATTACTAAGCTAAAGCTATGCTAATATGAGTGATTATGTGAGGAGATGTACATCTTTCTCGTAAGATACTCCTTCTTCCTCTCAATCTACTCTCATACCCTGCTAGCTCTCACCATCTTCGAAGGTGTGTGAGGTCTTGGGTCTGAGAACGGGGATAATTAAAGTTGTGTTTACTAAGTGTTTTGCTTAGTGCATGAAGCTTTCATCTTCATTGCACTAGCTAGTCTTGAAGGAACACAAAGAATTGTATTGTACAATGTCTCTCTTGATGGGAAAAACCATAATACAAAGCCTTTTGGAGGGGGACCGGCTCCATGCAAATCCGGTCCTCAACTGTTGTCAATAGCTTAATTTCTCTCTCTTTTGAAAGTATTGTTGATGCTATCTAACTAGGTGTTATGCTTTTTGTTGCTCTCTCCACCCAAGCACTCTTGTAATTCTCATTAGGAATCTATTCTAATGAAATGCCCACTATGTTCATGCTAATTTCCGCTACACACAAGTTTTTAGGCCATTAAATGTTACATTGGTATCAGAGCACAAGGTTTCTCTTTCTTGCTCAAGAAGGGAGGTCCTCAAGCTAGCTATAAATGGTTGGTATTATTAATTGCCTGTGAGTAAGTAGAATAGGGATTTTTCAGCCTTGCAGTGCGCCTGCCTTTGTGCAGTTAACGGGCATCACCGTCGAGAGCTATGGTCTTAATAGTGGAGTCCTACGGGGCTTGCCTACGGCTTAACCACTATTGAGCTATTAGAAGCTTGACAGGAGCCGGTGCTGTTTTGGTGTCGAAAGACCCTCTCTTCTATTCCTTGCAAATAATGGTATTCGAGCCGCGGGTACAGTAGCTTGAGTGCTTTTTCTAAAGGGGTAAAGAGGAGTAGCAACTAGGGCTTGAAGTGCCAAAGTACACCTAAAAGTTTTACACCTAAAAGTTGTTAGAATGGCTGACAATAGTAAAGAGAGTGAAATTAATGTTGATAACTTTGATTTTGCTCATGAGCAAGCTACTAATGATGCTTCAATGCTTGTTAACTATCTTGTTTCTAGGCTTTCAACAAGCCATGGGCAATCCATCTCTCCAAAGTGAAGTGCAACGGCAGCTCCGTGCTCACGGGATTCTCCAAGCTCATCACCATGACGAGAGAACACCTAGGAAGCCTCCTTGTGAGACTACCAAAAGAGGTCTCTCTCCGATTCGGGAAGAAGAAGAGAATCCATACGAAGGGCTCAAGAATTTACTTCTTGATGATGCATCTCCTTCCCAAAGGAGAACTCAAGAGCCTCCACCGAAGGAACGAGAAAGAAGTGAGTCTCCCGCCACCTCGGCGGAGATGGCTCACGAAGACGGCGGGCTAAACGCTCTCCATCACCACCAAAGCGGAGAAGACCATCACACTCTTCTCCACGCCATAATTCAAAGAGGGATGATAAAAAGCAAGAGAAGAAAAAGGCGAGAAAGAGGACACCCTCTTCTCCATCTTCTTCATCCTCTTCCTCTTATGAAAGTGATGGTGAAGACGACAAAGATCAAGACAAGAAAAAGGCGAGAAAGAGGTCACCCTCTTCTCCACCTTCTTCAAATTCTTCACCTTCTGAAGAAAGTGATGGTGCAACCTTTGAACCATCAAAAAGAAGAGGCCATCGAAAATCCTATGCAACATGGAAGAGGTCATCCAAGTTGAAGAAGTTCAAAGAGCGAAGGAAGAGCATCTCTTTCCTTACCTATGATGGCACCTTTGGTGCTACGGACAAAGTCTTGGCCTTTATCCAACAGTTTGATGCGGCGTTTGGAGATGAGGGCTTCACGGAGTCCTCTAAGCTACACCATGTAGCTATGCACTTTCAAAAGTCCGCCAAGAAATGGTGGTCTAGCCTACGAGCCAACGATGAAGCTCCACGAACATGGAAAGCTTTAAGAGCTTCCATTGTGAAGCAGTTTTTGACCACCGATGCCAAAGACAAAGTACTCACCGAATGGCGAATCTTAAAGCTCTCTCCCAATGAATCCATCCACAAATATGTAGACAAGTTTTGGGACCTACAACTCAAAGCCACTGTCTTTAAAAAGTTGGATTTTGGAGAGCAAAAGCAACAATTTTGTGCGGGCTTAACGGAAGAAATGGCGGAGTATGTCAACTCCCAAAGGCCACGTACCATATCGGCGGTAATACACCATACTATGGTGGCCTCACGAATCAATTTCCAAATGGGGGCTATAAGAAATAATAAGCCCCCGGAAAACAAGGGTTCCAATGAGCCTAAGGGGAAGGACAATGTCCAAAAGTCTCCTAAGGGCAACTCCAACAAAGCTAAAGAGAAGGGAGTTTACAAAGGTAAGAACAAACTCTCTCCTGAAGAGCTTGAGCGTTATCGCAACAATAACCGGTGTTTTAAGTGCGGCGAACAAGGGCATGCGTACCACGCTTGTCCCCAAAAGAACAATTGCCAAGATCCTCCTAGAGCTTCCTTGGTTGAAATCCAAGAGGAGGAGACTCACCAAACTGATCACAAAGGATCTCCTCTATGCCATGCTTGGGGAAAGGTAAGAGAACATGATTCTTTTATTCTCTTTGACATTGGTTCTACTCACAATTTTATATCTATAGAGTTGGCCACCAAGCTAGGCATACAATCCTACGAGATGGGAGATGTCCTACCCGTAGACAGTGCCTTCAAGGGGCAAGAAGCTTCAGTCACTCCCTTAATCGGGAAATTGAGGCTTCATGTCCAAGGCTATGTGGACAAAGAGGACTTCTTTATCTCTCCTCTCAAGCATGAGGATGTAATCCTAGGGGCACCATGGTTTGACCGCGTGGCTTTTGATGTTAAATTTCCTGAAAGGAGAATCTCCTTTAAGTTCAGGGAAAAAGACATGTATATAGATGCTAAGGAAATGGGAAACACTATCCCCATTGTACATACACAAGCTTTCAACAAGTCAATAAAGAGCTCTATTTCCGTATACATGATTTTTGTTAAAGATTCTCAAAATGAACCTAATCTTTAACAAAAGAAATAAACCTAATCCTAATCCTTTAACAAAAGATTCTCAAATGAACCTAATCCTTTAACAAAAGAAATAAAAGCAACCAAAAGGAATTAGAGTTATCCAATTTTCTCAAGGGGTTTCAAGATGTTTTTATTGACGACATCCCTTGTGAGCTACCTCCTAAACGAGGTAATGATGACCATGCAATTGAACTTCTTCCAGGAATTTCACCGCCTAACAAACCTCCTTATAGAGTTTCTCAAGCTCGGCAAGAGGAGATTATGCGGCAAGTGCATGAGTTAGTTGAGAAGGGCATGGTTAGGCCTAGCTCATCTCCATTCTTCTCACCTGTGCTATTAGTGCAAAAGAAAGACGGCACATATCGTATGTGTGTCGACTATAGAGCACTAAATAGGATCACTATCAAGAATAGGTTTCCCATTCCACGGGTAGAAGACCTATTTGATAAGCTACAAGGATCGACCTACTTCAGTAGGATTGAACTAAAAAGTGGCTATCATCAAATAAGGATAGTTGATCAAGACATTGTAAAGACCGCATTTCGCACCACATTTGGTCTTTACGAATACATTGTCATGCCTTTTGGCTTGACCAATTCACCAGTCACATTCAATCGCTGGATGGAGAAGCTGTTCAGGCCTCATCGAACCTTCACTGGAGTGTTCTTTGATGATATTATCATCTACTCTAATTCGTTAGACGAACACAAGCAACACCTCCCGGTAATATTGCAAGTTTTGAGAGAGAATAAACTTTATGTTAATCGAAAGAAAAGTGATTTTTTCTTGCAAGAGATTCAGTATTTAGGTCATATTATCTCTCAAGATGGCATCCAAATGGATCCATCAAAGTTAGAGGTAATAAAAGGATGGCCTAAACCAAGGAATCTTCATGAACTAAGAAGCCTTATAGGTATGTGTGCATACTATAGACGCTTCATAGAAAAGCTCTCACAAATTGCGGAACCATTACATGACCTAACAAAAAAAAGCGTTAGGTATACATGGTCTGCTAAGGAGAACAATGCTTTCGAAAAGCTTAAAGAAAATCTTATCTCTCAACCTGTGATTACACTACCGGATCTCTCAAAACCATTTGAGGTCCAATGTGATGCTTGTGGTGATTGCTTTGGAGCTGTTTTGCTCCAAGAAGGGCATGCAATAGGCTATGAGAGTCGAAGGCTCGACCCTATTGAGCAAGCTTTAGGCATATACAAAAAGGAACTCCTTGTAGTTCTACATGCCTTAGACTCATGGAAGCACTATTTATTGGGGACTCCTTTCATTCTGCGAATGGATCACCAAAGTCTTAAGTACTTCATGACGCAGACCAAGCTCTCCGACAAACAAATGAGGTGGGCAAATTTCCTTTCGCAATTTCATTTTCATATTGCTCACATTGTTGTCAAGCATAATCAAGTAGCCGATGCACTCTCAAGACGGCCGAGAGTGAATGCGGTTTCCATAGAAACTCACAATGATCTATCTTCAATGATAGATGAGTACGCTATTGATCCCGATTTTATAGATGTGATTTCAGCCCTTGCATTAGGGAAGAAAGAATAACCATTTACTTTACAAGATGGTTATCTTCTCTATGGCAATAGACTATGCATTACTAACTCACTACGTGAGAAATTAATGTATGAATCTCATGCTCCACCGTATGCGGGGCATAGAGGGATTAAGTCTACCTTAAAGGGAATTGAAACATATTTCTATTGGCCTACCATGAAAGTGAACATACAAGAGTATTTTTTAAAATTTGTGGTTTGCCAAAAGACAAAATTTGATAGAGGGAAGCAACTTGGATTGCTTCATCCCTTGCCAATTCCTAATTCACCATGGGAGAGAATATCCATGGATTTTATCTTTGGATTGCCTAAGTCTATCCATGGGAATATGGGAATATGGACTATAGTAGACAGGTTCAGTAAAAAAGCTCATTTTATACCTATTAAAAAGACTATCAAAGCCCATCAAATGGAAACCCTCTTCATTTCACAAATTTTCAAGTACCATGGCTTGCCAATGTCTATAGTGTCGGATAGAGATCCTAGAATGACCATTAATTTCTGGAAGGGTCTCTTTGAGAATTTAGGAACAAGGCTAAACTTCTCTTCGGCCTATCATCCACAAACGGATGGACAAAGTGAAATAGCTAACCTAACAATTCTCGATCTACTAAAAGCCTATGTAACGGAAGTAGATCAAAGATCCCAATGGGAGAAGTACTTACCCTTAATGGAGTATGCTTACAATAACACTGTACATACTTCCATGGGAAAAGCACCTTTCGAGGTAATTGAGGGAAGATCAAAAAGTCCCTTGCTACTTAAGGTACATGGGAAGATCTTCGCTGAAGGTGAGTATAGCCGAGACCTACAAAAATCTTTTCAAAAGATTAAGGATGCTATCTCTATCTCACAGCAAAGGCAAAAGGCTGCTACTGACAAGCACAGAAGAGCCCAAGCCTTTAAGGAAAACGATTGGGTCTTGTTAAAGTTTCCCAAGGCTCGATTAAGGCACACGATGGGCAAGAATCCTACGGGCCACCAAAAGTACTATGCTAAACTAGCAAAAAGGTACTATGGTCCCTTCCAAATTCTTAGGCCAATCAATGAGATGTCCTATCAACTCAAGTTGCCCAATCATTGGCTCATACACAATGCTTTCCATGTGAGCCTATTAAAGCCTTACAAAGGAGAGCCACCTCAAGAACCAACTATTGAAGACCCACCGGAGATCGAGGACCAAGAGGAGGTGCTGCAGCCCGAGTCCATTCTCCGACATGAAGACAAGGTATTAAGAGGCGGTAAGACTATCCGACGATATCTTATTAAATCTAAGAATTATCCTTTTGAAGATGCTAGATGGATGCAAGGCATACAATTAAAGGATAACCTAAACCTTGTCAATGCTTACAATGCTTCCCAAGAGTAAGAAAATGTACAAAATGTTAAAAATGAACAAAGTTTTTTGTCTTATAAGACTCTCTTTTTCTTTATTGTGCACAAAAATGAAGTAGTATGCATGCTTAGATCAAGTTTGCGGAGACGACGTCTCCCAAACACCAAGTAGAGCTTGTCACTCTACTATGGAAGACTGATAGGACTAATGTGCAGACATGCTTGCGGCAGCCTCAAGCTCTCAAGCGCCAAATGAATTAGTCATCCATTGTGGAATGATGTCGTAGGGTAACATAGGGATCCTCTACCTGCTAAGAAAAGAACTCATGAATATGCTTTATCTTCTCTACACCACAGTCGAGGACGACTATGATTTCAAGAGAGAGGTAATGTCATAATAATCAATATCTAATTCTCCTAAATGATATTCTCATGTTAAACTGATCATTTAATATGGGGAAGTGCGAGGGGAGAAAAAGCTAGAATATTGGTTAAGCTAGCAGGTCAGCCACAATAGGGATCCAAAGGAGGGAAAATAGGGATCCAAAGGGGGGGCCATCTGCAGAAGAACCATGTGTAACAATGGGCTAAAAAGACCCTAAGGTTCAGTCCATTAAGACTTCCAAAATGCTAAGGTTCCAAAATTCAAAGGTTGTGTCCAAAGGTCAACCTTAAGGGAATTGGATGCTTTGTGTGTGACCAAAAAAAGTCTTTGAATATCCCTACATAGGAGGGGACGAGCCTAGCAAGTAGGGGATGAGAGAGAAGGCCACACACACACACAAAATCTCCCTTTACACAAAGGGAATGAGGGACACATGTCAGCTCCGTAGGCCAGATGCCCACAAGGTGTACCCAATTCCTATTGGATGACCCTTGAAGTGGACCAATGAGAATTAGGCTAGAGTAAATTTAGCCTAATTAGTTTTAAAACACTTAATAAAAAGAACCAATGAAAATTAAGTCTCCTGGATGATTATTGGACAACCCGTGAAGGGGTCCAATAGGAATTGAGCAGCCCAATGGGCTACTTAATTCCTATTGGTCAGAATGGGGAAAGGTCCAATGGGGATTTAATTCATTTAAATCAATTAAGTTTAATTGATTAAGCTCTCACAAAAGGGGAAAGGGGGACACATGTCAGAAGGCTGCTGCTTAATAGCCATTCGCTTGACTTGGGGAGGTCCAATGGGGAGCCTGCAAGAGAAAATAGCAAGAGGGATCGCCCAAGAGAGAGAGGGGGGGCTGATTTTTGCAAGGCATTATCACACACACACTCACACAATCTCATGTGTGAAGAAAGAGAAGACTATCTCTTCCCAAGCTTTAATGGAGAGCTCATCACCTACTCCAAGGTTGTGAGATATAACCCTAAATCGACAAACTCTTGGCTTGTGGATGCAAATCCAACCAAGAGACAAGCTTCAATGCATGCTCATCTCCTCTATCAAGCTAATTACTAAGCTAAAGCTATGCTAATATGAGTGATTATGTGAGGAGATGTACATCTTTCTCGTAAGATACTCCTTCTTCCTCTCAATCTACTCTCATACCCTGCTAGCTCTCACCATCTTCGAAGGTGTGTGAGGTCTTGTGTCTGAGAACAGGGATAATTAAAGTTGTGTTTACTAAGTGTTTTGCTTAGTGCATGAAGCTTTCATCTTCATTGCACTAGCTAGTCTTGAAGGAACACAAAGAATTGTATTGTACAATGTCTCTTTTGATGGGAAAAACCATAATACAAAGCCTTTTGGAGGGGGGACCGGCTCCATGAAAATCCGGTCCTCAACTGTTGTCAATAGCTTAACTTATCTCTCTTTTGAAAGTATTGTTGATGCTATCTAACTAGGTGCTATGCTTTTTGTTGCTCTCTCCACCCAAGCACTCTTGTAATTCTCATTAGGAATCTATTCTAATGAAATGCCCACTATGTTCATGCTAATTTCCGCTACACACAAGTTTTTAGGCCATTAAATGTTACAAGTTCAAAATTGTTTGGCTCTGATTTAGTCTCACCTTCTGGGACTATGGAGGTACAATTTGGGTAGCACTGTTGATGTTTGACATCTGTAAACCTTCTACATAGTTTCTTATGTATCTCCTTGAAACATGACAAATTATTCCCCAAGTCAAAGCTATAGATAGCATTATCTTTGCCCTGATATTGTCTATCCCATGGGTCTCCTATGATATGAGCTACTGCGGTTTCAGGACCCAAGGCATCATAGATGCTAGACTCTCGTCTATATCTACGACTGTTTTGGTCAAAGTATGTGCTCGTTTGGTCACAACATCGAATCTTGATTACCGATGGAGGAGAATTTGGCTCTAAACAAATTTCTGGGTGTACTCGGGTAATATCCTTCAACTCTAGAGAGGATGGGCTATAATAGATTCTTTCCTTTAAAATGAACCATCCTTTTTTATCTATCACTGCACGTACTTCTATGAGACGGTATGTGGGTCGTTCAAACACTGGTTGATCCTTTTTGTACAGTTTTCCTTTTTGGTGTACATAGTGTCCATATGAATGATGTGTACCATACAATGCTAACATCATTCTATTTGATGTGTTCCTTAGACTTGTGAATGATTGCACACTTGTGACAGTGGATGCAGAATCATTTGCAAACCTAATAGTCTTTTCAACATTCGGTGATATCTAGACACCTTGACCAGATTCATGCAAGAATTTGTTGTTCAAAGAATCAATTTTAAGCTTTTCAGGTGCCTGTGCATCTTTATGTTGATTTTGAACTTGCAATGTCTTTGCTGGTGCTTCTAATCGTAATGCAGAATCATATGATTGCATTAAAAGTGACAAGTTAGATGCACTTACATCGAGATTCTCATTTCCAATTTTCTATGTGCCTTGCTTGGCAATTGATGTGTCCTTGTTGACTGGATTTCTTGGACAATCTTCATAAAAATGTCCACCTTTTCGTCCACAATGAGCAATACACCATGACTGGTGGTATTTCATTTGGTTTTGTCATCTCAATCTCTAGCTGAGAAGTTTCTGCTTCTATGCTGACCATGTTTTTGGCATCTTCTTTTAAAACACTAAGCATCAAGCTATAGAATGCTCCATCTTGACCTTTGTACCGTCTTTGGGTTGGTTCTCCAATTAGAATGGCTTCTATTGGTTGATTTGTAGGATCTTGCATTTCTCAACTATAGATCTAACCACTGTAATCCATGTACAATGAACCTAACTGAATATGCACTAAATGTATGTTTTGCTGGCTTGTGCAGATTTTTAGATAAACACTTGGGTTGACTTTCTAGACTTATATCTGCACTTCATCTTTGAGCTTGCAATACCTGGCTCCACTGAAGTCTGTGAACATCTGGGAGTTCTCCAAATTTGGATCTACTATGATCAATAAGATCTTGGTTCTTGTGCTGCTTTTGTTGCTCATCAAGTATCTATGACCTTCTGAATTTGCATATAAGATTTTATCTCCATTGTAGCCATATAGCTGTAAAATCTGCTCTATCGTAGTTGTACCTGTGTTGCCACTGCTACTAGCTTACTCTATTGTACTTGAAATCTCGGCTCGACTTGAGTCCATGTCGACTAGTTTCGTTAAAACTGTCTCCTATCAGATTTTTGTATTGATTAGCAGAATTTCTCCTGCTCGTACTAGCCTAGTCTGCAATCACATGTGAGTTCTGGTCCTATTTGTCCAATTAGAAGCTAATTTGTAATGTAATTGCTTGCACTTGCCAATTTTTGAATTGTATATGCCCCTCAAAGGGCTTAGATTTGGTCGATTTCTCGCTTTTTTGGACTGTTTTTCTGCTTCACTTTGTGCGGTGTGCTTGGTTTGCTGTGTTTGCTCAATGTGCGGTACACTTTTCGGCTTTGCTTTTCTTTTCTGCCTCTTTTTGACACTTTTTACGACTTTCTTTTTATTTTTTTTATTTTTTGTGAAATTTTGAATTTTCTAAATTTTGTAGTATTTTTATGATTTTTAATGATTTTTTACTTTTTCTTTTGTGAGTTTTCTAATTTTTTTGTGAATTTTGTAGATTTGTTTTTAGATTTTTTGAAGGTTTTATTATTTTTTTGATTTGTTGGAATTTTTTGATCAATTTTGGATTTTTTATTAATGTTCTATGACTTTGTATGAAATTTTTATGATTTTTGGTGAATTATCTGTGATTTTTTTTAAAGGAATTTTCTAAGAGGTTTTTATTTTTTTGTGAAATTTTATAAATTTTTTTCTATTTCTCTAGAATTTTTAAAACTCTTTTTTTTTAAAAAAATTTAATGAGTTTTTCGGACCCTTGTTTGTTTTTGTATTCTTTTTGTTAATAAATAACTAAATTAAATAAATTTTTTTTTTTTTTTTTTTTTTTACCTGTCACTTGGTTGCGTGGCGGTTTGACCTCGGGGTGTCTGACAGCAGAGCGTGCAGCGCGGGAGGTGATGGCGGGCTTGAAGGCGCACTGACTATGGAGACCTTGTCCGCTAAGCGCGTGAAGGAGGAGAGAGAGACTAGAGAGAGATTTAGCAGATGTGTGTGTGACGCATCCCTCCCGAGCTGCAGCCAGCAGGGAAGAGAGGACAACCCGGGTGACGTGGCGGGCACGTGCAAGCTGGCAGCAACAAACGTCAATAATGAGAGCACGTGGGTAGCGACGTGAGCAGAAATAGACAGAGAATAGGAGAGAGAGTGCGGCATTGCGGGCGTGCGTGGGCAGCACAAAAAAGAAGAAGAAGACAAGAGTATTTTAACGTCTTAGGAAGCTATCCCGTGAGACATTAAAAATCTATCCGACAAGGAAAGAGAGTTAGAGAGAGAGGGAGGTTAGAGGGAGGAGAGAGAATTAGAGAGAGAGAGAGAGAGAGAGAGAGAGAGAGAGAGAGAGAGAGAATAAGTTTAAGATAAAGTTAGAGAGGGAGAGTGAGGAATGAGGAGTGAGAGTGTGTGTGTGTGTGTGTGTGTGTGTGTGTGTGTGTGTGTGATGGGTGGTGTCCACTTGAGGAAGAAGAAGAAGAAGAGTTGTCGGCCAGTGGTAGAAAGAAGAAGAAGAAGAGTATTCCGTTGTGAAATTTTATGCGCCGCAAGGCACGAACCTCGCAACTCGAACCGGCCTTTCTATTATTTTTTTTGTTTTCAAACTTCCAAAAAAGCCAAAATTAGACCGGAAATTAGCCGAAACTCCAAAAAATCCCAAAATTTGCTACAAAAATCCAAAAATTTCTAGAAACCTTACAAAATCATCGTCATTCACAACCGAGCATTTTTGATACGCAAAAGCACACCAAAAATAGCAGTTTTACTGAAAACGCCAAATTCAACAAAATTGTCAACCCGACCCCCGGAAATAGCAAAACGCTCAAAACTCGACCACGGAGGTCATAAATGCAAACAAAGTGATACGTAAATATGGACACATAAAATAGCTCGTAAAGATTGCAAAATATCAATTTTTTATGAAATTAACCAAAAGTTAATGCAAAAATTTACAAAAATTACAAAAAATACCCAAAAAGTTTCTAAAAATTCTCAACACATAGGGAAATAGTGCAGTCAAATAAAATTGCAAAAATCACATCAATTCAATTGCCAATTAATTTCATCAATAAAATTAAGACTAGGCAATTAAACTGGCAAAATTATCGACAAAAATAGGATAAAAATTTGACGCAATTGAAGTGTGTAAATCCGTGTTTTGAGCACCAAAACACAGCAGTTAACCATTACACACACCAAACATGCTATCAAAAAATGAATCAATCATGCAAATTAAATAGTTTTTTAGGCACACACACTAATAAAATTGGTTGTTTTTACCAATCTTTAGGTACGCATACAAAAGGGTTAAACTTGTCGAAATTGCAATGTGATTTCACAAATCAATAGTTGGGCATGATCACAACACAAATCAATCATCACAATTGAAAAATTATTAAGCACACGTTGATTTTTAGGTGCACAATCAAGGGCAAAATAGGGCACACACACGTAAAATTAGGCATATACACACACAATTAGAATGCAGACACACTTGATTTTAGTGCACACACACTTTCAATTGACCATCCAAGCATGAAATTAACTCAATTAGGCACCCAATTAGCAATCTACAATCACCAATTATCAATTGAAACTTGTTAAATTCATGCGTCACCAAATCTTAAAATTTTTGGCATTACGACGGCATGAAAACGAACAATCGCAAAATTTTCAATCCAACATAGCATCAACATTACATCGCATCATGGTGGGATCTCTACACAATTCTACACATCCTTAGATTCTAGGGAGGTTGAGAATATCCTCTTGATTGCCTTTCCATTGAAGATCAACTGAATGGTTGAATGCTCCAATCCTTCGTAGCAAATTAGTAAGTTAGCAGAAATTAGTGAAATTAGCAAGGGGTTAGTGTGAAATTAAAGTGTGTAAACACACAATTGGCAAGATACGGTGTCACATTAGGGAATTATGAACACATTGCTTCATGCACACACATTCAAAATCCACAAAAACATAAACACACGAGTGAAATTAGTGATGGAACGCATTCGATTATGCCACAATCACACTAGTGTAGGCCATTGTCCCTGACAATGGTGCCAAATTTTGGGGTTCCATAGTTTCAATAGCTCCAATGACCAACAAAATTATCAATCCGGAGGGATGAGCTACCTAGCTAGGGCATGGAAACACTCACAAGATTAGTGAGCTAATCATGGCAACAAGAATGGCTAACTCTACGAGGTGAGCTTATCGGCCTATAGAGGAGCTAACCCACAATGAAGGGCAATCTCCACATCCACTTCTCTTCACCTCTAATCAACCCAATCATTGAAAGACGCACACAACACTAATCCAATTATGCAACACACTAATCGCAAGCACACACACATAGATCTATCTAGCACCACACTCCAATCAAACCTACATGCACACACAAGCAAAAGAGGGCAATCACACAAGACTAGAGAGGAATTAACCACTAAGTAGTTACAATCTAGCTAATCAAAGCATCATAGGAAATCATAAGAAGCATAAGAGAGGCATAGTGAAAGAGAAGGAATCATCGATTAGTGTTATTCAAGTCTCATGAGCAAGGAGAAGCTCAAGGACTCCATAGCCACACACCTCAAGAGCTCTCACCGAAGAGTGCTCTCAACAAATGAGCTTGAGAATCCTAATTTCTTTTACACTTTTCCTTATATACTTAGGGTAAAAATATGCAATGTCCCGGCACCCAAGGCCTTTAGGGATCCACCACTTACTGAATTTGCAACCTAGGCACACTAACTGACCTGTTCTTTACAAATTGGAACTCCCATTGAGCCCGTAACACATTAAAATATTAAAATGGTTTGAATCAAAAATTTACACTAGGGACCATTTTGGAAAAACGTGAAAAATGTGTAACTCCAATCTTTACTGCTTCTTCACTTTGATCTGCGATGTGCATTCGTACATCTTCGGTCTTTAGCAGCTCCTGTTACGTGACATTGACTCACTTAACATGTGACACTTATGTACTTAATATGTGTCCTAGAAAATCTATTCAGTCTATGACTCCTTATGAAGCATGGCATGATAAAAAGCCTTCTATCGAGCATATGCACATTTTTGGTTGTTTGGCTTATGCTTTCGTGCCACAAATGCAACGCAAAAAATTGGATGATAAGGCTATCAAATGAATTTTTTTTTGTTATAGTGCTAAATGCAAAGGTTACAAGTTGTATCATCCGCCGCAGACAAAGCATATCTTGGTTTCATGGGATGTGTTTGTGGAAGATTTTGTCCAGTCCTTCCTGTCATGTATTAGAGACAATAATGTAAGCTCATGGGACATTTATGACACTTTATTGGCTCTTTTTAGTGGTGGAAGTTCAAATGGAAATTCCAATGAGGAAAATGTATAGACTATGGGGGTTACTTAAAATGTTACATATCATTTTATTACTGATGCAGATGTACATGATGTACTTGATGAGGAAAGGACTAAGAATGAATAGGCTAGAGGTAGGCCCAAATGACTAGTGCATACTTTGTGTGATAGTAAATTGGATGCACATTTTTCTAGTCTTACTCGTTTAGGTTCTTGCTATGCATCTTATGCATCAGATTTTTATTCTTTGGCTCTGACTAGCTTATGTGATGTTGAGGAACCTCTGTCTTTTGATAAAGCACAAAATTCAAAAAATTGGATGGTGGCCATGCAATCAGAATATGATGCACCTATAGAAAATGACACGTGAACTTTATGTGATTTTCCTCCTGGAAAAAAGGCCATTGGTATGAAGTGGGGTTACAAGTTGAAATGCAAGCCGGATGGTGAGATTGATCTATATAAGGATCGACTTGTTGCAAAGGGTTATGCACAAAAATACATAGATTATGAAGAGTCTTTTGCTCCCACGTGTTGTATGGTGACTATGTGTTTTCTATATGCATCATCATTTCATTTTGGTTGGGATGTACATCGTTTAGATAGTGTTACTACTTTCTTGAATGGTGACATATTTGAGGAAGTTTATGTAACATAGCTTCGCGGTTTTGTCAAGAAAGGACAAGAGGATAAATTGTGCAGATCTCCTCTTTCTTGGTATGAGAAAGTGGATACTCATTTGGTCAAATGAGGCTTTTGTATCAATTCAACAAAAAGCACATTATATGTGAAGCGTGAGGGTGATGTACCTCTCATTGTCGTTCTCTATGTGGATGATTTGCTGATCACACTGCACCAAATGAGAGACATATTGCCAAATTTAAGGCTGATTTGAATATTACTTTCAAGATGGAAGATTTGGGACCATTGAATCATTACCTAGGTATACAGTTTAAGCAGTGTGATGGTGGTATTTCCTTGTGTATACAAGTTACATAGAGACATTGCTATGTACGTTTGGACTTAAGGATTGCAAACCTATTGCCACTCCCATGGAAACAAGTTTGAGATTGATTCTTCATGATACTAGTGATCCTACCAATGTCACTATTTACCAAACTATTGGTGGTTGCCTCATTTATGTATGCAACACGTGGCCAAATGTTCAGTTTTCAATCTCACAAAGTCAACAGATTCATGCATAGCCGAGAGTCTAAGCATTGGTAGGCTGTCAATAGGATTTTTTACTACTTGAGTGACACTTTACATCCTTGCTTGTTTTATCTCAAGGGGGATCATTGCCGCTAGATTTGCATGCTTTTTCAAGCTCAAACTGGGGTGGTTGTTTTGACATGCAAGTGTCCATGAGTGGTTTCTATTTCATGCTTGACAATTCATGCATATCATGGTTGAGCAAGAAGCAACCTATTGTGGACACCTATAGTTATGAGGCTGAGTATAGGGAAATCTTCACAAGTACATTTAGTGTGTATGTCTTGAACACCTTATGGATGATTTGGGTGTTGGATAGGACATTGCCAACACTATCTACACTAAAAATCAAGGCACATTGTCAATTGCAAGGAACCCAGTTTTCATGCTCGCTTAAAGAACATTGAGGTGCATTACCACTATGTCAGGGAGAGGCTCTCAGCAGGAGAGATCATCTTGGCTTATGTGCCAACAAAGTACAACCATACAAATCTTTTCACAAAGGCATTGTCTCATGAGAAGTTTGAATCTTTTCATAAATATTTGGGCTTACTCCCCTTTTTGGACTAATCATGTCCTTAGGGCATGGCACTCCCTTGTACTATAGGTCCTAGCTCTTGTTCACCGCATCACTCCTAGGAAGGATTTGCTACCCCCAAGGCACTTTTTCCCTCACTAGGAGTTTTCCCCCATGCATTGTATAGATGCCCATCACTATACTCTCTATCGTGTGCCTTGAGCTTGCTTCGTCTTCTCCAAGATGTGTATGTTTTCTTGGAGCCCTAATTCTAACATATGTGTCACACTTGTTTGTAATTATTTTCCATTTTCTCCCTTGTGTCTCTCTAGTGGAAAGAAATTATAAAAACCTTTCACTTGCAAATGACCTACTATATGTATGTTTCCTTTTTTGTATACTCCTCCATATATCTTCAAAAATATCAGAATTGTGTAATTAATTTTTTATTTGGTTATATGCCACACTTGTTTGTAAAACCATTGGAATACTTCAAGTAAGCTATTATATTTTTTAGCTTCTCCACCATGTCTAGTGTTCTTGAAAAACTATGTTCTTGCATGGTAATTGGACTTCTCCATACCTTGACTAGACAAGCTTCCATATTTCTTTACAACCCAAGGAGTATGATTTTAGATAATATGTTTCACAAAGCAGATAATTTCTCTAGAAAATTATGAAAGTATTGAAGTAAATTAGTAGAATCAATATTCACAACTATTACCATGTAGTGTGTGAAATGCTTTGAGCTACATGAAATTTTCATAGCTTTCTTGAATCTATTCAAGTATTTCTTAAAGTTAGAGAGGTCATTCTTTCCCCAATAACTTTTATCACAATAAGAGGACCATGGAGTTGATGGTTGGTCAAGAAACAAGAAGGCAAAAGTGTGGGAAGACTTGGATGAAGCCTTCTCTAGTGTATACCTTTCCATGACTTTAGATGAAGCCCTATCTAGTTTTCCATACCAATCCTAAGAATGTTTTGGTCTTCACCCACCAATAAAAGCTTTTTTAGGAGCATTATTTCCACTAGATGACCTCTTGGGGTATAACTCAATAATCAATCACCATATTCCCCCATGAAGTATAAGTCAAAAAAAAAAAAATGAAACTTTTTATGGTAGTTTCTCTGGTTGATAAAGATTGACAATTTCCATGCAAACCCTATAAAAAGGTGCACAATTTTCTCAATGATTCTACATAGTTCATGTAGTGTACACAAGTGGAAATATGAAAGGGGAGTATTTAAAACAGCTTGAAAGTTTGGATCTTTAGATTGTCTATCTAGAGGCTTTGTTTGATTAACGGGATTTAGCTCCTTTGTTGCACCTGTGCAGTAGATATAGAGGCTTTTGGCATTGGCACCCTTTGGCGTATTGTACATACATTTTAGAGTCTTTAGCTCTCCTCTATGGGGGTGCACAATGTATTCATGTTAATGTCCCACATGAGTTCAACAGAAGGGGTATTTAAATGAAAAACTTTTAGGCAATTTAATAGAGATACATTAAAATAAGGGGTTTGATATTTAATTTTGGAAAAAAAATCCTAAAATAAGGGGTCATTTTATTCCTTCAAACATTTTTAGAAAAGTGTTTTATAATTACTCTCAAGTTTAATACCCTTCACAATTTCACTATCATCTAATTTGATTACAAAAATGGCTTGCCCATTCACCTCAATCTGTTGAAGATCATAAAACTTTATCATTGCCCTTTGTAAAGTCCTCAAGTCAAAGAACAAATTGTTGAAAGAGTTAACATGAGGTCTTTCTTCTTACGAGGATATATTTCATTGATGTGGAAAGTCTCTCCAAGTATCTCCATGAACTTAGAATTAATTATGAGCCTGGCTTGTTGAACAACTGATGGCTTTTATATCAAGGATCCCTTCACTCTTGATTCCTTTAGGTCCTTATTGATGATCTTTCATAGCTTTTGATAGCCTACCCTATTGATTCCAAACTTGTTCATAGTGCCTTTGAATTTAGCCTTGTCCAAGGTATAGCTCTAGAGAAATCCATTGATGCATTTATTGCTAGCAAACCTAAATCTTGTTTCACCTAATATGTTTCTATAAAAAATAGGTGGAATCACTTCACAAAATGATTACCTTGTGGACAGTTTGTCTGAACTAAGGACGTATCGTAAACTCAAACAATGATTATAGCACTCAAAGGTACCAACTTGCAAGACAAAGATATCAGTTATTTGAAAAATAGCTTGTTTTTATCTCATTCCTTTGATTCTTCTACTGCAACCTCCACTTCCTAGTTTGAGACTCTAAATATTCTTCAGATTCCTTTGTATTTGTCTAAGACCAAACTCTATCCTCTTTCTTTTGATTGCATTCCATGATTGGAGGGTTTTTACCTTCTCCTAGCTTTCTAGAAGCTGATGATTAAGTGAATTCTTGAACTGTAGTAGCTAATGGTTTTCGAGCTTAAGAATGTCCCTCACTACTACAAGGTTTTGTGTATAGCCTAATAGACCTTTCATACCATCTCCTAAAAATCTCATCAATAAAGAGCTATAAAAAAAAAGGTGGGGTACATTTGGTGATGGGGTCTATGGGATACAATCTATCATCCATCTATACATAGATACAATCTATGTGTTTCTTTCCCTCCGATCTCAATGCTTCAATGGCAAAAGGATGAGTTTCACAAAGCATATTTGTTTTTTAGAGAGGGTTATATTCATCTTTCAACTCAAAATGGAGATGATAGATACCTCTCGTAGCCAAATTCATGGTCAAAGCTTGAATATAGAGAAGATGATTTGTTGGATATGCTTCAGACAAAGGTGTAGAGAAAGGACAAAACAAGTAGGGGGAAATTTGAGAATTGGACCAAAAGAGAAGGTGCATTGGGAGGGAGAATTTTTGGGAAAGGGACACATTCACAAAAACTTTGAAAAAAACACTACATATGGCCCCCCGGAAGGTGACACCGCATACACCGAGTAACAAGGTGGAGTTTTCTCCCCAAATTTGGGTTTATAAATTTCTTATTCACATTTTAAAAATTGAAAAGTATTTTCTCTCTATTCTATTTCTTACAGGGTGAATGTGAGACCTCAAACTTCCCTAATGATAGCTTGCATGACCCCCTGGGGAGGTCATTTAATAAAAATGTAACCTATCACGTGAGTTCAGCAGAAGGGTATTTAAAGTTCTTGTAACTTACAAAAATATATATACAGAAGGGCATTATTTTTTCAAAGGGTACATTATATTATTAACAAAATTCCCAGATAAGGGGTTTTACAAACATGTCTTGAACGCACGTGATATGGTAATTTTACACATAGTGAATCCCCCACACATGACCCATAGCCTCATTCAAGATCTCATCTTGAAATGGAAAGGAAAAACAATCCCTCTTTGTAGTAGCACTCAATGGAATGTAATCCACACATACCCTCCACATACCATTTTCTTAGGGGTCACCACTAATGAGGACACCCATTTTGAATCCTCCTAGATAAATGAACCCAACTTTTAGTAGTCTTTTCACCTCATTCTGGATCCTACTAAACTACTTTAGTTATTCTTGACTTTTGGACAACTAGTTTGCTACCTTCTCTCGGATGAATGTGGTGTTGTGTCAATGACTCCTTTGATATGCATGTAATCAATAATGAAGAGGCTAGCATGTTTCCCTAGGACCTGCATGTAAGACTCCTTCTCTTATTTAGACAAATCCTTAGCTAACATGGACTCTAACCTTGCCTCCTCTAGGGAGATTTCCTCATCCTCAAAAAAAATCTCATTAGAGAAGGAGTAATCACTTTTGTAGAGGATTCCAAATCCATATTGTGTTGTCCAACTAACTAACTTCATATCATACACAATTTTCTTCTCCTCCCCTCCATATTTTTTGTTGAATCGCATCTCCAATGATCCACTTTCCCAATCTTGCCTAGGCTTCATTGCCATAAGCCAAGGCATTTTCAAAATAAAAAAGTAGCTCTCCCCCTTGATAAAAATCACATAAGAATTTATTTACATGCTAACCCTAAATTTTGTCACCTTCACTCCATTCACTTTTCATATCCATGCAATAGGAACATTAATGGCCGTCACTGCATGTAATCCAATGTGATCATTCACTTCGTACCCAAGTTTGTACATGATCTTTTCATTCATCACACAAATTTCCACACCTCTATTCACATAAACATTAAGAATAATTTGATGTCAACATCTATCACTAGTACTATGCCTTTGGTACAGAAAGCCCCAATAGACTTATGCTTGGCTCTCCTAGTACTCCCCCCATCTTTGATCTGGCTAGCCTCATCTTATGTGAGAGAGGAAGGAGTTGTTTCCAACTAATATCTACACCTTGATTACTAGCATCTACAACCAAGTTCTAAGGTAAAGAAGCTACACCCATCAAATCTTCCTCCATACTAGCATGATTTCTAGATCTACTCTTCCTTTTCTTCACATCCTTGGAAGCCTAGATAAAACTTATTTTGGGACCTTCTCCATCTCTGAGGCATCCATTTCATCACATCTTTGTCTCCTCACTCTCTTGATTGGCATCACATCAACCTTGTCTATCTTTGTCTCCTCACTCTCTTGATTGGCATCACATTAACCTCATCTATCTTTGTTTTCCATGTGTCCATGATGCATGCAAATAGATGACACCGCTCGTTTGTCACGTCCATGAGGAAGAGGAGGAACTTTTGTTTGTGCAAGTAGTGGTGTAGGGGGTCTTTAAAAAAAAAAAAGTATATATATATATATATATATATATATATATATGCGGTGCCATGGGGTAACGATAAGGAAGCTATGGACTATTTTCAATAAATAGAGAGAGAGAGAAATCAGGCCTGTGAGTGGAGCCACTCAGAGAGAGAGAGAGAGAGAGAGAGAGAGAGAGAGAGAGAGAGAGAGAGAGAGAGAGAGAGAGAGAGAGAGAGAGAGAGAGAGAGAGAGAGCAGCATCAATAGCAATACCCGGTACAAAAGCAAACATGTAGGGGCTCTTGTGAGCTCAAATAAAATTATGCTAAGAAGGAGGATTTGTACCAAGGTAGTAGGATACATGCTGATATTTGTGATAGTAGGTCACCTAAAAAGAATTCATACTTAGGCAACATGTCAATCAGAGTGTATGTAAAGTTCATTACACCTTTGAGAGTGCAACAGCTCCTGAACGACCTTCAAATCCGCAATGTTGTCTCATGGAGTGCATTGATTGCAAAAGATATGTCCAATAGGGCAAGGATAACAAATCTTTGGGTTTTTTTTAACAGATGGAGAGCGAGCGTGGTGCACTTCTGAGAGAGTAATAGGTCCTTGACAAGCTTCCTAACCGCAATGTTGGCTCACAAAGTGCATTGATTGGAGGATGTACAATATGTATATCAAGTGTGGTGCACTTCTTAGAGCACAACATGTCCTACAAATTTGTTTTCATGGAGTGTACTCATTGTAATATATGTTGAGCAAGGTCAGGGTAAGGGAGTTGTGGGCTGTTTTCAAAGGATGCAAAGAGAGGGCATCTCTCCAAATGCAATGACGTACACTTATACCTTGGAGGCATGTGGCACTACATAAGAAGCTTTGGGCTGTTTCTAGAAAATGTAGAGATTAGAGCGCATCTTTCAAAATGCAATGACATACACTTGCACCACGAGGAGTTCACTATGTGTAGAACTACCATATCACATGTGTGCGTTCAAGACAAGTTTCTAATACCCCTTATTTATGATTTTTTAAAGGAATATAATGTACACTTTTCTTTTAAAAGTTGTAAGTTGTTTTCATATTTGAAAAAATAGTATCCTTTTGTATATATATTTTTGTAAATTTCAAGAACTTTAAATACCCTTCTGTTGAACTCACGTGATAGGTTACATTTTTCTTACGCTCCCTGAGACTTTCACCTTGAATGCTTGTGGAATTACACAAAATCCTAATATGGGCAAAAGAGTTCATGATGATATTGTAAGTCAAGGGTTGTTGAAAGAAAACGTCGTGCTTGACACTGCCTTGGTCGACATGTATGCCAAATGTGGTGCACGTCATAAAGCACAAAAATTGCCAAACAAGCGTCCTCTCCGAGATGCCATCTCTTGGAATTTATTGATTGCGGGATATGGTAGGTCCAAGAAGCTATCGGCTATTTTTATTGGCACCTTGAAATCATGTGGCATTACACAAGATGCTGAAATGGGAAAAATAATTTACGATGGCATTGTTAGCCACAGGTTGTAGAAAGAAAACACTTTTTTGGTCGCCATGTATGCCAAATGTGGTTCACTTCATAAAGCACAAAAAGTGCTTTAGGAGCTTCCTATATGTGATGTTGTCCCTTGGAATGTACTAATTGTAGGATATGCCCATCTGGAAGGGCCGAGATGGTATGGGCTATGTTTGGTGGATGTGAAGTGAGGGTTGAAATCACATACGCTTGAATCTTGAATGCAAGGGTTAGGACATGACCAATAAGCTCTGCGTTGTTTTTGACAGATGCAATGCAAGCGTGTCTCCCTAGATGCAATCACATATGCTTGCATCTTGAAGGCAAGGATGGGGCTAGGGTCAAGTAGCTATGGGCTATTTTGAGCATATGTAGACAGAGGGCATCTTTGTAAATTCAATTAGGTACACTTTCACTTGAAGGCATGTGGCATTACACAAAATTCTAATAGAGGCAAAAGTATTAACGATGATATTTCTAGTTACGGTTTGTTGAAAGAAAACACTATATTGGTTGACATGTTGATGGGGACTTTTCACAAGCCAAGCTCCCATACCCCTCTTCTCTCGTCCCCACCCCATGAAAACCTCCTCTTAGGGAGGGAGTGATAAAAGACATTGGAAAAGTAAGAAAAAAAATAAAGTATGATTATGTAAGTATATGAGAAAGGTAAAATGGGCCTGCGGGGCAGCCCATCCCCACCCTGCCTCCTCTTTCTTCATTGTTGCCCACCCGTGTGTCCCTTTTCCTCTCCTCCACTCAAAAGGTCAACCCCTTCTCTCTTCCCCTTGTCCTTTCTCCTTTTTCTCTCCCCTCAAGCTACCTCACCCCCTGTCCTTACCAATAATGCACCGTAACTCACATGCCACCTCTCTTATCTTCCAAAACAGTATACCCCACCCCCCTTTTCTCTCTCCTATCATATCCCATGACCCAAATATCCCTTCTCTCTCTAAAGGGCGCCATGTCTCTTGTCCTGTAGCTAGATAACCTCCCCCACACTCAAACACACTTAGTTTCACTGAAAAAGGTAACCACAGACCCAGCCCCACCCCGTGGTTACCTGATTTTTCTTGTGTTCACACACATCTGCACACAGATTCACCTCTGAACACACTCCCCTCTTGTAATTACTTTATTCTCCATGTCACCTCTCACTTTTTTTCATCAACCCATCTCTCTCTCTTAGTCTCTCTCTCATGAGACTGCTGTTCTGGCACATATACACACAGCCAAACAAGTGGGGCCCACAGTCACATGGCCTATGTAGATAATGATTTCTTCATTTCTAAATTCTAGAATTTCTCCTCCCTCCTCCCCTATAGAAAGAGGGGTCACCATCACACTAAACACACACACAACATCACCAAAGAGTACACTATGCACTGTGTGTGCCTATTGCACACACACACACCCACACCATCACCATCACCGCAATCACCATGCTCCTCTTGAGCATGACCGCTACACCCTTGGGCTATGGAAGATGAAGGACAACTAAATGAAGGATGATGGCCATAACCCTCGTGCGAGTCTTTGCCATCAGCTCCCACCTATCCGCCATGTGCTCTACCACTCTCTCCCTTCTCTTTCCCCTACCCTATGCTCCCCATTTCATCGCCTTATTCTCTAAATAAAGCTTGAGGTTTTGTGAGTATGTTTCTTGCAATGTTTTGCCCATGTGAGGTGTGCGGAATCGCCACCTAGTCTTGTGTTTGGAGTAAGCTTGTGTACGTGTGAAGGGTGTGCGGATTCGCCATCCTTCTGTGGTGCCTAAGTACTAAGCCGCTATATACTCTCTCTCTCTCTCTCTCTGTCTCTCTCTCTCTCTCTCTCTCTCTCTCTCTCTCTCTCTCGATCTCGATCTCATTCCCCTTCCTCTTCATCATTACTCCCAAGCATCCATCTTTCTTGGATGAAAACTTTGTTACGGTGGTGTGTTTCTTGCGTCCTAGCCGCTCAAGCTAGGTGGTGCCCCCCCTGTTTTCTTTACTATGACAGGCTCGAGGCGCACCATTCGGCCCCCGGTGTTTTAGAGGCCGTCGAGGTTTGGGGTTTGATTTGCTCCCGTCATTTGGTGCCCCCCACTGAGGATCTTTTCATGAAACCCTTCAGTTTACAAGACTAAAACCCCTAAACTATTGCGAATGGATGAATGGATGAATGGCTAGCAGGATTTGCTAATTGGACGACAGAAGAAGAAGATCTCCAAGCACAACTAGACGAACTCCACATCTCCATCGAAGCTTGAGTGCCAGGCGTAAGGGTAATTGATTTTCAGTGGGAGAGTCAACCAACACGCCAAACCCAGTGGATATACATAGGCCAAGTGCCAAGAAGAAGAAGGAGAAGGTCGAAACCATGTCCGCAACCTACAACCAACCCACAACAACAAAATGGAAGGAGCTCTGCACAATAGAGAATCAACACTATTCTACTTTGAGAATCGGGTAACTCAAGTCACCGAGGTAATTATCACAGTCAGTTTTCAAGTCGCACTTGATGCTGCAGCACAGATAACGGAATCATTGGCTCACACTCTCACTAGAGAAACTAGGGATCTACTGAGTTTGTTTCAGGAAAGAACACCACCCTCTCCCACAAGCTTGGATAGTGACTAAGCACCTCTAAGCTTCACATAAATCAGTACAACCTACCTCAAGACAGATCACACATACCAACACGTGTACGCTCAATCAAGGTAATACTCGACTTGAAGGCTCACTACCAGCACGTCGTCGACACCATGCTGGGTGGGGAGCAGTTTTTTGAGGTTCTGGCATCAGATCAGCCATTTGTCTTACCTTTGGTACAAGGCAATGTACCGTTTGAATTTTTAATCTATGTCCTAGTATAAGAGGGTATACACGCCTCCTTGTAAAGAAGAAAAAAACTTTTGCAAGTTAAGCAGTGTGTCTTTCTAGCTCTCTCTCAGTAATCATGGCAAGTGTAGCATTTCCAACATTTAAAGGAAAGAAGGGGGAGGATTTGGTAACAGACTTCCTAGATGACTTTGAAGTAGCATGTGTAGTGAGCAACAAAGATACAGATGAATCCCGGGTTAGAATCTTTAAGCATCTCATGAAGCTAGAAGCTAGATCATGGTACAATGCACTTCCACAAGCAACCAAGGATGACTGGGAGCCCTTAAAAATCGCTTTTAAGAGGCGCTTTGGGGGAGGTACCACTTCAGAAAATTTGTGCGACAAGTTGAGAGACTTGAAGCAGGAGGGTCTTTTAGAATATGCCACCTATGAGTCCAAATTTTTGGATTTGTGGGAACGATGGGTTGAGTCATTGGCAAGGGGGAAAGCTGCACCCGATTTCCTAAAAAAAGATTGGTTCACGCATGGCTTATGGCCGCTTCTCAAGGAGAAGGTGAAAGGTATATTCCCGGCTACGTACGAGTTAGCCGTTGAGATTGCTCGCCTTAAGGACAAGAAGCTGCGAATGAAAGCCAAAGAGACCGAGTCAACAGAAGCAGGAACATCGCATCGACCAACAACTATGACAACCACCACCAGCTCTTGGGGTAAGAGATGACCAAAAAGATATGTTGGCCCATATTACTGACCAACTGCAGAATTTGTCTGTCCACTTAATATAGCAAGGGAGGAGTTAAGAAAGAGATCAAGACCCTGGAAGAGCACGACGACAAAACAGAGAGTATCACTGCTACAACTGCGGAGAAGACGGTCACGGTATGTACTACTGTCCCAAACCACGACAAAACTATAATAGAGGAGGTAGGAGGAACCAATTGTCACCCCCTAGAGAAATAACACCTCCACCCCGAGCACAAGCCCCACCAACACAAATTCTACGCCCGCCACAATCACCACTTACAATCATCCTACGCCCACCACCAATTGGTACCCGCACACCAAGTATCATTGGTCTTGCAGAAGAGGTCAAGATGAAGGTAACAGAAGAAGGATCAAGTGAGAATTTTATTCAAAGAACTGAAGCAGTGGAACAAGAGGTTAAAGAATCAACATATGCTACCCATGTGGGGGAGGTAAGTCAAGAAAAATGTGTTACAAATGTGAGTACATCTTTAATCTTGGATGAAATAGGCACCAAAGCAATCAATCGACAGCATTGGGTAGTAAGGGTAAGAAGGTGTAAACTGTTGATTAGGCCTAGTCAGAGTAAGAGGAATGCAAAGGGCATGAAAGATACAAGAGAAGAGGAAGACCAGCCTACTAGCAAGGCTTTGCAAAAGATGGACAACATATCAAGCAAAGGGGAGGGCTTTAAAAACGGAAGCCTGTGCACCAGCATGGACCCAGGACAGTGTAGCAAGCTAAAGGAATCTTGCATCAAGGCAGTTTCACTAGAGGACCATAACGAAGAGGTAAGTATGATTGAAGGTTTGGAGTTGGATATTGCTCAGAGGATTGGCAGTCGAGCAAGACTTTGTTGTGTAGTGTTATAGACTTGGAGATGGGTAATGCCTCCAGTTTATGCGAGGGTGTTCAAAGTAAGTTTGACGATCAATATGTTTCCAACCTTTTAAGGATGTTCCAAACTCCTCCACAACACAGCATTGTGTTTGCATGGGATGCATCAGACCTATGGCTATGGCTAGCCGCTATAACATATAGAGATAAGATCAGCATGGAGATAAGAGCTAAGGAGCCATGGATAGACAAAAGCCTGATAGAATGCAAGAATGAATACCTCATTCGCAATTTGGTACAATTTTTTACAAATAGTGCATCCTCTCTTTGGAGAAAGGTAAGTGGATTACGCTTGTATTTAAGCCGCAAGGTAGGTGGCTTGCTATTAGCATCAGTAAAGGAAGCTGACATGTTTGAGCACACCCAAAAGAAGCATGATATGCTTGCAGTTTTTTCTAGTCATGGTAGTAAGCAGGATTCTGAAGAAAACTTGAGCTCACCACACCAACAAGGCGGCCATATATGGTGGATTCTTGGTACACTCTTGGGAATCATAATTTTCAGTTTTGTCTTTGCAGGAGCGAAGATGCTCATTTTCCCTCTCGCTACTGGTGGTTACAAATTTGGTCCAATTTGGCATGCAAATTTTATTGTTTGGACACTACAGACAATGATCCTATTTTTCACTTGGGATCCAGGAGGACACTAGCACAAAGTTCTGGAATCCATGGGCTTCCCCTTTAATCAACCGACACTATTCCAAGGAACAAGCTATCACTCGGACCTGTTACAGATTCATGAATATCCCAGAAATCTCACCAATGGCCAAATGGAATGGCTAGTTCAGAAGGCAACTCGATATCAGATCCTACAGCTAAGCGAAAGAAGATTCAGAGCTGGAAGCATGAATGCCTCTAGCCAAAAGGGGAGGGTTAATGATGGGGGCTTTTCACAAGCCAAGCTCCCATACCCCTCTTCTCTCGTCCCCACCCCATGAAAACCTCCTCTTAGGGAGGGAGTGATAAAAGACATTGGAAAAGTAAGAAAAAAATAAAGTATGATTATGTAAGTATATGAGAAAGGTAAAATGGGCCTGCGGGGCAGCCCATCCCCACCCTGCCTCCTTTTTCTTCATTGTTGCCCCACCGTGTGTCCCTTTTCCTCTCCTCCACTCAAAAGGTCAACCCCCTCTCTCTTCCCCTTGTCCTTTCTCCTTTTTCTCTCCCCTCAAGCTACCCCACCCCCTGTCCTTACCAATAATGCACCCTAACTCACATGCCACCTCTCCTATCTTCCAAAACAGTATACCCCACCCCCCTTTTCTCTCTCTTATCATATCCCATGACCCAAATATCCCCCTCTCTCTCTAAAGGGTGCGATGTCTCTTGCCCTGTAGCCAGATAACCTCCCCCACACTCAAAAACACTCAATTTCACTAAAAAAGGTGCCCACAGACCCATCCCCACCCGGTGGGTACGTGATTTTTCTTGTGTTCACACACATCTACACATAGATTCACCTCTGAACACACTCCCCTCTTGTAATTACTTTATTCTCCATGTCACCTCTCACTTTTTTTCATCAACCCATCTCTCTCTCTTAGTCTCTCTCTCATGAGGCTGCTGTTCTGGCACATATACACACAGGCAAACAAGTGGGGCCCACAGTCACATGGCCTATGTAGATAATGATTTCTTCATTTCTAAATTCTAGAATTTCTCCCCCCTCCTCCCCTATAGAAAGAGGGGTCACCATCACACTAAACACACACACAACATCACCAAAGAGTACACTATGCACTGTGTGTGCCTAGTGCACACACACACACACCCACACCATCACCATCACCGCAATCACCATGCTCCTCTTGAGCATGACCGCTACACCCTTGGGCTATGGAAGATGAAGGACAGCTAAATGAAGGATGATGGCCATAACCCTCGTAAGAGTCTTCGCCATCAGCTCCCACCTATCCGCCATGTGTTCTACCACTCTCTCCCTTCTCTTTCCCCTACCCTATGCTCCCCATCTCATCGCCTTATTCTCTAAATAAAGCTTGAGGTTTTGTGAGTATGTTTCTTGCAATGTTTTGCCCATGTGAGGCGTGCGGAATCGCCACCTAGTCTTGTGTTTGAAGTAAGCTTGTGTATGTGTGAAGGGTGTGCAGATTCGCCATCCTTCTGTGGTGCCTAAGTACTAAGCCACTATACACTCTCTCTCTCTCTCTCTCTCTCACTTGATCTTATTCCCCTTCCTCATCATCATTACTCCCAAGCATCCATCTCTCTTGGATGAAAACTTTGTTATGGTGGTGTGTTGCTTGCGTCCTAGCCGCTCAAGCTAGGTGGTGCCCCCCCTATTTTCTTTACTATCACAAGCTCGAGGCGCGCTATTCGGCCCCCGGTGTTTTAGAGGCCATCAGGGTTCGGGGTTCGCCTTGCTCCCATCAATGTATGCCAAATATGGTGCACTTCATAAAGCTTGAGGAGCTTCCTGTCTCAGATGTCGTCTCTTGGAATGCACTGATTACGGGATATGCCCAACTTGGTCATGGCCAAGATGGTGTGGGGTATTTTTGGCAGATGAAAAGTGAGGGTTGCAATCACATACGCTTGCATCTTGAAGGCAAGGGTTACAAAAAAACCAAGAATCTTTGGGCTATTCTCCCACTATTTTTGACAAATGCAAAGCAATGGTTTCTCCCTACACGCAATCACATACGCTTGCATCATGAAGGCAAGGGTAGGTTAGGGTTAGGACGCTCTTGGATATTTTCATCAATCAGATGAAGTGAGAGGGCATCAAGCTCCAAATGGAATTAGGTACACTTGTACATTGAAGGCATGTGGGATTACACAAGATGCTGATATGGGCAAAAGAATTCATGATGATATTGTTAGCGATGATTTTTTGAAAGAAAATACTTCTTTGGTCGACATGTATGCCAAATGTGGTGCATTGCATAAAGCACAAAAAGTACTTAAGGAGCTTCCTGTCGGGGATGTTGTCTCTTGCCAACTTGGGTAGGGTCAAGATACTCTCGACTATTTTTGGCAAAAGCACATTGAAGGCATGTGGAATTACAAAATATTCTAATATGGAAAAAAGAATGCATGTGTGGTAAGCTAGGATTTAAATGGTGCTTGAAGCATTGAGAGTGCCAAAGAAAGATAGCTATCAAAATTATTTCTCACAACGCACATGGGGCATTGGGGGGGGGGGGGGGGGGGGAGAGAGAGAGAGAGAGAGAGAGAGAGAGAGAGAGAGAGAGAGAGAGAGAGAGAGAGAGAGAGAGAGAGTAAAAATATCCTCTACATAAGCAAACATGGAGGGGCTTTTGTGAGCTCACATAAAACTATAATAAGAAGAAGGATTTTTACCAAGACAGTAGGATACATCCTAATATTCATGATAGTAGGTTACTTGAAAAGAACACATACTTAGGCAACATGTCAATCAATGTGTTTGTAAAGTGTGGTTCCCTTCTTAGAGCACAACAGGTCCTAGACGAGCTTCGAATCTACAATTTTGTCTCATGGAGTGCATTGATTGCAGGATATGTACTCCAATAGGGTGATGGTACGGAAGCTTTGAGTTTTTTTCAATAGATGCAAAGAGAGGATGGTGCACTGTTGAGAGTGCAATAGGTCAGCTACTCACAAAATTTGGGTTTTTTTAAGCAGATGTAAAGAGAGGGAATCCCTCCAAATGAAATCATGTACACTTTCACCTTGAAGACATCAGGCATTACACAAGATACTAATACAAGAAAAATAATGAAGGATGATATTATTAATCAAGGGTTGTTGAAAGGTGCTTGGCACTACCTTGTCTACATGTATACTAAATGTGGTGCACACCATAGTCTCAAAAAGTGATTGAGGAGATTTCTTTCTTGAATGTAGCCTCTTGAAACAGTGCACTAATTGAAGCTACGGGCTAATTTTGTTGAATGTGAAGTGAGGGTGTCTCCCCAGACACAATCACATATGCTTGCATCTTGAAGGGAAGTGTGGGGTAGGGTCAAGAAGCTATGGTCTATCTTTAGCGGATGCAGAGAGAGGGAATCTCTTGATATGCAATTAGGTACACTTACACCTTAAAGGCAAGTGGCATTACACAAGATGCTGATATGGCAAAATAATTCATGATGATATTGCTAGTCATGATTTGTTGAAAGAAAACACTTCTTTAATTGACATGTATGCCAAATGTGGCGCATTTCATAAATCACAAAAAGTGCTTGAGAAGTTTCTTTTCAAGAATGTTGTCTCTTGGCAACTTGGAGGGATAAGATGTTCTTCATTGTTTTTGGTGAAAGCACATTGAAGGCATGTGGAATTACAAAAGATGCCGATATGGACAAAAGCATGCATGTGTGGTGAGCTGGGATTTGAATGGTGCTTGCAACATTGATAGGGAAAGAGAGAGAGTTATCAAAATTATTTCTCACAATGGAGAGAGAGAGAGAGAGAGAGAGAGAGAGAGAGAGAGAGAGAGAGAGAGAGAGAGAGAGAGAGAGAGAGAGAGAGAGAGAGAGAGAGAGAATATGGAGGGGCTTTTGTGAGCTCACTAAAACTGTGCTAAGAAGAAGGATTTGTACCAGGGCAATAGGATACATGCTAATATTCATGATAGTAGGTTACCTAAAAAGAACACATATTTAGGTAGCACATCAATCAATGTATTTTTAGAGTGTTCTACACTTCTTAGAGCACAGCAAGTCCTACACTAGCTTAAAATCTATAATGTTGTATCATGGAGTGTATTGATTGCAGGATATGTACCCCAATAAGGGTGCAGGTAAGGAAGCTTTGTTTTCAAATGGGAACCTTACCCAAAAGCTTGAGGAGTTTCTCACATACTTAAATGACTAGAGTTCTTGAAGTATTCAATTCAGAGATAACTCTCAAGAGGCATCATCGTTTGCATGCTTAATTGACTAAGTCCTAGAAGTATTCAATTCAACCAAATGACTTAGTAAGCATAAAAGACACATGTGCAAATGATTCTCTACATGTTGCCATCATGATGTGTTTGAATGATGTTGGATAGGTTTCCAATGAGAATTTAGATACATAAAATTTAATAATTAAGTTCTTTCTCTCAAAGAGGAAAAAGAGGACACATGTCCCAATGAAATAATAATACGAGAGAGAGAGAGAGAGAGAGAGAGAGAGAGAGAGAGAGAGAGAGAGAGGTGGACCAAGCATGAGAGGGGGGGTATACTCTCCCACACGCACGCACACATTCTCTCATTGTGTGGAGTGCAAAATGCAAGAGCTCCATCTACTTCTCCAAGCTTGTTGAGAAGTGGAGAGCCTACACCAACACTTTTGGCTATGGAATGCAAATCCAACCAAGAGCCATGCTTCAATGCTTAAGATTTCCATCTTCGTCATCTTCATTATTATGCTATTATGCTATGCTAAGCAAGAAGAGTGATGATAAATAAGGAACTATTTCTTTCTCCTATGGATGATTCTTCTTCCTCTTCCCTACCCTCATTCCCCGCTAGCTCTCTCCACCTTCGAAGGTGTTTGAGGCGTTGGGACTGAGGCTTGGGATAGTTAATTCTTTTCCCAAAGTTTATGTTAAGCTCGTGATGCATGAATCTTTCCATCTTCATAGCATCACCAAGGTCACAAGGAACACAAAGATTGTATTGTAACAAGTCTCTCTTGATGGGAGAATCTATAATTTAAACGTCTTCTGGAGGGGGGATTGGCTCCAAGTATATCCTGTCCTCAACTATTGTCATGTTCTCTCATACTCTCTCTCTTGCAAAATTATTGTTCATGCCAAGTTAATTAAGTACTATGTTTATGCTGCTACCATCCATTAAGTTCACGCTCCAAGTTCTCAAAGTGATCTCACAAAAATGCTCACTCTAATTCTTTTGATTCCGCTATTCTTAAAGTTCATAGGCCATATCCATTACATAGCTTCTACAAAACAACTCCAAATTTGTTAGATTTTGGGGATTTCGAACCTACTTTCTAAGATCTTTTCAATGATTTTTTAGTTGATACAGATTTGACAAAGCATTTATGTACTTCACCGGGTTGTCCACTTTCGATAATCAAGGCAAAATCAAACCTCCTTATAGAGCCCCTTTGAGAGTCCAATTTTTTCATAATCTCTCTCTCTCTCTCTCTCTCTCTCTCTCTCTCTCTCTCTCTCTCTCTTTCTCTCTCTCTCTCTCTCTCTCTCTCTCTCTGTTGGGGTATAGGCGTCTATGCCTTGCCCGGCCGCCCAGAGTCTGGGCACCCATTGACTTGTATACCTTATACATAGCATAAGTGTATAGGGGGCTGCTCACTCTTGGAGTCTCCCCACCCACATCGTATGTGTGTCTCCTTCTCTCTCTCTCACTCTCCGTCTGTGGTGCTCCCCGATCCCCTACAATTGGTATCAGAGCATAGGTGCGGAGGGAGCGCATGTGTGCATAGTCACGACGACAACAAAGAGCCAGTTTCATTCCCGAAATCGCGTCCGCACGCACGCACTTTCAAGAGTGCAAACAGGGTTTCGACTTCGAGATCGAAAAATTCAGCTTTCCGAGATTGTTTCCATAAGGTGTCCTAGCGTTTTACCCCCCTTTCAAATCCATTCGAGCCATCAAAAACCTCATTCGAGCTACGGTTGAGGAGCTGCATTTTCAGCCCTCTTTTGGCAGTTTATGCTGCGTTTTTGGGCCGAAACGGAGGTTTTTGGCATAGCTTTCACACCCGGACTCGGATACATGTGATCCAGGAGTCTACCTTGGGGTTTTGGCACGCCCCGGACGCGCTCGTTATATCAAAATTTTAAAATTCTGAACGCTGAATTTTCTGCAGCAGCAGTTGTTTATTGTGTGTCGAGGATTCCACACATGGTTTTCTCTTAGATGTGAGAGTGATATTTGCTGCAAGTTTCCTCAAAGGTGGGAGGATACGATGTATGCCTTATGTGGTTTGATGCCCAGGGAGACTAATGTGATTGCATTTTGAGCTCGGCAATGTATGCCTCGAGCATGTTTTTTGGCAGTCACAGGTAGAGCAGATATTTGTGTACTAGATTTGCAGGTGTTTGCAATGATGTATGCAAAGTGTGGAGATTGGTGCATGCATTTGGAGTGCCGTTTGATGCGCTTTGGTTGCTCATGGTTTTGAGCGTGCAGTCAGTTTGGTTACTGGTTTTGTGGCCGTTTTACTGACGAAACTCTTGCGAAATTTTCCCAGGAGTTTTATGCGCATCATTTATGCGATCTAGGTAGAGATTGCGGGTTGCACTCAGCATTTGCATGCGGTGTTCTCTGCAGGTGGGAGATTTGTGCGTGTGTATGCATTGATACCGCACATTGTGGGCTTGGTGATTAGCTTACGGGTTTGACAGGCGTACAGTTATCTTGGCACACTCACAGGAGTGAGTATTGTGATGTATGCTTGTGTGGCTACGAGCTAGGTAGCCGGATTCAAGCACTAATGGCTTGAGGTTTTTCAGCAGGTTTCAGCTACAGGTTTACAAGTTTACAGGCAGGTTTGAGGGCTTATTTGGGTGCTGAATTTTCAGCCATTGTTTCCTCTTTGCAGGTGTCCATGTATGGCTCAGTTGTAGGCTGATTTGGGACACGTTTGTGACTTGTTTATGCAGTTGTTTAAGAGCTGAATTTTGGGGCTGTTTTGCAGCCATATTTTACAGTCATATTTGCAGACTTTTGTTGATGTGATTCGAGCCAGTTTAGGGCTGATTTGGTTGACATTTGCTACTCATTGTTGGTTGCTCTTTTGCGAGCATTATGGATGATTTTTCATTTGACTTCCAGCGTTATGGTCTGACACAGTTTGATGGTGCAGATTTTGTTGCTTGGAAGGAGCATATGCTTGTTGCATTCGTGGATTTGGGGCAGGATAAACCCTTGCGTGGTTTATCGGTGAAGCCCAAGTCTATGCGTGATGATGATTGGCAGGATCTTGATGATTTAGCCATGTCTACGATTTGTTTGTATCTGGTTGAGTCTGTTTACTGGCAGGTCTCGAGGGAGACTACAACTCATGCTTTATGGAAGAGTTTACATGCTATGTACGCGACATCCATGTCTACAGGGGAGTCTAGTCCCACTTCTATGTCCATGGGAGAGATTGGTCCCACACGCAAGTCTCGACGGCATAGAGACTTGACATGTTGGCACTGTGGACATAGAGGGCACATTAGGCGTCAATGTTTTAGGCGTTTGAGACAACGGAGGTGACAGATGTGTGATGCAGATTTGGGCGCGACAGATGCTAGTGAGATCAATACGATGGTTACTGAGTATGCTTGTGATGGCGATGTCACATTTACATCTAGCTTGTCTTCAGACGATCTTATGTCTACGGATTGCATATCGGATTGCACATTGTATTCACATTGGTTACTAGATTCAGATGCTACTTTCCATGTCACGTCGCATCGTGAGTGGTTTAGCACGTTTTCTAGTGGGAGACTTGGTTGTGTGCACATGGCTGATGGTGTTGTGTATGACATTGAGGGTGCAGGAGACGTATGTTTGTCCTTGCCCAATGGTATGAGATTTACCCTGTGTCATGTGCGTTATGTGCCAGATTTGAGACGGGATTTGATCTCAGTCAGACAGTTATAGGATAGTGGATGTCGGGTGTCGCTGCTTGAGCGATCTTTTGTGTTGCATTTGGGTTCGCTAATGATTGCGAGAGGTGCTAGAGTTGGCACATGGTACCCATTGCACGTAGTACTGGTGCGAGATGGTCGAGTCTCAATCTTGTTACAGCCATGAAGAGAGCAAGAGACCCGGATAGTCTCTTTTGCTCATGGGTTGCAGGGTACTTTGCATGGAGTGCAGAGTAGTGAGCTCGTTGTGCACACAATTGGGGCACGACTTGAGCAGTCACACAGAGAGGTGACAGAGTCAGACATGCATGCTTTGCTAGTGATTGAGCAAAGCAGAGAGTCAGTTGTGCGAGATACTTCTATGCAGGATAGACAGGTAGAGCGGTCTTGCTCTAGTGAGTCACGACTGGAGGACGTTGTGCAAGAGTCTATGCATATGGAGTTAGAGCATGAGAGCTCTAGTGAGTCACAACAGATTGAGTGGTCATGTTTGCAGTGGATGATTGCAGAGGAGGTTGAGATGTCAGCGATTATGCAGTCATTCCTTTCTATGCTCGACAGTGAGCATGGGGATATAGTTGTGCAGGATATGTCTTCCAGCAGACACCTAGAGCAGCTGGTTTGCTCTGAGGTTGCACGACAGGTTGATGCATCTTTTGCGGACAGTTAGGAGATGCATGTGGCTGACACGCCTTGTCAGTCAGAGATGCCTATTGCCAGGGATATATATGTTGATGCATGCTCCGTAGAGCTAGCAGGGCCCGCTAGCATTGCATCGGCATTCGGTGGTCTCATGTATGAGATGCTGATCTTGAGACCGGATATCGCAGCTGCAGTGGGAGCATTTGTAGTTGGGGTTGTCAGTCATTTGTTGACTGATGATGGCATAGTGCACGAGGGAGATATGCAGGTATTGCGTACATACTTGCAGTACGTGTGCGGTACGTCTGGTGGTGTATAGACTTACACGGGAGCAGGACAGCCGGATGCACACGATCACAGCCAGCCAGTGGGCATCGGTTGAGAGCGGTTTTCTCTCGCCTTTTGTAGTCTTTAGACTAGGTTCTCTTGCTTAAAGGCACAGTCGCCTTTAAGTGGGAGGTTGTTGGGGTATAGGCGTCTCTGCCTTGCCCGACCGCCCAGAGTCTGGGCGCCCACTGACTTGTATACCTTATACATAGCATAAGTGTATAGGGGGCTGCTCACTCTTGGAGTTTCCCCACCCACATCATATGTGTGTCTCCTTCTCTTGTATGGTCCTATTCATCCTTATGCTTGAGAAAGTAAACCCATACTTTCCTCGAGTAATCATCTATAAATGTCATAAAGTAAGAAGCTCCCCCTAGAGATAGGTTAGGCATAGGTCCACACAAATCACTATGAACAAGTGCCAACTGTGTATCTCTTCTACTGCTTCTATGCTTATGTGGCTGATGTGTTTGCTTACCATACAGACAATGTTCACAGAATTCAAAATCATTAAATGAAAATCCAGGCAAATAACCAGAACGAAACAAGATTTCCATTCCCTTCTTGGACATATGTCCTAACCGGCTATGCCACAAAGAAACGTTCGGCTGCTCGGTTACATTGATTACATTTTTAGAGACATTTGATACATAAATCATGTAAAGTCCTCCAGACTTTACTCCATGTGCTACTGTCATAGAACCCTTGGATATCTTCCACATGTTCTGTCCAAAAGTGGTGATGTAGCCAGCATTATCAAGTAAACCTGTGTTGATCAAGCTCTTTGTAATTGCGGGAACATGTCTCACATTCTTCAGCGTGAAAGAAGAGCCATTCTGAAACTTCAATTGTACATCTCCAACACCTAAGATCTCACATGTCTGCCCATTGCCTAGCCGAACATGATATTTAGTGGTCACATAAGAGGTAAACCACTCCTTGTTTGGAGACACATGAAGTGATGCCCCTGAGTCTATAATCGAGTCACTCAGTGCATTTCCATCAGATGCTGTAAGAAGAGCTGAGTCCATTGTATTATTCAAGAAGTAGATGTCTCCTGACACTAGACTGTCATCCTCTGCAATAGTGTTGGTCACATTTATTTCTTGAATCTTCACTGAGGACTTGTTCTTCTCACCATGGTATTCAGATTTCTCGTTGCCTTTTTCTGCTTTCCATTCTTTGCAGTCTCTTTTCATGTGACCCTTCTCTCTGTCTCTCTCTCTCCAACTTCAACTCCAACACGTCACGCAGATACTAGAAATTGTATCGAAGAACACCATACTCCCAGATATGTCAGCAAAAGAAGGACCACCAACTTTAGAATTTGATGGATACAATCAAGTAGACTTGAAGCCTTTGAAATGACTTAGTGTGGATAATCCTAGGATCGGGGTCTATTGTTGGGAAGATAGAAGCATAAAAGACCTTTTGTGGACTTCACATGCCAAACCAGGACAACTAACGGCCATGAAGATCATCTATATCTTCAAGATTAAAGATAAGAGATCAGCGGACCTATCAACTTACCTAGTTAGGGATTATTATAACAACAACTTTGTTATGATGACTCTTGAGGAGGTATAACAAACCAAATACCAAGGGTATTCCATATGGAATTGGATACTGGGGCAAGGACCAGAAATAATTCCAAGAGATGAACACCGTGAGAGATCACCTGAGAGTAATGTGAAGAAACCAGAAACCACCTCATCACGTAGAAAACTGGGTGACACTAAGGCCAGTCTAGGGCTACATGAGTCACTATTTCCAACATACTAGTTTGAAGGAATCGAAACAGGACCAACTGCCAGAAGACTGGGAGTTGAACCAAACAGACGCGTCAGACCAGCTGATTTTCAGAAATGGGTCAGAAAATACAGTGGATAAGGGGATCCATACAACCACTGAGGAATTCCAAAGACCGATCAAGATTTTTCAAGAAAACCAAAAAAGCGAGCAAAACCAACCACTGAAAGAGGACAACATACAAAGCATTGTCAAATCTTGGTACATTTTGGGAATACTTAATTTCACATAAGAATTCTTGAAGCTATAAAATCATGAAAACTTGCTTATTAAATTTCTCTACATCTAGAGGCACCATATATAAGGAAAACCAAATATTCTTATAGATGTGCACATTCTCTCTCTCTCTCTCTCTCTCTCTCTCTCTCTCTCTCTCTCTCTCTCTCTCTCTCTCTCTCTCTCTCTCACTCACACACACACACACACACACACACACACACACACACACACACACACACACAAGAGAATCAAGTATCACTAATGATCAGCTCCATATACCCTTGATATGTTTCTTTTGCTCCCATATGTCATAGTTGACCTCTAAGGATGATAAAGGAATCTCTCTCTCTCTCTCTCTCTCTCTCTCTCTCTCTCTCTCTCTCGTGTACACACACACACACCAACATATTTACATATATTTTCCTTATAGCTTATTTTTGGCATTCATGATAATGTGTACACCATAGTGATAGATCATGGTGTTAGATGTAAACATGGCTCTCATAGGAAGATTCTTATATCATTCAAGTATCAAATGAGATTGAGCAAGGAGTGAATGGTCTTGACTCTTCCTGTTATCAGTTATAATGACAACCTTTTATATTGCATCTTCATCATCTCTGGCCTACATGTGTGTTTCTTCTCTCTCTTTCTCTCTCTCTCTCTCTCTCTCTCTCTCTCTCTCTCTCTCTCTCTCTCTCTTTGTGAGAAAACCTAATTTTTGTATATTGCATAATTTACAATATATACCCATAATGCAGCTCATTGCTCATTAAATCTTTGTGAATGCAAAGTGTCTGTCATATGCCATTCGCTTGTTTGCCCAATATGTTTTACCGATCGTTTGCAGTTGTATCATACATTATATCCTTGAAGAGCAGTAGAAAAGGGTTCAACATTCCTGTTATCAAAGGAAAAGGCGTTTGTGGATAGTTTGTTATCCGCAACACAACTTTTAATTTTATATATGATTTCTCTTTCTCCACAAGCGCAATGCTAGAAATTTCACCATGGGAATGTCCAAAGTAGCACTCATCCAACTGGGCTTTATAGAGCAGCAAATTGCAAACACCATCAAACAAGATAATTGGGGGCGAGTTTGTAAGAAAGTAAGCATGAGCTCGCTCTCTTTGTGAAAAGCTCAACATTGCTACATAACACTCAGTGCCTTTGTTTCCCTTTGCTTAGCATGACAATGTGGAGCTGGTTGTTAAGGTTGAAGGAGCATCTGTGTACGGTGGGCACCACTTTCGCGGAAACAAGGAAGCTAGCCACCAAAATGCTTGCCATTCCTACTAATAAGAATCAAGTGAAAGCATCTTCTGAGCAGAGATGGTGGGAGGATGGTACAAAAGTATCAACGAGTCTTGCCTACCTATGCAAGAAATTGAAAAAAAAAAATTGACTTCAAACTTAGTTCAAATTTAATCAAGCATTGACTTGTAGATTCCAATGCTTGTCCTAAACACTTGTAGCCTAGCTATGGTGGTTGTGAATCTTGGGGTTTTGTTTTCTATGCTCACAACCGAGAGTGTGATTGGTTTGAACCTTAACAAAAATGTTGCAGCAATGAGCGTTGCATTATAGGGAGTAGAAGATAGCACAAGAGGAAGGTTGCAGGTGAGAGGGGATGTGTTCAATACGCAGCTGGGTCTATCAAAGAGACACATTAGATAAAAAATTATGCACCCAACGGATACTGCGTAGCAACGTAGCAGGAGCTTAACTAATTATAATGCCTTTAGAAAATGTCATCTCATTGATCAAAATCATGGCTGTCTGCACCTATCGTCTTCATATGGCTCACATCCTTGAAAGAAGACAAGCTCATATCTGTCTTTGGGCCTCCGCAGAAAAAAAAAGGGTGCAATGTGGACATGTTAACAGATCTAACTTGAGGGAATGATTTACAACTATAGCCAAAGGTTAGAATTCAAAACCTTGTCTGTATTTTGCACCAAAAAGTACCAAACTTGCCTCTATTCCGAGGGGAAAGGCGTCCCTCTAGTGGGTCCCAAAATTGAGCACCTTTTTTTGAACCAATGGAGGCTTGCTACCTCAATTGAGGGTATGAAGGTCTAGGTAGTCCGAAATCCCCCCTAAATTTATTGCATGGATAGCTTGGTTGGATCTCTCTCTCTAGAAAATGGTGCCAGTGAGGCACGCTTTTCCATGCATGGGAATCCCCATATATTTTTTTCCCTTTTACCAAAAACATATTTCCTATTATATAAGTTACTTTTGATTTTTCTTTCCTTTTTCACAAACGTTTTAGCCTTTATTAAATAAATAAGATTTATGTTAATCAATCACGATGTAGCATAAATAAGTAAGCTTTCTTTGTTGATCTCTCTTTTGACCTTAAGCATTAAATATATATATTCTAAATTACATTATATATATTTAGTATTTTCTAATATATATTTCATGTATATATATTATTCCACCCTACCAAATATTTTATTCGCTAGTTTTCATTTTCAAACCTCAACCCCACTTTCAAATTTCAATAATACCTCCATCTAGATGATTGCCAATCTTTTCAACACTCTAGGTCATGTTTTCATACACATGAAGGACCTTACATTTGAAGGCAAGAGAGAAGTCCACTTAAAGAGGACCACCAAAAGACCTTTGCCACCACAAATAATACATTATTTGGCTAAATTTTTTGCATAGAGAAGAATCCCGAACCTGAAGAAGTATTCAACATGAAAGTTGTAGCTCGTGAGCTCAACTTTTAGCTCAATTTTTTTCAGAATTTTTGAAGCTATGAACGTGGAGCTATGATTTTTGTGGTGGACCCCAATTTTCTCGTGTAATGGTGACACATGCCATCCCCAGTTTTCTTCCCTCTAGAATGGCTATGGTTCTACAAGTCTTCAAGCATAATTACAAGAGACAAGGCTCTTTAAATGAGGTATTGGCAAGTCTAGAGTGATTCTATCACCATTTTTGGAGGATCCATCCTCATCAACAACTATCCACCTTCGACAACCTCTCTTGTAAGTTTCTTACCTCTCTCTTCTCTCCCTAATAAGCTTATGTCTAGCCAAAGATAGACTATTGTAAATATCTCCTATCCTCTACATCCTACCCACATTCTCTCTTCTTCTCTCTCTATTGACTCTGGTATTTTAAATAATGAGGAGAAAAGATGGGAGCCACATTCACATGCACCCCATTTTCCTAGTCACCAGAGTGGGACACTCACCTCAATTAGAAATATTGCTAAATCCTCCCCTCCTACCCTATATAAGGAGGTCATGAGAGCTCATTAGAAAAAGGCGAAGATACACACACACACACACCTATCCATACACACCCTTGTGCTACATGTTTGTAGCATGAACCCTAATCACATAATCACAACACCATCACCATGCACAAAAGATGAGCACCATACCTCCACACCACTTGTAATTAAGGGTTGAAGGCACAATTTCAAGAAGAAGAAGGGTGGACACACTCATGATATTCCTCGCCATCAACTCCCATCTCTCCATTATGCCTCCTACGATCTTGTTCCCTTATCATTTTGCCATACGCTACCTATTGTATTCATCTTTTGCAAGCAATCAACACACTCCATCTTGGTGCCATACCTTGTGTCACTTTGGATACATTTCATTGTGAGTATGGTATATGCTTGTTCCTTGCCATTTTTTCTGTTTATGTTAAGGTGTGCGGATTCGCCACCATAAACACACACACACTCTCTCTCACTCTCATATTCCTATCATCTTGCTACTTGCATCTTGAAGTGTGCAGATTCGCCACCTCTTGTATGAGAAGTGGGCATACTCGCATGTTTCCCCTACCTCATTATCTTCCTTACTAACATGCACGAGTAGCAAGCCCATTCTCAATCACTCACCACTCCTCTCACCTTATTCTCTGACCACCCCATTGCACATTTGGGCATGGATCTTGAAATTGTTTTCCCTTTCGTGTTTCATTGTGTATATGTATGCGTCCTAGCCGCATATCTTGCTAGGTGGTGCCCCTATTGTGTACCTCCCATGATGAGGCCATTGTGCATAGTCTTGGTGTAGAGGCCACCGGGTCTATTTTTGCATTTTCGTCACTCATTTGGTGACCCAACGGAGGAGGGCTCTTGAAACCTTCAGTTTACAAGGCTGACATGTTTACTTCTCTTCATGGACGAGTGGCTTCTAGAATTTTTCTAATTGGACCACTGAAGAGGAGGAGCTTCAAAAAGGTTTGACGCAAGTCATCAAAACACTCTTGCCAGGGTGTTGTATTGTTAGCATAGAAGAGGTGGTAAGACCCTCTTTCCCTACTCAAATTGTTTACATTTCTCATCATCCCCGCAAGCGTAAAATCAAGGCACAAGCTTCATCATGCTCACATTGTAGCCAAAAACCGCACCTTTGACATGTGCGCAACCCAAAGTGAAGAAAAGGCCATCATTTTCTCCCTCGACATCCGCACAGGCGTTCTCACATCAGTAGGCTTTCAAGTATCACGATGTCGTGCTGTGACATGTACATAGTGGGAACACATGCTACAAGAGTTATCTTGTAACTTTTTAGATACATAATTATATTTCCTATAATGTACATATGCATATGTAAGTATAAAAATAAGCTTTCTATCTCATCTTATTATTTATCTCAAGGGTAATGTATTCTTACTTTACCATCAAAAAATACTATGGGAAAAGTGTCAATAGCTCCGCCTCTTTAACTTGGGGCAAAAAGCATTGATTCTTTATTTCTACTATTTCATTATCATCTCACACCCTAGCTAGATCCTATATCTAGGGTAAACTCCAATATATATATATTCTATGTATTTTTTATACTTTTCTTATATTTCTTTTTAAATAGCTACTAGGAGAGAATCAAATCCTAGTGGGACACTAGGTGGCATGATTTCAAAGATACACTTATTTTAATGCATTATTGCAAGCATGGTTACAAAACTTTGTCAAGGAGAAATGTCATGCTTTCATATGGCATGAGGTGTCCTTGGGAATTAAATGAAAGTCAAGGCTAAGGAGACCACATGAAGACTTTTGTTGCCATAAATGGATCCTATTTTGATGAATTTTTTACACAAGGTTCCAATCCGAATTGGAGAATGATTTTAAAATAAAAATCATAGCTAATGAGCTGAAGTTTCTGCCCATATTTTTATTTTTTTATTTGGAGCTACGGTTGAGGAGATATGATCAAAATACTGGACCCCAGTCTGCCCACATCATGTAGGGACAGCTCATTTCCAACTTTTCCAATTCCTGTTCACACTGGCTCCTCTCTTCTTGTGTAAACCCTTGTGGGTTCCCTTCACCTATAAAAGGGGACCTCTTCTTCCTTGGAAGGAACTCAAGCATTCAAGCCATTGATGAGAGTAATTCTCGAGGGAGTGAGTAGTAATGCCTAATTGTACTTAGCCATTAACATAAGCCCAAGCCTACACTTTCTCCTAGAGGGAGACTAGCCATTCTTGCAACAAGCTAACCTTGGAAGATCAACTCTAATCAAAGAAGGTCTTGCACTTGGTGTATCAATCAAAGTGGAATTATCCACTCTTCTTCTCTCTCCCATCAATAATGGTGCTGAAGGGTTTCAAGTAAGATGTGTTCTACATTGATGTTTTCTTGATTTCTTGTTGTTTTCATTTTCATCTCTAATCCAACATATATATATATATGTATCTAATCTCATCTCCTTAACCAAGCCTATCTCTCTCATTCTTAGTAATTCATCCTCTATAGGTTCTCTTTGCTACAGGTACATCTCTCCCCGCAGTATCCTTATTGCCTACGGGCAAGAATAGGGCTTGGGAGGGAAACTTCTCATCTCTTCACTTCTCTCATATCTACATTTCTCACATACTATCCTAGATGAATAACCCACATGATGATCATTTCTATTGCTTTCACTCTGTACAATCTATTAGAATTAACGTATGGATTAGCCGTAAAATACACTTTCAACAACGTATAGTGTTTCTCTTCGGCCCTGAAAGGCTCAATGAAATACTTCTATCACCGGATCCCATCATACTACCTCTCATAGACTATAATTTTTCTTTTGATGTAAGCGTAGTTATCTTACTATGAACCAAGAGGATTTGTACACACAATTAATCCCAATCACTAGACAAAATATATATATTATGGTAAGCACAAAACTACAATTCCAAAGAACAATTCGTAGCCTATTTGGTCAGTCAAGATTGAATGCCATTAACTCATCCATTAACCCTTTCATATTACCCATGATACGATATGACCATAGCCTTGATGTTTTCATCTTCGTATTGTTTTGACATTCTCTTTTGCGTTCTTTCTTTGTGTGTGTGTGAGTGCAAGAGAGAAAGGGTGAGTTTTCTTTGATTGCACTTCTTTCCAAACCCTAGTCTTCATGGCATCTATGGTTTAACTCCTTCATATAGTTTTTGTTGAGTTCTCTCACAAACTCTCACAGCCATAAGCCCGGTGCTTTCCTGGCAAGACCGCAAATTTCTCGACATATTTTTGGTGAACCCGACGCGAATCTGCTAGGGTGAGAGTTTGTGGGTAACCATGGGTGATCATGTTGAGCAACAGGGTATGCATTTTGACCCAGCAACAATGCAAATTTTTCAAGCATTTGCAATGTTCATGCAACAACAACATGCTACTGAAAGAAGGGAGATTTCAGCAACGAAGGCCATACAAGCGATCGTCAACAGAATGGATCAGTTCAATGGCAAAGATGTAACCAAGTACTTACGCGAGTATGTGAAGGAGATGGAGCTGCATCGCGTGTCAGAAGGTGAGATGATTCAAAGCTTTGAGCTAGTTGTTGCTCCAGAAATTAGGGAGCATGTTAGGGCAATTAAAGATGGGCATGGGAGAAATTAGGAAGAACTCAAAGTAGCTTTAAAGGAGGAATATTTCATGGAGGACTCTGAGAGAGTGACCAAAAGGACATTCTTAGAATGGGTAGTCAAGCCAAAGCAAGGACTATCAATAACAGAGCTACTTAGGGAATTTGAGCGGCGCTATGTACAACTCACTAGGACAGAAAGGGCCACACTAGATGCAGAGAAGATAGATCTTTTCTTACAAGCTGCAGGTAAAGAGTTTCAAGAAAATTTGGAGCTTCTTCTTGAAGATAAAGATGCTGAGCAGGGACTAAAGACCGACTGGAATGAGGTTGAAGGTGCTCTCTCACTGCTTGCCAAACGACAAAGAAGAAGGGACAAGATGGTAGTAAACACTACAAGTCCTTCCACCTCAACTTCTGACAAAATGGTAAAGCCTACTTTTATTGCTCCTAAGTTTGATGAGTCCATGCTAGATGAGCTTGTGAAGGGAATGCGTGACTTGAAGGTGACGTTTGCAAAGCTTGAAGAAAAAGGCCAACCATTAGGGCCACTTCCTAGGCAAAGACAACAGCCCAAAGAAGGGTTTGTTAATAGATGTATTTGGTGTGATAGTACAGACCATGTAAGAAGGGATTGTGATGATTTTAGTGATGCTTTGTCAAAAGATGTTGTCTTTTTTAAGGATGGTAAAATCCACTTAAGAGAGACAGGTCTATCCTTGAGAACTAACTTTGGTAAGGGGGGAATGCAAACCTTAGTTGAAGATATGGCAACCAAGCATGCCACCTCTTCAGTTGAGGCAGCTACTTATGGAGTGAAAATTGAACATTTTTGTGATGAAGAGGTGAGTGACCATCATGGTCAAATTTGGCCAAATGTCATGCAATTAGCTACAAAGGGAAAGCTTACAAAAGAGATTCTACATGAAGCAGGTGATTGCATACGTCTAGAAATAGGATGGAATGATCCAGTGGACTCATTGTCAGTGCATGCCTACATTACAAAATGCCAACAAAATGAGGCAATTGTAGAAGAGAAGCGCAGACGTGAGAATGCTGATAAAGGACCATCAAAAAGAGCTTCTAGAAGTGGGGGAAGAAGCGACTCAATGCCTTCTCAAACACCCTCAACACAAGGAGCATCTCCACCTGAAGTACTCATGGAGGAGTCTACAACAGGAAAGAAGAAAGAGCCAATGAAAGGTAAGACAAAAGGCCCAACTTATAAACTACAATCTGATATTGAGGTTGCTACAGATTTAAAGAAAGTCTTGGAGGAAAGGATCTTGAATAGCAAGATTGAGTTTACTCTGGGAGAAGTTCTTGGCATTGCAAAGCGTGAATTCCATGAGGAGATCATTGACATCATCAAGAGAAAAAGGCAAACCCTTGCTGAAGTTTCTCGTCCACAGGTTGAAGGGGAAACCTCAAAGACACAAGGGATGCAACTGCAAAATAAGGGGAATGATGGAGCTGTGGTAGGATGCTACCAATCTAGTGGGAGAGTGAAGCAAGTGCATTTCTCAAATGATGATGAAGAAGTTGAAGATATTCCTAGGAGTTACTATTCACGAAGTCATTGGGCAAGGGCTACTACAGAAACTTTGGTCAAGGTAGGTGATCTTGAAGAGCCATTTGTTGCCTTGATTGACCATGGTTCAGAAATAAACATAATGTCAAAGAGTCTCTACAACAAGTGCAAATGGCCAATGGACACAGATCATGGTTGGATGGTAAAAGTGGCAAACAATTCATCCGGTGAATTGTATGCAGCATGTCCAGGTGTGAAGGTGACAATAGGTGATGTAAAGATTGACCAAAACTTCTTTGTACAGGATACATCTTCATATCATCTCATCCTTGGACAACCCTACATTGTGGGAGTTCGAATGGAAACAAAGGTTATGGATGATGGTTCAGCATATGCTAGGATACGTAGCAAAGATGGTAAACGTGCTGTCCAATTTCTCACAGTTTGTGTAAACCATGAAAGAAATCGTGACAACCTCAGAGAACATCCTCTACCAAAGGTGAGCAAAGAGTTTCATGATCATAGAGAAATGATGGGTTTTGGCCAAGTACCATTGTAAAGCGGGATTGCAGTGGTACAGAAAGAAAAAGGGTCTCGCCTGATCCAAAAATAGGTGAAGCATTTTCAACGAGCTCCTTGGTAACAAAGAATGGATCAGTATGTTTTACAAAACTTGAAGATTTGAAGAGATGTGAGAAGCAATATGTGCATAATGTACAAATAGGCATGAAAAAGAGTGGGTTGCTAGAGCCTACTGAAAATGTTTTGGGTTTGTGTGAGCAAGTTTCTTTTGTAGATACTATGGGTGAGCTTGATGCTATAATGAGGTCTAGTTTGCATCTTGAAAATGAAGTTGTGGAAGTTTGCTCTATGGAAATGTATCAAGTAATAGAAGCCTTTAAAGAAAGCCAAACAGTAGGCCCAGAAGTCCATGTTGAAACTAAATACAAGAGTGTAGCAAAGAAGGTGAAACCAGTAGCTTCACCCTTACCACCCAACAACAGGGAAAAGATTGAACAGGCTTCTTTACAACCAAGTTTGCGGAATCCTAAAAAGATCGGGCATACCTTCACAAAGGAGTCTTTTCAAGAGTTGCAGATTGGTTGCGAGGAGTTTCTAACACAGGAGGAGACAAAGTGCTTCAAAGAAATGCTTTCAAAGCATGGTAAGGCTTTTGCATTTGAGCCACATGAGATAGGATGTGTTGATCCTTATATTGTAGCTCCTATGGTAATTTTCACAATACCTCATGTGCCTTGGAATCTGCGGCCTATTTCGGTTCCAAAGGCTCATTTGCCAAAGTTAGTAGAGCTACTGAATGAGAAAATCAAAATGGGAATCTTGGAGCCTTCTTGTGCTCCATACTCAAACAGGTGGTTCACAGTTCCAAAGAAGAATGGTTCTCTACGCTTCATCCAAGATATGCAACCAGTGAACAAGGTGACAATTAGAAATGTAGGAACAGGTCCAATTGTGGATGAATTTGCAAAGGCGTTTGCAGGGAGGGCAATCTACTCAATGGGGGATCTCTACTCAGGGTATGATCAATTTCAGCTTGCAATCGAAAGCAGAGACTTGACAACCATGAGGACACCTTTGGGTTTGGTAAGGATGTGTACCTTGCCACAGGGAGCAACCAACTCGGTTGCACATATGATGAATGGGATGAATAAGGTCTTACGTGACTTTATTCCTCAAATCACAATGCCTTTCATTGATGATTTGCCTATCAAAGGATGTGAAGAAAGTGACAAAGTTGAAGCTTTGGATCTCAAGGGGTGTCGCAGGTTTGTGGTAAATCACATAAATGATTGTGATAAAATTTTGTCTAGGTTGGAAGAAGTGAATCTTACATTGTCAGGGAAAAAGTCTATGTTTGGTGTCAATGAAGTGCTCATTGTGGGGCACATGTGCGGGCCATATGGTAGGAAACCTTGTCCATCAAAGGTAGATGCCATCCAAAGAATGAAAGAAACATGCACTAGCATCACTGAGGTTAGAAGGTTTCTGGGAGCATGTGTCTTCTATGTTATTTGGATTCCACATTATGCACATGTAGCTGATCCTCTTTATCAGCTGCTTAGAAAGAATCAAAAGTTTAAATGGACAGAAGCACATGTAAAATCCATGAAAAAGCTAAAGGAGTTACTCCAGTCAGCAACGACTTTAAGAAAGGTAGACTATGAGTGTCAAAGGCCAGTGATTGTGACAGTAGATACCAGTCCTACAGGGATTGGATGGGCAATAGGGCAAGATGACAAAGAAGGACACAGGTATGTGGTAAGATTTGGAGCAAAGGTACTAAGTGCTCGCCAAAGAAACTATCCACAGATAAAGAGAGAGTTATGGGGTATGGTTACAGCCTTGAAAAGTGGAAAAGAGTACCTAATTGGTGCATGTGTGGTTGTAGAAACAGATTGTCTACCACTTCTTGGGATGATTACAAGCTGCTCAACACCAGACATTGCTATGTTGCGGTGGATTGCCTACATTAAGTCCTTAAATCCCGAGTTTAAGCACATTGCAGGTAAAGACAATACAGTGGCAGATATGCTATCAAGGGCAAGGTATGAAGATGAGTCACAAATGATTGATGAGGGAGATGATGTAGGCACAAAATTCTATTCTATCTCTCACGTCAAAGGTAACAATGTCTGCATGACTAATTCACTTGAATTGTTCTTGAAAGATCTTTATGAAGGTGATTGGCTTCTTATTGGAAGCTACTTGAGTACTCTAACAAAGCAGGATGATTGGTCTGAACAAGAATTCAAGAGGATACGCAGGAAAGCATATGGGTACTTTTTAAGGGATGGTTACTTGTGGAAGCATCCTAAGCAAAAGGGTGCTACACCACAACGGGTTATATGTAAAAAAGAGACTCAAGTAAAGCTCATGAAAGAGTTTCATGAGAGTCTATGGGCTGGACACAGGGGTGTGTGGGCAACCTTCTCCAAGTTGAAAGAAAAATACTGGTGGAAGGGTATGTATAAAGATGTATCTCAGTTTGTAGAGTCATGTGTAACTTGTCAAATGTATTCAAATGTTCGACATCGTGATGGATTGCACCCTACATATCCACTAGCCATGCACTATAAATGGGTTGTGGATCTAGTCACGATGCCTTTAGGACTCTAGCAGATGAGTTACTTGGTTCTTGCACGAGAGGACCTAACTAATCAGGTTGAAGGAAGAGCATTAAGAGCTAAAACCACAGAATCTGTGTGCAAATTCCTTCTTGATGAGGTGATTTGCCGTTATGGTTGTGTGGGAAAGATCACTGCAGACAGAGGTGAATTGGATGCCGAAGAAGCAAGGGAGTTCTTTTCTAGATTAGGAATCAAGCTTTCTCTTACTACAGCTTACAACCCTGAAGGCAATGGAAAGAGTGAAAGAGGGCACCCTCCTATCATCAAAGCTTTGGCCAAGGCTTGCGAAGGAAGAGTTGGTGAGTGGCCAAAACTGTTACCATACGCTTTATGGGCTGATTGTACAACACATAGCTCAGTAACTGGCTACATGCCTGCGGAGCTAATGCATGGTCAAAAGCCAGTGATGCCGATTGAGGATACAATTCCCACATGGAATGTACTACCTTGGCAAGAGGAGCTTAGTAGGGAAGATCTCCTTGCATTGCGCATAAGGCAACTAGAGAGAAGACCTGGAGACATTGAGGCTGCAAAAGAACGACTCAAAAATGCAAGATTGAAAAACAAGAACTACTTTGATAAGCGACATCGGCTCAGGAGCAAAGCAATTGACAAAGGTGACTGGGTTTTAGTGTATGATAGTAGCCTTGATAACCAACACACAGTCATGCGTAAGTTTTCAAAAATATGGTTTGGACCATATGTTGTAAAACATGTGCATGAAAATGCTACTTACAGCTTGTCTGAACTAGATGGCACAGAAGTAAAGATTCCCATTGCAGGAAAAAGGATCAAAATGTTTAAGAGAAGAGGAGACAATGATCCAGAAAATGCTAATGAGGAAGAAGAGCAAAACACAGGTGAAGATCAAAGTGAAAATGAAGCTCTGGAATCATCCAGTGAAGATGAAAGCAAGGAAGATATACAAGAGGGCTGATCTTACAAAGAAATAATTTGGCACATACCGGAGGATGCGCAGGTTTAGAGGGGGTGGATGTCGTGCTGTGACATGTACATAGTGGGAACACATGCTACAAGAGTTATCTTGTAACTTTTTAGATACATAATTATATTTCCTATAATGTACATATGCATATGTAAGTATAAAAATAAGCTTTCTATCTCATCTTATTATTTATCTCAAGGGTAATGTATTCTTGCTTTACCATCAAAAAATACTATGGGAAAAGTGTCAATAGCTCCGCCTCTTTAACTTGGGGCAAAAAGCATTGATTCTTTATTTCTACTATTTCATTATCATCTCACACCCTAGCTAGATCCTATATCTAGGGTAAACTCCAATATATATATATTCTATGTATTTTTTATACTTTTCTTATATTTCTTTTTAAATAGCTACTAGGAGAGAATCAAATCCTAGTGGGACACTAGGTGACATGATTTCAAAGATACACTTATTTTAATGCATTATTGCAAGCATGGTTACAAAACTTTGTCAAGGAGAAATGTCATGCTTTCATATGGCATGAGGTGTCCTTGGGAATTAAATGAAAGTCAAGGCTAAGGAGACCACATGAAGACTTTTGTTGCCATAAATGGACCCTATTTTGATGAATTTTTTACACAAGGTTCCAATCCGAATTGGAGAATGATTTTACAATAAAAATCGTAGCTAATGAGCTGAAGTTTCTGCCCATATTTTTATTTTTTTATTTGGAGCTACGGTTGAGGAGATATGATCAAAATACTGGACCCCAGTCTGCCCACATCATGCAGGGACAGCTCATTTCCAACTTTTCCAATTCCTGTTCACACTGGCTCCTCTCTTCTTGTGTAAACCCTTGTGGGTTCCCTTCACCTATAAAAGGGGACCTCTTCTTCCTTGGAAGGAACTCAAGCATTCAAGCCATTGATGAGAGTAATTCTCGAGGGAGTGAGTAGTAATGCCTAATTGTACTTAGCCATTAACATAAGCCCAAGCCTACACTTTCTCCTAGAGGGAGACTAGCCATTCTTGCAACAAGCTAACCTTGGAAGATCAACTCTAATCAAAGAAGGTCTTGCACTTGGTGTATCAATCAAAGTGGAATTATCCACTCTTCTTCTCTCTCCCATCAATAATGGTGCTGAAGGGTTTCAAGTAAGATGTGTTCTACATTGATGTTTTCTTGATTTCTTGTTGTTTTCATTTTCATCTCTAATCCAACATATATATATATATATATATATATATATATATATATATATATATATATATATATATATATATATATATATATATATATATATGTATCTAATCTCATCTCCTTAACCAAGCCTATCTCTCTCATTCTTAGTAATTCATCCTCTCTAGGTTCTCTTTGCTACAGGTACATCTCTCCCCGCAGTATCCTTATTGCCTACGGGCAAGAATAGGGCTTGGGAGGGAAACTTCTCATCTCTTCACTTCTCTCATATCTACATTTCTCACATACTATCCTAGATGAATAACCCACATGATGATCATTTCTATCGCTTTCACTCTGTACGATCTATTAGAATTAACGTATGGATTAGCCGTAAAATACACTTTCAACAACGTATAGTGTTTCTCTTCGGCCCTGAAAGGCTCAATGAAATACTTCTATCACCAGATCCCATCATACTACCTCTCATAGACTATAATTTTTCTTTTGATGTAAGCGTAGTTATCTTGCTATGAACCAAGAGGATTTGTACACACAATTAATCCCAATCACTAGACAAAATATATATATTATGGTAAGCACAAAACTACAATTCCAAAGAACAATTCGTAGCCTATTTGGTCAGTCAAGATTGAATGCCATTAACTCATCCATTAACCCTTTCATATTACCCATGATACGATATGACCATAGCCTTGATGTTTTCATCTTCGTATTGTTTTGACATTCTCTTTTGCGTTCTTTCTTTGTGTGTGTGTGAGTGCAAGAGAGAAAGGGTGAGTCTTCTTTGATTGCACTTCTTTCCAAACCCTAGTCTTCATGGCATCTATGGTTTAACTCCTTCATATAGTTTTTGTTGAGTTCTCTCACAAACTCTCACAGCCATAAGCCCGGTGCTTTCCTGGCAAGACCGCAAATTTCTCGACAACGAGGCTTCTCTACATCTAAGGCCCCATCTTTTCCACCTATTCCACCTATGCCCACAACAAGACTTCACAACTTGAGGAAGCTACTACGAACGCGCGGTCCCTCCCTCTCCCTTGCACCAAAAGATTCAAGGGTTTTCCAGCACCGACAATCACCCCGTCTCCAAAACAAAAGGGTAAATCTTCCAAAGCCTTTCTATACCTCACTCTCATCTCATGAGCCTGGAACTAGAAACAGCAGCATGGATTCTACGTTGTCTCTACCGAGTGAAGTGGCGGAGCTTGTCATCGACAAGGTCTTTGACACAGGGTTTGCTTGGCGGAAAGACAAGACCCTCCACCTTCAAGGAGTGTTTCTTGTGAATCAAGGCTATGATGACGACTTTACAGCTTGCTATGTATCCATCCAACTTGGATTAACACAAGTGGTAAGACTCACCACCTACCTCATCACACCTGTGTATACACTAGATGGCACTCTATCTTGCAAAAAAGTGAAGTTGCTCAAAGAGAGAGAGTTCAAGATTTTCCAAGAGCTTGCTAGAGGGGCAGTCCTAGAGCTAGAAGACGAAGACAACCTTGCCCTGTGGTACTATAAATTTGACCTTGACTATCAAGAGCTCTACACCTCCGACTATAACCTTCCACCACAAAGGAGAGAGCCTTTCCGAATTATCATGTGATGGACCCAACGCATCAACCTTTTGCAAGGAACCAAACTTATGCACCACAACGAATTCAATCAATAAAAGTAATCTTGGACCGCAAGATTTTTTATCAGAAAATCATTACAACCATGTTTGGTAGAGAACGACTACAAGAGATAAACACCTCTTCTCTACCCTTTATCCTCCCTATGATTAATCATGAAGCGTCTTTTGATGTAGTTATTTTCATCCTTGTATAGTATGTTTTCCATCTACCGAGAACCCATGTATTGAATCTCTATTTTTTTAATTTTATTTTTTAAAGATTTATAAGTCGAGTTAATTTTCTCACTCTCACAATGGCAAGTGTAGCATTTTCAACCTTTACTGGTAAGGTGGGTGAGGATGCTGCAGACTTTCTAAACAACTTGGAAATAGCATGTGTCTTCTCTACGAGAGATGATGATGCTTCGCGCTTGCGCATCTTCCCACTTCTAATGAAGGTGGAGGCAAGATCATGGTACAATGCCTTGGCACAAGCAACCAAGGAACAATGGGACTTATTAAGAGCAGCCTTTTCAAGCGTTTTGGAGAGTGCACAACATCAGAGAAGCTATGGCAATTGTTGACAAAGTTGAAGCAGGGCAGTATGCTAGAATACGCATCATATGAGTCAAAGTTTGTAGATTTATGGGGGCGATGGGTTGCATCGCTAAGAGAGGATGAGGGGACACCTCATTTCCTAAAGAAGAATCGGTTTGTGGCTGGGTTATGGCCAACTCTTAAAGAGAAGATGAAGGAAAGGTTTCCTGCTACGTATGAGCTAGCAGTTGAAGTGGCCCACCCTAAAGACAAGAAGTTGCGCCTACAAGCCAGGAACATCGATGAAGAGGAAGCCGTTAGGACCCGACTACCTCTAGCACCACCTACAACAGCAGCCCAGAGGATTCAACCACAAGAACCAATTGAAGATCAGCAAGACCTGCTGAACCAAATCAGCAATCAACTTGAGAATCTCTCAGTCCATTTGATACAACAAGGGCATGCACACAATCGCAACCAAGAGCAAGGAAGAGGACAATGAAGGCAAAACCAAGAATACCACTGCTACAATGTGGGGAGGATGGTCATGGCATGTACTACTGTCGACACCCAAGGAGTCAGAATTTCAACAGAGGAGCCAGGAAAAACCAAGTTTCACCACCGAGGGCACCACAACAAGCACTACCCGTGCAAATCCTACAACCACCCATTCAACCACATCCACCACCACCACCACCACAACCTCTCATTCCACCCTTACCCCCACCACTAGTTCGCAATCAAACAGTAAGTGTCATCAGTCTTGAAGGTAAGGGAAAGGAGAAAGTGGAGGAGGATATCAAGGGAGTGGCAAAGGTAAGACCAAGTTTAAAGGAGTAGATGCCATGGGGGTAAAGCGTGCTAGGCATGGTGAATCTTCCCAAAAGGAAGAAAATATGAAGACTAAAGGGGAATCTAGCAAAACGCTGTCCAAGTCACGACGTAAAATTAACATTGTAGATTTTTCTTTGGGTGAATGTTCTAAACCATATGATTTGGTTCAAGATGTTTCTATGCAGGGCCCAGAAATCACCTAGTCCCAGTTACTCCACCTAGCACCTAGGGTGAGGAGACAATGGACAAAGATGGTCAGCACTAGATGACCAAAGCCAAAGATAGCTAGGGCTATCTCTGGGAGGAATCTAGATGACATACTACCAGTGATGGATGCTTACATCAAAGGGCAACATATCTGCAATATCTACATCGATGGTGGCGTACAAATATGCGTCATGAGTGAAAAAATGATGCACCGTTTGGGTTTAGAGGTGAGTCGGCCGGCACCATGCCAAGCCAAAATGGCAAATAATTTAAAAGTTCAATGTGTTGGTGTCATAAATGCAGTTAGGATAAAGGCATTCAACAGCGAGGTAGATGTGGACATCTTTGTCATTCCACACAAAGGGGAGGGCTATCCTATCATTCTAGGGAGGCCTTGGCTTATGGCTATGAGAGCTAAGCAGGACTGGGACACCGGCATAATCCAGATGAAGGATGCAAAAGGGAGGCCAATACTTTACGACATGAAGATAGGTCAACAATGCGACATGGATCTAGAAACCTCCGAGGATGAGTTTTCTAGTGGTGACTCTTCAACCACTTCAGAGGAGGAGTCAACAGTGAGTGAAGGAAGTGACAATAGCATTGAGGTGATGGGGATCATTCTCAAGGACCCTAAGAAGATGGAGCAACCTGATGCCTCATCATCAAACCAAGGGGAGACACCAGGTATACAACCTCTGGTAGAAGCAAGTAAGCTACATCAAATGCTCTCTAGTGAGTTGTGTGGGAAGGAGCGTGAAGATTATACTTTGATGCTAAGTAATTTTACCGCATTGTTCATTGATGAATATGATAAAATCACTGGCATCACAGTAGTTCAACATCACATTAAGCTCAAAGAGGGAAGTAAACCTGTAGTGCAGAAGCTCAGGCGGCTAGGATTAATTCAACAAGACGCCCTACTCAAAGAGGTGAGGAAATTGCTAGAAGCAGGTTTTATCTATCCTGTTGAAGACTCAGAGTGGGTTTCTCCAGTGGTAGTCACACCAAAGAAGAATGGTAAGTGGAGGGTTTGTGTTGATTACAAGCCTCTTAATGCAGCCACAAAGAGGGACCATTTTCCTCTTCCTTTTCAAGATAAAATACTCAATGAGGTAGCAAGACATGAGCGCTACACGGTATGTGATGGCTACTCATGCTACTTCCAAATTAGTATCCTTGAAGAAGATCAAAAGAAGACAACCTTCATCACACCATGGGGATGTTTTGCTTACAGAGTTATGCCTTTTGGTCTCACTAATGCTCTAGCCAATTTTCAGCGATATGTGACATTTGTTTTCCAGCCATTCTTTGGAAAATCAATCCGTGTTTTTATTGATGACTTTTGTATCTATACCTCTCGCTCTTTTCATTTGGAGAAAGTTTATGAAGGTCTAGCTAGGCTACAAGCTTTGGGTGGCCAACTCAATGTGGAGAAATGCACATTGGTGAAAGCAAGGTTACTCTTCTTGGCCATGTGATCTCGGCCAAAGGCATTGAAGCTGACCCAAGCAAGGTTCAAGCCTTGGTGGCTTTGACCTCTCCCACCACAACAAAGCAATTGGTCTCTTTTCTTCAAAAGGTGAGGTATTTGAGTAGGTTCATTCACTTGCTCTCCCAAGTGGTTCCCCCTTTACAACAAGTTACCCATCAAGAGATCTTCACTTGGAGTGAAGAAAATGAACAACAATTCAATGAGGTAAAACAAATTCTAGCTTCACTTCCCACCATAGAACCTCCAAAGTGGGACGAGCCATTTTATGTAAACCCTAGTGTGGGCAATGACACACTTGGGGCTGTATTGATGCAAAAGGATCCTCAAACTTCTTTCATGCGTCCTATCTACTTCTCTAGTCGAATGATGACTCCATCAGAAAAGGGATACACGGCAGTGGAGCACATGGTGCTTGCATTAATGTTTGCTACCACCAAATTTGACTCTTATTTATTGTCTAGACCATTCATAATCTTAACAATGGAAGAAGTATTTCCTTATGTAATGCAGCACATGGATGTTTCTTCTAGGATTTCCAAATGGCTCACAAGGCTGCAAGAGTTTGACTACACAATGCAAGTGGAGAACTCCACAAGGGCCAGTCTAGGAGGTATTCTCACTCATCGCCACTATGAAAAGAAGCTAAAGATAAAGCCAAATGATCAAGAGATTACACCTGTGCTGGAAGTCCCTAAGGTAGAGGAGCCTCACTCTCTTTTCTTTGATGGATCCTATAAGAGGAAAGTGGACAAAGATGCAGTAGGCATTGTCATCTTCAACGAGCAAGGGGATAAGGTTTTCTCCATTGGGAATCTCTTGGATTCTCACTCTAACAACAATGAGGCAGAATATGCAGCCTTAACTCTTGGGTTAGAGTGGTGTGTGACACAGGGCATTCAACAATTAAATGTATTTGGTGATGCCATGCTTTTAATAAAACAAATACAAGGAACTTGGGCTTGTAAAAATCATAGCTTGCTAGGCCATTTGCGCAAAGTTAAGGAAATTTTAGGGAAAATTTAAATTTGTACAATTACATCATGTCCCTCGAGAAAAAAATCAAGAAGCAGATGCTCTAGCTAGAGAGAAGCTGCAAGATCTTTTAGTGGTGGGTGCTATCAAGTTGAAGCTGCCTCTCTTCCAAGGTAGCGATGCTATGCCTGACATCATGAGTTTCTTGGACACAGGAGAGTGTCCTAAAGATCTTACTAAGGGCCAAAAGCAATGGCTTGTGCACAAGGAAACAAAATACCGCCTTATCAATGACAACCTCTACTGCAAAGGGTAAGGATCAAATTCTTAGGCATGTACCTCTCTCTACTAAAATCATTTCAAGTTGCCATGATGGTGTTTGCGGAGGACACTTTGCACTTGACATCACTAGTAGAAAGATTCTACAAGCCGGGTTTGTATGGACTAGTCTACATAGGGATGTGCATCATTGGTGTAAAACATGTAAGGAATGTCAAAAGGAAGGCGATAGGAGGCTCACATATGAGCCAAAGACTCCTATAATCTCATATGGACCATTTGAGAAATGGGGAATTGATGCTATTGGGCCTTTGACAAGGAGCCAATCAGGTAAATTGTATATCATCATGGGTGTGGACTACATGACCAGGTGGGCTGAAGCAGTTGCCACCACCCAGATTACAGCTAAAGAAGTGGCTAAGTTCGTATTTGAAAACATTTGTTGCCATTTTGGCATTCCTCTTGAAATAATTTCTAACAGGGGACCAGGTTTTAGAGGAGACCTTGTAGGAGAGCTGATGAACACTCAACTCCCTACTACCCAGAATGCAATGGTTTGGTGGAAAAGGTAAATGGTATGATCTGCAAAATCATCACTAAACATGTAAACAATCACAAAAGTGATTGGGACAAGCATCTTATTGCACTTCGTTTTGCACATCCCTTGGGTTCACACCATATCACTTGGTGTATGGTAAGGAAGCCATTTTACCCATTGAAGTACAATTGGCTGGTCTCAGGGTGCTAGCTGGGCAGGTGGACCGTCCTAATTCTCATCTCCACAACCACATTCTTGGTCTAGAGAGGCTTCTACTAGACAGAGAAGATGCTATGAACTATTATGCAGCACAGGCAAAGCAACATCGAATTACCTTCAACAAGGAACTTAGAGCAAAAGGTCTTAAGAAAGGTATGTTGGTCCTATGGTATGATAGCATGTTTGACACTAGGAAGGATAAAAAGTTTTTACCCAGATGGGAGGGGCCATTTTCCTTTAGAAAGCGCTACGCCAATGGCAGTTACCGATTGATGGATGCAGATGGTAGGCTCCACAAAACACCTGTCAATTGATGGAGGTTGAAGCAGTACTTTTTGAGGTTTGATCAAACACCTATGATGGAAATCCCTGAGGAGGGAGACTTCTCCACCTCAATTAAAGAAGAATCAAATACAGAGCTAGAGGCATGAATACCTCTAGCCTTAGGGGGAGGGCTACTGAAGCAAGCTTTTCCATGCATGGGAACCCCCATATATTTTTTGCCCTTTTACCAAAAAATATTTCCTATTATATAAGTTACTTTTGATTTTTCTTCTCTTTTTCACAAACGTTTTAGTCTTTATTAAATAAATAAGACTTATGATAATCAATCACGATGTAGCATAAATAAGTAAGCTTTCTTTGTTGATCTCTCTTTTGACCGTAAGCATTAAATATATATATTCTAAATTACATTATATATATTTAGTATTTTCTAATATATTTTTCATGTATATATATTATTCCACCCTACCAAATATTTTATTCATTACTTTTCATTTTCAAACCTCAACCCCACTTTCAAATTTCAATAATACCTCCATCTAGATGATTGTCAATCTTTTCAACATTGTAGGTCATGTTTTCATACACATGAAGGAGCTTACACTTGAAGGCAAGAGAGAAGTCCACTCAAAGGGGACCACCAAAAGACCTTTGCAGCCACAAATAATACATTATTTGGCTGAATTTTTTACATAGAGAAGAATCCCGAATCTGAAGAAGTATTCAACATAAAAGTTGTAGCTCATGAGCTCAACTTTTAGCTCAATTTTTTTCAGAATTTTTAAAGTTATGAACGTGGAGCTATGATTTTTGTGGTGGACCCCAATTTTCTCGTGTAATGGTGACATAGGCCATCCACAGTTTTCTTCCCTCTAGAATGGCTATGGTTCTACAAGTCTTCAAGCATGATTACAAGAGACAAGGCTCTTTTAATGAGGTCTTGGCATTTCTAGAGTGATTCTATCACCATTTTTGGAGGATCCATCCTCATCAACAACTATCCACCTTCGACAACCTCTCTTGTAAATTTCTTACCTCTCTCTTCTCTCTCTCTATTGACTTTGGTATTTTAAATAATGAGGAGACAAGATGAGAGCCACAGTCACATGCACCCCATTTTCCTAGTCACCAGAGTGGGACACTCACCTCAATTAGAAATATTGATAAATCCTCCCCTTCTACCCTATATAAGGAGGTCATGAGAGCTCACTAGAAAAAGGCGAAGATACACACCAACACACCTATCCATACACACCCTTGTGCTACAGGCTTGTAGCATGAACCCTAATACAATAATCACAACACCATCACCATCACCATCACCATGCACAAAAGATGAGCACCATACCTCCACACCACTTGTAATTAAGGGTTGAAGGCACAATTTCAAGAAGAAGAAGGGTGGACACACTCATGATATTCCTCGCCATCAACTCCCATCTCTCCATTATGCCTCCTACAATCTTGTTCCCTTATCATTTTGCCATACGCTACCTATTGTATTCATCTTTTGCAAGCAATCAACACACTCCATCTTGGTGCCATACCTTGTGTCACTTTGGATACATTTCATTGTGAGTATGGTATATGCTTGTTCCTTGCCATTTTTTCTGTTTATGTTAAGGTGTGCGGATTCGCCACCATAAACACACACACACTCTCTCTCCCTCTCATATTCCTATCATCTTGCTACTTGCATCTTGAGGTGTGCAGATTCACCACCTCTTGTATGAGAAGTGAGCATACTCGCATGTTTTCCCTACCTTATTATCTTCCTTACTAACACGCACGAGTAGCAAGCCCATTCTCACTCACTCACCACTCCTCTCACCTTATTATCCGACCACCCCATTCCACATTTGGACGTGGATCTTGAAATTGTTTTCCATGGCATGTTTCATTGTGTATATGTATGCGTCCTAGCCGCATATCTTGCTAGGTGGTGCACCTATTGTGTACCTCCCATGATGAGTCCATTGTGCATAGTCTTGGTGTAGAGTCCACTGGGTCTATTTTTTGCATTTTCGTCTCTCACCAGCTCCAATGGCTAAAGAGAGATTTGCCTTCAACCTAGCTACCCTTTATTGCTCTAAATCTACTCCTTTTGAATAGTATGTCTTGAGGTCAAAACTTGTTGGATAAATCCTTGAGGTCACTTGGGATTTTTTGTACCACATGAGAGATTCTCTCTCTCTCTCTCTCTCTCTCTCTCTCTCTCTCTCTCTCTCTCTCTCTCTCTCTCTCTCTCTCTCTACACACACACACATGTGTGTGTATGTGTGTGTGTGTGTGTGTGTGTGCATACATATGTATATATACGTATATAATAGGCATGGTTAGAGATAGGGGCAAAGGAAAAATAAAAACCAATGTACTTGACAATGGAGCACTATGAACATCACCATATAAAAAGGAACACATCATGACGTGAAAATTAATATAATTAGAAAGCAAGATTTGAGCTAGATGTTTATAGATGCATACAAACATTTTCTCAGGTTTGTCTTTGCTCAAAAAAAATTTCTCGGTGCGTGGTAAGACTCCGACCACTTAGCAAGCTTTAAGCAAGTGCTAAGAGAAGAGCATATATTCAATTTCCATACTCAATTCAAGGGGTTTGGAATGACATTAGAAGGAAAAGCATTGACATGGTTCCAAAACATTCCACCAAGGTCAATCATGGACTTGAACACATTAGCTCAAGGATTTGTAGCTGTTTGTTCCAAAACGGGGATCAAACATAATACGGTAGCTCAAATCTACAGCTTTAAACAGAACATGGTGAGTCTGTTAGGGATTGTTGTTGCAGAAGAACGACTTGTATCTTTATTTCTGGAGGGACTACTAAACAAAGAACTTCATGCTATACTCTATAGTAAAAATCATACAACCCTAGAAGCATGTGTGTCGGATGGTATTGACTTAGGAGACAGTTGTAAAATTTTCAACAAAGAAGATTTCCCTAAGGATAACCAAAGTGAGAAAACAACATCCACTAAACTAGCACAAGTGGGAACGGCTGCTGCAGCACCACTCTCAGCCATAGAAGATATGCTAAAAAGGATGAAGGACATGATGAACAACATGCAAAAAGCACCTATGAGGGGACCAGGACAAGGGATACCTCCATAGAGACAACCAATTAGGTCACAAAAATGGTGTGAAATCGAGGGTAAATGGACCAACCATGAGACCCACAAGTGCTACTTCAGACCAAAGTATGATGGGAATGTTCAATGCGTGCCCATGCGGCCCCAAGGACAACCCATGTACAGATATCAGCCTAATATTTCCCAAGCTCAAAGACCACCAATGGGTATGGAAAGACCTCAACCTATGTTGGGACAACAACCGCCATATCCATGACACAATGTAGTGCCTATAAAGTACATGCACTCTGAAGGAGTCATAGATGAGCAAGCATTAGTGCCTGTTACACCCTAAGCAGAGCCTAGTCCATCTACAGGAATGGTAGAAGGAGATTGGTATAATCCACATCCACCACCAATGGAAGAAACAGTGACTTATGATCCACCAGAGCTCGCACCAATGTATTATGTAGCTAATCAAGGTGTCATACCTCCCATGGTAAGACCCACGGTGAAGCCAAGAACAAGAAACTGTCATAACTGTGGTGTTGATGATCATTGGAAAAATGAATGTCCAAAGCCTTACAAAAATCTCAAACGAACTGAAGCCTATTGCATACAATCTTGCAAAAAGGGAGGACACTTCCTGGAAGATTGTCCTAAAAATCCTTTGAACAAGGGTAAAACCGTAGTAAACACAGTCCAAGTGATACCTAGTAGCTCATCAGAGAGTGAACCAATAGTTCCAATCAAGGTAATCACTAGAGCTCAGTCCAAGAAAAAGAAACACAACTCCTCTGATGATTCAAAAAACACGAAAGTTTGTTCTCAAAGAATCAAAAGGAGAAGAAGCAAAAGATATGAGATGAGAAAACAAAAACAGCGGGTTGAAATCAAGGAGAAAGCAAAGAAGATATTCCTGGAAAAGTTAAAAGAAACTAGAAGTGAATTCAAGGAAACAATTGTGAAATCTGGAGGATCCATTCTGGTTGATAAAATTTTTGAGCCTATTAATGCCACCTTGGAAGCCTACCAAGCATGACATAAAGTAGGCCAAAACATGGAAAACAAATGGAAAAACTATCCATCTCCAGACATGGAAGCAGCTAAGCTAAAAGTTTATCAAAATTTGGTAAGAATCACGCAAGATATGCTGGAAAAACAAAACCCGAAGCTTGAAAGTATCACAAAACCTAAAGAGCTTGTGGTAGGAGACACTAAATAAAAATTCAATGTGGTAGCAGAACCCCACCTTGAACTAAACAAACCAGAGCTTATAGTGCCTGACAGTGAAGATGCCTTAGAAAAAATTCCATTCGTGGAGAAAGACTGGCCAGGACACTTATGGGAAAAAGTGAGAGAGATCAATGATGGGAGCCTAACTCTAAAGTCAGCTCCTATAGAGGAAGTCTGGCTAGATAACCTACCTTCTAATATGAACATGGATGTACAATTCTTGTACGGGGATTGGGAATCAAAAGCTTCAGGAATGTCGAAACCATTGACCTTGAAAACATTACCTTCTTACTTGGGATATAACGAAGATGAATCCATCGTGTGTAAGACCACTCAAGTAAAAAGAGTTAAACAGACTCTAGAAGTAGACAATATTCATTCAATCCATCCAATGCACTCTTACCTTGGGAGAACTGTTAAAACTCAGACCATACTTATGGAATGTTATATAAAAAACCTTAGAGAAGGTGGGCATAATGGGGTTAATCTCAAAAAATTTGGGTAAATTAAAAAATGAAATGGGAAACAAAGAGATTCGATCAGTTTCCATGAGCCAAGTCGAAGAATATTATGAAGGGGAATAAGGAAACACCACCCTCCCAATGAAATATAATGACATTGAAACCATGGCAATACTCGATAGTGGAGCTGGCATAGCCATATCCACTAAAGCAGTATGGGAATCCTAGGGACAACCAGCCATTAGACAAACTCGAATGAAATTGTAGTTGACTGACGGAGACATTGAGAGACCATTAGGGCTGCTTGAAAAAGTGATAGTCAATTCCTGTGGAATTGAATATCAACACACTTTTGCCATAGTAGACTTTGGGAAAAAACTCAACTATGAAATCATATTGGGAAGACCTTTCATGCGACAGGTACAACTTATACAAGATTGGGGGAACAATTATATGTACTTGAAGTAAGTGAGATCTATAATGAGAGTAAATTTAAAAGATCACACTTATAGAGATGTCTTGAAAACACCCATCCAGGAGTTTGATTCAGTCCCTTTGGCTGAAACTAAACTCCCATGTCTCTTTGGCTGAAACTAAACTCCCATCCTGCTTAAACAAAGACACTCCTATTTGGATGTGTGGAGCTTCAAAAAACGGAAGCTTAAGACGAGAAGAATGTATCCTAGAAAGGGATTGCACAGACGAAGCCTATGTACCTGAATCTTTTCCAAAGCATTTGTTTGATCCATTCAAGTGGACTCAAATTTTAGCGACAATGGATGTATGTATGAATACATCTATGCCTACTCAATTTTGCAATGAGGATGGCTATGACATAATTCCCATCCAAATGATTTCAATCCTCAACATTGAAGATGAAGATGAGGAACCCAAGGACTTAATTAAAGCTCAAAAATTCTTTTCAGAATTCTATTACGATACAACTGATAAGTTAGATGAACACTCAGCTACCTCAGAAGATTCACGGTCAGAAAAAGAGCATACAAGAGCTAAGCTACTCTTGAAAGGAGGGGAAGAAAAGTTTTTTGACTTTCCAAACCAGAAATTGAGAAGACAGAAATGGTATCGACGAAAGAGAGACACCAGCATTGTGAAAACACAACCTATGCCATCAATCTCCAGCAAAACACAATTCTTGATGCAGATAGATGCAAATGATTGTGTCAAGGATAAAATAACTGGCAGATATCCTTCAAACAAAAACTCAGAAATGTCTCAGACATTGAGAAAACCAAGGAAGGGTACTCAAGCAAACCCACAGGATAAGAAGCTACTCATGACTAGAGTCAATCGGAAAAAGAAATATCAAGAAAATTGTGATAGTACCCAAGAAGAATGGAAAATTGCGAGTGTGTGTTAATCTCAAAAAGGTGAATGAAGCTACCATTAGAGACAACTTTCCTCTTTCGATAACTGAGCATATTTAGAGCGAGTTGCAAGAAAAGAAGCTTACAACTTCTTATATGGATTTTCGGGATACAATCAACTTTTGGTTGACCCAAAAGATCAACACAAAACTGCTTTTGCAACAGAATGGGATATATTTTCCTATCGGGTTATGCCGTTTGGGTTAACTATCCAGACACGTTTCAAAGGTTGATGAGCCATGCTTTCAAAGAATATCTTAGGAAGTTCTTAGAAGTATATATGGATGATCTATGTGTACATTCATCAATCCGGGTTTATCATTTTGAACACCTCAAAAAGGTATTCAAAAAATGTAGACTTTATAGGATTTGCATAAATCCTGAAAAGTGCACATTCATGGGTAGACAAGGAAAAATTCTTGGACATATAGTGTCTAAAAATGGCATAGCTACTGATATTGAGAAGATTCATGTCATTGTTGAATTGCTAAGACCAACAACAGTCAAAAGAATACAAGCCTTCACAAGGCATTGTGGATATTACCGACGGTTCATCTACGTGTACGCTATAATTGCAAAACCCATGTATAGCTTGATTACACACTTTGAATGTACCAAGGCATGTGAAGAATTATTCATGAAACTTAAGCAAGCTCTCAACTTAGCTCCAATATTGAAAGCACCAGATTGGAATAAGGTACTCCATGCACATGTAGATGCTTCCAATTTTTCTATTGGTTGTATACTAGCTCAACCAGGAGATGGGAGAATTGAATTTCCTATTTCTTATTCTAGCCGACAATCGAACATGGCGGAAAATAATTACACCACCACCAAAAGAGAAGGATTAGTAATGATCTATGACGTTAAAAGGTATAGACATTACCTATTAGCCAACAAGTTTGTGTTCTTTGTGGACCACCAAGCTTTGTTGTATTTGGTCAACAAGCCATGCAACACAGGAAGAATAGTGAGATGGTTCATCATTCTTCTCGAATTTTATTTCACTATGGTTGTAAAAAAAGGCACTATACATCAACGAGCATATCATTTGTCAAGGATTGCTTCAGGGGAATCACCTAAAGGAGTAGACGATGATCTACCGGATGGCTATTTGTTCTTCGTGGTAGTGATACCTAGATGGCCGAAAAACATTATGTCATTGATGACAGTAGCTCAAGTGGATTCACAAATACCACTTCCTATCAAATTCAGATTAATTGAGCAATTGCGGCTATATTTGGAACGGTTTCAGAGGTTATACGTTGGTGCTAGAGAAATGGTCCAACATTCAAAATCATTCACCTTCCATGATTAGAAAGTGTGCCAACTACCGGAGCATCCTAGCCGAATTTAATTGCTAGAGAGAGTACCTGAATGGGTACCAACCTCTGACGATAGCCAGGTCAATGTACATTGGCAACGGAAGTCTACTATAGACTGTCATTCCTTAGCCATTGAATTAGAGATCCTTCTTGGGAATAGGTCCACATACAAGTGTATGAGAGAGGTCAAATCAATTGAAAGAAGTCCTACTGCAAATGCAAATTGCCAGAGGAGTTTTGGACCAGAGGGTACAAGCTATGATTGAACATCAAGCTTCCAACAGAGCAGTAAGGGACACAAACTCAAATGATAGTAGGGGCACAGGCAACGGCTCTCCAAAGTTTGTTCTAGCTGGTTGGAGTCACCGGGAAGATGATGCAGTAGGAGAACCATACTGTTCTAAATTTTTTAGAATTTGTACTTGATTCCTTAGTTCTCTTTTCTGACTTGCGTGCTAGGGAAACTGAGCTACCTAGGTTTTTCCCAGCCTTGTATCGTCAACATCAAGAACCAGTGGATCGTTTTACATACTATAACATTGCTGATTATCTTCACAATTGGTATGAGAGATCCACTGTCGAATGGAAAACTTGGCAGTCATTGATCAACGATGCTCTCTAGTTAAATGATGTTCTCGAATTGAAAGATGAAATGCAGAGTATCAAGCTTTGTATGGGGCAATGGAAAATCCAGCTCAAAGGGCTCATCAAGATCACAAATCAGTTTTTGCAACTTACTGTGAGTCCTTTAAGATTTTTGAAAAGGATATTACACCTAGACCAGGTTTGGGACCACAATACAGAGAAATGGTTGAGATGAACCTAGGATCAAAACGAATCATCCTCTTCCAAAAGGATGGATACACACATCTTCGCATTGTCATAAATTGGCCAGAGCTCATCTGACGAAGGGTAAACGCATGCTCTATGACCCCCACACCAAAACCTATCATGCTCTCATGCCTTATGACATTGAGATGACCACAGAAAGGCGGGAGAAGCTTGAATAGAGGCCATTTACAGACTTATCTAGAAGGACAATGCTAGCAGTGGGACTTCTGAGACAGCAACATGAACGAACGGCAAGAGGAAGCGGGTTCAGTGGAAGGATACTGGGCAATTCCATCTCAGAATCAAACGGTGGATTTTTCTAGCCAATCTCATAATCAGACGATGGATTTTCCCTATAAGGCCTTGGAATTTCTTTTGCTAGACACCCTTGGAATTACAATTATAGAGGTGTCAAGAACTCAACAAGCATGAAATATGGTATAAAGCTAAAAATATCAGAAGAGCTAGCAACTACAAGGGAGTATTATCATGAGAAACATCAGCGACTCAACAAATGGGCAAAGGGGTTCCTCAACACCATTTCAGGATCAGGCAGTGGATTTTTCAAACATTTTGGAGTTATACCAAAATTCAAGAAAGGAGGGAAGGATGAGAAGGAGAAGACGGCTCCAGCAAAGTGGGAACTATCTCTTAGAAGCCGAACAGTGCATTGGTCACACAGTAGTAATTACCACGGCGCTACAATAACTCTAGAGGCTATAAATAGAACCATTACTTTGTAATCAAATTGCTTGTCTTTTTGACTTATTACTCCTTAGTTCTCTTGGTTTAGCTTCCTAAGCAGTTCCTGAGCTACAATCTTTTGCATGTAAATCCACTTTGTAATCATAACTCCTATAGTCAATTGAGCTTCAATTTGATATACCTTGTACTGGTTACTCATGAACTATGAATCTGAATCCAAAATGTGAACACTTTTCCAGCCATCCTGTCTATTTCTTAGTCCTGTATGCTATTTCAGTTCTGCTAACTAATTTAGTCCAGTTTTCACCTTCTATCCCAGTTTCTCTGAATGATATGACGACTTACCAGCTGCTGTAAGTTCTAACACTGGAATCAACTATCTAATAGAGATCAGCTCCAATTCCACACGCCTAAGACAAATAGAGGGTTTCTAGGACTGAAACTAACAAACTGAAATGGAAATGTGATAGACCAGGGCGAGTAGACTACTCCGAAAATATTGGATCACTAAAAGGATTGCTCAAGCCCAAAATCTGAGAAAAATCGCCAGCTTCAGAGAAATTAACAAAGGAAAGGTCAACTCAGGCTAAACTTGAAACCAGGCTGTCGATAAATCCTAAAACTTGTGGGAAAATCCATCTGTAGAGAAAATGAAAAATGTCAAAATCTGGCAGAGATCTATCTCATGCACGCCGAAGATAGAGAGGGAATTTTGCCAAAAATGCAGCTCACAAGGTCTATCTAGACCATAGTACATCTCCTAAGCAAATTTCATCAAATTTAGAGTTGTGCAAGGGTAAAAACACCAAGGAATTGAAAACCTTGACAACGGGATTGAAAAGGGTGACAAAACACTGGTAAATTGTCCAAACTTTGTGAAACTTAGTAAAGAAGCTTGAAATCACATATAAAAACCTAGACAAGTCACACTAGGCAAAAATATGTTGAAATATAAAAAATTTATCTTATGCGTGCATAAGATAAAATTTTCACCAGAAGGGTGTTTTTCTTGATTTGGCACCAATGTAAAAACTCAGAAAAATCACCTTGGGAAAAACTCTCTTGAAATAGTGAAAATTTATCTTATGCTCGTCGAAGATGAAATTTTCACTAGAAAGGTGATTTTTTTATTTTGACACTAGGGTTAGCTTTGTCTTATCATAGGAACCCCATTCAGGTGGTCAATGTTCAAAATTTGAAGAATTTATCTTATGCACGTTAAAGATAAATTTTCTACCAAAAAGGTGATTTGTTATCTTGACACTAGGATAACTTTGTCTTATCATAGGAACCCCATTCAAGTGGTCAAAGTTTAAAGTTTTGAGAGTTTTATCTTATGTGCGCATAAGATAAAGATAAATTTTCTACCAGCAAGGTGATTTTGAAGAAATTTTCATTGGCATAGCTTCCATTGAACATTATAAATCTCTTGAGCAAGTTTGAACAACTTTGAAGGTGTGCAAAGACTTGAAACACCAAAACAGATGGAGACCTTCAAGACGGGACAAAAAGGCATAGTAAGCCACTCACATTCAATCCAGAATTTGTGACACTTAGTGGAGATACTTGAAACTACATGTAGAAACCTAGGAGAATCACCTTGGGAAAATATCTCTTGAAATAGTGAAATTTTATCTTTGGCGCTCCAAAGATAGCTTGCTATCACCAAGGTACATGTGATTGCAGATTGAGCTATTTAGAGCCATAGTTTTTCATCATTTCAAAGAGTTGCAATCAATTCTAATGCATTCGAGCTAGAGTTTCCTAACACTTGTGTCTAGAAAGCATTCAACTACCATAATTTTTTTGGCACAAGCAATCTTTTCAATCTGAAGCGACGAGGAATTTTACCATGCAATAATAGAATCCATGAGGAGACAACTCTACAGGCCAAACACAACATGGATTCAATCCAAGAGAAAAGTTCAAGTGGACCAAAGCTAGTGAATGGTAGTAGCAAATGCATAAGTGCAATAGACCAAGTTTTACATCTCTATGGCTACAATGGAGATACGGTTTTGTATACAGATTTAGAAGGCCGTAGGTATCTTATGAGCAGCAAAAGTAGCACAAGATCCACAATCCTATTGATCAAAGTGAAGCCAAATCTAGAGAACCAGCAGATGATCATTTTTTTCAGTGGAGCCAGGTATTGCAAGCTCAAAGATCAAGTGCATATAAGAGTGCAGAAAGTTGATCCAAGTGGTTATCCAAAAATATGCACAAGCCAGCAAACCATATAATTGGTGCATAAGCAATCACAATCATTGTATATGGATTACTGGTTAGATCTACAGTCGAGACACAGGAATGGAAAATTTGACAAGTCAACATATAGAAGCAAACCTAATTGGAGAACCGGATCAAAGGAGGTACAAAGCTTAAGAAGGAGCAGTCTACAGCTTGATGCTCAATTTTCTAAATGAAGAAGCTAACAATTTGGCGACCACGGAAGTAAAAACTTCTCAGGAAGAGCTTGATATGGAGGAACCGATTGAAATACCACCCGTCATGGTGTATCACTCAAATTGTGAAAGAAAAGGTGGACATTTTCTAGAGGATTGTCCAAGAAAACCAGACAACACGAACACAACAATTGCCAAGCAAAGCACATAGAAAATTGAAAATGAAAATTTGGATATAAGTCCATTTAATTCATCATTTTCTATGCAATCAAATCTTCGTGCATTACCATTAGAAGCATTAGTAAAAGCACGATAAGTTCAACATTTTCATGAAGATGCATAACCACATGAAAAGCTTAAAATTGATCCTTTGAACAACAAGTTCCTACATGAATTTGGTCAAAACATCCATCTATGATCGAAGGTCAAAAAGAGTGTTAGGTTTGCAAGTGAATCTGCATCCATTTCCAGTAGTGTGCAGTCATTCATGAGTCTAAGGGACACATCAAAACAAATGTTGCTAGCATTATATGGTACACATAATTCATATGCACACTATGTAGAATAAGAAGGGTAGCTATACAAAAAGGATCAACGAGTGTTTGAATGACCTACATATCAACTTATAAAATTATGCTGAGTGGTAGATCAAGAAGGATGGTTCATTTTAGAAGAAAGAATCTATTATATCCCATCCTCTCTAGAGGTTAGTGACATTTTCTAAATTTAGCCCAAAAATCTATTTAAAGCCAAACTCTCCTCCATCGGCGATCAAGTTTCAACATTGTGACCAAACGAGCATATACTTTGACCAAAATAGTCATAGATATAGACGGGAGTCTAAGATCTATGATTACTTGGGTCTTGAAACCACAAAATATCATATCATAGGAGATCCATGGGATAGAAAATATAAGGGTGAAGATAATGCTATCTACAGCTTGACTTGGAGAAACATTATTCTTGTTTCATGGAGGTACATAGGCAAAGATACAGAAGGTTTGCAGCTGCAAAATATCAACAATGTTGCACAAAGTATGTGTGTAGAGTCAAACAGTCGTGAGCTCTCATCATAGGCAAAGTTTTAGTGATCACCCTAGGAAGGGAGGAGCTATAAAATTGGAAAACTCAGCTCTTATACCAAAAAACACACTATTAGTTAGAAGCCCTATAGCTTCTAACTAGCCCTCTTCAAATCAAAAGACATTAAAAGACCATCTAGTTGTTGGAAGCTCCCAATTGACCCAAATTCACTCAAAATAATCTGACAAGTGCCAGCATGAAGATCCTCAAGGAGAAAAGTTTTAGTTGACTTCCTCAAGACATAGTCAAAAGAAGCCAACAAATCCTATAGTGTTAAAGAAATTGCATGGGACCAAGCTCACATATGTTTATCGAGATGTAGATGGCAATGAATACCAGCAAGTTCATGACATTGTACAAACCTCCACGGATGGTAAGCTTGAAGTCAAAGTTATCTCAACATGATGCAAAGCCTCAAGCTACCAGAACAAGTGAAGCGTAGTTCAAATTCAATGAAAGATAAAGATAAAAAATCTACATAAAGGTCACCACCAAAATCTCTTCCTAAGAGACATATTTTACCCAGAAAGTACACTCGATCTTCTAAGATCAAAGGCTACTCAAATGCAAGAAAAAAAAGTTCAAAATTTGCAAGTAAATGGTGCAGTATCACAATCATACAAGTCAATATCAACTAAAGCAAAGGATCAAAGCAAAGAAGATTTATAAAAATCTCAACCCAAGGACACTGCCAAAATAAAACCAGTCAAAACATAAAGAAATCCTAAGAAGATCAAGTGCAATATTACTAGTGAACATAAAGAAAATCTGACAAGGGAAGTAAAGCTAGATTTTCAGCTAGACAAGAATCTCATGTTATTCCTCACTTGGAAAAAATGTGGCCAACCATAGTTGGAAGATGCTCCTAAATTCATTAGCATATCTAGAAACAAGAATGTTGGGGAATCAATGTTTCTACGAACATGCAAATAATTGCAAAAATCATCATAGCCCAATTCCATGTGATCATAGCAAAAGATATAATAGATAACATCAAATTTCGAATGCCAATGGCTAAGAAGGTTTTAGAGATACGGAGTGCAAAGAAGATGCAGTCTTCAAAGAAAACAAAGAATGAAAACCAGAAATGGTCACCCACGGACAACAGAACAAATTGTTTGAGTAAAACTCAAATGGAGACAAATGCCAAAGCAGAGTTTATTGGAATAAAAAGTCTAAAGATACCTTTCATAGAGACCAAGCTAGATCAGGACAAGACTATGGAAAAAGTAGGACATAATTATTCAAGAGAGCCACCAAAAAGGATATAGTCCTCATTAGTATAAAGGGAGCAAGTTTCCAATGCAGTGCTCTTTTGGATAAAGAAACAAAGTGCAATATAGTTGCAGATAGCACCCAAAGGATCTTCCAAATTATACCAAGCAAACAAGACAATAAATCAATGCAAGGTAAGTCTACAAAACAAGAAGAAATGGTTGCTATTCTTAGTAATCAAAAGTGTAAAGAGCAGTTAAAGTTTCAAAAAAATCCTTTAAAAAAAATGCTTGTAGATTTCATCCTTGGACATCAGTGGTTAGACCAACACAAGTCCTACATAGAAGATACAATGTTAATACTCTCTTTCCCAAGTGGTAGCAAGCAACAGATATAGATACCATTAATGCTAGATTTAGAGTTGCAGAAGTCATAAGAATCAATGACAAATCTTGCAAACTAAGGTAAAGCTAAATTGGACCTTCCACCAACTAGCACAAAATATGTGATATCATATGCCTCAACATCAAAGAACCCTTATGGATCAGCTTTTTCAAGAAAATCACGTTGTAGGAACTTCAAGTCAATTGCTGACCCGCAAAACCCCTCTAGGGAGACACCTAGAAAAACAAAGGTATATCATCCCCAAGTACTCAAGAAAACAAAAAAAATTCAAGCAAGTGTTTTTCACAAGCATTTTAGTAAAAGTCAACGATCTAGTGTGGATTGAAGACAAAAGATCAACTCAAAAATACAAACACATGGGATAGATAGCATCACAATGGAGTTTAAAATAATAGAAGTACTATAGAGGTAATAGACATATATGGGTATCAAGACCAAAGGTCAAGGCATATGACGTGAAGTCAAGACCATCCCAAGAAAGAAGGCCCACTAGGTATCAACCTCAATACTATCCTAGGATATCTTAGAAGTGGTTTAACAATAGAAAAACACCAAATGCCACTAAAGCATATTAAAACTTTCAAGAGGATACATAGCAGAGGTGGATCTCAAAGAATCTTGCTCTTGGAAAAGGATTCTACATAGGCTATACAAATATTTGACTACCAGTCAATCATAAGCTAATTGCAACTATACCAGACCTGCATGAATATCTCAAGAGCTCAACAAGACCTAGAGCTAAGCAATGTCAACAAAGGAGTTACAAAGGTCATCAAGAGATTTGGATTACTAAGTCTTCCAATGCTCCGTGTCAAAAGCTAGATGTCACCATCCAATAGAGGCCTACAACAACCTCAAAGACTCCTTACAACATGCCTAGTTGGAGAATCAAATGGATAATGTATTCTTCACAGCCAAGAAGGACAACTCAACCAAAACAAAGTTGTAGATTCCAAGATAAAAAAAGTATGGAAAAAGAAACCTTCAATGCCAACTTGGTCCTTCATTAATCCACTTTTTGAGGATTTGAGCTTAATTTTACCTGAAGAAATGTTTGTAGTAAGCTCAAGAATGTAGAAACTCAAGTCACTGGGGTGCAAAAAAAAAACTCTTTGGCATAGTGAGAGTCGATCTATTGAGCCACAAAATGAGCAAAGTGTTAGTCCCAAATCTTTAAGGCTTAATAAACCTTGTGCTATGAGTCATATTTAGTAGGCTTACACTCATACTCGATGAGATGATCAAAAGAGTCCAAGTCTATTCACTTGATCATGATGGAGTGAAATAGAGTCCAACACTCATGCACAGTGCACAATAAGATGAGAGCATATATCCTCAACAAAAAAAACCCTTCCTTAAGGGGTGCAAGATGGTAAAGCCACGACATATGCTTTTATAGCTACTCCTTCTTTCTGAAGAACCCCCCAAAGATCTTCCTTGCACATCATATTGTTGACCATGCATTTCAGTGTATGCATATATAAGATGTCCCATCATTGGACAAATGCATTAGAAACTCTTTTTTGCTTCCACCTATGCACCTTGAGTGGACTACAATAGGCAAACAAATGTTTCATCATGGCACCCACATATTTTTTACCCCTTTATTTCCATATCCAAAAATTATCCCTTTAGTACCTTTTATATATTTCCCATGCTAATAAGTACTCCAACAATGTGTGTGTCCCAAAGTCACTTTTTCCCATTGAATTTTTTCCCTTTGGTCATCCGGGTATTAGAGCCTAATTTAGATCCTCATCATCTACTTCTCTTATACATACTCTTAATAAATAAACAACATTTTTTCCATTATGCTTCTACAGTGGACAAATGTGACATCATCTCTCACACTCGTGTCAAATTCAAAACAATGAAGATGCTACGGTGGAATGAATCTCATCAACAAATTCAATGATAAATAAAGACAATCATCCCATCAACAACCAATCAAAAACCTTCCACAGCCTCCACGGACAGTTTTCAATAGCATCCAAAGGGGGGAATGTTAATTGAGCCGATGTCAGTTAATGGGAGCTGCTAATGATTGAAGCCTTATGAATACACATAAGAGGTAAATACAGAGAAGAAGTGAATATCGGAGCTACACATTTTTCACATTTTCCCAAAATGGCCATGTATTTTAATTTTTTATTTATCTATTCATTGTGATATTGCAACGTGTTAAGCGATCAATGATAGTTCCAAGATGTAAATAATAGGTCAATTAGTGTGCCTAGTATTACATACATGTGGTAGTGATGTGTGTGAACACAGTAGGATTTCCGGGGCTTTTTTTCCCTCTTTAGGAGGTTTTTTCCCCCATGCATTGTATATATGCCCATCACTCTAGGGCCTTCCATCTTTCCATTGAACACTTAGTAATACACTCTCTATTGTGTGCCTTGATCTTCCTTCTTCTTCTCTAAGCTGTGTGCATTTCTATGCAACCCTAATTCCAATAATTGGTATCAGAGCAGGTTGCATCCTCCCCAAGCTTAGTCACCAGCTGCTCCAGCACACGCCTGCTCACTTTCTCCAATTTCAGTGAGATTTGGCTAGCGTTTGCATGTCGACAAATATTTTAAGTTGGCTCATAGAGCTCAGTCTACTCAAATCTTTGATTCGGGCTCATTTCGGCCTTCGTTTCCACTACAGGCAGTACTGCATAGACTATTTTGTTATTTTGTGCAAAATTTTTGTACATTTGCATAACGGGTGCCTTATAGTCTTCTACGGTTTGTGCTATATAGCACGGGTTGTTCCCGCTTTTTTTTTCCTCTTTTCAAGCAGTTTTCACATCAGGTGCAACATTTACCATTGCTGACAATAACACAGATGTGTTCAAGATGTTTGGTGCTGAGGACAAATTGGATGGGGACAATTACCCTATGTGTGCCTACATGATGCAACATGTCCTTGTGTCAAAGGGCATCTGGAATATTGTGCAGGGCATTGATGTACGTCTTGGTTCTGAGGATGTAGGTGATCAGGATGTGGCAGGTCTTGCTACAAGGATTACTATTATTAGAGTTGTTTTGCCTACGGTAGAACAATCTCGTTGGGATGTAAAAGATGCATCGGCTCATGCATTGATTGCATTGTCTATGAAGCGCACCATTGTTCCTTACGTTCGCTCAACAAAATCTACAAAACAGGCTTGGGATATTTTGGATGGTCTATATGCAAGTCACAATGAGGCTAAAATTGCTTTGCTACGTAAAGAGCTGGAGTCGAAGATTATACATGATAAAGATGATATGGATACTTTCCTTGCTTGTGTCAAGGATATCAATGAGCAACTTATTTTTGCTAATGAAGTCATTTCAGATCGTTTCCCTGTGCAGACTGTTCTTATGTTCGCTCAACAAAATCTGCAAAACAGGCTTGGGATATTTTGGCTGGTCTTTATGCAAGTCACAATGAGGCTAAAAGTTGCTTTGCTAAAGAGCTGCAGTCGAAGATTATGCATGAGAAAGATGATAAGGACACTTTTCTTACTGGTGTCAAGGATATCAATGAGCAACTTATTTTTGCAAATGAAGTCATTTCAGACAGTTCCTTTGTGCAGATTGTTCTTGATGCCTTACCAGATTCTTACCAGACTTTTGCTAGTACTTGGAGACTTATGACCCAAGGAAATCCTAAAGTTTTCAAGTTGGATGCATTATTTACATTGCTTTTGCAAGAGTCACTTTCCAAAAAAAACAGGACTAGGCATCGTGCAATTGAATAGGCTTTTATTGCTTCTCAAAGAAAGGGTGGTAACAGCAATGCAACCACTTCTTATGGTGCTGTTGCGAGTGGAAAAAATTATATTCCTAATGCTTTTGCTGGCATCAATTCGTCTGAAAATTCTAGTGATAAGGGCAAAAAAAAGATGCGTTGCCATTATTGTAAAGCTAATGATCACTTGATCAAGCAGTGTCCTAAGTTAAAGGCCAAAGGGGCTAAGAAGAAAGAGGGTGGTTCCACTGCATTTTCTGGTTCCACTACAAATTCAGCCATTGTGGAGTCTTCTGTGAAAGGAGACTGTGTTGCTGATGTTGATGAAAAATGGGCTTTTAGTCTAGAGTACACTTACAATCCTACTGTCCATGACGCATGCATGTCAGTTGCTGCAGATTCACAGGTGTGGTATTTTGACAGTGGTGCTACAAAGCACATTACCTCACATCATGAATTGTTCACCTCTCTCGAGTTTGTCCCTCATGGGAATTCAGTCATTTGTGCCAACAATGCCTCTTACCCGGTTCAGGAGTTGGAAAGATTGTGCTTACTGCTGCAAATGGCAGTTCTTTCACACTTGTTGATGCAATTTATGTATCCGGGAGCAAGAAGAATCTTTTGTATGTATCTACACTTGCTAGACTTAGACTTGTAGTCAAATTTGTGGATGACAGATGTACACTTCATGATCTCAGTTTTGGTGATGAAATTATTGCATCTGGGCTTTTGTCCGTGGGCTGTATAAGCTCACTCTATATAACAAGTGTGGACAAAATTTTGCAAATGCAGATTCAAGGGCTATTTTAGATGCAAAACTTTGACATGTACGTTTTGGTCATCTGAATTGTTGTTAACCCTCACGGCACACGGACACCCTATGATCTATAAACGTTGTATTGTTTAGAGTCAGGTACCAGGCTTGTCGGACCAATAGGAACAGGGTAAGGGTGATCGCCGATGACAGGCGCACTCTAACTGGAATATTCAAGGAGTTAGTTGGCTAAGTATGGGCGTCCAAGTGTGAATGGGGTGAGATCATATAAAAGCCACTAAACCTAATTTTTACTCATTTAAGGATGCATCACTTTTTACAAAAGGGTGTGATGAGTGCCAATGTTACAAGACCACACAGCGCAAAGACAGAATGCCCTTACATCCTATTAAAGTAACCCAACCATTTGAAAAATGGGGTTTAGACTTTGTAGGTCCAATTAGTCCCGCAGCTCGTAACACTCAATCTCGATATATTCTAGTTGCTACGGACTATGTAACAAAGTGGGCTGAAGCTAAGGCTTCACAAAAGGCTGACGCGAGGACAGCTAAGTTTCTTTTTGAGAACATTATCACAAGATTTGGTTGCCCTTTTGAAATTGTTAGTGATAATGGTACCCATTTTATAAATGAGGTAATAAGAGAGCTTACCACGACCTTTATGATATCCCACCATAAGTCTACACCTTATTACCCGCAAGCTAATGGACAAGCCGAGAGCACCAACAAGACTCTAATCTCTATTTTAACCAAGACGGTAGAAGCTCATCGCACTGATTGGGATTTGAAGTTGACATCTGCTCTATGGGCTTATCGTACTGCTTATAAAGTGGCTATTAATTGTACGCCATTCAAAATGGTATACATCCAAGAAATGGCTATGCCTTGGGAGTTTGTCATTCCTAGTCTTAGGGTAGCTTCGCAAGAAGGATGGAATGGTAACCCCTTAACCGAGCGTTTGTATATCTTAGAAAAACTAGACGAAGAGAGACAGTTGGCTGTGCAAAATGCTCTTGTGGAACAGGATAGGAGAAAGAAGTGGTTTGATCGCCATGTGAACGACAAGGACATCAAAGTTGGTGATAAAGTCCTTATGTATGGAGTACGTAAAGAGAAGAAAAAGTTGAAATATGCTGGTAAAGGACCATATAGAGTATGTGAAATTACCCCACAAGGTACCCTTCGTGTGGAAACTCTTGATGGAGTTGAAACCATTGGATTCCTCAATGGGAGTAAATTCAAAAGATATTATGATCCTTTAAGCCAAGAAGAACTACGGGCCATTCATCAAAAGAAGGCCGCCAAAGCACAAACCGAGTTAAAGAAGATACAAGCTCAAGCTGAGGCTAAGGAGCGACAACAACGTATAAGACAATGATCCGAGCCTATCACACATTTTTTTTAATAATATTTTGTTGGTTTTCCTTGTTTCTAGAGGTTTACAATAAAAGAAAGAGTGAGAACAACCTCTTGGAAAAATTAAAAAAATGATTTGATAGGAATTTTTTCTTGACTAGTTCACCGGAGGTGAAAGGTAGAGGGAGAACCTAGTGGTAAAGGGAAGGGAAAATATGTAAATGTGAAAAGAAAAGATATGATGTGGTTGTGGAGCCATGCACCCATGATTCAAGGGTCATGAGTGGCTCATATCATCATGGATTTGGAGCCATATGATGATTCAAGCAGATGGGACCGAAGTGGAAGACTTGGTAAAGGAAGGAACCAGACACATGATTTTGCTGAATTTTTAAAAAATACTTCCACTCCGATCCAAGAAAAGTTGTCTTCATCAAAGTTGTAGCTGATGAGCTGGAGATTCTGACCATGTTTTTTTATAATTTTTGCATCTACGGTCTAGGAGATATGGCCAAAATGGCGGACGCCAGTTTTTTCAACTGTGGTGGAGACCACCCCCTCTACCTTTACACACACACACCCTTCCTTTTCCACATTGAGACCTTCTCTAAAAATCAGCCATTAGTCTTCTCACCCTCCTCTCTCTCAAGCTCAAAAACCCATCAAAATTCCTCTTCTAATCACCTCTCAAGTCATGCTTAATCTTGTTGTAATTCATAAGTTCTCATTCAACCCCTTTCTATTATTACTAGATATGTATTGATTTTATGTAGATTCTTTACATTTTAAAATAAGGAAGCTCTTGGACTCAAGCTATGGAGGAAGGAGTGAAGACAACACAAGTGATGATGGAGCTAATTGGTCAACAAATCACTTGGAAGGAGCTTCTTCATTGGTTGAATGTCCCTAATCAAGCTTCATTTGTACAAATCACACTTGGATCCTAACCTCACTCCTAATCACTCTCTTTCCTATATAAAGAGGCCTTCCCCTTTGTAATTTCAAGCCTCCCTCAGCCCCATTGAGTCTTTGTATCACTCACCATGAGCCCATAAGCTCATTCATTCACTCTATTCTTGCACATTCTAGAGTGCAAATTGTTTCATGCTAGTAACCTCTCCTCCTCTTACTTATGTTAATTAAGAGAAATCTTTTATATGTGTGTGAGAGTGCTTGATGTGATCTTGGTTAATCCTTGAGTGGTTGTTTGGTAATCTACACGCTATTTGTGTTGGGAGTGTTTGAAGTCATCCATTCCTTGTACACACACTAAGGTTAATGCTTCATTCATAGTGATCTCTCTCTCTCTCTCTCTCTCTCTCTCTCTCTCTCTCTCTCTCTCTCTCTCTCTCTCTCTCTCTCTCTCTCTCTCTCTCTCTCTCTCTTTGTGTAGCGGTCCTAGTCCACGCTTCCAAGACTAGGTGGTGCCCTCATCTCATTTCCCTTGTGGCGCAATGGAGTTTGTTTTGGTGTAGAGGCCACCATTCCAAATTTCCTTCATCATAAATTGGTGCCCCCACTGAGGAGTTCTCAAGCAGCGCTCTGTCAATCCTATGAAGGAAGACCCATCAAATTCTCCGAGACTTCCACTATGGTCTCCCCAAGAAGCTCAAGAAAAGAAGCATCTTTATCGACAAACGGCACGTATGCGGGTAAAGAGAGTTAACTACACACACCCTTCTTTGCTTCAAGGAAAATCTTGTAGTCATCAAGTCCCTAGGTCAAAGCATTGTGTTGAGTGCTTTGTGACTAGTGTGAAGACACTTCCTTTGAAGCCTCGACTCCAGGTGGTGAAAGCACTCTCAAACTCTGGTATTAACAAATTTCTGGAGGGGGAGCTACACATCAATGGGGTGCGGTATTGGCAAGAGGCTACATATGGTGATGCACTCCAACTACTACTAGCAAGAAGGCTCAAGGTGGTTGAGAGGGTAGCCATTGAACCCTATGAACTCTACAAAGCTGAAGATGGTCACACCAAAGCTAGGCTAATCACTGGTGAGCAAATTCTTCGCATCTCTCAAATGGTGGGATCCAAGAGAGCTCAACTTCAATGAAGTGCTTCATGGAAGTTTGTATTTAATGCACCAATGAATAATCCCATTTTCTACAACTTTCAATCAGTTCAGAATATTAGGGTGAATGTGCGCATTGATAGAAAGATTTTTTTCCAACAATGATTGTTCTTCTATTTTGGAGCTGAGAGGTTGAGAGAAATATTGTTGTCCCCTGACCCTATAATATTTCCTATTTTGGAGTATAATGTATCTTTTGATGTTCACATCTTCATCTTGCTTTAAGCATACTCCATGAATCATAGGGATTTATATGGACCTTTCCAACCTCTTGCTAGACAAACTGTGCATATAATAGCTAGCACAAAGCTTAGGTTCCAAAACATCATAAGGAACTTACTAGGCCCTCGTCGTCTAGCTGAGATTAATGCATCTATCAATCCATTTATTCTACCCTTAATAAGATATGATTTGGGCCTAGACATTTTCATCTTTGTGCTGTATTGAGAGGAAGGCAACCCATTTTTATGATGGCTTTCCCAAATTTTTTTGGGCGTAGTGGGGAAAATGCTGGGGATTTTTTGGATAACTTGGAGATGGCTTTCCTTGTCTCTAGGAGGGATGACGAAGCATTGAAATTGAGAGCTTTTCCTTTGGTGCTCAAAGAAGAAGCTAGGGTATGGTTCCAGGCTCTAGATCCAACCCAAAGAATTGATTGGGAGGGATTGAAGGGGGCTTTCCTACGAAGATTTCAACGAGCCAATTCGGCAGAAGAACTATGGCAACGGCTTCTGGCCCTTCATCAAGTTGACCCTCATGGTTATGCAACCTATGAGGAAGGTTTTTTGAAACTTTGGGGGCAATGGTCAGACTCACTAAACCCTGGTGAGCGAGCTCCCAATTGCCTCCAAAAGGATCGATTTATCTCAGGTTTGTACCCCTTGCTAAGGGAGAAGGTAAAGAGCAAATTTCCAAATGCTTTTGAAGATGCCTTAAGAATTGCTAGGGAAAAGAATAGAAAGATTCTCTATCAAGCCCAAGCTGGCCAGCTAGCTTTGGGAGGCAATATCACAACTATGGAAGCTTCTCACATACCTCCAAATGTGCCTAATGCACCAGACCTCAATAGAGGTCAACAAGAAGATATGCTCCAACAAATAAACAATCTCACAAACCAGCTAGAGGGGTTGAGAGTAAACCTTGTGCAGGGTGCAAGAAGGCCTATTGAGGGAAATGGTGGGAATCGGCCACCAATGCGACGTCAAGAAAGGGAAATGTTGTGTTACAATTGTGGGGAAAATAGCCACGGCATGTATAATTGCCCTCATCCCAGAAGATATGACTACCCTGTCAGAGGTCCTCGACAACAAGTAAGTCCTCCCCGTGCTAGAGCTCAAGCACAAGAGCAACCGCAGCCTCAAATTTTGCAGCCACCTCGTGCTCAAGATCAAGCCCCTGTTACTCAACCAAATGTGAGCATCATAAGGATGGAGGAGGTCCTCAAGGGCAGAAGCAACCAGGAAGAAATAGCTTAAGGGAAGATGAAGATAGATGAAGTGGCTACAATTCCTATCAAACGTGTGCGCGTCCAAGATGAAGTAGGTAAAGAAACAAGCAAGGATGCAAGCAATGAAGCAAGTACATCTCGGGAAACTAAAGATGAAGCCAAGAAGAGAAAGACCCGTACTAGGTCTCAAATTGACATCTCTGATTTCCCTATGGGATCTCGGACACAACCTTATGACTTGACAGCTGATGTGAGTTCTCAAGGACCAAAGATTACTTGGCCACAACTACTTCATATCTCCCCAAAGCTTTGACGAAAATGGTCAAAAATGGTGAGCACGAGGGAAAAGCGAAGTAAGCTAGTAAGTGTAATCAAATCATATGGTCTCAAGGATATAGTGCCTTTGGTGGAGGCTCAAATCAAGGGACAACGGATTCCAAAAACTTACATTGACAGTGGAGAAGAGGTTTGTGTCATGACAGAAAAGCTAATGCATCAATTGGGTTTAGAGGTAATGGAATCATCAAACTTTAGGGCAAAAATGGCCAATAATGACTCTGTCACTTGTGTGGGTGTAGTGAAAGCTTTGAGAGTTTCTGTTTTTGGAATCACTACAGAGGTTGATTCTTATGTGATGCCAGTAAAGGGAGAAGGATACCCCCTTATTTTAGGACGACCTTGGCTCATGGTTATAGGAGCTAGGCAAGATTGGGAAACAGGAGACTTGGAGTTGAGGCCTCGCATGGGTGGCCATAGTCGGAAGGTGGTTTATAACCTAAGAATGGGCGACAAGAGAACCTTGAACTAGAGACGCCAGCTGATGAGTGGAGCTCAAGTGGATGCTCCTCATCCATGGGCGAGGAAGAGAGTTCAAGTGAAGAGAGTGATAGCACTCTCGAAGTCATGGGCGTCACCATAAAAGAAACTACCTCATTAGAAGACAACCCAAGGATCCAAATGGAGAATGTGTGGGATGCCAGCCTAGAGGAGATGTTATCCAAGGATATAAAGGAAGAAGAAAAGGAGGGTTATGTAAATGTTCTCAAGAAGCATGCATCATTGTTTATTTCTGATTACACTCACATTACAGGTGTCACTGCAGTGAAGCATCATATCCATCTAAAAGAAGGGAGCAAGCGAGTAGTACAAAAACTAAGAAGATTAGGAGTTGTGCAACAAAATGCACTGTTGTCCGAGGTGAAGAGACTCTTAGAAGCAGGATTCATATACCTAGTAGAAGATTCAGAATGGGTCTCCCCAGTAGTGGTGAGGCCAAAGAAGAATGGTAAATGGCGAGTGTGCGTGGATTACAAGCCACTAAATGCTGCAACAAAGAGGGACCACTTCCCTCTCCCATTTCAAGATGAGATTCTAAATGAAGTAGCAGGCCATGAGAGATACACAGTGTGTGATGGCTACTCTGGCTACTTTCAAATACGCATTGCAGAGGAGGACCAGAAAAAGACTACTTTCATCACACCATGGGGCTGTTTTGCATTTCGAGTCATGCCTTTTGGTCTCATCAACGCTCCAGCCACCTTTCAATGATTCATGAACATGGTCTTCCAACCTTACTTTGGTAAGTCCATAAGGGTTTTCATAGATGACTTTTGTATTTACAGCTCCAAAATTATGCATCTCGGCAAGATTGATGAAGGATTTACTCGTTTAGCTAAGCTGGGTGGACAACTAAACAAGGACAAATGTTACATTGGGGAAAGCAAGGTTACACTATTAGGGCATGTAGTGTCCATTGATGGAATCGAGGTAGATCCTGAAAAGATAGAAACATTGCTAAATCTACCTTCCCCAACTTCCATCAAACAATTAATCTCTTTCTTGCAAAAGCTAAGATATTTGAGTAGATTCATACACTTACTCTCCCAAGTGATATTTCCTCTACAACAGCTGACTCGTCAAGAGACGCTTGTTTGGAGTGAAGAAAGTGATGGGCATTTTAGAGAGATTAAAAAAATGTTAGGGTCACTCCCTGTAATCCTCCAACCTTGTTGGGAAGAAACATTCTTTGTAAACCCTAGTGTGGGAGAAGAGGCCATTGGTGTTGCCCTCCTACAAAAAGATCCAAAAACATCCTTTATGAGGCCTGTGTATTTTGCTAGCCACCTCATGGAAAACACAGAGAAGGCCTACACCCTGATGGAACAGCTAGTGTTAGCTCTCATGTTTGCGGTAACCAAATTTCGGCCATACTTGCTGCCGAAGAGGTTTGTAATTATCACTGTGGAGGATATGTTTCCCTATGCACTACAACATATGGAAATCTCTGACAAAATAGCAAAGTGGGTGGTGCGACTTCAAGAGTTTGATTATACAATACAGGTTGAAAGAACAACTCGAGCATGCTTAGCCGACATTTTAACAAACAAGTGCTATGAAAAAGTTTTCCATTTGAAGAGAAAGGAACTTCCACCACCTCCTGCTCCAAAGGCTTTGGTCAATGCTTATAGCCTCTACTTTGATGGAGCATACAAGAGAACCAAGGATAAGGCAGCTGCAGGCATCGTGGTTTTATCTCCATTGGGAGAGAGGATCCATGGTGAAGGGATCACTCTAGAAGATGTCCACTCCAACAATGAAGCAGAATATCATGCTCTAATTCATGGCCTTTGTTGGTGCCTCGATAATTCAATTAAGAGATTATACGCTTTTGGTAAGGCAAATGCAAGGTACATGGGCTTGCAAAAATGCCCGTCTCTCTAATAAAATGAGAGAAGCCAAAGCTCTTATGAGGAGATTTAGGGAGGCACAAGTACATCATGTGCCAAGAGACCAGAACAAGGATGCAGACCACCTAGCATCATCAAAGTTAACTGAGTCAATAGTGGGAGCAGTGGCCATCAAACTTCCACTTCAGCAAGGCAAGGAGGACTTAGAAGATATTATGCACATTCTGGAGCAAGGAGAGGCTCCTAAACACTTGAATGCATGGGAAAGGCGATGGTTAGCTAGGAAGGCTACCAGGTATCGCATAGTAAATGATGACTTGTATTGTCTTGGTAAGGATGGTGTGCTTAGGAGAGTGCCTTTGAAGATTGAAATTGAAGAGATTTTAAAAGCTTGTCACGATGATATGTGCGGAGGACACTTTGCACACGACGTCACTAGTAGAAAGGTTCTACAAGCTGGGTTTACTTGGCCAAGTCTTCATCGTGATGTCAAATACTGGTGTCAAACATGTAATGAATGTCAGAAAGCAGGACCACGACGGCTCATAGCTGAACCTCAGAACCCAATAAAGGTATATGGGCCCTTTGAGAAGTGGGGAATTGATGCCATAGGGCCTCTACCACGCACTCAGTCAGGTAAAGAGTACATCATCATGGGAGTACACTACATGACTAGATGGGCTGAGGCTATGCCGACCAATAGAATTACTGCTAAGGATGTGAGTCAGTTCATCTTTGACCACATCTGTTGCCGGTTTGGCACCCCTCTAGAAATACTATCTGATAGAGGACCAGGGTTTAGAGCAGAGTTGGCAGGAGAACTCATGAAGGAGCTAAATATTCAGCATCAACACTCTACTCCTTACTACCCTCAGTGCAATGGTTTGGTGGAAAAGGTAAATGGAATCATTTGCAAAATTCTCACCAAACAGGTACATGCCAGGCGCCAAGATTGGGACAAACACCTGAATGGAGCTCTATGGGCCTATAGAACCTCCTTCAAAACCACATTAGGGTACACACCCTTTCATTTGGTTTATGGAAAGGAGGCGATTTTGCCCATTGAAGTGAAGTTAACAAGTCTTCGAATATTGGGTAGCCAGGTAGGCTCTCAAAAGGAGAAAGTACATCAAAGGATCATGGATCTAGAGAGGCTGCAATTGGATCGTGAAGAAGCCATCAACCACTATTCTCAAGAAGAGGAGAAGCGCAGAGAAAAGTTCAACAAAAAGCTAGCATCCAAAGACATCAAAAAGGGATCTCTGGTGCTTCGATATGACAATCGCTTCGACACTCGTAAGGATGGAAAGTTTCTTTTTCAATGGGAAGGCCCGTTCTTGGTCACCAAAAAGTTCAAAAATGGCTCTTACAGACTTCAAGACATTGATGGTAAAGTGCACAAGACCAGGACAAATGGATGGCGTCTAAAGCCTTATCACATCAGGATAAGGTCAGCTCAAGATCAAAGAAACTAGGCTAGAGGCATAAATACCCCTAGCCAGGTTTGGGGGGGCTATGATCCGAGCCTATCACACATTTTTGTTTATTATATTTTGTTGGTTTTCCTTGTTTCTAGAGGTTTACAATAAAAGAAAGAGTGAGAACAACCTCTTGGAAAAATTAAAAAAATGATTTGATAGGAATTTTTTCTTGACTAGTTCACCGGAGGTGAAAGGTAGAGGGAGAACCTAGTGGTAAAGGGAAGGGAAAATATGTAAATGTGAAAAGAAAAGATATGATGTGGTTGTGGAGCCATGCACCCATGATTCAAGGGTCATGAGTGGCTCATATCATCATGGAGTTGGAGCCATATGATGATTCAAACAGATGGGACCCAAGTGGAAGACTTGGTAAAGGAAGGAACCAGACACATGATTTTGCTGAATTTTTAAAAAATACTTCCACTCCGATCCAAGAAAAGTTGTCTTCATCAAAGTTGTAGCTGATGAGCTGGAGATTCTGACCATGTTTTTTTATAATTTTTGCATCTACGGTCTAGGAGATATGGCCAAAATGGCGGACGCCAGTTTTTTCAACTGTGGTGGAGACCACCCCCTCTACCTTTACACACACACACCCTTCCTTTTCCACATTGAGACCTTCTCTAAAAATCAGCCATTAGTCTTCTCACCCTCCTCTCTCTCAAGCTCAAAAACCCATCAAAATTCCTCTTCTAATCACCTCTCAAGTCATGCTTAATCTTGTTGTAATTCATAAGTTCTCATTCAACCCCTTTCTATTATTACTAGATATGTATTGATTTTATGTAGATTCTTTACATTTTAAAATAAGGAAGCTCTTGGACTCAAGCTATGGAGGAAGGAGTGAAGACAACACAAGTGATGATGGAGCTAATTGGTCAACAAATCACTTGGAAGGAGCTTCTTCATTGGTTGAATGTCCCTAATCAAGCTTCATTTGTACAAATCACACTTGGATCCTAACCTCACTCCTAATCACTCTCTTTCCTATATAAAGAGGCCTTCCCCTTTGTAATTTCAAGCCTCCCTCAGCCCCATTGAGTCTTTGTATCACTCACCATGAGCCCATAAGCTCATTCATTCACTCTATTCTTGCACATTCTAGAGTGCAAATTGTTTCATGCTAGTAACCTCTCCTCCTCTTACTTATGTTAATTAAGAGAAATCTTTTATATGTGTGTGAGAGTGCTTGATGTGATCTTGGTTAATCCTTGAGTGGTTGTTTGGTAATCTACACGCTATTTGTGTTGGGAGTGTTTGAAGTCATCCATTCCTTGTACACACACTAAGATTAATGCTTCATTCATAGTGATCTCTCTCTCTCTCTCTCTCTCTCTCTCTCTCTCTCTCTCTCTCTCTTTGTGTAGCGGTCCTAGTCCACGCTTCCAAGACTAGGTGGTGCCCTCATCTCATTTCCCTTGTGGCGCAATGGAGTTTGTTTTGGTGTAGAGGCCTCCATTCCAAATTTCCTTCGTCAACAAAAACGAGAGGCTAACGTTGGAGTCACAAATGCATTCCACGTTGAAATCGAAGAGGATTGGTTGGACTCTGACACACCTCTACGATACCCTATTGAGTTAAATAGTGCCTATGGAAAAGTTCTATATAACGCCTTATTGGACACGGGTGCTAAATATAATCTGCTATCCTATGGGGTGTGGTGTCAGTTAGGGAACCCACCTCTATTTGAGAGTATTATCCAAGTCAAGGGTGTCAACAAGAAAAAAACTATGGTTTTTGGAATCTGGCACACTTCTGTCAGTTATGACAATGGAATTGTAGCTCAAGACTTTTTGGTCATGCCTACTGGAACTATGGAGGGTAATATAAACCCAGGACGCACGTGGATGATAGCCACCAAATGCACTATTGATTGGGGGACTGGGGGTGTCACAACACAAAAACCAACTCTTATCCCTACCACTCAAGCCATAGTCCCTGAGATATTGCCTAAGGAAATAAAACCCAAGACATTGCATGTCCAGGAGGTTGAACCATACGTCCCCATAGCCCAACTCTCTAGATCTTCAACTGATGTAGTTGAAAGAAAGCTTGAGACACACAAGAACCATCCTAATATAACAAAAAAAGCATACAAGTGGGTCCCTAAAGCTTCTTTAGTAACCATGGCTGATGCTAAAAAACGGAAGCCTCGTAAGAAACGTCCCACTCGCTCCAAGAAATGTAAGAAAACGTGGCGCTAGATTCCTAAACGACTATTAAAAGCCCAAGGTTACTATAAAGGAAATGATCAAATCTGGGTGCCCAAACGTAAATTGTACTCTTACCTGTCACCTGGCCCATGTAAACCCAATCCTGTGGCTCCAAAACAAATTGAAAATCGTGGAAAGGAAAAAATCACAGAATGCGACACACCTGCTCGAGAGCTAGTTTGGGTACCAAAGAAAGAACGATTTGTTCCACCTAGCTCAGAAACAGGAAAAGAAAATGAAGCTTCTTGCTCTTCATGTAGTTCCTATATGAAAATAGAAGCTTCGACACAACCTCCACCTACCATTGTACATATCCCTTCAAGCAAGAAAGAGTTTGCACCTCCCGTTGTAGATTCACCACCTCCAACAATGTTGCTTATAAAATCATGGGAGAGTACCTTACCACCCTTGCAACTAGATGAAACACATAGGGTGATCGAAAACTATTGGTTAAAGCCTTTACCCATAACAACTTAGAACAATTGGTTTCAAAAGGTGACGACATCATTCCAAAAAGTATGATCTACCCAAGGAAGGGGGGAGTGTTTGCTGACATCCGTCATTCACTTGCTTCCCTCTCAACCTTCCTCCCTGACCTATCAATCTCCAATCTTAGGGAATGTATATATAAAGCCTTATACTCACAAAAACAAGATAAAAAAGTAAAAGAGCAAGAGCCATAACACAAAATAATAAAAACAAATTATGCACAAGAACACGACCCTTGTAATATTTGCACTCTAACCATCATCTATTTGTGTGTACAGATATGGCAAGTACGTTAGAGTCATCCACTCCTACCTTGGGTGAGAGGTACCCTCGTTACTTTTCACAAATGTTTCACATGGTCTTTCCAGTGCTTGCATGTGAATGAGATTTGATAGGTACGCTAGCATGTGAGAGGAATTTTGAGGAGTTAGAATGGCTGATACGTCTCTTGACCACGTCCGATCCATACTTAGTAGAGAGCGTTTCTCCCATTGCACAAGCCTACCCTTTTGACCAAGATGACTATAGGCGTCTAGTGACCTTCTTAGTAAACATGGGCACCTATGATGAAGAAGAAAATTTACTTGACTACACAGATGGCACATATGGTCTCATGGATGATGACTTTGTTTATCTCGACGAGGAGGATAGGGGTTTAGCCTTAGGGTTTCCCCCCAACCTCTACAATATCCTATTCCCTTGACTCTTTAGGGGGAGTGCAAATAATTAGGTTAGGGTTCCTTATGTTTTTTGTTGTGTTCAATAAGTGTTGGTACCTTTTCCCACTAATGTGTTCAATAAGTGTTGGTACCTTTTCCCACTAATGTGCCTCCTGGAGGTATTCCTTTTGTTTCCTAGTGTGTACAGGAGCGTGTTGCTATTGATAGGATTTGGACCTTCATGGAACCTTTCTCTCGTTCACACTTCAAATCAAGCACGACCATCAACACAAATAGGTGTTTTATGTCCATTAGCATTGCCCTTATCTTTTTGCATCCATGTTTGTCTGCTTTGATTGTGATTGGTAGCATAATATTCAGCGCATTTGCTTAGTATCAAACATTTAATTCAATGTAATGTTTTGTCATAATCACTTGTCTAGGTTTAAAAATCAAGCAGCCCGACTAAGCTAGTTTGACCAAGCTAGGTATTAGAAATCTTCTCTTAATACCATGGGGAATGCCTTCCTAGTAAGCAATGGTTACTTAGGTTCTTAATCCGATTTAGGCAGGATTGTGTGAGATGTACTAGGGCTTTCTAGTGGGATTAACCCTATTGACCTTTAGCTTAAGTATTATAAAGGGAGTTTACTAATGTGATGAGCCTGGGGAGGGTAACAATGTTATATGACCCCCCAAAGTTACAAAATTAAAATGCTGAAAATGAACAAACAAAAAATCAAAGTGCCACAATGTAAAATTTTAAGCTAGAAGAGAAATCCCTGCTTAAATTGGTACTTCACTCACATGTATCGCCTATGGTACTAGAGCCCTAGAGGTTCCCAGTGTGGGCGCTTTTCCTTGAAAAGCAAAAAACCCAAGGCATACAAAATAAGCACACACATCAAAATTGAATCAATGTGAAAAGACTTTGGGGGGTCAAAGAAAAGGTAATCAGTCAGGCAATGATTTCATGAGAAATTCCTTTTATCGTAGCTTAACTACAAGGTCTTCTAGGTATAGCCTCTAGTCAGCCCTCGAACATCAAATACTTGGCTCTCGCGATTAAACAACTTAATTGACCAGAAAAAATTGAGAAGTTACCCATGGTATTAATGGTCGAGCTCTAGTGGCTTTTGACCGTTAAATTAGCGACCCCGGACTTGTTTAATTTTTTACCTTTACATCTGTTTATGCATTTGATTATATTGCAATTTAATGTTTATTGCTGACAAATTGTCTAAAATTTTGTTACCAATCAATTTGTCTGTCTAAAATTGCATATGATTTTTAATTGTATATGAGAATGAAATTACTGTGGAAATGTTGTTTGATTTTGTAGTGATTGAAGAAGGCTACGCACATCCATGTCGACTGCTCTTCCATCTCGACGAACGAGCTTCAACTGGATAGCTTCCGAGGACGGAATCTACATTAGGAAGGGGGGGCATGTTAACCCTCAAGGCACACTTACACCCTATGATCTATAAACGTTGTATTGTTTAGAGTCAAGTACCGGGCTTGTCGGAACAATAGGAACAGGGTAAGGGTGATCGCCGATGACAGGCGCACTCTAACTGCAATATTCAAGGAGTTAGTTGGCTAAGAATGGGCGCCCAAGTGTGAATGGAGTAAGCTCATATAAAAGCCACTAAACCTAATTTTTACTCATTCTCTCATTGTGCAATAGAAGCCGCTCTTGCTCCATCTCCACCTTCTCCTTCACCATCTCCTTGTGTGTGAGTGTGTACGTGTGTGAGAGAGAGAGAGAGAGTGTGTGTGAGAGTGTGTGTGTGTGATCGAGCGTTGCGGCGGCACGACGGCGGCGAGGGGGTTGAGCGTGGCGTAGCGGTGTCTCCCTCTTCTTCGCGGAGCGAGAATCCTTCATTCGCAACTACGCAGGAAGGTGAGTGACACACCATTCTTCCTTGTGAGCTTGTCTGTTGTATGACTGTGTGCTAGGAGCCTTTGTGGCTCGCACAGGGCGCGTAGCAAGTCCCTAGCCATGACAATTGTTGAGCTTATATGTGAAGCTACTCAATATATAGAGAAGCCATATATTCAGCCCTCTATATATACATCATCTCATGTGTGTATTCTACACACTTTGGGGTTCTATTTCTCTGATCTCTCCTTCTCTCTCAACATGGTATCAGAGCAGGACGTTTTTGTTTTTGATTTTTCTCATGATTGAAAACGATTTTATAGAAATTATCAGCTGCAGGTAATGGAATCGATGTGGTCTACAACTTTGCAGAAGAAAATTTTTCCAAAATCTGCACCGATTTTGAGTTATTGTTCGCGGACTGTGTATATGCTCGAAAAGCAACTTTTGTTTTATGTTTTTGATTTTTCTCCTAATTGAAAACGATTTTGCAGAAACTACCCGCTCCAGGCAACGAAATTGATGTGGTCTACAACTTTGCAAAAGAAAGTTTTTCAAAGTCTGCACCGATTTTGAGTTATCGTTCGTCGCGGACTGCGTACATGCTCGAAAAGCAACTTTTGTTTTATGTTTTTTATTTTTCTCCTAATTGAAAGCGATTTTGCAGAAACTACTCTCAAGAGGAAATGGAATCGATGTGGTCTACAACTTTGCAGAAAAAAGATTTTTCAAATTTTGCACCAATTTTGAGTTATCGTTCGCGGACTACGTACATGTCCGAAAAGAAACTTTCGTTTTATGTTTTTGATTTTTCTCCTAATTGAAGACGATTTTGCAGAAACTACCCGGCATTGGCAACGAAATTGATGTGTTCTACAACTTTGCAGAAGAAAGGTTTTTCAAATTCTACATCAATTTTGAGTTATCATTCGCGGACTACGTACATGTCCGAAAAGTAACTTTCGTTTTTTGATTTTTCTCCTAATTGAAAACGATTTTGCAGAAACTATTCGCTAGAGCCATCGGAATTGATGTGTTCTAGAACTTTGCAGAAGAAACTTTCTCAAAATTCTGCACTGATTTTGGATTATTGTTCTCGAACTGCGAACATGTTTGAAAAGCAAATTTTCCTTTTTGATTATGATTTTTCTCATAATTGAAAACTTATCAATTATAATTTCTCTTCATCAATCATATATTTGTTACTGACGTAACTTTGTTGCAAAAGACAGTTACATATCGTTATGATTCAGTCGAGCAATTGATGATCGTCCAAATTTTGTCGAGCTACTGATGGTACACGATCTTTTGTTATATGATATATTTGCTCATTGATTCCCGTATAATTATTCTTCTAGAGGTATAGTTTACATTGTTTTATTGATAATCTCTTGTTGATACCATAGTGATTTTGATGGTACCATGACGATGTTTTGTTAGCACTTTGGTCATGGTGATTTTCGTTGATACCATGATGATATTTCGTTGATACCATGGTTATTCTCGGTGATACCATGATGTTGTTTCGTTGATACCATGGTTATTCTCGGCGATACCACGATGATATTTCGTTGATGCCATGGTTATTCTCGGTGATACCATGATGTTTTCTCTTTGATACCATGGTTATTCTCAGTGATACCATGATGTTGTTTCGTTGATACCATGGTTATTCTGGGTGATACCATGATGTTGTTTTGTTGATACAATGATTATTCTCAGTGATATCGTGATATTGTTTCGTTGATACCATGGTTATTCTCTGTGATATCATGATGTTGTTTCGTTGATACAATGATTATTCTCGATGATATCATAATGCTTTTCGTTGATACTATGATGATTTATTCATTTTTATTGATACAATGATGATATTTTGTTAATACTTTGATGATATTCATTGATATCACTACATTGATAAATGTCGTTTTATGTAGTATATACACATGTCATTTGCATCATGTAATCACGCATCTTGTACTTTTACGTTCATACTTTGTGTACCATATGTTGTCGTGCGTATATAGATCGTCAAAAGAGTGGCGTCGCAAACTATCTCTTATGGCATTGTGAACGTAATTATTTCACTAACGATGCTAATAATTTTCATGACTATGTTTTTTGAGTCTATGATCTATGTAGGATTGATCAAAGAATTGATTTTATGAAGACAAACTTGGTGACAATAAAAGATTTATGAAGACATGTTTGGTGATGCCATATTGATGACAAGCTACACAGCATATTCACGGAGACACTTCTGATTACAAGCTAATCAATAGCCTTTACACCTCTTTATTGAACCTTTGTATTCATGATTGTATTTGATAGGATAGGAGTACTGTACTATCCTCATAAAACATTCATTGTAAAAGGAGTGATGTATCATCATAAAATATTCATTGTAAAAGGAGTGATGTAGCTCCTCATGAACATTTGTACATTCAATGATTTTTATAATATAACGGTGGGTGTATATAGAGATGTGGGTTTTTCCCTTGATCCCCCAAGGGTTTTTTCATCCACAGTTAGGAACCCTTATTTGAGCGGGGGTGTTGAGCTTATATGTGAAGCTACTCAATATATGGTTTCTCTATATATGGCACCCAGATCCCCTCTATATATACATCATCTCATGTGTGTATTCTACACACTTTGGGGTTCTATTTCTGTGCTCTCTCCTTCTCTCTCAACATGAATTTTGCCAGTTTGGTGCGTTTGTAGAAATCTGATATGGTTGCTTCTTTGCCACCTCTTGAAGCACTTGTCAAATATGTTTGTCAAGGCTATATTTTGGGGAAGATGCAGCGTTTGAAGTTTCCAAAGGATGGTTCAATGAGGGCCATATGCAGGTTGTAGCTTGTGCATAGTGATGTTTGTGGGCCCATGCAAACTCCGTCCTTGGGCAATTACCTTTACTTCGTGACTTTCATTGATGATTACTCCAGGAATGCATGGGTATTTCCACTTAAAGAAAAGTTCAAAGGTTTTATGTACTTCAAACAATTTTTGGCTATGGCTGAAAATGTCTCGAAATGCACCCTCTGTTCCAATCGAGGGGGGGAGTATATGTCTCATGTATTTAATGCATTTTTGGCTAGTCATGGGATAAAACACCAATTTACAGTGCCTTATACACCTCAGCAAAATGGTGTTGCTGAGAGGGAAAACAGGTCACTTACGGAAATGGCACAATGTATGGTCAAAAGTCAAGCTTTGCCACATTCTTTCTGGCTTGAGGCCATCATGTGTGCCACTTATGTACTAAACAGGTGTCCTACGAAAGCTTTGCAGTCTATTACTCCATATGAAGCATGGATGATAGAAAGCCTTCTATTGAGCACATGTGTGTTTTTGGTTGTTTGGCATATGCTTTGGTGCCACAAACACAACGCAAAAAATTGGATGATAAGGCTGTCAAATATATTTTTGTTGGTTATAGTGCTGAAAGCAAAGGTCACAGGTTGTATCATCCGCAAACAAAGCGTATTCTGGTTTCAGCACTATAACCAACAAAAATAAATCTTTGACAAATCTTACAGGGCTTGGACTGGAGCAGTGTGGACTGGGGATCCATATGATGGCTAGGGCTAGGAGCCGCTCTATACATAGGGTGGTAAGGTGGTGGATCCGGTATCACAGTCTCCTAGGTTTTATATTGGTAGCAGAGCCATGGAGGAGAAGGGAGAGCTATGGAGGAGGGTAAACCTGCTTTGCATGTGCTAGCTCTCTCTCTCTCTCTCTCTCTCTCTCTCTCTCTCTCTCTCTCTCTCTCTCTCTCTCTCTCTCTCTCTCTCTCTCTCTCTCTCTCTCTCTCTCTCTCTCTCTCTCTCTCTCTCGTATGAAGAAGCATGGCTGCTCAAGTTTTTTCTCTCCCTCAAGCTCGTCGAGGTCTTCAAGGCAACACATACGGGAAGCAAGGTTAGGACCGGCTGAGTCTGCTCGTTAAGTAGCCAGCACCATGGGAAACAACCCTTGTCGAAGAGGGAGGTCGAGATCCAACCTCAATGAAATCACATGCAGGTGATATCTACAGGGTCGCACATCGATGAGAGCACTTTTCGTCACCTGGACGAAGTCTAGAATGCAAAGCAAAAATCATTGGGTCTCCATCTCTTTTTGGCACTGCAAACAGGTTTCACCATCATTTTTTCTTGCTTGGTTTTCCACTTCGTGGGGCCGCCCGCAATCAAAGAGTGGTCACCCTTCAAATGACTTAAGGGGCATACACACCCCCATTCAAAGAGCGAAGTCGCGGATAGTCGGCATGTCCAAGAATCATGGCGGCTTGAACACACAACTCATGCAAGGCATGCCCAAGTGGGGCACACAAAATTGAACGCCACCCAGGAGCTCGGTATGATTCACGATTGGCCACGGTAAGGCCAACATCAACACATGACTGGAGAAGCACGGCCTCGAATACACCATATTCCAATTGGGCTTACTTTTTTTTTCTACATGAACGGAAAGAAGCTAACCTCTTTTAATTTTGTTTTTATCAATTTGATTACCCTCATAGTTTATGCAAGGTGGTACAAGTGCTAGCAGTAATGGCAGTTAGGATGTGACAAGTATTGCAATGAGTGAGGCTCTGTACAAGGGTGCTAATGAGGAAGGCTTGTGTAGTCCAATGTTGTGTTGCTGCTTTCATACTATTTGCAGTTTTCCCTCAGTCCTACATTCAATTTTTGGGTCGACAAGATTTTGTCGGCAAGTGTACTCAATGAGGTACGCAATTGATTTTTGTTTATTGAACATCTTGTTTATAGATATAATATGCAACAGACATGCATACACTTTAGGCACGCAAAGCACAAGCATGGATTGTGAAAATTATTGTAAGCACCAAAAATTTGATTGGGCTAAAGATTGGAATCAAGCATGGCTTGAGTACCAACCACCTTGCTCCGCAGCACAGCTTCTTAGTAGTTCAATTTTGATACACAAGCATAGCAAATTTGCAATGTTTTGGAATCTCAAGGAGATTGGCACATTCTATTGCTTGACTCGATGAAAGGGACATGTTACTCGGCATGGACGACTCCCTCACTGTTTCTAGAAGCTGACAACGGATGCTTGCTCCCGAGTACTGGCTAATTTTAGTAACGACCAGGTTATGATATTTGTATGTCAACAGCCGCATAAGTTGGCTATCAGGAAATCTTCCTTTTTTGTGAAGCAAGGCTTCAATTTATGCACCTTGCATTGAGACTCCCCATGTTTGGCCTATGCTATCATACAAACTTGGGAGGGATTTTGCAACATGTTTGCAAGTTATTTTATTACGTGACAGACGGGCGTATATGATAAGCTGACGTATATGTACATACGACAGCTCCCACTCGTGCAAGAGATAAGGCTATGAGCCATTTTTAAGCAAGTTTTCTTCCACGGATTCTCGGGCCAACTAATTACAACAATGACCCTCTCTCACATATTTTTCAAAAACTATTGCTTTTGTGAAAAACAAAGTGCTTTGACAATTTTACATGAAGCAAGGCTTCTCCCTTGTGCCAAGGTACTGCCCAATGACTTGGCATCAAGGGCTATGGCACACAAGTTTGAAAAAACTGGCAAAATAGGGAATATCACCTCACAGAATCCCTACCAGTTTAGACTATGCAAGGCACTGATGGTTTTGGTTCTCACGTTTGAGGCCATAACTTTTGCCAAGGGCTTAAAATTTTGTATGCACGGCATGCTAGCTAGGTGGATTCCATTCTACTACCTCATGAAACATGCTTCCGCTATAACACCAGACACTTTGTCAAGGAAAAGATAAGTTTTGGATTGTTTAACATGCTTGTTGGTTGTTTTCAACACACAACAACACTAAAAGGAACCTAAAATTTGGACTTCATTCTTAGGCAAAGTGCCAATGCTAAGTCATTCTCATAGAGTCATGACACTTTCACGGTAGGTAGGTCAAGATGTGTTTGTGTTTTTTACCCTCTCTTGGTGAGAGAGTCATACCAAAAAACTGTGGAATTCTTATAGGATAAGCTATAAGTCAGGCATAAGATGCGTAACACACAAATTGGGAACACACTTTAGAAATTTAAGGAAAGTTCCTTAGCTCAGCATGCTCTTCTTATCTCTCTTTCTTTTTTCTCTCTAAGAATAATGCAAACTATCTAAGAAGATTTTGATACATGTTTCACTGGTGAGTCAGCCTGAGCCAAGGTGCTCTAACTCTCAGCTAGAAACTGGGCAAGATGCCATCCAAATTAGTCTTCATCGGTTTGAAAATTGAACACTTATTGCTATGAGGTCTATAAGCCACACACGCTGGCTAAGATCCATTGTTAAATATAGGGTAATACCCAATTGTTGGTATTCCTTGGATGATTTTTCTCAAGATCGAATAGCTCTACCTAGTGGAGTACACATCGATGTTAATGGACAAGCAAGAGTCTTGTCATTACTGATATTTAGAGTGTCATTTTGCACTACATGTTTTCAGTGCGACGCTCGAGTTGAGTTTTTGATGATCTCTACCATGGAATATAGATGCAGCAATCAATTGAGATAGCGTGGCTATCCATAAGAGCTAGGCATCTCCCTTGTGTAGATCTCTTGATCTCTCTATAGCACTACAAGTGTCTATGGCAACACAGTTTTGGGGTAAGACCCAGTGGGTGATTTAGTTTGATCTATTCCCATTATACTTTCAAGGAGAGAAGTCCGCAATAAACTACCACGTGGTAGCAGACAAATGCAATTTTTTAAGTTGATTCCAATCATTCTCTACATGGTTGACTATGTTGGTTATCGTTCCCTTCTCATTGAGCAGTTTCTACAAAGGGTCTTACCAAGGGGTTGGACTATGTAGATTCTAACCAACTGGTTTGAGTTGTGAAGGAAACACCCAGGGTTTTGAGTGCAATGTTGCTTGGTTTTTTCTCAGGTGGGCGACGTGCTCCTCTGTATTTGAATATGGGTAAGTGACCATTAAGTTCAAATCTCTAGGTACACATCTATTGATTTGGTGTTACTCCATTTTTTAGTATGCTTTGCTTGGTTTGTTCAAGTCGTATACATCTACTTGAATATTTCTGAGCCATGCCAAGGGCATGTCGGAACAAAGTATTTTGGGCCGTAGTGTCCAAGATACATTATGCTGTTATGAACCCACTTGTCAGGTTTGAGTTGGCACATCTTGTCACATGGGATACAACATGGTCTAGGAACTTAGGAGTTCAATTTAGCCAATGTGGAGCAATAATAATGAGGGTCCCTCTCACTCTTGTTGCAAAGTGTTTGGCAATTACCTCCACACACAAGTACATCATGTACTTGATGGATGTCGTTTTTTTTTTTGCCATCCTTATTTGAGACATATTCCACATGCGAAGAATGAGTCTCTGGGATTGACACTGGCGCCTAATTCCTAATGATGTGTCGCGAGGACGTTCCCACGTGCTGATCACATTTGTTTATTTGACCATTTGGAGCACACCGTATCAGGAACAATTTCAGTGAGGCCAAAAATTGTTGGGTACTAAGTACAGATTTGTTCCGATTACAAGTGCTGTGAAACCACCTTAATGGAGGGTCGTTTCTACATATAGCCAAGTATGCTACGTTTATGAGAATGTCTAAGGGTTGGTACCTAGGTGTGACTGGGTTGTCACATTTTGTTATGGTCCAAATTTTGTTGCCAAGCTTTCCCATATGTCCCGTAGAAAGTCTCGTCATAGAATTGCGGTTTGGATAAGTTTGTGTTAAATGCATGCACACTAGGTGTTATGGGCCCTAGTCTTTAACATTGATTTGTTTGGAGCGGCATGCAAATTCATGGACTTTATTCTTTCTGCACCTTTTTGCACTGCAAGTACAATCTCTACTGCAGATTTATTATGAGTTTACACCCTGCCATACAAGGCATTGGCTCAGGATGGGTGTCTGTGGTTGGATGGTCTAAACACTATGAGCTTATTTGAGTCCACCCTGCTTTCAACCTAGTTGGTTGTCTCCACTCCATATCAAATATATGGCTGGATACTCAATGGTTGAGTCATAGTTTATCGTTAGACATGGAAGAGTATTTGTAAGTGATTGGGGGAAAGCACCTCACTCTTACTGTTGCTAATCATCCCGTGTTGGATGGACAGCTTACAAGTCATTTTTGGTGAAGTATTTGCTAACAGAATACGTAAACACAACGCATTCTGAATGGGTGATTCTCTTTTTATTCTAGAATTTGCTTAGGTTAGGTTTTCAACTTTGAACACCTGTTGTGGTAAGGTTGGATACCGATTCCATAGTTTCATAAGTCAAGGACTTAATAGGTGTGCTGACAAAGTATATTGGCATGTAACCTTCATTATGGGTAAACATGTAGTTCTGTGTGCTCCAAAAATGCTCAGAAGCCTGACATGAGGACACTCCCTCTTCTATTCCTTGGTAGCTATGAGATTTTTAAGATACTCACGCGAGTTGGAAATCTGGCTCACAACTTCAAGGAAAGTTGCACCAAGGTTTTCTTGCATTATTCAGTACCTTCAGAAGATCTGAAAACTGGTTATGCCTTTGGACAACTCTTAGTTGTGGTTACTCCTTTACAGTACTCAAGTGATTTATAATGGAGTTACCATTTAGACCCAAGTGCTTGCAAAAGGACAACAATGTTGAAAATCAAGATGTTCCTCTTGGTTTCATTGAACCTCCTCACTGCATCAAGTATCAGTTGGCTTGCGTATGGGATTCCAACACGGAAAACATCAATGTTCTTACGAAGATACTACCACTTGTGTTTTCAAGGACGAAAACGCTTCTCCAAGGAGGGAGTAATGTTAGGACAAGGATCCTAAGCCTAGGGGGTCAGGGACCTGAGCCAGGGGCTAGCACTGGACCAGTGTGGACTCGGGATCCATATGATGGCTAGGGCTAGGAGCCGGACTATACATAGGGTGGTAGGGTGGTGGATCCGGTATCACAGTCTTGTAGGTCTTATATGCATACATTGTGTGACAGTAAATTGGATGCGCCTTTGTCTAGTCGTACTCGTTCAGTTTCTTGCCGTGCATCTTATGCATCAGATTTTTATGCTTTGGTTGTGTCTGGCTTATATGAACCTCTGTCTTTTGATGAAGCATATAATTCAAAAAATTGGATGGCTACCATGCAATCAGAATATGATGCACTTATAGAAAATGACACATGGACTTTATGTGATTTGCCTCCTGGCAAAAAATCCATTGGTACAAAGTGGGTTTACAAGTTGAAAGGCAAGCCGGATGGTGAGATAGCTCGCCATAAGGCTTGACTTGTTGCAAAGGGTTATGCACAACAAAAAGACATAGATTATGAAGAGACTTTTTCTCCCACTTGTCGTATGACTACTGTGCATTTTCTATGTGCATTAACATCTCATTTTGGTTGGGATGTACATCAATCAGAATATGATGCACTTATAGAAAATTGGATGGCTACCATGCAATCAAAATATGATGCACTTATAGAAAATGACAAATGGACTTTATGTGATTTGCCTCCTGTTACTACTTTCTTGAATGGTGGCATATTTGAGAAAGTTTATGTAACACAGCCTCGCGGTTTTGTCAAGAAAGAACAAGAGGACAAAGTGTGCAGATGTAAGAAGGATTTGTATGGGTTGAAGCAATCTCCTTGTGCTTGGTATGAGTAATCTGACACTCATTTGGTCAAACAAGGCTTTCGTCATAGTCCAGCAGAAAGACAGGACATTGTATGAAAAGCGTGAGGGTGATGTACTTCTCATTTGGTTCTTTATGTAGATGATTTTTTTATCATTGGACCAAATGAGAGACATATTGATGAATTTAAGGCTGATTTGAATGCTACTTTCAAGTTGAAAGATTTGGGACTGCTACATCATTACTTGGATATATAGTTTAAGCAGTGTGATGGTGGTATTGCCTTGTGTCAGAAAAGTTACATAGAGACATTACTATGTAAGTTTGGACTTGAGGATTGCAAACGTATTTCCACTCCCATGGAAACAGGTTTGAAATTGAGTCCATGATGCTGGTGATCTTGTAGATGTCACTCTTTACCAATCTGTTGTTGGATGCCTCATTTATGTATGCAACATGAGGCGTGATACTCAGTTTGCAATCTCACAGGTCAACAGATTTATGCATAGCCAAAGGTCTAAGCATTGGCAGGCTGTCAAGAGGATTTTCCACTACCTTAGTGTCACTTTACATCTTTGCTTGTTTTATCCCAAGGGGGGATCATTGTTGCCAGACTTACATGCTTTTTCGGACTCAGATTGGGGTGGTTGTTTTGAGACACGAGTACAGGGTATTCTTCACAGCTACAATTAAGTGTGTATGGCTCAGACGCCTTATGGCTGATTTGGGTGTTGGCCAGGACACTACCAACATTATCTACACTGACAGCCAGAGTGCATTGGCAGTTGTGAGGAACCCAATTTTTCATGATCGCACAATGCACATTGAGGTGCATTACCACTATGTCAGGGAGAGGCTCTCAGCAGGAGAGATCAGCTTGGCTTATGTGCCAACACAGGACAATCTTGTAGATCTTTTCACAAAGGCATTGTTGCATGAGAAGCTCGAAGCTTTCCGCAAAGCTTTGGGCTTACTCCCCTTTGTGGGCTGATCATGTCCTCAGGGCATGGCACTTCCCTTTACTCATGTGCCAGCTCTCGTTCAGCGCATCACTCCAGGGGGGATTTTTTTACCATATACATGTGGTAGTGATGTGTGTGAACACACTAGGACCGCGGGGGCATTTTTCTTCTCTTTAGGAGGTTTTTTCCCTATGCATTGTATATACGCCCAGTACTCTAGGGCTATCTATCTTTCCATTACACACTAAGTAATATACTCTCCATTGCGTGCCTTGATCTTCCTTCGTCTTCTCCAAGCTGTGTGCATTTATATGAAACCCTAATTTCAACACCTAGGTTGTAGATACAAAAAGTTGTGGAGCCTCAATGGTCTTGGGCGACCGAACATTGCACATTTTAAACCTTGGGTAAGGTATTAAAGCCAATTTTTATAACTTTGGACTTAAATTTTGGATAATGAAAGTGAGCGTACGCTGTAGTACAGTCCTATGAGCTCTCTGTTGTTTCAATCTTTGTTGCATAGAAAATTCGAGCATACCAATGTGCCCACAAGTGAAAGATCTCTCTTTGTACGTAAGTCTCTTGCGGTGAAGTTGTGTTTCTAGGCATGCCCGTCTATGAGCTATTTTTGCAATACACACATCTAAAATAGTTTTGGACCATATAAATAGATAGATCAGCACGTCCTAAGGAAGCTATAGAGTGCTTTAGAGTCCGAAACTGGCTGACCTAAAATAGACTGCTTATCTTATGCACAATTTTGTCTGAGTGTTAGAAATGAAATTTGAGCACATGAGAGTGTTGAAGATACTTTTCACATTCTAGGTAGTAAGTTTCATTGCATTTGGAGCATTGTAACTACATGAAATTAACGTATCAGGCTTCGATAAACATGTTGTTTATCTTAGGCATAATCTTTTTAGAGTGTCAAAAATGACTTTTGATCATATAGGTATGTTAAGGATACTCTACACATTCTAGGTATTAAGTTTTGTTGTATTCAGAGCACCACAACTTTACAAATTCATCGGATCAAGCTTGCGATAAGGAAAGTGTCTTTTGGTGTCTAACACACACCTGAGACCGATCTAGGTGAGGGCACACTAGACTTGGGTTTTCTGAGAGATTGGCCATCTCTTGTTGTCTCCATGCACCAGTCAGATCAGTTATATCCCATGGATTGACATTTCATGTCTGTGATTCTGGCTTTCCTAGGATCGATATGGTGAGGCTTGGCAATCGGCCGACATAGACATCTCTGTAAAGAATGAGGATGCAAGAGAGCTACACAAGACAAGCACAAAGCACACAAAGATGGAAAGCTTCTTCTTCTTCTTCACAAAAAAGAGAGTACAAAAATGACTAAGTGCTAAAGCTAAAAAGTAGCACATATGTACATGCGGTCACTAAGTGTGAACTCGCTAGAAGCATACTAGGCTGGCACTATAAGTGTAGTCCAGCTGTAGAATCACTGGCAGATATCCTCCGTGTCGGTCACCTAACGCGCCAGTGAGTAAATGCCGTAAGCAGCCAAGACCCGTAGTGGATGCCAGCTCAAGATGTAGAGCTCGACATCTCAACACTCCCCCTCGAGCTCTGCATGTCGCAGAGTCCAAGCATAGTCCGGAAACGACGAAGCTTCTCAGCTCCGAGGGCCTTGGTAAAGATATCCTCTATCTGCTCCTCTGTGCTGACGTAGACCAAGTCGATGTCGCCCGCCAACACTCGCTCTCGAACGTAGTGGTATGGACCTCTATGTGCTTGGTCCTGGCATGGAACACTGGGTTCCTAGCCAACTGCATGCTGCTGAGGTTGTCACAATGGATGAAAATCTGTTGGTCCACCTGCACTCCCAAGTCCTCAAGTAATGTGCGTAGCCAAGCTACCTCGCACGCCGCAACTGTTGCACCTCTGTACTCGGCCTCTGTGCTCAATAAAGCAACCGTAGGTTGCTTTTTGTTGCTCCAAGTAACAGCAGAACTCCCAAAAGAGAACATGAAGCCACTCGTAGATCTCCTATCAACAATGCTACCTGCCCAATCTGCATCTGTATACCCATACAATGCTAATGGCACATCTGCTGCATAGAACAATGCGTAATCAAGAGTCCCTTGCACATACCTAAGTGTGTGTCGTACTCCATCCAAATGTGGCTTCCTCAGAAGCTGCATGAACTGACTCTCCAAGCCTACTTTGTAGCTCAAGTCTGGTCTCGTGATAGTCAAGTAGATTAGACTACCCACAATCTTCCTGTACATCTTGACATCCTCAACAACATCACCCTTCTCTGCACTCAGCTTTGCATTCACATCCAAGGGAATAGAAATTGTCTTACAATCAGCCATAAAATACTTTGACAACATGTCCAAAGCATACTGTCTCTGTGACAACCATACACCCTCTGGAGTCGTGATCACCTCAATGCCAAGAAAGTAGCGCAACTCGCCCAAATCTTTCATTTCAAACTCCTGTTTGAGAAGACCCTTCACATGGTCAATCTCCATAGCATTGTCACCCACAATAATAAGGTCATCTACATATATGGTAATGACCACAATCCCCACATCACTCTCGCGTACATAGAGTAAATGATCAGCATGAGCTCTTCTAAACCCAATACTCACAAGATACTTGGCAATCCTGTCATACCATGCTCTAGAGCCCTGCTTCAAACCATACAAAGCTTTGAGAAGCCTGCATACATAATCTGGGTAACCTGGATCGACATAACTAGGTGGCTGATCCAGATACACTTCCTCTTGCAACTCACCATTCAAGAAGGCATTCTTCACATCCACTTGATGCATAATCCATCCTCTAGATGCAGCCACTGCTATGACAGCTCTCACAGTCGTCATCTTTGCCACTGGAGCAAAGGTCTCCTCATAGTCTATGCCATATTTCTGTGCATAACCCTTTGCGACCAGCCTTGCCTTGTGACGCTCAATGTTACCATCAACCTTATGCTTGGTTTTATACACCCATTTACAGCCAATAGCTTTCTTGCCACTTGGTAATGGCACCAACTCCCATGTGTCGTTTGCTTCCAATGCAGCCATCTCTTCATTCATTGCATCATCCCAATGCACATTTCCAACTGCATCCTCAAAACATGTGGGCTCCACATCTTTTATCACCTTAGCCATGTAGGCTTGGTGATGCGCTAGATACCCATCATAAGTCAATTTTTGAACTGGATTTCTGACTCTGTTAGATCTGCGCGGTCCTGGGTCACTCCTTTGCCCTCTAGCATCTTCTTGTACTTTCCTTACACCAGGTGTCCTGACAGCCGGAATTCCAAATTACTCATCAAGACTTTGTTCAAAACCATCTGAATCCATGTCTACATGTGAAAAACCTGATGATGCATCAGCCATAAAGGGAGGTTCATCAACCTTTTTCTTTCCTTTTTGTGATACATTCCCTGTACCTGTTGGTGGAGTAAACTACGTACATAGTCTATCATTCCATGGCTTCTCAACAGATCCACGAGAAGAGGACTCTTGTGGTCCACTCAAAACCTGTGACTGTGGCCTCACATTTTGTACGACCACATCATCTTTTACATCAGCCCCAATAGTGCCATGTGCATTACTGTACCAGCTACTCATCTCATCAAAGACTACATCTCTGCTCACTCGTAATTCTCGTGTAGTAAGATTGTAGCACCTGTACCCCTTTTGTTCAAGGGAATATCCCACAAGAATAGATTTCTTTGCTTTAGGATCCAATTTCCTATGCAACTCATCTGGTACATGCACGTAATCTATGCATCCAAACACTTTCAAGTGTGCCAAATCAGGCTTTGTACCTGTAAACTTTTCCTCAGGTGTTACATCATGCACCGCAGCTGTAGGTGTCCTGTTCATAATGTACACAACTGTATTTACAGCTTCGGCCCAAAAATGATGAGGCATGTGCTTCTCATTCATCAATGCACGTGAAACCTCTGCAATGTGCCTGTTTTTCCTTTCTGCGACCCCATTCTGTTGTGGAGTATATCTGCATGTAAACTGCCTGCGTATACCATGCATTCGCAAAAAATCTGAAAAATCATTGGAGAAGTACTCTCCCCCTCCATCTGACCTCAATGTCTTGATTTGCATATCTGTCTCCTTCTCAATCATGACTTTGAAATCCTGAAAGTGACCAAACACTTCACTTTTGTTACGCATGAAGTAGACCCATACTTTCCTTGTATGGTCATCAATGAAAGAGACATAATACCTGCAACCATGTATACTTGCAGTATCAGTTGGACCCCAAACATCTGTGTGCACCACCTCAAGTGGCTTTTTACATACATTGCACTCATGTGGAAATGAGCCCTTTGACTGTTTTCCAAAGTGGCATGCTGCACACACTTTATGCATTCCATCCACCTTGAATTTGGGCAAACCTTTTACAATCTGTTTTGATTTCATGTTGCGCAATCTCTGCTCATTGACATGGCCAATGCGTTTGTGCCAAATGTCAACATCAGCCACAACACCTGTGCCCTGTGAAAATAATGCAGCTTTTACCTCAGGCATGTCTACATTCAGCATAAACATTCTGCCCACACATTTGCCCTTTGTGATGAGCTTACAGCCATTCTGGAAATCTTCTACATAACAGCCATTCGGATTGAAGTGAACCTGCAAACCCTGCTCAACCATTTGTCCAACAGAAACAAGATTCTTTGTAATGTTTGGGACATGAATTACATCTGCTAAGTACTTTGATTTCCCACTCTTTTTATTTAGGGGTATGTCCCCTACATGAGCCAGGGTGAGCTGTGTCCTCTTGTCTGCACTTAGCCTGACACATCTGGTTTGCGCATATCTCTAAACCACTCTCCACGAGACGTCATGTGATTAGAGGCACCTGAATCCACATACCAAACATCATCTTGGGTGGAATTCTCTGTAGTCATTGTATTCATTACATGCTGCATAACAAACATGCGCTCGTTTTTGTTATCATCTGCATCTCTACTAGTAGATGCATAGTTGCCCTGTTCTCTCTTTCCTCTTGCTTTTCCCTTTGGACAGTCACGTGACATGTGACCTCTTTCACCACAAGTCCAACATTCTTTGCTATCTGCAGGATGTTGCTGCCTACTTGATCGTGCACCACGACCTCTTTGACTCCCCCTGCCTTGAGACTGGTTTCCCCTGCCACCTGTATTGTTTTGATTTGATTGACCTTCCAGAAATTGGCCCCTGCAACCCCTTGGGCCTCGACCACAACCTCTACCTCTACCTCTGTTGGAGTTAGAATATAAGGCCTGTTCAAAATTATTTCTTCCATGAGAAGAAGATGTGTCAAGGTTCTTCTCCTCAAGAATAAGCATAGAAATCAAATCTTGGAACATGGGGATGTCGTCTCTTGTATTCATGGAAGACCTGAAATGTACATACTCATCTCCTAGGCCATCCAAGCATGCACGGACAATGTCATCGTCTTCCACTGAGACTTTAATAGATCCAAGAGCCTCAATGATACTCTTGATCTTCAAGGCATAATCATTGATTGAGAGGTTGTTCCTCTTAACCTGATTTAGCTCCGACTTTAGTTGAAGCTTCCTGGCCTTGGTGTTCACCTCGAACACTCTGCCTAAGTTTTTCCATGCAATGGCAGGGGTTTCAACATCCTGTAGATAGCCCATCATGCCATTTGTGATGCTCATAGAAAGCCAATACATCACTTTTCTCTGGCCTTGCTGCCAGTCCCTCAAATCTTTTCTTTGTTCTGCTGTAGCATTTGCCTCGGGAATCTCTGGTTCCTTTTCATTATCTCCTTCTACATAGTCCCAATAACCTTTTCCTTTTGGGAAATTAGTTATTTTGAACTCGCTAGAAGCATACTAGGCTGGCACTATAAGTGTAGTCCAGCTGTAGAATCACTGGCAGAGATCCTCCGTGTCGGTCACCTAACGCGCCAGTGAGTAAATGCCGTAGGCGGCCAACACCCGTAGTGGAAGCCAGCTCAAGATGTAGAGCTCGACATCTCAACAATCTCAATAGTGTAAGGAAAAATTACACAACCACAAAAAGAGAAGGTTTGGAAATAAACTATGCAGCCAAAAAGGTTTAGAAATTACCTTCTCACAAACAAATTTTCATTTTTTGTGGATCAACAGGCATTGTACTTAGTGAAAAAACCATGCAATACTGGCTGTAAATTTTGATGGTTCATTATATTGATGGAGTTTGATTTCATCATAGTGCCCCCAGTGTGGCAGGAATTGTGCCAGACAGTGAATTGTTATTGAGATGCAGATAGTTGATTCCGACCATGAGACCCAGCTCGGAAGGAATGCTGCCCACGCTGGCTTGTTTTCGCTTCCGGCCTATCTTCTGAACTTGCTCCCTTTTGTAATTGCAGGCGTTAGTCCTATAACCCGGGAGTTTCAACCCTGCAGCCGGAGTGACTTTGTAGCCCCCTGCCCGGGGCGGGGAGATTTCAGCTTTCAGAAGCGGGCTCGTTAGAAGGAGTTTGGAAGAAGCATTCATTCACGAAGTCGCGCATCAATATTATGTTTTATCGATGACGATGAATAGGGTGTTACGCTAAATAAACTTATCAAACCTTGCCTACTGGTCAAGAAAGGGACTACACATCAAAGGGATGACCATTTATCACGATGGATACATGGGGAAGCACCTATCAGAGTGGATGATGACTTGCGAGACTCATACTTTTTCAACATACAAATGGTACGGAGGTTGAGTGAATGTGTGATACCATTGCTCACCATTGTTTGTTTGCAAATTGAGATGAACTTCAATCCTTGAGCAATCACGCTTGCTTGTCCTTATAGCAGGACAACTATATAAGGAAGGAAAAGACAAAATAATAAGGCTATGTATAGAGCCATCCGAGAAAGAATTGTACTCGAGACAAGCTCACAAACGAACGATGGGGTTTCACAACACAAAAACATAGACATAGCAGAGGCTGATGATACTTGGAGTCTATTGGCCTAATATGGAAAAGAGTGTTCATGACTAAGTTTGTTCAAGAGATAATTGTTCCATTTAGAAGCCAATCGAGCATTATACAATGTTTAAGATAACAAAATATTTATATTTAGCTGACACTATTCTAGATTCCATGAATTCTTTATACACTAATCTATTTTTTTCCATCATATCCATATATCATATTTGTGAATAATCCAGATCCATACATGTATAAAGGGAATCTCAATTATCAATTTCATGCCATGATGCATGGAGGGGCTCACTCTTGGAGCATTATGAAAATTCAACAAAAGGGAGGCCATTGAAGACTTTTGCAACAATGAGAGAAAACATGTGTTTTGGTGGTATTTTTGGCGTCCACCTTCACTCCAAATTTGAGAAAGTGGTCGAAATAAAAAATTTAGCTCACAAGCTAAATAATCGACTAATTTTTTTTCATAATTTTTGGAGCTGCCACTGGTGAGATATGATTTTTAATGGATCCCAATCTGCCCACTTTTTCTCACAAGTCACCCTAGTCTTCTCTCACCTCCTTTCACACTTCTACACACACACACACACACATTCTCTGCATCTCTCCCTCAAACCTGCATCTTCCATGGTTTTTCCCACCTTCTTCACCATTACCATTCCCTCTCACCTCCATAGCTCTCATAGGCGCTTCTACATTTATATACATCCTCTCTAGGGGCTTCTACATTTATATACATCCTCTCTATGTCTCTCTCTATCACCTCTAAATTAAAATTCCTTGTTACGTCTTCTCTATATAGATAAAATTAAGCATGTAAACCATGCTTAATCTTTGCTAATTGGTGATTCTCATCAACCAACATCGGCAATTTCTTCATGGTGATCAACCTTGACGATGGCCGCATAAAGAAGAAGAAAAGACCGGTGGTCATTTGTGACAATCTACACAAGGGTGAGTCCAAACTATTACCATATACATGTGGTAGTGTTGTGTGTGAATATACTAGGACCACTATGGCATTTTTTTCCTCTTTAGGAGGTTTTTTTCCTCGTGCATTGTATATACGTCCATCACTCTAGGGCTAACTATCTTTCCATTGCACACTAAGTAATACACTCTGTTGTGTGCCTTGACCTTCCTTCGTCTTCTCCAAGCTATGTGTGTTTCCCTGCTTGGTATCAAAGCATGGAATTGGATGTAGTGGGGTGGCTTGAGGATGTTTCTTGAAGTACTGGCTAGTCATAGTCGGTTATTGCTAAGGGAACTTCATGTGTATGGTCATTAGTGGAAAATTGGAGGGTATCCATGGACCACATGGGTATAGCTTTGTAGGTGCACATCCATGGTACTCTAGGAACTATAGTTTCATCAATATCTTTGTCTTTCATGATATGGAATTGGTGTGGACATTGATGACCTTCAACAATCATGTTTATATTAGCACAACCCATACTTATCATAATTCTTTGATTTGCAGATTTGAGGTTAAGCTGTTTTCTAGCTAATGTGAGTGCATGTGTGCACGGATGCGTGCATGCGCAGTGTGGTGCATGCGAGGAAGGGGAGGAGCACAAGATGGTGTGGGTGGAGCAACCTCTGGAACTAGTGAGTGAGGTTCTCCTTATTCTTATGTATAGAAAGAATAAGGAAGTGTGTACACACAATGGGTGGGCTATCAAACAAAGGTGCAATGCCTTTACCCCAACAAACTCCGACTCAAAGGTGATACACTGATAAGTGAGGCCTACAAGATAAACTACTAGTATGTACAAGAAACTAAGTGAGAGACTCTCTCAACCTATGTCCACTAGCTCACTCTGTCAATCTACACGCAGTCATATCAACTCTGGTGGTAGGTGAGTGTGCATACCCAAGCTAGAGCTTGCATTTTAATTTGCAGAATACTCTGTATGGTCTGAAAAACTCCACTATGCATCATGCTAGTGTCAGCCATCACACGACTAACAACCCTTATTGCAAATGCTCCCACTACAACTGCTAGATTGGGCCTGACACTAGTAAGTCAAACGTGAGATGCCCGAACGCTGACAAAATGTGTACAAACTTGGCTTTTCTCGCCCCCCTTGCACTATCTGCAATAATTGTATCATCAATACAACCCATCACGTATGGATGTGTCAACACCAACATTGGGAAACCAACGTCCCTCTCACCCATAGGCAAAACTGTGCGTGCATCATTGCACCAATTCACCAGCGTCTAGCATGAACATATCAAAGAACTCCATATCTGTCATCTCTGTCTGTGTCTCTATAGAGCACTGCCGTGTCTCACTAGAGCACTGCCGCTCTATCTCTCTCTCTATAGAGTCTAATGGCACGTCCTGCACAATTAAATTCTATGTCTCATGAGCATGGTTGACCTCACCTGCGAAGGAGACACATCTTGTCTCTTGCTCAAAGCATGCCAGCAAAAAAACCGAGACTACGTTGTCTCGAACTTCAGACACATGCATAGGCTATACCAGGCTGCTGATCTCCTCTGGCAATCACTAGTGAACTGCAATGCATCTAGGAAAACTGCTTTCTAAGCAGTATCTGACAACCAAGGTCTACTAGCTGTCTCACTGAGATCAAGCTCTATCTCAGCTGAGGAACATAGCACACATGCCGTATTGTGTATGACGCACCATTAGGCAAATACAAACAAATGTCTCATGCACCCTCTATGTCAAATGTTGAACCATCGGCCAAGTGTAGAAAACCAAAAATCCCGCTAAAGAAGGTGCTAAACGAGTCACAATGCGGTGTGACATGGAAAACTGCATCCTCATCTAGCAACCAACGTGGAGAAGTGTCACTGCTCAAAGACATGTAATCAGGAGGAATGCTAAAGGAAAATATGACATCACAATCATTGGCATACGAAGCCACTTCTCTAGCATGTGTCCAAACCTCATGTGCACCATGCATAGATCTCTGCTCTGCTATCTCATACACCTCAAACAACGGTGCCTAATGTGCCCTGTGTGACCACAATGCCAACATTGTACGTATCGACAAGAATGAGACCGTGTCTGCTGCCATAAGTGAATGCCAAAATGGCAACAAAGTGGGAAATAACTCAACCATTACACAATCATGAAAAACATGACCAAAACCAATGCTCACATGTGCACAAAACAACTCCACAATCTACTATCTGCAAGCATAAACTGGGACAAACTGCTCAATTGAGCGCAAAGCGCATAACCATATACGCAAGTAGAGAGTAAACTAGCTCCAAACGCATCCCATAAGAGAAACTGCCTGCAAAAATATGCAAAAACATGTGAAATATGTGACTGTCAAAGTCTGTAGCCACACAACCATAAGTTAATCCACACTCCTGTGAGAGTGGGTACAAGAATACCAAATTGTGTCCAAGCTAACAAAACCTATCAAAGCGAGAGTAAACACTCAATCACTGTCAAAGTGGGAATATACTGACCAGTATACAAGAGGGCATAACACAACAAAATTTTATGGCAAGAAGATGGGGAAAAATGAACAAAATTTCCTTTGCAAAATCAGTCAAAACTCAACGCAAACCGCAAGCCAAACAACTACAGATAACTTCCCGAGTGGGAGTCAACTTGGCCACTAAACCATCAGAGAGTAAATTGCAAATATGCATAAACCATGGTGAGAATTCGGGAAAAATCCGATAGAGGTTCCCCTGAAAACCAAGCAAAAACTCAAAAATCTCACCAAATATGCATGAAAATAGACATTCAGTGTTTCAGTAGCAAAATCAACAAATGGCATACATTGCACTGCCAAAAACCTGGCAAAACAGCTCACTCCTGACCGAGTGGCCCTATGGATGTATACCTATCCAAAAAACACATGTAAATGTGCGAACCTGCTACCTGCTACCTGCTAGCTATGGCTAGCTCAAACTATATCTGCATAATACATACATAGCATGAAAAAGCACCAAATTGTGAAAAGAGGCTCTCTTAAAAGCTTCACACAGTCGTACATCAGCACTACATGTTGCGCATAATCCACACTAGAAGGATTGTGCAATCTGTGAGAAAAACCGTTGAGAAACTAGCACACACTACCTCATCGATCGGAAACACCTGCCAAGAGCTAAGCGCACTCGAGGGAAAGACCCACTCCGAAATGGGCCGTCAGAGTCATATGTGTCATTGAAGCCAAAACTGGGAGAAATCGGCAAATCCGTAATGACCAAGGAGACTATGTTGGAGCCGCCACTCTAGATGGGGCTAGAGGAGAGCCAATGCCACTATCTCTCTATGGTCTCCTGCTGTGTCAAGGTTGGGAAATCGTTGATGATGTCGTCTTTTGCCGCCGAGCAAAAGTACGCTAGTTGAATAGCCTCCATATCGGTGTTGAAACCGATGCATCGAGGCATCAATGCTCAAAGGTGGTACTGAGCCGTGGATGCCGAGTCGTAGAAGAAAATTACCAAGAGTCAATGTCATAAAGCGTGTCGCTAAAGCTGAGCCGCCAAATCAGTGTCAAAAATTGATGCCAATGGCCGATGCTTGAAGCCATAAAGGACAAATGCCAAGAAAATCATCTGGGAGAAGCACTCTCGATGGCAACGGACTGTCGATGTCAAACCGATGCAGATCGGTGCAAATCCCTAAAGTCGGTGTTCAAAACGGCTCTAACCACCGATGTCAAGGTCACCTTCCACTGTTGGACGGGAGTCTCCAATGCCGAGGAGAACATCGAGAAAATTGGGTCAATGCCGGGTGAGGTGATTCCCGGACTTACTTGCCAAAGTCACTGTTGTCGAAATTGCAAATCCTTGTTCGCACACTCACTCGTTCTCTCTCACAGCTCTCGTGTTGATGATGAGCGCCTTCTCTAGCTTTCTCTTTCTCTCACTCCCTTGCTGAGAGGAGCTCTCTCTCTCTCTCTCTCTCTCTCTCTCTCTCTCTCTCTCTCTCTCTCTCTCTCTCTCTCTCTCTCTCTCTCTCTCTCTCGTTGGGTGTGAATGTGAGAGCGGGGTCTTGATTGTTGATGTAACTTTTAATGGCCTAGTAACTTGTGTGTAGCGTAAAATAGCATGAACATAGTGAGAATTTCATTAGAATAGATTTCTAATGAGCATAACAAGAGTGCTTCGGTGGAGAGAGAAACAAAAAACGTAACACCTAGTTAGATAGGCATGAAAAATACTTCAAAAGAGAGAGAAATTAAGATGTTGACAATAGTTGAGGATCAGATTTACATGGAGCCGGTCCCCCCTCCAGAAGGCTTTGTATTATAGGTTTCCCCCATCAAGGGAGACATTTTACAATACAATTCTTTGTTCTCCTTGAATAACTAGCTAGTGCAATGAAGATGGAAGCTTCAAGCACTAAGCAAACGCTTATAAAACACAACATTAATTCCCTCACGGTCTTAGACCCAAGACCTCACACACCTTTGAAGATGGTGAGAGCTAGCGGGGTATGAGAGTAGATTGAGAGGAAGAAGGAGTAGTCTTACGAGAAAGAAGTATATCTCCTCACTTAATCACTCATAATAGCTATAGCTTAGTAACTAGCATGGTAGAGGAGATAAGCAAGCATTGAATCTTTTCTCTTGGTTGGATTTGCATCACAAAGCCATGAGTTGTTGGTGTAGGCCTCCCTTCTCACAAGCTTGGAGTAGGTGATGAGCTTTCCATTAAATCTTGAGAAGGAGAGAGAGAGTCTTCTTGCTTTACACATAAGATTGTGTGAGTGTGTGTGTGATAATGCCTTTGGAAAATCAGCCCCCCTCTCTCTTGGTCGACTCCTCTTGCTAAATCCTCTTGTTGGCTTCCCATTGGACCACTCCAAGCTTAGCCAATAGGGTTTAAGAAGCATAAGTGATAGTCTTGTGACATGTGTCCCCCTTTCCCCTTTTGTGAGAGCTTTAGGTAATTAAATAATGCAACTAAACTCTCATTGGACCCCTTTGTCTTTTGGCCATAGGAAATAGGAAAGCCATTGGGCTGTTGAATGCTCATTGGACCCCTTAGGAGACTAGCCAATAATCTTCTAGAGAGCTTAATTCTTATTGTTTCTTTTATTACGTGTTTTTAAATGAATTAAACTAGATTTACTCTAGCCTAATCCTCATTGGTCCACCTCCATGTCCATCCAATAGGATTTGAGTGCACCTTGTGGTGGGCAATTGGCCTAGGGAGCTGACATGTGTCCATTATGCCCTTTGTGTAAAGGGAAGCCTTTGAGAGTGTGTGTGTGTGTGTGTGTGTGTGTGTGTGTGTTCTCTCACAAGCTTCTCTCTCTTCCCCTACCTTTAGGGCTCGCCCCCTCCTCTTTAGGAGTCATGAAAGACTTTTTGGTCATAACTAAATTGTCCAGTTTTCCCTAGTGTTGGACCATTGGGGACATAATCTTTGAATTTTGGAACCTTAGCATTTTGGAAGTCTTAATGGGATGAACCTTAAATCTTTGAATTTTGGAACCTTAGCATTTTGGAAGTCTTAATGCGATCCCATTGTTGCACATTGCTCTTTTGCAGATGGCCCCACTTTGGGATCCCTATTTTTCCTCCTTTGGATCGCTACTATGGCTGGTCTGCCAGCTTAACCAATATTCAAGCTTTTTCTCCCCTGGCACTTTCCCATATTAAATGATCAATTTAACATGAGAAGATCATTTAGGAGAATTAGATATTAGTTATTATGACATTGCCTCTCTCTTGAAATCGTAGTCGGCCTTGACTATGGGGTAGAGAAGATAAAGCCTATTCATTAGTCCTTTTTCTAGCGGGGAGGATCCCTACCTTACCCTACGACATCGTTCTAGAATGGATGACTAATCCATTTGGCACTTGAGAGCTTAAGCTGCCGCAAGCATGTCTGCACATTGGTCCTATCAATCTTCCATAGTAGAGTGACAAGCTCTACTTGGTGTTTGGAAGACGTCGTCTCCACAAACTTGATTCTAAGCATGCATACTACTTAACATTTGTGCACAATAAAGAAAAAGAGAGTCTTATAAGACAAAAACTTTGTTCATCTTTTGTGCTTAGCAGCAACAACAGCCTTTTGCCTTTTGTGTGAGATAGAGATAGCATCCTTAATCTTTTGGAAATATTCTTGTAGGTCTCGGCTATACTCATCTGCAACAAAGATCTTCTCATGTACCTTAAGTAGCATGGGGAATTTTGGATCTTCCCTCAATTACCTCGAAAGGTGCTTTTCCTGTGGAAGTATGTACAGTTTAATTGTAGGCATACTCCACTAAGGGTAAGTACTTCTCCCATTGGGACCTTTGATCTACTTCCGTTACATAGGCTTTTAGTAGATCAAGAATTGTTAGGTTAGCTATTTCACTTTGGCCATCCGTTTGGGGATGATAGGCCAAAGAGAAGTTTAGCCTTGTCCCTAAATTCTCAAAGAGACCCTTCCAAAAATTATTCGTCGTTCTAGGATCTCTATCCGACACTATGGGCATTGGCAAGCCATGGTACTTGAAGATTTGTGATATCAAGAGGTTTGCCATCTGATGGGCTTTGATAGTCTTTTTGACAAGTATTAAATTAGCTTGTTTGCTGAATGTGTCTACTATCGTCCATATTCCCGTATTCCCATGCATAGACTTAGGCAATTCAAATATAAAATCCATGGGTATGCTCTCCCATGGTGAATTAGGGATTGGCAAAGGTTGAAGCAATCCGGCTTGCTTCCCTCTATCAAACTTCATCTTTTGGCATACCACACATTTAGAAACATACTCTTGTATGTTTGCTTTCATGGTAGGCCAATAGAAATATGTTTCAATCCCTTTTACGGTAAACTGAATCCCTCTATGCCCCACATAAGGAGGAGCATGAGATTCATACATTACTTTCTCATGTAGTGAAATAGTAACACATAGTCTATGTCCATAGAGAAGATAACCATCTTGTAAAGTAAATGGTTCCTCTTTGCTCCCTAATGCAAGGGCTGAAATCACATCTCTAAAATTGGGGTCAATAGCGTACTCATCTATCATAGAAGATAGATCATTGTGAGTTGCTATGAAAACTGCATTCACTCTCAACCGTCTTGAGAGTGCATCGGCTACTTGATTATGCTTGCCAGCAATGTAAGCAATATGAAAATGAAATTGCAAAAGGAAATTTTCCCACCTCATTTTTTTGTCAGAGAGCTTGGTTTGCGTCTAAGGCATGTAGAACTACAAGGAGTTCCTTTTCATATATGCGTAGAGCTTGCTCAACAGGGTCGAGCCTTCGAATTTCATAGTCTATAGCGTGCCCTTCTTGGAGCAAGATAGCTCAGAGGCAATCACCAAAAGTGTCACATTGGACCTCAAATGGCTTTGAGAGGTCCGATAGTGTAAGCATAGGTTGAGAAATAAGCTTTTCTTTAGGATTTTCAAAAGCATTGTTCTCCTTGGCAGACCATGTATACCTTATTGGGGTAAAGCCCCATGTGGCCGGTTAGGCCAAGTGCCCACCCACTATACTTATTCATTATGTACATAATAGAATAAGGGGGCTCACATGTAGAGAGTGAGTTTTAGCCCCGGCAAACACAAGGTCTCCTCTCCTCTCTTCTCCATTGCTTCACACACTCACACACACGCTCTTGCTCATGCACTTCAACTGGTATCAGAGCTCAGGGATTGGGAGTACCAATGCAGCTCAGCGGGGAAGCAGGCAGAGAAGAAGCAAAAACTATAGCATATTTTTGCAGATCTGTTTTGGCCTACCAAAACGTCTTTATTCAAAAGAAATTTTTCTCAAAATCTTCACCAATTTTGAGATACGTCACTCAAACTGCCTGCATGTCTATGGTACACAGGTGCAGATTTTTACAGATCTGTTTCGACCTATAAAAACAGCACATTCAGGTCCATTCCTGTTGTAAGCGGGATGGAAACACACACAACGCCTCTATAATGACTCGACACACACTCTTGAGATGATACACACACACACACACACACTATGAGGCACCACTCGGCTTACACAACCCACCTGGCCGAGACAGGGAACACACCGATGGAGTGAGAGGAGAGAGACTATCCATTTACCCACTCCACAGAGAGAGAGAGAGAGAGAGAGAGAGAGAGAGAGAGAGAGAGAGAGAGAGAGAGAGAGAGAGAGAGAGAGACACACACACCCCCAAAACACTCAGCACAAAAGAGGAGAATTTTTTATGTTTAGATACAATTGAGCTTGGGCCAACACCAATGGGGCAAACAGCTCACACAATATGGGTAAAATATGCCAGATACAATCACAAATTGGAGCAGAGGCTTCACTCATAGGAAAAACTTACACAGCCAAAACAACAAAAAAATTTGAGGAATTTGGCAAAATGGACAGAGCCATAGCGTTCGGAACGGCCCAAAACCCTAGTCTACAATGTCAAAGGGCTCAAATCCGACCTCGGATGAGCAGTTTATGGCCAAAACAGGCTCCAAAAACAGCAAAAACACAGTTGCGGTTGTTCCTCCTCTTCTCTCCATGTTTTTTCTGGTCTTTCTCTCAGGTTTTTTAGTTCCCACACTTAGCTTTATTACTTGGGCACCTTTGGCCTTTTAGTTTACCTCAACTGGACCCCGAACAGGCCAAAAAATGGCCTCGCAGTGCATAGTTGTCACCCTGATGCATTCATCCGCACACCTGGCACTCAACTTTTTCCAATAATTCATCCCGCCACCACATGAAGTGGCCCCAAAATATGGTCCTCATGATGATCTTTTTGCATAATTATCACACGAAAACACCCACGTTGTGTCCGTACTTATTCACGAGCAAATATTGAATCCATTCAATCTCCAGATGCCATCTGACGCACCTTCTTCCCTCATGGCAACGGCCCGCGGATAGCTTCCTCAAAAAGTTTTACGTGCTATCAACTCCTCATTATTATAGAAAAAACACACTAGTACTGGTGAGAGTGAAAATCGATGCACTATGTACATGCTGTCCTACCTGTATACATGTGGGCCCCACGTAACCACCTGGCTATGGAAAATGGGCATTCCTTTATTCGATGCACCATGCATGTGTTTGTACATATGTGCAATCACTTCTTCCAAAAAACTCCTAACATAATTTGCCCATCCCCTACCCTGCTAGATCATTCATGATTAGCAACAGAGCAGACAAAAAGAGATATGAAACTCGCCGCGTCACAAGTCTCCTCATCCCTCACAGACATTACTTGTTCTGCAGAAAGCTCATCTTGCTCCACCATCATTGTTAGCGGTTGGACACACCCTACAAAAAATGACTGCTCGGCGGATTTTTTTTTTTTTAATTATTCATTTATTGAGAAAACCCGACATTTCACGTTTGTAAATATTGGGGCTTACTGAAGTTTCCAAATTGTATCCCAGTTTTGACATTTAGATTGAGTAGATGGTTAAATTGGAATATCAGGGTTTGAGATTGTAAGCTATTTATACCACTTATTGACCTTGATGAAGAAAAAACCTTTTGTCATTTAAAAAAAAAATTAAGTCTGTGAGTGAGCGTACTGTGTACGAGAGAGAGTGAGAGCTTCATCTTGATGCTACGGGCGCACCGGTGGTCAGAATCAAGTGCGGAGAAGTGCAGCGTGTTGCCCCCGACGAGAGCTACACGCCGATACCTACATTGCAGGCGTACGGTCCGGTTTTGTGAGCTCGACCTACGAGCTTCATCTGGTGATTCGGTGAGCATACGTTATCCGTTTTCGCATTTCAGCATATCCACGTGTTCACATTGAGTAGAGCTACACATTAGGCACTTTAGTTTTTGGAAATGACGATCTGCAAATTTCGGCCAGACATACTACGTGATTTTGCACCAGGTGTTTAGGGTTGAGATTTTGGTTCATGGACCTTAGGGAGAGCGACCTATTGGTGTTAGTAGGGTCTCCTTCAAGTTCTGTGGCATTTCGAGACCGTTTGATGGATATTTGGCTCTTGAAAGCATTGTAGGAAATCTCCTCTTATGCACTCCTGAAGGTTGGAGCTTAGACATTGGGTAGAGACTTCTGTAGAAATTAGTCGAGAGTCGGTCGAGTGTAGATTGACACCCTATGCTTGCTTCCACGCGCCTACGGGTCGAGCTTCGTCCTTAGCTGACAAATCTTGTTGGGTGAGTTCTCGCTCTGCTAACGTCCGTCGCGGCGTATCCGCCAACATTGGCACCGCTGTCGAGGACGAAAACCCTAGGTAGGTGACCGAGACTAGTCCTTGAGGATAGGGATTCTCTGCCTTGCCAGAGTCTCGTTTTACATGTAGATAGGGTCAGAGGGTGGAGGACTCTTTAGGTCTTAGAGGGAGTCTAGGGAGCGTGTGTCTGGCCTAGAATATTCGACTTAGGTAGACTTAGATAGTTTTAGGTCTTAGTTGAGTTGATGAGTAGGAGTTGGAGTGGTAGAAGCGGTGAAAGGAGATCTTGAGAGTCCGGAGAGGCCAGGAAGCAACCAAAACACCATTATCACCATTTCTCATGATGAGTAGAAGTAGGGTAAGTAGGACATCATGATTCATGATCTAGAGCACTTCATGTATGTTACACTTGCTATTAGGTTCATCACAAGGTTGTAAAAAACGCAAAAGAGTGTTTGAAAGTTGAAGTGAAGTTCAAAAGTTGATGTGAGTGTTTCTGATAGAGATGCAGAGCATCAGGAGCATTTTTGTCAGGAAAAAAATAAATTTTAAGCCAGGAGACATCCTACGCATAGGATGTTTACAAGCTGATCTGGTGAAAATTTTAAAATTTTAAGTTGAGCAGTGTGTTCAGAAGGTAGGTTTTACCCTATTTTCACCTGGAAAGTGGAAATTTAACCATATCTTGACAGGATAAGGCCAGATAGACAGAAATTTCCATACATCCTACCCAAATTGTGCCAAGGCATTATTTTAAGATCAAAACCATAGGATGGCTATATGAGCATGATCTGCATGATACATTGAGTGATTGAGAAAGGTTTTCTCTCAATCGGGTGAGAAAATTGGGTTCTAAGCAGACTTTAGCATCTTTGACTGAAAAGGGCTAGAACAACTAAAATTGGGGTCTTTTGAAATCCAAACCAAAATCTAAGCATAGCACTGGGTTGCTGACATCAAGGGGAAGCTGTGGCTCAAGTGTGGGGTCAAACAGGCCAAAAAGGCATCCTACGTGTAGGATGTGTTTTGTGTGATTTGGAACTTCAAAGCCAGATTTGAGCATACCAAAGTGATCAGCACCTCAAGAGGAGTCAGTGCTTTGCATTTCAAGTCATTTGGATCAGTTAGACATGCTACGCGTAGAATGTCTAATGCATGAAATTGAAGCCAGAAAATGACTGTAGGCATAGCAGGGTGTTGTATAGCCTGAGGCAAGCTTCCTAGTCAATTTTGGTCCAAATTGGAGTTGATTTGATTGGTCAGACCAACAGCAGGCTTCTGGAACAGATTTTTGATCAATTGACCAGCTTGTAGGTGTCCAAATCAAAAAGTAAAAACAGTTGTGGACTCATCACATCAAGGGGAGTCCATATTGAGAAAATACAGGCAAAACAAAGCAGGAGACATCCTACGTGTAGGATGTCTACTAGGGCTTAGTTAAGAGAAAAACTGACTGAGGACATACAATGATGTTCCAAGTTACTTAAGAGTTCCAGAACTTCTTCAGAAGTGAATTTGGAACTTGTTTGACCTTTTGACGGAGCATTGACGGAATTAAGACTTTTCATGTAAATTGACCAACATTTGAGGGAAGTACACTTCCAGATTAGCAAACCTAATCCAGAACATCAGAAGTGTATAAATACAATAGTGGTTGAGGTTAACTCTCCAGTTATACCAATCATTACTAAAACCACCTCTAGCGGGGTTAAATGCTTTGATTCGATTGCCGAAATTAAACGCTTGTGTACAGGTATATTTAGCGGCGGAAAAGCAAGAAGTTGTGCGGAAACTGATCCTTTTCCAGGTGAGTGGTTGGATTTGTGATAAATTGCATTGCTAAGCTTGATGAATTTAAGATCAAGAAGACACATTTTTAGAGACCAAAAGGTAGCAGGTGATCATGGTAGCTTAGTGTCCACTAAGGAGAGTGTAACTTAGGCAAGGCTAGATCCACTAGCACCGATTATTGAGGAGGGTAGTGATACTGACACTTCATCAGACAAATCCTTCTTCATGATGGATAGTCAACAACCAGGAGGTTTCACCTATGACAGACCAATGCCAGGAGGAAGCACCTCCCTAAATCCTTGGAACGATTCCAAATTCACTGTAATCTTCTTAGAAGGAACAAACTCGAGGGGAGCCCTAGTTTATTCTGACTATCGAGGACGCAAGTGTATTTGTATTGAAGAAAGACCGGCTGAGAGAGTGGAAATAATTCGAGTCTATGATGATGGAGATAAATTCCGATACGAAAAGGGGAACCACTATCTGATAGTTAGTAAACCTGAGGATTACAAGAGATATGGAGATAACGTGGCAAAAGGAAAAATGGTTTCAAAAACTCAAGAACCGCCACCAAACATTGATCGACCTTCTCAAGTGCAAAATCATGTAAACAAGAAATACACGGGAAACAGAGAGTGGAAATAATTCGAGTCTATGATGATGGAGATAGATTCCGATACGAAAAGGGGAACCACTATCTGATAGTTAGTAAACCTGAGGATTACAAGAGATATGGAGATAATGTGGCAAAAGGAAAAATGGTTTCAGAAACTCAAGAACCGCCACCAAACATTGATCGACCTTCTCAAGTTCAAAATCGTGTAAACAAGAAATACACGGGAAACAGAGATCCTAGGGATCATATAGCAGCCTTTGTGCGTGTAATTAGAGTTGAAGAAGTGTTAGACTTCCCTATCCAATTTGCAGGGTTTGGACTAACCCTAGAGGAGGATGCTACTACTTGGTTTGACTCTGTGGAGCGTAGAGACTTTGAGTCTATGGAGGAGGTGTTTGATGAGTTTATTGAGGAATTCTCACAAAGGGGGATAGCTCATAATACAGTCTCACAAATCCATAAATTCAAACAGAAAGACGGGGAATTTGTGCGAAAGGGAGCCCTAAGACTAAAAAGATATGTTAAGTTATGCCCTGTGGAAGAACTGCCAACTCAGTCCAGACTTATGCTTATACTTATACAAGGACTGAGGAATGCAGATCTCCAGAAGGACTTACATATGAAGAGGAGCACGACGTTAAACGAGTTAACTAAGGAGGCTCTTTACCTTGTAGACAATTGTGCGGTCTACAAGGAGGGTGAGTTCAAGGATCTCAATGATGATTCATCCTCACAACAAAGTGGAAGCAAGTCCGCTAAGACAGCACCGAAAGGAGAATTGGTTGTAAGCCAGGAGCAGCTTGTAGAGGAAGTGCTAAAAAAGATTAACATGTACGCCAAGCCTCAGGCTAAACAGCCCAAGTGGTGTGCTATTGAACAAAAATGGACAAACCATGGGACGGAGGAATGTTATTAGAAGAAGGGATATGTGAGAGAGAGACCTTATGCTCCCCAGGCTCAGGTAGCATCTCCTCAACTTCCACCGATGCCTAGGTATCAAGCAGGCAACCTACCAGGACTTGTAGGTATAGAAAGACCACAACCAGTGTTGGGGCAGCAACCACCCCTGCTAGGATTACGACCAATCGGCATAAGATACACACCAACAGTAACCAAACCAGAAGAGAAGGCCTTGGTGCCTATGCATGCATATTACGAAGATCCCAATGGATATGCTGCAAATACTGTCTATTATCCACCGGAAGAACCCTCAATGCCAGAACCATCGAGCATGATAGGAAGTGCAGGACCACCAACAGCTGCACAGACAGCAGGAGAAGGAATATATAGCTTGGATGAACGAACATTGTTGTTCATAGCCAACGGAGGCATGGGCGGGCAGAGACATGCATACCAACAAAGAGGGGCTCAAGGAGCACCTCAACAACCTAAGGGACCCTGCTACTACTACAAGTGTGGTGGAGACCATTGGCTAAGAGACTGTCCTCATGATGAAATCATTAGAGTCAACGCATATTGCACCGAGTGTGGAGTTACTCATTTGATTCCTGATTGCCCTAAGAACCCGATCAAAGGAGCAAAAACTACCTTGAACATGCTGGAAGTAGTGCCTTCCAGTGAAGGGTCAGAAAACGAGACGATAATACCTATTCAGGCAGTGACACAAGCCCAAGCTCAAAGAATGATGAACGAACCCATAATTGAAGAGCCAAAAACCGATGCCCCAAGTTCAAAAAGGAAAATCAGAGAAGCACTTGGAAAGCTAGAAAGGCGCGTATGAAAGCCAGGAGAGAACGAGAGCAAACGGCTCTATCCGAGGAGTGAAAACACACAAAGAATAGATTAGAGCGGTTAGAGGATCTAGCTAGTCTAAGCTCCCACACTGTGGCAACCATAACACCCAAGGAAATAGGAGAGCCCAAAAGTGCAGGATCAGGAGGATCATTGTTGGCAAAAAAGGTAAACGAGCTGTTATACGCACTTTTAAAAGCTTACGAAGCCAGACTCAAGAACAACCAAACCCAAGAGCAAAGATGGATGATTTATCCATATGATGAAATAAAAAAATAGAGGTTGGAAATGTGTCGAAAGATGATTGAAACAGCTCAATCCCTGATAGAAAACCCGCTTGGTAAACCTGTAAATTGCCATGAAGTACCAGCTCCAACCCCTATCAAACCAACTTTAGAGAAACAAGTAGAAACAAAGAAGAGACTCACGAATGCCTCTGAGTCTAGGGGAGATCCTATCATAGTGCCAAATACAATAGATGAGACAAGTGAGGGCTTCCAGCCTAAAACATTGAAAGAAATGGGTAAGGATTGTAACGGTCTAGATGACCTGTGGAAGAAAATCCGTGATGCCAACGAAGCTAACAGGGTGAGTTACCACATGAATAGCACGAGAAAAGAGAAAAATGAGATCTTACCTCCTATTGAAGAATTTGAGGCAAGATCACAAATAAACTTTGATATGCATTTGCAAGGGGGAGACTAGGGATCAATTAGTTCGGGGCACAACCAACCAGACTCATTAAAAGCTCTACCCTCTTACCTAGGAGATTATGAAGCCAAGTCTTAGGTGAGAGCAATCCCATCTCAAAGACTGTCTTCTAACAGAGTGATGGATTCACAAGGGTTGATTGAGTTGCTATCCACCCCTGTGGCATGTACAATCACATTAGCCGAACTTTAAGACTAAGGCCAAACATGTGGACCATAGTAGGCAAATGCTTAGAGAAATTTGGAGTGAAAGACCCCACCTCGAAGCTTCAAGAAGGGATCAGAGAATTGGACAAGCCTCAACTAAACACTAGACCCGTACCCTTAAACAAGGTTGGAGAGTATTGTGAGGGAGAAGATGGAAACACCACGCTACCATTAGAATTTCAAGGAGTAGTTTCCAAAGCTATTCTAGACAGTGGAGCAAGAGTCGCTATCGCCACCAAGGAAATCTGGAAAAAATGGGGAAAACCAGCTTTGAGACCTACCAAAATGAAATTGCAACTTGCAGATGGGTTCATGGAAAAGCCTCTAGGACTCTTAGAAAAAGTAATTGTCAACTCTTACGGAATCGAGTATGAGCATACGTTTGCAATAGTCGATTTTGACAAAAAAAAAACTATCACGAGATTGGGGTTACGACCACATATACCTCAGACATGGCGAGACTACAACAAAAATACACCTAAAAGACCATAGTTACAAAGATGTGAACCAGACACCAGTGGAAGAGTTTGATTCAGCTACATTGGTAGGGTCAGAACTCCTAGCATGGTTAGGGCAAAAAAAGGAACTATGGATGTGCGGAGCTTCACATTGTGGGAGCTTAACAAGAGAGGAATGCGTTTTAGAGAGAGCTATTGAAGACAAGGATTATATTCCAAAACCTTTTCTTGAAGATACCTTGGAACCTCTGGAATGGGAACACATACTAGCAACATTGGATGTTTGTACCATTACAGATAGCCCAACGACAAAATTTTGCGATAAGGATGGCTATGATGTGATACCCTATTACATGGTGATCCTTATACGAGGAGGAGATGAGATTGTAGAACCACCAGAACAAGAAGAGTTTTATGACTCCTCTGAGCATCTGGAGGTAAATAACGATGCAGATAATGAGTGTTCAGACAGCTCAAGTGAGCGTGGGGAGAAAGAAGAGAATATCAAGTTTTATGATTTTTCCAATCAGCACCCTAGACGCCAGGAACGCTATAGGAAAAAAAGAGCAGAAAATAAAATAAGAGAGAACCTGATGCCCAGAATAAAAGACAAAACTCACTATCTAATGCTTGTCAAAGCAGAGGATTGAGTAAAAGACCAAATATCATGAAGATTCTTGAGAGTGAGAAGGAAAGGAACACAAGAGGAAATAAAACAAGTACGGAAAGCTAAAACAGAAACAAAAGAAAAAAAATCTCAAAAATCAAAACAAGAAACAACAAAAGACCCAGAGTGGACCAAATCGGAGCGTTAAAAAAAATACCAACTAAAACGGTCTTTACGAGAGATATGGACTACTGAGGGAGAAAGTGATGGTGATAAGGAGGAGTCAGAAAAAGGAAACATGAATGTACCATCCCACTATCAGAAATTCACCATCCAGGACAGAAAAATCATAATGACACCACCAGTCAGGGAAAGAATAAACCAGGAATCTTATGATGGGCCAGAAAATGCAAAACGGATAGACCTTGCTGAACCTAGTGAGAAGCCTAAGCCGGTCTATACAATTCCTTTGAAATCAGATGCCAAAACTAGCAAACAGTCTCCTTATACATATAATGACACATTTGCTAAACGAATCAAAGAGGAGATTGACAAGATGATGGATGTTGAATTCATTTATGAAATCAAGCATACAGATTGGGTGTCACCCATTGTGGTTGTCCCCAAAAAGAACGGAAAATTGCGACTGTGTATGAACCTCAAAAAGGTAAATGCAGCCACCATAAGGGATAATTATCCCTTGCCGATCACAGAACATGTACTTGAGAGGGTGGCCGGGAAACGTGCTTATTCCTTTCTAGATGGGTTTTCAAGGTATAACCAACTGGCAATTGCAATAGAGGATCAACAGAAAACAGCGTTTGCCACAGAATGGGGAATCGATGCGTATAGAGTTATGCCTTTTGGCTTAACTAATTCCACAGCTACCTTTCAAAGGTTTAATGATGCATGCGTTCAAAGAATACCTGAGAATATTCTTAGAAATATATATGGATGATCTTTGTGTACACTCTCTTCTACGAGAAGAACATATAGACCATTTACAAAAGGTATTTGAGAAGTGCAGAACATATCGAATCTGTCTTAACCTAGAAAAGTGCATTTTTATGGTTAGGCAAGGCCGCATCTTAGGACACATTGTCTCAAAAAATGGCATAACCACTAACCTAGACAAAATCAAGGTCATAGTAGACTTGCCTAGGCCTACTAACGCGAAACAAGTGCAATTCTTCATGGGACACTGCGTATATTATCAAAATTTCATATATATGTATGCAGTCATTGCACAACCTCTGTATCGTTTGTTAGTCAGTTTTGACTAGAATGAGTGTGAAACTTCATTCCAAAAGCTAAAAGGAAAACCTTGTATCAGCACCTGTACTTAAGGCACCATATTGGGAAAAGATATTCCGTGTTCACATTGATGCATGTGCATATGCAATCGGGAGTATTTTGGCTCAACCTGGAGAAGGAACAATGGATTTTCTAGTTTGTTATGCAAGCCGATAGTTAAACAGTGCAGAAAAGAACAACACAACCACTGAAAGAGAGGGGTTAGGAATGACTTATGCTGTAAAGAAATTTTGGCATTATTTGCTCGCAACAAAGTTGTGTTCTTCACAGATCATCAAGCTCTTTTGTATCTGGTAAATAAACCATGCAATACTGGGAGAATTGTATGTTGGTTTATTATATTACTAGAGTTTGATTTCACAGTGGTAGTCAAAAAGGTTAAAACTCATCTACGGGCGGATCATCTTTCAAGACTGCAAAACGGGGAAGCTCCTGAAGGAGTAGATGATGACATACCTGATGCGTATCTTTTCAATATTGAAATGATACCCAAATGGTCTCAAGAAATTGTTAACATTCTTTCCTTTGGAGGTAGGTTTGATAACAAGGAAGAAAAATCCAAACAACAAACAATTCGACAAACAAAAAACTTCCAGTTGATTGCAGGACGACTGTATCATCTAGGATCGGACCAAATTCTATGATTATGTATAAATCCGGAGGAATACGAGTGTTATCTTGAAGAAGCACACGTCCAAGATTGTGCATTTCATTGTTCAACGATGAAAACACACCAGAGACTGAAACAATTAGGGGTTTATTGGCCAACTATGTATGCTGACACACATGCTTATGTTAACAATTGTACTATATATAGTGCCAAACGACCAGTGGATCATGTGACATTGTTTCAGGTATACATTGCACCTGCATGGAGTCAATATATCATTGATTTCTTAACCACGAGGACGTTTCTTGAAAACATAACAAAAGCACGAAAAAGATCTTTAGAGCTGGAAGCTCGCGACTATAGTTTAATTGTGAACCAACTCTATAAGTGAGGAAAGGACAATCAACTTAGAATCTGTGCAAGTGAAAGTGAATACCTGCTGATTCTAGAATACGCACATGGAGGCATAAGTGGAGGCCATTTTTCAGGCACGATAAGATGACAAAAGTTGTCTTAACCGCAAGAATATGGTGGCCTACATTGCATACGGATGTTGAAGAGTTTGTTAAGCGATGTGACGCGTGTTAGCGTACCAAGGTGTTGATAAGGAGATATGAGATGCCACTACGTCCAATGATGGGAGCAAGGGCATTTGCAAAATGGGGCATTGATTTTTTGGGGCCTATTTCACCCCCTGCATATCGCACCCACACCCAATATATCATTGTGGCTACGGACTATCTCACAAAATGGGCGGAAGGCAACACAAAAAGCAGATGCACAAACCACTGTACAATTTTTGTATGAGAATGTCTTTGTACGATACGGATTACCAATAGAAATTGTCAGTGATCGAGGAACACATTTTCTTAATGAAGTCATTGAATATCTACTAGAGGAATTCATGTCATACATAGAAAATCTGCTCCGTATCATCCACAGGCAAATGGACAAGCTGAGGCCACAAATAAAGCACTATGCATGATTCTCACTAAAATTGTATCAGAGTCAAGAACAGACTGGGATCAGCAGCTACACTCAACACTATGGGCATACAGGGTAGCTTACAAAACATCAATAGGAACGACACCGTACAACATGGTGTTTGGCCTAAATGCTATATTACCCATAGAGTTTTTAATTCCAACTCTACGAGTAGCGAAACGCTTAGAATGGATAGGGCATGAGCTCTCTTCAAGAATAGATGATCTTGAAAAGCTAGATGAACTTCGCTTACGAGCTGTAGCTTCGATCTATGCTAAAAAGAGAAGAAAAAAAGAGTTTTTTGACAAGCATGTGCGCACAAAAGAGTTCAAAACAGGTGATTATGTACTTGTTTTTACCTTGAAGCAACATGCCAAGAAACTTAAAAAGCGAGGGATGGTGGGACCCTTTGTGATTAGTGACCTATCACAAAGTGGAGCTGTCAAGCTTGCTACATTAGCAGGTGAAGAAATGACAAATTGGATTAGTGGGTGTTGATTAAAGAAATATCATTTACCACTAACACAGGATATGCTTCAACAAATACATCAAGAAAAAAAACGGATGAAGGAGAAACAGAGGGTACGAGAAGAAGCCCAAGCAGAAGCAAAAGAACGCATTGCAAAAAGACGGCTTCTACGACAACAACAACAGTGTGGCTCACCTTTGCGAACAAATGCTATTCGACTAACAAATTTTAATGAAGACACAGTGGAGCCAATAATTGCAGTCAAAGTGGGTTGCAATCAAGTTGAATCGAAGGGATTGCTTGATTCTGGAGCTCAAGAAAATCTAATCTCTTACAGATTATACAAACAACTCAAGTCCAAACATCAACTACATCCTACTCCACAAGTGCTGGAAAGTAGTACATCACATTCGCTAAAAACATTGGGCTAGACTATATTGCATGTACAAGTACATCAATATATTTACCCACACAAGTTTTATGTGGTTAAGGATGAAAGCATACAACACCCCATGTTGTTGGGATAACCTTGGCAAAAGAGTATAATGTACAGATAGATTGGAATGCGGATGCGGTCAAAATTCAGCATGCACAAGCACAACAGGTGGTAGGCTTTGCTCAGCAACCCCGGAAGAACCAGCTGGGAGCAACACAATCAAGGGAGAAATAGCCAAAAGGATGGGTGCCACTAAAGAACAACATGGCGGACAAATAGGGAACTGCCAACCATGTTCACTACAATAAAACAACATTGACCACAATCAAAAGATCAAGGTTAGCAACACGAGAAAAACAAGTATGGGTGCGGAAGGATAGAGGCGACGTGGCAAACAAACCACAACACAACAGCAGGAGTCAAAAGGCGAAAACAGTTCAACCAAAAACCAAGGGAATAAAACAGATATGGATCCCAAAGCAAATGCTCAACAACAACTTAAATGTGACTCGCATTTGGATCCCTAAACCAAAGCAACAGGAACTCCCTTCAGTACAAGCAACATTAGAAGGCAGACACACACAACATAAGAAATTGGCAAACCGAGCTATGTGGGTGCCAATCAATAGCACAACAATGATAACCACGGAAGTAGCAATAAACCTTAAAAAACCTCCAAAGAAAAGATACAAATGGAAACCAAAAGAGACCAGGACTACGGCCAATTCAGCCAAGACAATTCTCTCCAAGGAGACGACCATGGCCATATCGACAATAGCAGCAAACCAAGCGACTTTTGCAAGAAAGACGATCAAACAAAGAGCGGTAGAGTTACAACTTTTACTTGCAAAGAAAATCTGCCAACCAAATCAACAACAAACAGGAAACCTCGATGGCAAATTCCAATAAGCATCTTACTTATACCCTCCTCTTGTACATCATTAATTTTTTCCATGCATTGACCGAGTATACATCATATAGGGCCACATTACACGGCCAAGCATTAGCACAATTTTTTTTAACCCATGCACGGCACATACACCGAGGCGATACCTTGTCGTCCGGGAGGACTCTGGCTAGGAGGGGGGGAGGCATTCTCAAATGCAGACCCAATGGCAGAAAGAGCAAAAAAGGGCATGTTTTTCGACTATTTTAAAGGGTTGTCGTTTGATTGTGAAATTTTTTGGACTAACCTAAGTACATATGCCCTTATACAGCATGACTAGACAAGTATATGGGGCCAAACGCCAAATCAAGCCCCTAGGTGTGTGTGTGTGTGTATATAAGTAAAAATAGCCATTTTTCGGACAAAATATCAAAAAAACGCAGAAACTCGGCCATAAAAATTGCATGTGAGTGTATATAGTGTTTTGCGGTGATGTTTTTGATTTATTATGATTTTTGGGGATTTTAGGGTTTAATTTGCTATTTTCCTTTTAATTTTACTAATTTTTGGCAGAAAAAGTTCAAAAATACAAAAAGCAGGTGAAAAATGGTCGTAATGAAAAAAAAAATGGGAAAGATAAGTGACAATAGGACAACCTATGGTACAATGGGGGCACACTTATGAGAATGAAGCGGAGAGCGTGTTTTGGCCAGATTTTGATCGAAACGTCAAATTTCTCGGAAACTGGGCAAATGGAGTCCAAATCAAGAAATTTTTGAGCCTAAACCGCATCTCGCAAGAAGTTGGGAGCACATGTCAAATTTCATGGAAAGTGGTTCGGGGACCCCCATTATAAGAAATCTTCACTTCATTTTAAGCTGATTTCTACTATTGCCTTTTGAGAGAGAGCTCCTGCCACCTAGAGCGAACGGGACTTCCAACAGCTTCTACGACGTGCACGACTACCCGACACGCTCCAGACATGAGAGGTAGGATCACCACCTTGAGCTTTTCGCGCATGTTTGTTGTTTTGTCACGAAAACTAGTGTAGGGTTCGCACAGAAAGCGAGCGGTAGAGACCTACAAGTAGAAGTGACCACCTAACGGCTAACCCAAAATCAATGACACTTCAATCGGCGGCTTACCCTAGCATAGGAGACCACTTTTTGATTACCAAAGGCAATAGAAAACCATCTGGAAAAACCCTAATTCCTAGAGCCCCGCAAGAGGCCACCAAATGGGAAATCGGCGAAAAGGCGCCCAAATGCTAGCAAAACTCATGGGTAGGAGCATCTCGACATGCTCGACAAGTCTATATATCCCACATGGCCATACAGTGACCCAAAGCGGCACTAAACTGCAAAAACGGCATCAGACACACAAAGCATCAAATAGTTCTCGCAGCCAAGCCGCATGTCCGCTTGCCACCAAACTTCACAAGCGGCTTTCCTAGACCATCAACAACCAAGTCCTATGGTGGTAGACCACCACAAGTCATCGAAGACATGAAAATGCAACCACGGGTGCTTCTAGAGCAACAAATTGCCAAACGGAGCTCCGATAAAGCCAAAGTCAACAAAACCATACGACAAGGATCCCCATGGGATCGGGAAGCTATGGAGACCAACATCAAGAAATTTCATCGCCGAAAAGCACTCCAAGAGTCAGAAAACCACTCGAAGGCTCTGAAATCCACACAGGGAGTTTCTTTCTATCAATTTTCTTTTTTGTTGAATTAATGCTTAAAAGGGACTCAGAGGGGCTGAGGGCAGGCACTAGTAGCACCTCCAACAAAAATTTCATCAGAAGACATCCTACGTGTAGGATGTCTCAAGGCCAAATCTGGGCACCAACCCCAACATCTCTCATCACACACAGTTTCTGAATAGCCTGTACATGCTAGCCACCAAGTTTCATCATATTTGGACATGTGCATGAAAAAACGCAAAGTCAGGGCATAGAGGAAAAAATGGGCCATAGACCTACCAAAACTTGTCCAAATGACATGAAACTTGCACAATACATTCATGAGCACATTGCCAACCTATCTGTGTGGTCAAATGTAAAAAATGATGAACTAGACATCCTATGCGTAGGATGTCTAAATGACATTTTTGGCACCCAGATGGTATTTTTCAACTCCAGATCTCTTTATTACCCCTTCATGAGCTCATATATCAAGTTTCAAGCCATTCCCATCTCTTTTGGCCCCCAACACCTCCAAGATGCAATTTTTGAGCCCAAAAACACTACACATGCTCTTACCAACATCAATTCTTGTCCAAACCAAAATCCAAGAGAAGGGCCATGTTCCACATGCCAAGAGCTACCCATAGAACAAATCTCAAGGTATTTTGATGAAAAAGACATCCTACGCGTAGGATGTCTCCAGCATGATTTTGACTTACTGTGCAAGAAATGACTTCATAAGAGCCATTACCTTGGTGCAAGAAGCTCATATATCGAATTTCAACCCATTTGAAAATCATTTGCCACCTTTTGTGGACATCCTACCCAATTTGTGAGCCTAAAGGCTGAATCTGCCCAGAAATGCACTTGTTGATGCCCAAACCCAATTCCAATCATATAGCCATTTTCAACAGGTCAAGGACCACCAGCATGCTAAGTTTCACCAAAAACTGATGAAATAGACATCCTACGCGTAGGATGTCTAAATGATAAATTTTGGCCAGAATGATACTGTGAGCACATGCAGGGTTTCCCAAGTTCCTTTTAAGTTTTATTTTCAATTTTCAAGTCATTTGGATAGTTAAAACTCAATTTCTCAGCTGATATGGAAAAAACGCTAACTTCGGACTACTGAGTGCAACAAGATCCATGGCAGCCGCAAAATCACCGGCAAAGAAGAAGGGAATGACAATAAAAGACTACTTGGAAGAAGTAGAGCCGTTTGTCATCCCAGAAGGAACTCTGATGCCAACCAGCACATGGATACAGGATGATTTGCTAGAGTCAAATGATTTGAAGATCTAGCAAGGCGTGTTCAAAGATCCTGAAGGAAATGCAATAGAGCTACCCATGATATCACGGGAGCTCAATGAGTTTGTCAGAAGGAAGATGGGAGATTACCTAGAGAAGATAGATCTCCATAACTACTTTGAAGCTGTGCCAGCAGGAATTGAGATCAAAAGAGTGTGGGAGTTTGTAGCTATTATCAAGGAAGATGGAGTGGCCAGAGTCACTAATCTGCAGGGCAAGCCAGATACTATGATTGTAATCACACAGAGAGTGGTGGTAGCCGCACTAGACATCTCCAACAAAGGGGATAGTGTGACCAAGAGAAGAGATGAAGTCAAGGTATACTCCGAAAACAAAAACAACTACACCTTTGAAGACATTGCAAACCCTAAAGTGGCTATCATGAGCTAGCTGTACAACCAATATTTCCACATGTGTACAAAGCAGCCACAGAATTACAAAATGCAGCCTGGATCCATTGCTACCACCTTCACCTGGGCAATGCAGAAGAGCCTGCCAAAGGTGATAAATTATGCTTCTTATATCCATGACAATTTGGTGAAGATGAGCAACAAGAATCCCACCTACATTGTGCCGGGTGAGCTGATAACGAAAGTGGTTTATGGAGCACTACATGCCAAGGGAAACTGGCCTGACCCTCCATCACAGAATGACTGGCTAAGGCTGAAAGAAGATAAAGAAGAAGAACCGCCCAAGGCACCAAGAGTAGCCACAAGGTTGAAGCGCTGGCTAGAGACCATGCTAGAAGAGCTGCCATAGCCAAATAAGGGAAAGAAAGAAAGTTTACAAGTGCCGATCAAAGAGACCAAGTCACAGAAAGCGGCGCGGCTTGAAAGATTGATGGAAAGCTTCAGAGCCGAGAGAGCACTGAAAGGAGATTTGAGCAAGCTGTGGAAGACCTCACTAGAAGCCATGTCCGGATCGTCTCGAAGGGTGCACAGAGATAGTTTCAAAAACTACATCAAAAACTTCAAGATCCTGGATGCTACAATAGAAAATATTCTGAATGTTCCTTTTACAGAAGAAGAAGTGGATGAAGTACGACGTCAACTGCTAGAAGAGCAGGAAGGCCAAGAAAGGGAGAGAAAAACCAAGGCGGACAGGGACTTCAAGAAGAAGCCAGCAACTCCACCGTCAAGCAGGGAGTCCAGCCCACCACCTTCACCACCTCCTCTTAGCCCTCCACAAACCCAACATAAGGAGAAGCTAGACACATCTGATGATCAAGAAGATTCAAAGCAAGAGAAGAGCCAAGAGCAAGAGCAAGAGCCAAGAGCAAGAGAAGAAAGAAGAAGTTAAGCCCAAAGATGAGCAACCATAGCCAGAGGAAAGAAAGTTTAACACATTTCTTGATCTACTAGCTGTGGGTTACTCAAGAGAAGAGACAGCTACTGTGGCATTTGAGCTGGCAAGCACAAGGCCCAAGGAACCGATGCAGAGCCTGCGGTTAGTGGAAGTGAAAGAGATGGCCACTGATACAATGGACCTACAACCACCTACTAATGACTGGGATATGGTGATGCACAAGCTAACCGGGCTCATGGCAAAATCAATGGCCACGGACAATGAGATTGCTAATCTCAAAAACACTGAAGTTCATATCAAGGCTGAAGTAGACACACTACAAAGACAAATCAAAGAGCATATAGAGAAACACACAGAGTTTCAAGCCAGTCTGGCCACGGCATTACAAAGATGCGAGGAGATGGAACGAGAGAATCAAGCAACAGAAAACAAGCTTCAAAGAGCTGAAGAAGAATATAAGAAAATCAACAAGGACAGATGCAGAGAGGGAAAGGGACAACCTAACCCTGCAACTTGCTGAAGAATCCAAAGAAGTGGAAACACTCAGAAATGCCAAGGAAAAGGCAGAGATAGAGCATGAAGTGATCCAGGATGAGGTCATCGAGCAAAAAGAATAGATAAAAGTAAAAGATCAAACCATCCAATGGCTACGAGCATCTCCTGCCAGAGTCAGAGCTACTAGCTCGACTCACACTACTTCAGAGACTGATTTATATGAAGAAAAAATGAAAGAGCTTCAAAAGGAGTTGACATTAGAGAAAAGACAAAGGATGATGCTGGCTGAGGGCTCTATGGTAATGCAGAACCGACTGGAAGAAGAGCACAAGGCCATGCAAAATGAGCTAGAAGCCATCAAGAGAAAGCTCGAGGAGGCGGAAAAGATAAATGCCAATCTAAACGACCTCCTTGTAAACATGGGAGAGCAACCGGAAGAAGAAAAGAAAAAACTATAGAAATAGATAGAAGAGTTGAGCGGCTAGCAGAAGTAAACCGAAGAGCATTACTTTAGCATTGGGCCAACAGCCATGGAGGGAATAGATATAGAGAATGTGGGAGATCCAGTGGACACCACCATGCAAGAGGAAATCCTTGTGGGACCCTCACAAGAGCCACAAGATCTGACACAAGAAGAAGAAGAGAAGCTGCAAAAGGCCATAGAAGCGGGAGTCAGAGACACCGCCAAAGAAGCCTTGGAATGGGAGCAGAGGGTCTTTAAATCAATGACTATTCAGAAGATAGATGCCAGCAACCTTCGACGTGAATGGCTACATCCCTCTCTCCCATATCCTCTGCTCAAATATGAAGCTGCCACGATCAACAAGCGGATCAGAGAGGAGCCAACAGTGCCAATGTACAAAGCACACATCTCCAAACCTGAAGGGGTCAAGCTGATAGTAAACTCTCAGCCGAGGTGGAGAAAGGCATGGCTGACAAAGTATCCTCAATATCTAATCCATCTGGTAGAGGCACCTAAAGTGATCAGAGATAACCTTAGTTTCTGCCCCCTACCAAGGATGAGGACGTGGGAAGCCTAGGAGTGGCTGCAGAGAAGCCAACCTACTTGGCTAAATTACCCAAAGCTGGCAAACTGGAAGGTAGGCGAGAGAATAAGTGAGAAATACATGGTGAAAACCCTAACGGGCGCCATCAAATTGTTCACTGGCTCGTCTGACCTATCTTGCATCATGATGAGAAAGATTTGTAAAACACGTTTGGCAGTCTTCGAGACATTCAAACCAAACCAGGCGACAGACAGTATCTTCTTCTTTCAAGATACATATAGATGTGCATACGATCTGTCTGGTCAGCCTTCGCTTGAGGTGATACATGCATTGTATCAGAGGATCATGTTTTTGCCATCTTATCACCTCCAGGCCTTTGAAGAAGCCTTCTACACCGGCTTCTTCACAATCAGCACAGATATATTCGGCCCGACACTACTGGCTCAACATGCAAGATATGAGTCACTTCTCAAGATGAGTGAAAGCCTACGTTAAAGAAGCAGATCAACATTCATGCTAGGGACGACATGAACAAGGAGGGCGGGAGTGTTAGAGGCTGGACACACCCTACGGAAAATGACTGCTCGGCGGATTATTATTTTTTGTAATTATTCATTTATCGAGAAAACCCGACATTTCACCTTTGTAAATATTGGGGCTTACAGAAGTTTCCAGATTGTATCTCAGTTTTGACATTTAGATTGAGTAGATGGTTAAATTGGAACATTAGGGTTTGAGATTGTAAGGTATTTATACCACTTTTTGACCTTAATGAAGAAAAAACCTTTTGTCATTTTAAAAAAAAGTTAAGTCTGTGAGTGAGAGAACTGTGTACGAGAGAGAGTGAGAGCTTCATCTTGACGCTATGCGCACACCGGTGGTCGGAATCAAGTGCGGAGAAGTGTAGCGTGTTGCCCATGATGAGAGCTACACGTCGATACCTACATTGCGGGCGTACAGTCCGGTTTTGTGAGCTCGACCTACGAGCTTCATCTGGTGATTCGGTGAGCATACATTATCCGTTTTCGCATTTCAGCATATCCACGGATTTGCATTGAGTAGAGCTACACATTAGGTACTTTAGTTTTCGAAAACGACGACCTGCAAATTTCGACCAGACATCCTACGTGATTTTGCACCAGGTGTTTAGGGTTGATATTTTGGTTCATGGACCTTAGGGAGAGCGACCTATTGGTGTTAGTAGGGTCTCCTTCAAGTACTGTAGCATTTCGAGACCGTTTGATGGGTATTTGGCTCTTGAAAGCGTTGTAGGAAATCTCCTCTTATGCACTCGTGAAGGCTGGAGCTTAGACATTGGGTAGAGACCTCTGTAGGAATTCGTCGAGATTCGGTCGAGTGTAGATTGACACCCTATGCTTGCTTCTACGCGCTTGTGGGTCGAGCTTCGTCCTCAGCTAGACAAATCTTGTTAGGTGAGTTCTCGCTGTGTTGACGTCCGTCGTGGAGTATCCGCCAACAATCATCAATCTAGCATGATACAATTTAAGACGCAATCCATTTACCCTTGACTTATGTAAAATCCCATCCAGGTTAGCCAGCTGATATTTACCATCCGGAAAACACTCCACTACCTTGAAAGGGCCTTCCCAATTAATTTGAAACTTCTTTTTGAAGGTGTTGTCCAGCTTACTGTTGTAGCGCAAAACCAAGTCATGCTTCTTTTGATACCCTTACTTTTGACCTTTTCATTTAACTTTGCCAAAGCCTTATCCTACATCTGCCATAATGTTCCAATGCACTCATCCTGTCCAGTTGAACCTCTTGTAACTGTAAGAGCCTCTCTTTCAATGCATCAGTGGACTGCCCAAGAAACTTTTCTAACATCTTGTGTTGTCCAGCTTACTGTTGTAGCGCAAAACAAAGTCATGCTTCTTTTGATACCCTTACTTTTGACCTTTTCATTTATCTTTGTCAAAGCCTTATCCTGCATCTGCCATAATGTTCCAATGCACTCATCCTGTCCAACTGAACCTCTTGTAACTGTAAGAGCCTCTCTTTGAATGCATCAGTGGACTGCCCAAGAAACGTTTCTAACATCTTTACTGCAAGCAACTCTACCTCCATAGGCAATAGTGCTTCCTTTCCATATACCAAATGAAATGGAGTAAACCTTGTACTTGTTTTCACCAAAGTACGGTAAACCCATAATGCACTAGGCAATTCCAAATCCCAATTCTTTTCTTGGTGCTCTGTCACTTTCGAAATAATTTGTACCAACTCACCATTGAATCTTTCATTTAAGCCATTACAGTGTGGGTAATAAGGAGTGGTATGTTGGTGCCTAATCTTCATCTTCACAAATAAAAAGTCTAGCAGTTTAGCTCTAAATCCTGGCCCCTTATCTGAAAGTAGCTCCAATGGCACCCCAAACTTGCAATATATTTCATCATACACAAATTTTTCCACATCCTTTGCAATGCTTTGTTTTATTGCTATAGCCTCTGCCTATCTAGAGAGATAGTCCACTGCATTCAAAATATAGCTTTTGCCCCTGCTTGTGATAGGTAACAGGCCTATTGCATCAATTCCCCACTTTTCAAACACATCAAATGCCATATGGTTTTTTGTGGCTCTGGCTTCAACACTCTCTTCCCAAATTCTTGACACCTATTGCAAGACCTACACCAATGATGAACATCCTTGTGCAAACTAGGCCATACATACCCCTCTTGCAAGATCTTATGCAAGGTGATATTTAGAGCAAAATGTTCGCCACATGTGCCTTCATGATTCTCTTCCAACACTATAAATCTCCTCCCGCCAAGGTACACGTATCAACACGAGATCAACCCCTTTCATGTATAAGACATCACCAATCAATTTGTACCTGTATGCTCTACGCACAAAACCATAATTCTTAGACTTTCAAATGTCCTTCAAAAATGATTCCTGTTAGCAAAACCTCCTCTTCTTGAGCCAAACTTTCCCGGCCATGATAAAGAGGTAAATTGGTCCTCAACACAAATAACTCCCCAATGATGCTTTGAGCTGCTTCATGTGCCTCTCCATTTAGTGCACGTTCAATGTGTCTGATGCTCCATGCTTCAAAAATTTTTAACGGGCCTTTAATTCTAAAACACATTTCTTTCAATGAGGTGTTCTTGCTCTTCCACACACCCAACACTTGCTTCACCACCACTAACAAGGAATCACCTTTTATGCTCAACCTTCTAATCCCCTGCTTCAAACAAATGTGTAATCGGGATTCCAATGTAGCATATTCAACTATGACCATCCAATTTGAACCCTCTCTTGCATACTAACTTCCCCTCTGGATCATAAAGTGCTATACACCCTGAAGTTGCATCGTGGCTCTTTCCGTATGAGCCATCAAAGAACAACACATGTGCATTGCTCATCTGTGGCACTTCTTCAACTACCTTTCTCATCACCTCTTCCTTAACAAGAAGGGGATTCTCCTTGTAGGTCAACAAATCGGCTAGGGTAGCTCTTGTACTGTCTTTCACTAGAAAAGAGAACTCAAACTCTTGTAACTCAATTACCCATTTCTTGACCACATTTGATATGTTAGTGCCATTAATTAACTGTGGAAAAAAATCATAACTTGTCAAGAAAACAAAAGGTCGTGGTAGCAAGTAATGACAAAATCGTCAACAAGCAAATATTACACTGGCCATCACTAGCTCTACTTCCGAGAATTTTCTTTCTGCTACCCACTTCACTCGGCTTGAATAATACACTAGCCTCATATAATGGCTGCCTTTCCCCTTTTGCAATAGCATGGCTCCAAGGGCATCATCCCCTACTAATGGATTTACATAAAACACTTGCTCCCAATCAGGAGCCTACATGGCTGACAACCCCCCTAACACTTCTTTCACCTCTTGAAACACTTCTTCACACTTGCCATCCCATTGCAATGGATCATGATTTGCCACTTGTTGTAATTGATAAAGAAGTTGTGAAGACAATGGAATAAACCGTTCCATGTACTTCACTTTGTTTGTAAAGGTTGCCAATTGCTTCGTGCTCGTAGGTGATGGAAGAAGAATAGTAGACTTAACCTTATCTGGATCAGCTGCAATGCCATTTTCTGACACCATATGGCCCAATAACTTCACCCTTGGTTGTGCTAGATGACATTTCTTTGGATTTAGTTGTCCTCCACATTCATCATATCGAGCCAATACCATCTGCAGCTTCTCATGGTGTTCAACCCTACTGCTGTAGACACAGAAGTCATCCATAAAATCTTTAACACAACTACCAATGAATAGTTCCAATACCCAATTTGCTCTCTCTTGATAGAAAGATGGTCCATTTGTTAACCCAAATGGCAATACCGTGTAGCAATAACAATCCCATGGCGTAATGAAAGTTGTCTTTGTTCGATCTTTAAAAGCAATCTTCAATTGAAAATAGCCTGAAAAACCATCACACACACACTATACCTCTCATAACCTGCCCCACTGAATCCAAGATCTGATCAATGAATGGGAGAGGATATGGGTTCTTCTTAGTGGCTGCATTTAAGGGTTTAAAATATACAAAAATCCTCCACTCTCCATCCTTCTTTGGGCTGACTACTACTAGACTCACCCATTCTGTGTTCTCCACTGGAACTATGAACCCTGCCTTCAATAACTTTTCCACCTCTTCTTGCAAGGCTTCCATTTGCTCTTGACCCATCCTTCTTAGCCTTTGCCGCACTGGCTTAGCATCTTCTTTCAGCTCTATATGCATCTCTTCTCCTTTGAACTCTCTAATCTCTTCATATGAAGTAATGAACAAATCTGGAAAACTAGCCAGCATGTGCAAATATAACTCTTTTTACATAGCAAAGAGGTCTCCACTGATCATTTGTGTCATCAATTCCTGCTTCTTTGACAAATCAACCTTGGTTTGCATCAGCCCTTCATTTACTTTCATCTTCAACCTCATTTGCAAATGCGACTAAACCAGACTCATGGGTTTCTTTGTCCATCAAAAGAAATGCAACATCAACATCCTCATCACTGCTAGTAGTACTATCAATGTCCTCATCAGTCACTGTGGAATAGTCTTCATCACTAGACTCATCCTCATCTTCATAATGCTCTTCCAATACTTTCCTCGTGTCCATATTATATAGCTGCTTGGCACATGTCTTTCGATAGAGGCTAATTGTACCATATCACCATTCTTGAACAGCTCCCACTGCACGTAACCATGGTCTACCTAGTATAATAGGATATGCTCCCAACCCCACTGGCATCACATGAAAATCAACCACCACCTTTGCATCATACACCTCCACTTCTAAGCTCTTTACAACACCCAAACATTTTACTTTTTGATGATTTTCCACTTTGATCCGAAAGCCTGACACTATGGTCTACCCAGTATAATAGGATATGCTCCCAACCCCGCTGGCATCACTTTTTCAATGCATGAGTGTGTTATGACACATATTTGGGCTCCACCATCAACATAACCTTGTCCCAGTTTTTTTTTTGGTGCCACGCCTACTATTGGGCAAATGTCTAGTAGCTCTTCCATTGCCAATACCTTCACTAAACCTCTCTCTGGTTCTTTTTCCATTGGGTTAACCATCCTCTTCCACTGTCGCTTTAGCTTAGGCACCATCTCTATAAGCTGCCCAAAAGTAACATCTACTTTCCTGCTTGTCAAATCCTCCTTCAAGTCATAGCTTAATTGCCCATCCCCTAGTGGAAAATCTGAAACATGAAACTTGCAACAAGCACTCCTTTTTCTCTTGGCCTTGACATCCTTGCCTTCATGTCTCTTTCCCTTCTTCTTACTAGGACCTGGGGTACTTCTTCCTTCCTTGTCCTCTGTGGTCCCCTTTGCATTAGGCATCGCTAATGTATCCTCCAGCTTTGCTGCCTTCTCCAAGGTGACCACACTTATCACTTTTGTCTTTCCCTTTTCCTCTTGGGTTAATCCACTGGTTCCTTCTTCTCCCTTAATTTTGATTCCATAATCATTTACCTAGTTAGCACCTGTCTTGGAAATGGATACATGTCTCCCCCCATCCTTGGTGGCTTATCACATTGCAGGCTGATGTGGACCAGCTCTCCACAACTATAACACGTGGGCGTCTGCCTCCAGAACCTACCATTGCTTTGTCCAACACCATTCCTAGGTCTTTCTTCACCTCCTAGCTGATTTGCAAACCTCCCTCAACCTCGATTATTTTCAACATTACCTAACATGTTTAGGTTGAGTTTCTTCATTAAATCTACCACTTGCCTCATGTCTTGCCTTAGCCCATCATCTTGCATTGCTGTAGTGACCACTGCTGGCATAACCTGAGGAGTAATAGAAACCACTGGTTCATGATGAACCCCTGGCATGCGACCTTGCAAAGAATCCATAGGATGAAATTCAGACCTCATGAGCAAAGATTCTACTCCTAGTTGACTCATTCTTCTCAGCTTCCACTCTTTGTTCCTTGCTACCTCTAGTGCATCTTCATATGTTCTAGGCTTCTTTAGCTCCACTCTCCAATGTATATTCTCCCAAAGACCAGCCAAGAATCTGTCCTTCTTCATCATGTCAAGTGGGGATACTTGTGGTGCTAAGGCCTTGCACATCCGCCCCCATGCCAATGAAAACTTACGTATGTATGCATCTACTGGCTCACCTTCCTTTTGCACCAAACCTTGTACTTCTTGCCACACTTTGTCAGGATCTTCTATCTTCACAAACTCCACTTTCAATACATGCCTTAGATTGTCCCAACTCAATCTTACAGGTGGATCAGCCACACGCAACTCCTCTTCAAATGCTTTGGACCAAACTCGTGCATCACTCTTCAAACAAATTTGGAGAAGACGTAACATCTGTGTAGGATCGTGAATCTGATTGCTAATGCAAGAAACCTCCATCTTTTCCAAAAATTCTTCCACATCTTCATCACTTCTTCCATGAAACTTCGGATAAGAGAAAGCCATGGCTACCCAAGTTTCGATGCTTTGAGAACCCCTTCGAACACACGTGTAAGAACCCAAACTTTTTACTGACCCAATCCCCAAAAACTTCAATGGAGCTCAACTTTAGATAAGGATAAACACATGCACATCAAATGAGTTTTCATAGTTAATCATCAGAATTACAATAGGCAAAGGGCATTCTAGTGTCTCTCTTAATCTTCTTGGCCCAAACATAAAGACTATGCGCTGCTAGAAAAAAATCTTCCTGGACACATGAACATTTATTTGTATTCTTTGTGTTAAATGAAAAGGAGTGAATTGAGGTCCGTTTTGATCATCCATTAAAGCCAACCATGTAGCTCCCAAGAAGGCACATCTGACTTATCCTATGATTTTGCGAGAATTTCAGTAGCATAACAACATAAATGGCTCAGAGGACCAAAAAAACAGCCATCACAACCTGGAAAAATTTTGGCAGAGTTTCCCCAGAAATAGAACAGTAAGAACTCGAAATATAGACTGTATATGTATGCATAACCTGCCAACAATATATGTATAGTGCTCTTTTTTGCTTTTTTGCTATTTTGCTATTTTTTTGCTCATAGGAGAAACTTACACAGCCAAAATAGCAAAAAAATAGTGAGGAATATGAAAAAATGGACAGCACCATGGCGTTCGGAATGGCCCAAAACCCCAGTCTACAATGTCAAAGTGCTCAAATCCGACCTCGGATGAGCAGTTTATGGCCAAAACAAGCTCCAAAAATAGCAAAAACACAGTTGCGGCTGTTCCTCCTCTTCTCTCCACGTTTTTTCTGGTCTTTCTCTCAGGTTTTTCAGTTTCCACACTTAGCTTTATTACTTAGGCACCTTTGGCCTTTTAGTTGACCTCAAACGGACCCCAAACATGCCAAAACGTGGCCTCGTGGTGCATAATTGTCACCGTGCTGCATTCATCCGCACACCTGGCACTCAACTTTTCCAACTAATGCATCCCGCCACCATGTGAATTGGTCCCAAAAGATGGTCCTCATTTGACCTTTTTACATAATTATCACAAGAAAACACCCACGTTGTGTCCGTACTTATCCACGTACAAATATTGACCCCATTCGACCTCCTAACGCCACTAGATGTCATCTGACGCACCTGCTTACCTCATGGCATCGGCCCACGGAAAGATTCCTTGAGAATTTTTACGCGCTACCAACTCCTCATTATTATAGAAAAAACACACCGGTACCTAGGATAGTGAAAATCGATGCACTATGCACATGTTGTCCTACCTGTACACATGTGGGCCCCACGTAACCACCTGTACACATGTGGGCTCCACTCCACGTAACCACCTCGCTATGGAAAATGGGCAATCCTGTATTAGATGCACCATGCATGTGTATGTGCATATGTGCAATCACTTGTTCCAAGAAAACTCCTAGCACCGTGTTACCCAACCATTTTCGTGTGGTCTACAACTTTGCAGAAGGAAGTTTTTACAAATTCTGAACAGTTTGGAAGATATGGGCTGACAGGCTGCAGGGTATTCGGAAAGTTGAAGATTAAGCATGCCTATTGTGGTGATTTTCTACATTCGGAGAGCTCAAATTGAGCTTTTGTCATTCCTTTTGTTTTGCGCATTGATATTTTGCTCTCAATGAAGAGAGTGTGGGTTGAGATTTTCAACAAATTTATGCGCATACATTGAGAACACTTCGTGGATGTATGCCTTCTTGTGAAGGGTTAATTTTATTTGCGAGTTAATCAATTTGTGTTTTTTTTCTACAGGTGATGCTTTTTCGAGTTTATAGAAGCATGGATTCCACTCATATGTATGCTCTCTAAGGTGACGTTGTGGTATGTTAAATAAGTACCGAGGGAAGGAGAGAGAAGAAGGATTAGACGGAGAGAGAAAAGCATACTTGTGAAATAGAGATAGGATCGGGGTGTGAGAGTACCGACAACGAGAGAGAGAGAGAGAGAGAGAGAGAGAGAGAGAGAGAGAGAGAGAGAGAGAGAAAGAGTGGGAGATGAGGGGGAGAGAGGAAAGATAGGTTCAAAATGTAAAAAGTCTGGCTAAAGTTTGGGCAAGAAGGTTCTCAAGCCGGTTCAAATTATTTCATTTAGTAACTTGGTATAGAATTGTTTATGTGTTGGTTTAATGTATATATTTTATAAATATCCTACATTTTAATTGAGATGAAAGTGGAGTTAAGTAAAAGTGGAGTTTTGTTGTGAAGAAGGAGATTGTGTGCACGTTGTCACTCACATGTGTGTGTGTGTGTGTGTGTGTGTGTGTGTGTGTGTGTGTGTGTGTGTGTGTATGTGTGTGTGTGTGTGTGTGTGAGAGAGAGAGAGAGAGAGAGAGAGAGAGTGGGAGATGAGGGGGAGAGAGGAAAGATAGGTTCAAAATGAAAAAAGTCCGGCTCAAGTTTGGGCAAGAAGGTTCTCAAGCCGGTTCAAATTATTTCATTTAGTATCTTGGTATAGAATTGTTTATGTGTTGGTTTAATTTATATATGTTATAAATATCCCACATTTTAATTGAGATGAAAGTGGAGTTTTGTTGTGAAGAAGTAGGTTGTGTGCACGTTTTCTACTCACGTGTGTGTGTGTGTGTGTGTGTGTGTGTGTGTGTGTGTGTGTGTGTGAGAGAGAGAGAGAGAGAGAGAGAGAGAGAGAGAGAGAGTTATCCTGTTCATATGCGTGTGAAAAGGTTCCAAAGCCAGGTCCACAAATAATTTTTTCCGAGCCCTTAGAGAGGCAGTTAGTGGTGGTTACTCATTGCACTATTATATGCCTATAGTATTCATAGAAGAATAATAATCATAGTGTTTCCCGAGCCCTTAGAGAGGCAGTTAGTGTTGTCTACTCATTGCACTTTTAGATGCTTATAAATCTTATAGGGGAATAATAATCGTAGTGACAAATCATGCATATTTTATTGCACACCCCACTTTAAAAGTTAGTGGTGGAGTAGTAGACGATTATAATATTCATATTGACAAATCATGCATATATTATTGCACACTCCAATTTAGCAGTTAGCATATGCTGTGTGGGACCCCTCATGTCACTAAAACATGCCACTCTTCCATCACTATCAATGCTTTTTGAGAGCATGGTGCTTTAGCCTATATAAATGTTACAAGGCAAGCACCACATGCTGCACAAGTGAATTGGAGGTGCTAATCAAGAGAGATTTTTTCATTTTCCCTGTACTTATACAATGCCTATAGGATATGCAACTACTGGTAATGAGGTTGTTGCAAAAATCCATGAAGAGCTTCACAAACTCCCCCCAACGCACCCCTTGAAGAAAAGAAGACATTTACACAGAGAGAGCGTGACACAAACAAGGCGATCCGGATGTTCAACCACCTTAATCGCACTCGCAACACCGGAGACCAGGAACTCAATGATGGCTTTGAGACAATGCGAGAATCTCTAGGCAAGTGGGAGACATGGGGGTACATAGATAGCTCTCGAAGGGCCACTTTACAGGCGGAGATTGACCATTTGCTTGTCTGCAAACGCACAATCAACCTGGTCGACATCTCTGGCTCTAATGTGGTTGAAGATTGAGGAAAGATTTAAATAATTATGCACTAAATAATATAGTTAAATAAATATGCACTAGCACATGATAAATTGTACTAGTGTGATGCAAGTTGTATTGTGTGTGTGTGTGTGTGTGCAGGTTTGATTCCCTACCTAATCATGTAAACAACTTATTTTAATTATATGATGCTTATTTTAACTATATGATGGTGTTCCACTCTTCAGTGCCTTGGCGAGAATAATTCATATGTCTCTGTCTGACTTATTATTATTGAAGTAGTTGTGATACTTTTAATCGGCCTGGTCTACTAACACATCTTCAAGATCTGTCATAATTTAGGATATTGTTGGTATCTTGTAGCTAAACTAAACCGTCAAATGTAACTACAAGCTGTTTGAAAGCCAAATGTAAAGAAAATCTATGTGAGTTTTTTTTATAATGCAAGAAAAAGATGAGCATGTCTTGAGTATTTACCCTACTTTTAGTAGAATATACTTTCCTGTCCATGTAGGTGTTGTTGCAAACAAGGATGAATCACTAATAAGCCAATTTGAAACTAGGAATCTAAAAAATATTGATGGTTGTACTTGTTTGGGCGAAGACCTCAAAGTAATGATACACGCACAGACTCTTGCATATAAAATAGTAATTAAGAACACTTTACTGAGTTGAAGAACTGCATACGTACATAAACACACACATATAAATAACTATATATATTGTATAAACAAGTACTTAAAAACACTTTACCAAGTTGAAGATCTCCTTACGTACATAAACACACACATATAAATAAATAAATAAAAAGATATTATATATATATAATATAAATATTATATATAAAACTATATATATTCTTAGACCGACAGTGTAAAGAAATACTGACAAGCAAATGAAATTTTGATAGCATAACAACGTGAAAAATAAAAATAAAACCATTCCATACTTGCTTCTGTGAAAGCTTGCCTAACTTTTGTTAAGCTTTCCTATTCTATACTTGCTTCCGTGAAGCTTGCCTAACTTTTGTGTATACATGAAACCATGATTATGTTTCTAAACATGAACAAAAAGCATGATTATATTCACAAGCAATCAAAATTTCGACAGCATAACGGCGCGAAAATACAAACAAAAAAATTTCCCATTCCATACTTGCTTCCGTGAAGCTTGACTAACTTTTCTGTATATGCATGAGATGTGAAATGGTGATTTTATTTGTTTACATTTTTTCCGTCGTTATGCCCTCTCTCTCTCTCTCTTTCTCTACGTAGTGATATACAACTCTATGATTTTACTTTCTCTCTCTAGAAGAGAAGTCACTCTCTCTCTCTCAAGGATTTATGATCTCTTCTTCCAATGGTAACTCGCATAAATAATATCTCTCTAGAATTTATACTTTCTCTCTCCTTCAACCACACATATATGGAGTCTTATGATGATTGAAAATTACATTAAATAGATACTTTATGCTATGACACATATTTGGTTAAAAAAACTCTAAAGATTGCTAAAATTGTCAAAAAAACTTGAAATGAAAAACTTGCAAATGTTAAATCCCCTCTTGTGAACTCTCAGGTTCGAGAGTGGCTTCATCACAGGTTATGTGCATTGACTTATGCGATTAAGAAGATTTCAAGAGTGTGGTGCACAGATTTGCAGAGAGTTTTACAAGAATTTTTGGCATGATTGTGAGCTGAATTTTCAGCTGATTTGGATGCTCATTTGCTACACATTTGGTACATGCTTGATTCTCGTTTACATTGCCATGTGGATGCACATGATGTGTGCTTATTGGCGGATGATATTCTTCTCCTTGCAATGGCATATGTGGGATGATTTTCAGTTGTTTAAGCATCAATTTATGTCATATTTTGGTTGGTTTGCATTCAAGTTTATGCTAGTATATGCCTCGCTTGTAGAGTGTGGTTGATGCACTTTATGTTTCGGATTACAGGATTGTTTTCCAAGTTTAGGGAGTTGAGACTTTGGGGCAGCTCATGTATGCTTGAGTGCGGATTTTGTGCATGATTTGCTCATGGTTTTGAGCATGTTTAAGGCATGTATGATTATTATGGTTAGATAGCCAAATACTGCCAAAACTTTACCGGATTTTTCTTGCAAGTTTATTTGTTTATGCGCATGGTTTGCAATTGTGTTTTGATTGCATTTGGCACTCAGTGGTTGCTTTGCCATAGTGTTTTGGCATCACATTGTGAGAGTGCTTGCTCACTGGATTATGTCATTTGACATAGATGTGGTAATCTCTTTAGGAGAAAGATTGTTGATGATAGTTCCATCGATTACCACATAGTGCTCTTGGATTAGAGCGGGTGATTTGGCATCATTTGAGCGGTTTTTCTCACTTGTTCGTTACATTGGTCGCCACATTTGTTGACGCTTCTCTTAGACAGCTTATGCCAGCTTATATTGTATTTTGACAGTACTTGGTGTATGAGTTAGCCAGGCTTTGCTATTGTCAATTGTTGGTCTTGTCATAGGTTATCGCCATGGATTTGGCATGTACATCATTGTCATGATTTATGATTTTCCATACAAAGTTTGATGGTTCAAACTTTGAGCATTGGAAAGCAGGTATGCATGATGCATTGACTCAGTTGGGCCAAGTGTTGCCACTACAAGGCATGGATGCTAGGCCAGAGTGTATGACTGACGATGATTGGGAGGACTTGGATGAGCTTGCATGTTCGAGATCATGTTACACCTTGGTGAGTCGGTCTATCACATTGGTTTGGATGCATGTACAGCTAGAGAGTTATGGCAAAGATTGTGCAATGCTTTTGGCACAAATGAGTCTAGTGAGATGTCTACAGTCAAAGGACGATCTTGCAGACATAGAGATGTCATGTGTTGGCATTGCGGTCATACAAGGCATGTACACAGGCATTGTTTTCAGTAGATGAGAAAGCACACAAGACAACACAGTAGGGATGCTATCACTTTGGATGATGTGGGAGCATATGTGGCATATGTGGCTACGCATGACGGAGATGTCGCCTTTTCTTCCATGTTTACTCTTGAATTTCTTATATCGGTTTTTGAGGACACATTACCTTCGCATTGGATACTAGATGTGAGTGCTAGGTTTCACATCACACCGAGTCGTGATTAGTTTAGCACAGATGCTAGTGGTATGCTTGGATGTGTGTGTCTAGCTGATGGTTCAGTGTACGACATAGTTGGTGTAGGAAATATCAAACTATCGTTGTTGAGTGGTGCATCATACATGTTGCGAGATGTATGCCGTGTGCCCGGTTTGATGCAGAGCTTGATCTCTGTGAGTCAGTTACGAGACAGCGGATTCCAAGTAGTGTTGGATGAGCATAGTTTTAGATTGCATCGTGGACAGCTAGTCATAGCAAGAGGTGCTAGTGTTGGCACAATTCATGTGATGCAAGTACGTCATGTACAAGACAGCATAGTCTTCATGAATATGCAGTCATGCAGAGAGATGAGGCATGTATCCTTTGCGGATAGGTTGCATGATGCTCCAGTTTGTGAGCATGTTGAACCAGTTGTGCAGACAGTTGTGCAACAGAGCATGTCATTTGTGGATACGATGACGGATATGGATGTCTTGAGTGTTGAGGATTCATCCGTGATTCAGTCATTCATGGATATGCTTAGGCCAGAGGCTGATGTATGTGATTTAGAGCAAGACATTGCTCTTACCACATAGGGTTCAGAACAGACAGATGCTCTTGGTGCACATGTGACATGCAATGGACACAAGGATGGATTCCAAGGATCGAAGTTCGGGTGTCAGGGTGATTGCCATGAGTGGAGTTCTGAGCCATATTTGACTTAGATGGTCAAATTGGCAGATATTGCTAGGATTGCATCAGCATTTGGGAGTCTCATGTACAAGATACTAATCTGGAGACCCAAGATTGCATTTGTAGTAGGTGCATTTGCAATGGGAGCAGTTAGTTGTCAGTGAATGACGTTGGCCTTGAGCATAGGGGTACTTTGCAGCGTATGGTGAGATACCTGTAAGATGTCTTTGGTGAGGAGTATGGTGTCGATCGCTCTATACTTCCTCTCCAATTAGAGTTGGATGCACACAGATTCAGTGAGCCACATTGGCTGAGGTCATACTTGTGATGGCCTTGTATAGGTTTTGTACGGTTTTCTTTTCTCTCTCACGACCACATTGGCCTTTACGTGGGAGGTTGTTGGGGTAAAGCCCCATGTGGCCGGTTAGACCAAGTGCCCACCCACTATACTTATTCATTAGAATATGGGAGCTCACATGTAGAGAGTGAGTTTTAGCCCCGGCAAACACAATGTATCCTCCTCTCCTCTCTTCTCCATTGCTGCACACACTCACACACATGCTCTCACTTTCACACTTCATACCTAACATTTTTCTTTGTTAGGTCATGTAATGGTCCCGCGATTTGTGAGAACTTTTCTATGAAGTGTCTATAGTATGCACACATACCTATAAAGCTTCTTAGCTCATGAAGATTCCTTGGATTAGGCCATCCTTTATTACCTCTAACCTTAATGGATCCATTTGGATGCCATCTTGAGAGATAATGTGACCTAAATATTGAATCTCTTGCAAGAAAAATTCACTTTTCTTTTGATTAACATAAAGTTTATTCTCTCTTAAGACTTGAAATATTACCTGGAGGTATTGCTTGGGTTCATCTAGTGAATTAGATTAGATGATAATATCATCAAAGAACACTCCAGTAAAGGTTCGGTGAGGCTTGAATATCTTCTCCATCAAGTGGTTGAATGTGGCTGGTGCATTGGTCAAGCGAAAAGGCATGACAATGTATTCGCAAAGACCAAACATAGTGCAAAATGCGGTCTTTACAATGTCTTGATCAACTATCCTTATTTGATGGTAGCCACTTTTGAGGTCAATCCTACTGAAGTAGGTGGACCTTTGTAGCTTATCAAATAGGTCTTCTACTCGTGGAACGGGAAACCTATTTTTGATAGTGATCCTATTTAGTGCTCTATAGTCGACACACATACGATATGTGCCATCTTTATTTTGCACTAATAACACGAGTGAGCAAAATGGAGATGAGCTAGGCCTAGCCATGCCTTCTCAACTAACTCATGCACTTGCCGCATAATCCCCTCTTGTTGAGCTTGAGAAACTATATAAGGAGGCTTATTAGGCGGTGAACTGCATGGTCATCATTGCCTTGTTTAGGAGGTAGTTCACAAGGGATGTCATCAAAAACATCTTGACATCCCTTGAGAAAAGTGGATCACTCTAATTCCTTGTGATTTTTTATATTTTCTTTTGCTAAAGCATTAGGTTATTTTTTAGAATCTTTAACAAAAATCATGTACACGGAAATAGAGCTCTTTATTGACTTATTGAAAGCTTGCATATGTACAATTGGTATGGTGTTACCTATCTCTTTGGCATCTATGTACATATCTTTTTCCCTGAACCTAAAGTAGATTTTCCTTTCAGGTAATTTAACATTGGCAGCCATGCGATCAAACCACGGTGCCCCTAGGATTACATCCTTGTGCTTGAGAGGAGAGATAAAGAATTCCTCTTTGTCCACATAGCTTTGGACATGGAGCCTCAATTTCCCAATTAAGGGAGTGATTGAAGCTTCTTGCCCCTTGAAAGCACCATCTGCGGGTAGGACATCTCCCATCTCATAGGCTTGGATGCCTAGCTTGGTGGCCAACTCTGTGGATATGAAATTTTGAGTAGAACCAGGGTCAAAGAGAATAAAAGCATCATGTTCTTCCCAAGCATGGCATAGAGGAGATCCTTTGTGGTGAGCTTCCTCTTCTTGGATTTTGACCAAAGTAGCTCTAGGAGGCGTTATTTTGAGGGCAAGCATGGTACACATGCCCTTGCTCGCCGCATTTGAAACAATAGTTATCCTTGCAATAATGCTCAAGCTCTTCAGAAGAGAGTTTCTTTTTGCCTTTGTAAACTCCTTGGCACCCACTTTATATATATAGTCTGAAATGCTAACCTTTAGTATCGCAAATGGGTTTATTTTGGCATCACATGGCAGCCCACGGTAAAACACTCCCTTGGGGGTTGAGAAAACCCACAAAATTTATTTATTTATTTTTTCAGTGGGACACAACTTGGGAAACCCATAACTCTCTGCTCCTTTGGTTGATTAACACCCTGTAAAAGCCCACAAAAAGTCCACATCACCAACTACAAACTCTAGCTTTACCTCTACATTTTGGTTCTCTTGAGGCCTCGAACCATAACTTGCTGTGTCATAAAATCTAATATCTAACTAACCCAAATGATTTTCTCATATTAAATTGATCACTTAATGTGGGAGAATAAACGGGAACAAGTGTTAAGATATAGGTATGTGCTTTTAGATCTATCTCAACACGGGGCCAATGTAAAGGGGCCCAAAAGGGAGATGGTCTATCAAAGAGCAAGGCTAACCAATGGAGCATAAGACCTTAGGGTTAGCTTCATTGAATACCTCCAATAAATATGTGTAAAAGTCCTTTTGACCTTAAGTAAGCTAAGGCTGAGCTTGAGGTGGGAACCCGGCCCAAGCTCGAGGTGCTTGTCCTGCTTGAGGTGCTTGTCATGCTTGAGGTGTTTTTCATGCTTGAGGTGCTTGATTAAGATGCTTGAGGTGCTTGACTCGCTCCATGCTTGAGGTGCTTGACTTGCTGCATGATTAAGGTACTTGAGGTGCCTTGAGAAGCTTGCCTGAGATGCTTGTGGGAACACCCCCTAGTTCAAGTGCTTTGTCATGCTTGATGAGTAAGGTGCTTGATCACCTAAAGTCAAAATCAATCCTACAAGAGGGGGGGCGAGCCCTTTTACTAGGAGCTAGAGAGAGAACACCCACTCACACACACAAGGGAAGCCCCAACTTGAAGAGGCAGCAAGGACACATGTCAGGCCCCTACCCATGTTACCTTCATGTGTTGCTTGAAGCCTATTGGCTAAGCTTCAAAGGGGTCCAATGATAAATTACATGAATTATCTAATTGTTTTAGCATTTATCAAGTCCTCTCTCTCAAAGGGGAAAGGGGGACACTTGTCCCAAGGCTACCCATGTTGCTTGTAATGGCTCCTGCTTGTGATTGGCTAGGCCTGGAGGGGTCCAATGAGCTTCAGGCATGAGCTACAAGGGGGGGTCGACCCAAGCAAGCTAGGGGGGTGCCTAGGGGGTATACTCACCCACACACACTCACAATCACTCTCATTGTGTGCTATGCAAAGTGCAAGAGCTCCCTCTCCAAGCAAGTAGAGGTTGAGAGCCTACACCAACACTCTTGGCTATGGAGTGCAAATCCAACCAAGAGCCATGCTTCAATGCTTAAGCTTGCCATCTCCTTCTTCTTCATTACTATGCTATTATGTATGCTAGCAACAAGAGTATGATAAGTGAGGAACTAATTCTTTCTCCTACGAAATGTTTCTTCTTCCTCTTCCCTACCCTCATTCCCTGCTAGCTCTCTCCACCTTCGAAGGTGTTTGAGGTCTTGGGACTGAGGCTTGGGATAGTTAAATCTTTCTTCAAGTTTATGTTATGTTTGTGGTGCATGAAGCTTTCCATCTTCATGGCATCACCTAGGTCACAAGGAACACAAAGACTGTATTGTAACAAGTCTCTCTTTATGGGAGAAATCATAATACAAATGCCTATTGGAGGGGGGACCGGCTCCACATAAATCCGGTCCTCAATTGTTGTCATGTTCTCTAAACTCTCTCTCGTGCAAAAGTATAGTCTATGCCAAGTTAACTAATTGCTATGATTATGTTGCTATCTTCAATTATGTCTACCCGCTATGCTCACAAAATCATTTCTTGAAAGTACTCTCATTAAATTCCGCTATTCTCAAATTGAATAGGCAAATTCCATTACATTGGTATCAGTGCATTTGGTTTCTCTTTTCTTGCTTAAGAAGAGAGGTCCTTAAGTAGCCTATAAATGGTTGATGTTGTTAATTATAATAGAGTAAGTGGAACTGGGATCTAATACCGGTTTTGTTAAGCCCACTATGTGGGGGATGGTGCACACCTCGGGAGCTTTGGACTTAATAATGGAGTCTTTTTAGACTTGCCTACGGCTTTACCATTATTGAGCCATAAGAAGTCCGAAAGGAGCTAGCCCTTGGCAACTCTGCTATGTTAGACCTACTCCTCTACTCTCTATAATTAACCACTTTGAGCCGTGGGTGTAGATACTTAAGAGCCGATTTTCAAAGGCTAAGAGGAGTGGCAACTAAGGTTTTGAATTGCCAAAGCATACACTAAGTACATACATAAAATTTTGTTATCATGGCTGACAATAATCAAGAGAGTAGAATGAACATTGATAGCTTTGATTTTGCACATGAAGGTGCTAATGATGATGCTCCCATGTTTGTGAATTATCTTGTGACTAGGTTGCAACAAGCTATGGGCAACCCTACCTTGCAAGCCGAAGTTACTCAACAACTTCGTGCTTATGGAATTTCCCTTCCTCTCTAAGAGGAGAGAGAGCTTAGGAGGCCTCTTGAAGAGACCCCCAAAAGAAGACTCTCTCCCATTCGAGAGGAGGAATCCAAAGAGAAAGAAAGCAATGAAAGTCTAAGTTCTTCTGAAGATGTGGCTCCACGAAGAAGGCGGTCTAGACGATCGCCTACTCCTCCCAAGAGGAAAAGAGCAACCCATAGTCCTTCTCCTCATCACTCTCAAAGGCAAGAGAGGAAACAAAGGAAGAAAAGGGCTAGGAAGAGGTCACCCTCTTCTCCTTCTTCTTCACCTTCCTTCTCTTCCGATGAAAGTTATGGCTATTCTCCTAGAGAATACAAGAGGGGAGGGCATCGCAAATCATTTCCTGCATGGCGAAGGTCACAAAAGCTAAAGAAGTTCAAGGAGGGAGGAAAGAGTATCTCTTTTCTCACCTACGATGGCACCTTTGGTGCTACCGACAAAGTGTTGGCCTTCATCCAGCAATTTGATGCGGCCTTTGGGGACGAGGGCTTCACAGAGTCCTCCAAGCTACGCCATGTAGCTATGCACTTCCAAAAATCAGCTCGTCAATGGTGGGCTAGCCTTCGTGGCAATGGAGAAGCCCCAAAGACATGGAAAACTCTACGAGTTTCCATCATGAAGCAATTTCTTCCAAGCGATACTAAAGATAAAGTTCTTACCGAATGGCGCGGCTTGAAGCTCCTCTCTCATGAGTCTATCAACAAGTATGTAGATAAGTTTTGGGATTTACATCTCAAAGCTACTGTCTTTCAAAAGATAGACTTTGCCGAGCTGAAATGTCTACCCGCTATGCTCACAAAATCATTTCTTGAAAGTACTCTCATTAAATTCCACTATTCTCAAATTGAATAGGCAAATTCCATTACATGCTGAGTTCAACCAGCCATAATTTATGGCTCGGAGATTTAATTTTTGTGTTGTAAATTCTAGAGTGTTCCACATGCTACATACCTCTGCAATCTCTAGTAAGCCCTAGAAAATCTTTGATGGCATGCTTTCCAAAGCGGCAAACCATTGTAGAACTGGCCCCCAACCAATGTTCTTTTGCCCATAACTTGATCATTTGGACTTCGATTGTAGATCTAAAATAATTTGCATGCACCATAAATTGATTAATTCAAACAAATTAGGTCACATGATCTTTGATCCATTGCCACACTTGTCCCACCCGATGGGGAGCTGCAAACCACTTCTCCCTTTGACCTACAATATCTTGACCATTATAGATCTGATTAATGAGCCAGTTTCTAGCTTGGATAGGACTTTGAAGACCTCCGTTTGCAACACAGTCTTCTCAATTTTATACATCTTGAGTAGCCATTTGTATTAGCCCCAAAATAGAGCTTTCTAGTCAAAAAACCATACACTTTTTGATACATTTGACTCCCCTTGTCCTTCATACGTGATCTTGGACTTTGATATAAACCTACAAACATCCATAGATTGGCTTATACCCACTTATATTTTTGGCACTCTTTGGTTGTACCATCATTGCCCAACCCACTTGTTGAACATTTATTTTCAACCAAAATGGGTACGTATTGAATTTGAAACTACAAAACCAGAAAAAAACTAAGCAAAAACAAAAGCTACAACCATATGTACAAAGTTTTATTCATGTTTACTACAACTTCTCCGAGTGGGTTGCCAAATTCCTTCAACTAAAACTTGATGCACATTTGGCACCAATTTCATAACAAAGGATAACTTGAGACGTGCACCATTCACCCTGTGTTTGAGATGTTTACCATTTAACTGCACCGGCTGATAAATACCATTGGGAAAAGCTTTGTAGACTTTGTATGGTCCCTTCCACTTATTCTTGAACTTCTTCTAAAAGGTGAAGTCAAAATAACTCCTATATTTCATCACTATATCTTCTTATATGGCAAGATTTGGTTGAACTCTGTAATCCTTTTCTCTCTTTACTTTGTATAGAAATCTGTTGTAGCTTCCTTGTCCATCTTCAATGCTTCTAGGCAAGCAATCTTGTCCTAGAAAACATCTTGATGAGCCTGTATTAACTCACCAGATACCCTTCAATGCACCCAATTGGACATGTACATGTAGCACTGCCTCTTTGCCATAAACCAATTCATACGGGGTAAAGTTAATGGAAACCTTTTAGGATGTTTTGTAAGCCCACAAACATGTTTCAAGGTTAGCTTCCCAACCCTCTACCTGCTTGTACACATACTTTGTTAGCATCTTGAAAATTAGCCCATTAGCACTCTCAACCAAACCATTCCACTGAGGATGGTAGGGTGAAGAAAACTTGTGTTGGATGCCCAACTTTTCCACTAGTGCATGCACCAATATGCTTTAAAACCCTTGACCTCTATCCAAAATCAACACTTACCTACATATGTGGTGGGTGATACATATAGCCCTACTACACGTACTTGCACATGACTACTAGCCAGTTGGTCTATTATGTGATTTTGCTTCCTCTTGGCATGCTTGAATTGTACTGCTTCAAAAAACTTCAACAACTTATAAATGGAGAAAAAACATTTCTTGAGAGAATCTCTCTTTACTTACCACACTACCTAGAAGTTGCTTGATGACCACAAGTGCATCATCTTTCACTATGAGCTTGGAAATTCCAAACTCTACACACTGCTTTGGGCCCAGAAGGAGAGCGAAATACTTGGACTTATTGTTTGTGTGAACATCTTCAAGTTCATAAGCTTTAGGAAAGATAACTTTACCTTGAAACTTTTGTATTACCACTTTGTAAAACCACATCACAAAAGCACCTTCCAAGTCATGCTCTTTGCCACTTCTTCTCGAACCACCACCGACAAATAAACACCTTTGTTGACCAAGATATCTACCAGGAGACGTGCTAGTGTGGTCAATCTTAAATCAAACATGAACTCCTACAACTCCAACACCCATTTCATGATACCTCTCCTTGGATTGAAATGAAGTGCCACTTAAGGTAGAAAATTGTTAGATGTGAGCACATAAAATTTGGAAACAATCAAGTACACTTTAAACTTTTTGCATGCAAACACCAAGGTCATCGCCCACTACTCAGCTTCAATATAAGTCATTTCCCCATGACTATATGGGCTTGTAACATCTACCCACTTTCTATAGCAAAACAACTCCAATGGCAACTATACCCATCGTCATAGCAGCATAAAAGTCATCCTTGTGGTTGGGAGGACAAATCGTAGGTAGTTGGCAAAGGATTTCTTTCAATCTATCAAAAGCTCCTTGTGCATCTTTAATCCACTAAAACCCATGAACCTATTAGCTCATCTTTTGAAGAGGGTATACATACTATGAAAGCATCCAAAAAAATGGAGACAAATACTCCAACTTGTGCACAAATGAAGCCAAACATGGAGCACTTGTAGGATGTTCCATCAACACAAAATCCTTCACCTTCTTAGGATCAGCCTCTATACCATTTTGTGAGACCACATGACCTAAATGTACTTATTTGGATTCAACTGACCACCTTCCTCATCCAGCCTTTGGAAACATAGCTTTAGCTTTGACATATGATCAACCCTAGAACTATAGCATCCTATATCTTCCATAAATACCTTGATAAATTTATCTAGATAAGGTCCAAACACATTTATATCCAGTCCTAGAAAGCTACATAAGTATTAATGAAATTTAAGGGCATCTTGCAATAAGCGAAACATTTCCATGGAGAAATAAATAAGGTCTTTAGCAGGTCTTCAAGATAAATACCAGTTTGAAAATACCTGAAGAAGTCATCTATGATCAAATACCACCCATGACCTGCTACTCGGTTCAAATTTCATCTTGAAATGGAAAAGGGTAGTGATTCCACTTTGTAGCAGCATTTAATGGCTTTTAATTAACGCACACACTCCACTTTCCATTATTTTTTGGCGTGGCAAAAGCTGGAGAAACCACTCAAATTCTTGCACAGTGTAGATAGTACCTGCTTCAAATTTGCTTATTGATTTCCTTGCATAAAGCTTACTATTGAATATCTCCTAGCCTTGGTAGCTTCTGTGCCTTTGGTATGTATCCCACTTTGAGTAGAATCCAGTGTTCCACCCCTTTGGATCCCCGTATGTCCTTGTACTCCATTGCAAACAAATCAAGATAAGATACAAACAACCGCACAAAACTCTTCTTCTCTTGCTTAGTTAAGTCTTCACCTAGCATGCCCTCCACCTCTACTATATCTACACTAAGAACTTGAGACTGCATACTTTCTTTTGCAAGGGGAGTATCGATGGTAACTTTGAATATATCTACATCAATTTCAAAAGGTCATCATCTCTCTCCTCTTCCTCCATACATGTGCTACCTTCATCATAAGCCGACTCAGTCTCATACTCATAGCTCATTGTTGAATCAACCCTATCACCCTCTACCATAGGATGGAAGTGGATTTTCTTGGTATTCAAATCCAACACTAGCTACCTGCCATTATATTTGTCTCACAAGGTGAACATGTCACTTTCTTAGTCATCCTTGGCTCCTATTGCAAGAAACCATGGCCTCCCCAAGATTATAGGGTAGAAATTATCACCTGATTTCATCACAAAAAAGTTAACGAGGCATTCAATACCCATCACCTTTACTTTCACATCCTAATCTATGCCCAAACACCTCGCTTCTCAATCACACATTTGATTTGAACACCACTTTAACCCTTGCGTCCCTCGTAGTAGCCTTTGTCATAGGACATATTGTAGCTCCACCATCGATGTATGCATGTATCTACATCTTCTTTTCAATAAGTGCATCAACAAGAAAAAGCACATCCACTAAATTCCCTACTCTTAAGGCCATATTTTGCACATCATACACCTCCTTTGACTCATGGAAGCCTAGTACTAACACTAGTGGACCATTGTCTCGTCAACTTGGGGCTCTATGCTAAAAACTACCCAAATGTAATGTTAGACTTTTGATTCTTAACATCACTCACTAGATTGTATTCAAGATGACCTCATCCAAGCTAGAAATCCATGTGCTTTATTCTGTGATGCCTTCTATTCTTGCTAGTCTTTGCCTGCTCTTTATGTGCATCTACCTTGTCATTAACTTTTTGGGATCTATTTTTCTATTTTGTCTCTATCTCTTTTTCTCCTTGTGCCCTCTTGTTGGAAAATACATCAACATCCTGTTTATCCACTCCAATAATGTTAATTCTACGAACTTCATCATTACCAAGTGAGATAGGTGGTGTAGGATTGTTAATCGGTTTCTCCCTTTGACCATTGAGCACCCCTACCCTCTACTTCTACCAAAAAATGGTAGAGGTACAACTGATGTGGTGCATGGTGGTGATGTCGTGTGGGCCTACAGGGACCAATATCCTATGAGGAGGGGAATGGTGTCCTCTTTTGATGGGAATAGAAGAGACATTTGTGGTGGGCAAGAAAACTCATGGGCCATCACCAACCAAGTGGTGGTTGCACATGAAAAAAGTATTTAAAGAATTGGGAACTTGTATGGTCGAAAGCAAACTACTAAAAAAGTGAAACCCCCCTTTTTGTGAACGTCTTGGGAAGTGTGCATGGAGTTTTTTTTAAACTAGGAAGGAGGATGCAAATTGATTTTTGGAAGAGAAGGCTCTATACAAGTTTTTTGAGCTCAATCAAGCCATTTTCATTGCTTCTCAGTGTCGATTACCCCTTCCCCCTCTTCATTTCTATTTTTCGCTAGTGCTTGTGGTGTCCATTGAGTGCGTTTGTGCCTCTCGAGTTGTTGGTGTATGCAAAGAGAGACCAAGAGAGAGGTGTGTGCATTGGAAACCCAAAGCATTGGGTGTTTGTGTTGAGCTATGCTCTTATAGAGCATATGTGTATTGAGTTGTGCATAGGTGAAATTTTGCTAGCATTTAGTGTTTTTTAAGGTGTTTTTGAGAGGATAGGGATGCTATATAGGGGTATTTTTGTGTGTTCTAGTTGAGCTCTCCATTTCCTCTCTCTACCTTTTGGTGACCCCCATTGAAGAGAAAACTAATTTCTCTTTTGTCGAAGTGAAAGAGCCGGTTTTTGAACAAACAAATGGTGGCACAAAGTTATGGATCAATCTTAACTTGGGAGGAGAATCCGGATGAGTGGATTGCAAACTTCAAATTGTATATGCTATGTGCGTATACCAAATGAAGATAGCAAGATGTGGACCATCATGTTGGTGATGCATAGCAAGGTCACGACATGGTTTCATGCATTAGAAGGTGAACCGAGGCAGGCATGGCTAGCCCTACGGGTTTGTTTTCTACAAGATTTTTGCAAAGAGGTGTCTGTGATTGACATGGATACAAAATTGAAGGTTCTTAAATAGGATGTAAGTGAAGATTTAAGTGTTTGGTAATGCACTTGGCCAATGGTGAATACTTCAAGTTATACAAGTTTATGACATGCTTGACCTAAAGTTGCATGAAAAGGTGGATTTTGAGAGTCCATAGAATTACAAAGATGTTGTGGTGATTTCTTGAGCAAAGAGTAGAAAGTTCAAGAAGAAGATTGAGCAAGGCACATTGCACTATGAGGTGTTGGCTCCCATTCAACCTCAGAGTCCATGAGCTGAAGTTCAAGTGGAGAATCATGCAAATAGAGGTGTGACAACCATTCCACAAAATTGGGTACAAACTGTTCAAGATTTATCATAACAATTACAAGAGCTCCATTTAAGTGTGACGGACAAAGGACAACCAAGAGCAGGTAGGGGCAAAGCTAGGTAGTTTCCTATTCAGTGCTACAATCGCAGGGAGGAAGGGCACTATGCTCCAGATTGTCCGCAATCACCTAGGGAACAATAGCACACAGTGGTGCCCACCCATGCTCATGCAAGGAAGGAGAAGGAACCGCCATAGAGGACACTCCCAGCTCTCTCCTTCCTTGTGATGCAAATATGGAGGCACCCACTTTATATATATAGTTCACAATGCTAACCTTTGATATCACATATTGGTTTATTTTGACGCCACATGGTAGCCCCACGGGGAAGCACCCCCTTAGGGATTGAAAAAACCCACAAACTTTTTATAAAAAAAACTTTTTGGACACAACTTGGAAAACACATAACTATCTACTCCCTTGTCTGATTGACATCCTGTAAAAACCCACCAAAAGTCCATTGCAAAACTAGTCCCCGACCAATTTTCTTTTACTCATAACTTAATCATCTAGAATTCAATTGCATATTTGAAAAGATCAGCATGCATTGTAAATCAAGCACTTCAAACATATTGGCTCATGTACTCCTTGAGCCATTGTCACACTTGTCCACCCGGACGAGGACTGCAAGCCACCTCTCTTTGACCTACAATATCTTGACCATTATAGCTTCAATTGATGAGCCATCTAGACCATCTTGGAGAGCACTTTAAAGACCTTCTTTGCAACACAATCTCATCAGTTTTAGACATCTTGAATAGCCCATTGGATTAGGCCCAAAAAAGAGATTCATGGCAAGAAAAACACCAAAAACATACACTTGTGGATACCTCTTGCTCCCATTGTCCTTCATACATGCTCTTGCACATTGATATACACCTCTAAACATCCTTAGCTTGGCTTGTACCCACTTCTAGATCTGATAAGTTTTTTGTTGTATCAATGTTCCATTAAAGATCATGCCATGGTAGTAGATCCCATGAATAACTAGCTCAAAGGGAAAGGGAAAGCCTTTGAGTGGGGGGGAAGAACTAAAAGAAATTGTTGGGGTATAAAGCCCAATGTGGTCGCCCAGGTAAGTGGGCGGGCCGCCATGTATGTACACATATTTTTTTGTAAAAACCTAATAAGAACTCGCTATACTCTACACATTACAACAGAGCGAGTTCACCATATGGTCGTGCTCTTCTTCTCGCACTCTCTCTCGCGTCGCACTTCCGCTCGTACTCCTTCAACTGGTATCAGAGCTCAGATCGAGGCTCGGGGCAGCATTGCAGGAAGCTAGAGTCACCTGCTCATATTGGAGTGAGATTCGACAGGCGAAGACACGGCCCCAAATCTTGTGGGTAAGCCCGAAGGTCTTGGTGTTCTTAGAATTTCATTATGAAGTCATCTCGGTCACCGTTCGGCTTCGACAAAGTTCTACGCATGCCATTTTCGACTACGTGGTCTTGGCGGGTGCAGATCCGACTCTGCAAATTTGGGGTTTCGGCTTACGACTGCAGGTGCTCAGGATATCGGCACTCCCAGAGTGCTGATTTGTGGCTGTCTACACATCAAAGGACGGCTCACAGTTCTTGGAGGCGTGTCACATACGACACGGGTGCATCTACACACAGATTATAGGCGACATCCACTAGTTCATCAGGTAGCTTGTGTTTGTTGCTTGATATTCCAGATTTCATCCTGATATTGTAGGTACTTTCACATGGGATCTATTGTCAGAGATGATGTATGTCTGTTGAGGGTTTGTTGGTTGTGAGTCACGTAGCAAACAACCGCCGCAGCGGTTAAAGCATACAGTGGGAAATTTGTGGATGTATGACTTTGTGGGAAGTCTATGTATTGTCAGATTTCCTGTAGCCTTTGTTGAGGGTTGAGTGAGGTTTTATTGAGCTGGGGGATTCTCGAATTTTGAGATCCTTTCGGTGATACAGGTCTTGGAGCGATCCCTCGAGAACCCTTAGATAGGCAGCTAGGATGTATTGACTGTGAGTTAGACAGTTGGGATTGCATCTTTGCTTTACTGCCGTTGAGGCATTGTCGTAATCTATGCTTACAGGACAGTGAGAGACAGTACAGGTGCAGGAAAGGTTTACCCACAGCTTACAGTGTTAGAGAGACAGTGGTTTTTGAGCTGTTTTTTGGTCTGTTTTTTGAGTACACCAGAGCCATTTTACAAAGGAGACTCTGCCGAAATTTCTGCAGAATCTGAAGCTTTCTTGGTTCATTTGACAGGTTGATATTGGTTCAGAGGTCAGTTTATAGGGGAAACTCTAGCGAATTTTTCCCAGGAAAGTAAACTATTGTGAAGCATAGCTATGGCTAGATCACAGGACACTACTCTTTACAATATCAAGAAGCTGGATGGAACCAATGTCCCATTGTGGAAGAAGCAAATTTGGCACGTGTTGGTACAAAAGAAGCAGATAATACCTTTAAATCTCAAGGGGATAAAACCAAAAGATATGGACGAAGATGAATGGAGCGAAATGGATGAATTGGCACTTTCTACCATTATGCTGACTTTGGCAGAAAGTGTTTACTTCAATGTAGCAGACAAGATGTCGGCTTATGAAGCATGGACAAAGCTGAGTGATCTTTATGAGAAGCAGAGTGCAGCTTCACAGGTATACTGGCTTAAGAAGCTTGTTGACTTGAAGATGAAAGAAGGGACAACTATGTCCAATCATCTGAATGAATTCAACACCATCTACAGTTAGTTGTCAGCTCAAGGTGTCAAGTTTGATGAACCTGTTAGTGCTACGTTCTTGTTGATCACATTGCCGGAAAGTTGGGACACTTTTCCAACAGCTTTGAGTAATTCTGCACCTCTAGATGGTTTGACCATAGCAGGTGTAGAAGGCAGTCTGCTTACTGAAGAAACCAACAGAAAGACAATGGACAAAGGCAAAGGAACAGCCTTAGTTGTCTGGGGAAGGACCAAAGAAAAGTACAAAGGTGGAAAGAGGAATCAGTCTCGTAGCAAGTCCCGCAATGCTAAAGGCAAGAGTGACATAGAATGTCACCATTGTGGCAAGAAGGGTCACATGAAAAGAGACTGCAGAGAATGGAAATCAGAAAAAGGCAAAGAGAAAGTTGAAGACCATGGTGAGAAGAACAAGTCCTCAGTGAAGATTCAAGAAATAAATGTGACAAACACTGTTGCAGAGGATGACAGTCTAGTGTCAGGAGACATCTACTTCTTGAAGAATACAATGGACTCAGCTCTTCTTACAGCATCTGATGGACATGCACTAAGTGACTAGATTATAGACTCAGGGGCATCACTTCATGTGTCTCCAAACAAGGAGTGGTTTACCTCTTATGTGACCACTAAAGATCATGTTCGGCTAGGCAATGGGCAGACATGTGAGATCTTAGGTGTTGGAGATGTTCAATTGAAGTTTCAGAATGGCTCTTCTTTCATGCTGAAAAATGTGAGACATGTTCCCGCAATTACAAAGAGCTTGATCAGCACAGGTTTACTTGATGATGCTAGCTACGTCACCACTTTTGGACAAAACATGTGGAAGATATCCAAGGGTTCTATGACAGTAGCACATGGAGTAAAGTCTGGAGGACTTTACATGATTTATGTATCAAATGTCTCTAAAAATGTAATCAATGTAACCGAGCAGCCAAACATTTCTTTGTGGCATAGCCGGTTAGGACATATGTCCAAGAAGGGAATGGAAATCTTGTCTCGTTCTGGTTATTTTCTAGGTATGTACACATATTCTTTTGTAAAAACCTAATAAGAACTCACTATGCTCTACACATTACAACAATGCGAGTTCACCATATCGTCGTGCTCTTCTTCTTGCACTCTCTCTCACGTCACACTTCCGCTCGTACTCCTTCAGAAATCATGCAAAAATTAAAGGTAGCTATCCTAATTTACTCATTGTGCACACAACAAATCTATCCATTGTGTAAAAGTTGAAGGTAGCCATAGCTATAGGCACACAACAAAACTATTTAGTTTATGAAAGGTAATTGTATGCTATTGTGTATGCTTTAAAAGTGCTCCTATGTCTCTCCCCTAGGTTAAGGATCCCAAATGATATTAATAGGTCCTATTTATAGGCGTCATTAATGGGTCTTTATCTATTCCACTTCGTGTATAGTATGGAACTACTGCAACACGTTAATATAAAATCTATTGCAACACCTCAATATGGGACAACTTCTAGGACTCCTCCCATACTGAAAATGATATCAAGATAGGCATCCTTGCACCACATTGTAGCACCTTATCTAGTGGGATCTTTGGTTGTGTGCACTTGATCTGGTTTGGCGTTTGACATCGTAGATACATGAGATGTTTGCTTGTTGTTGCCTAGTAATGCATCATATATGCTACGACATGTGCACTATTTTTTCGAATTGAGATAGACTCTTGATCTCAATGAGATAGTTAGCAGATTATGGGTGTCATATACTGCTTTGGTTGTGTGCACTTGGCCGATGGTTTGGCATTTGACATTGCAGGTGCATGAGATGTTTGCTTGTCATTTCCTAGTGGTGCATCATATATGCTACGACATGTGCACTATTTTTCTCAGTTGAGATAGAGTTTGATCTCAATGAGATATTTGGTAGATTATGGGTGTCAGATACTGCTTAGAGAGCAATCTTTCTAGATGCATTTCAATTCATTAGTGATTGCTAGAGGATCCTACAATGGGTTGATATATCCTATGCATGTATCTAAGGTTTGAGACGGCATGGTCTTGTCTTTGTTGTTGGCATGCTTTGAGCAAGAGACGAGATGTGTCTCCTTTGCGGATGATTTCCACTACGATCACGAGACAGAGCATTTAGCTATGCAAGGCATGCCAGTGGACTTTGCAGATGCAGAGCTAGAGCAGGATTGCTCCAGTGAGACACAACAAACACTGTCAAAGTCTGTGCAGACTGAGGTAGAGCAGGTCTACTCCCTAGAGACACAAACAAAGCTGACCGACATGGAGTTTTTTGATATGCTCATGCTAGAGGTTGATTGATGCAGATGTATAGTTCTAATTATGGATGAGAGGGACATAGCCATCCTAGTGTTGATAGTGACGCATCCATATAGGATGAGTAGTTCTAATGATGTAGTGCATGCAGATAGCACCGGGGAGGCTAGGACAACCAGGTTTGTGCATATTTTGTCAATGTTTGGGTGTCTCATGTATGATCTACTAGAGTTGAGGCCCGACCTAGCAGTTGTAGTGGGAGTATTTGCAACAGGTATTGTCAATCGTATGATTTACTGACACTAGAATGATTCATAGTGGAGTTTTATAAACCATACAAAGTTGGCGTGGGATTTACATGGAGGCTAAGTATGGATACACACGCTCGCCTATCACTAGAGCTAATACGTTTGCATGTAGATCAACTAAGCGAGCCAATGGGTGTAGGTTGAGAGAGTCTCTCAACCATTTTCTTGTACATATTAGTAGTTTAGCTAGTAAGGCCCACTTATTGGCACATTTTCCTTTAAGTGGGAGTCTATTGGGCTATATGCATTGTGCCTTTGCTTGAGTCGGACGACCTCCAATGTCTAACCATCCACTGAGCTTATTCTTCTACATATACAAAGAATAAGGGGCAACTCACTTTGAGAGTTTTCCCACCCACACAAAACCTTGGACTCTCTCCTTGGACTCTCTCCTTCTCCCCTCCTTGCACGTACATAGTGAATTGCACGCAGGACTTTTTTGCATTGCACTCTTCAATTAGTCGGGTAACTATCATTTCCTACGCACTAACATTTAGCAAACTTCTTTTCTGGAAGAGGAGTCCACCAATGATTGTGCCCACACTCACATAGAGGGAAAAAAGAGTTGGAAGAGGGATCCTTAGCCCATTTTAGAGGTTATAAGGACAAAAAAGTTTTGGGTATTTAGATTTTGTCCCAATTTTGCTTGCGATATAGGACTAGGTCTTTCTCTAGGGCTATAGTCCCAAGCCATTGCTTATGGTAAGGGTCTGCTCCCTCGAGTTTTCCTACTTAGAGACTCTTGTTTTTTATTAGGCCTAGAGACCTATCAAGGAACCGATCATGAATTTAGTGTTTGGGGGTAGGGGACCTCTCACTTGGTATCAAAGCGTGTGTTAATTAAGATCTTGAACCTAGGAAATGTTTAAGGTACTGGGTTGAAATAAGTTGTGTTTAAATTTTAATTGTGAGATGTATTGAAAAGAAAAAGAAAAAGAAAAAAAGAGAATTTTCCTATCAATGTAGGAAGACATCCATTAGGCGTACCGCAAGTTCATGGTTTTCAACGTTATGTTCATGGGAGCATGCACATCTTAACACTATCCAAGGCAAAAAAGTGTGATGAAGTTGTTAGACAATATGTTTTCTCAGGTCTGGTGGAATCTTACTCATTAATGGGAGAGATCTAGGAGGCTTTGCACATAATTTGAAGAGACTCAAGTGGGCTGAAGCAGTCTGAGTTATTGGATTCTAATTCTACTTCTTCATTGGAATAAAGAGACTGGATGAAACCATTACAGTAGATGATGTTCAAGTATCTCAAAGTCAGTGGGTGTTTGATCAATTGTCTAAAGTGATTTACCCAGGTAGGATTAGACCCATGGGTGTAGGCCCTAGTTTTAGAGGGCCGAAAGATGTTGTATTTTTTGATCCTATGTTTGACCCACCCATACTTCACAAGATTCTAGTATAGGACTGTTGTTACTCTTTTACATATTAGGATCTTCATGGATTGTATCAACTTTGTACATATTATGGTCTTCATGGGTATGCTATGTCATGTATATTTTGAATAAAGTTGTTTTGTTTATGGTTTGGCCATTGTCTTCATTTAGTGTGTAAACTTTTTAAATAAGAGATAAGTTTGAAGATATAAACAAGGTAGATCTTCATTTAGTATTAAACCTCAACTATTCAATCTCAAGGTAATTGTAATGGAAATGGCCTATGAGCTTTGAGAGTAGCGGAATTAGGAAATTAGATGAAGCACTTTTGTGAAATTACTTTGTGAGCATAGCGGGTGAACTTATTTGATGGTAGCAACATAAACATGGTACTTAGTTAACTTGGCATGAACAATAATTTTGCAAGAGAGAGAGTTTAGAGAATATGACAACAGTTGAGGACCGGAATGATACGGAGCCGGTTCCCCCCTCCAATAGGCATTTGTATTATAGTTTCTCCCATCAAGAGAGACTTGGTACAATACAATCTTTGTGTTCCTTGTGACTTAAGTGATGCAATGAAGATGGAAAACTTCATGCATCACAAGCATAACATAAACTTTGTAGAAATCATTAACTATCCCAAGCCTCAATACCAAGGCCTCAAACACCTTCGAAGGTGGAGAGAGCTAGCGGGGAATGAGGGTAGGGAAGAGGAAGAAGAAACATTTCATAGCAGAAAGAGATAGTTCCTCGTTTATCATCGCTCTTCTTGCCAACATACATAATAGCATAGTAACGAAGATGGAGAAGATGGCAAGCTTAAGCATTGAAGCATGGCTCTTGATTGGATTTGCATTCCATAGCCAAGAGTGTTGGTGTAGGCTCTCACTTTTCACAAGCGTGGAGAAGGAGGTGGAGTTCCTCAACTTTCACCAAGTGAGAATGAATCCACAAAATGAGTGTGTGTGTGTGTGTGTGTGTGTGTGTGTGTGTGTGTGTGTGTGTGTGTGTGTGTGTGTGTGTGTGTGTGTGTGTGTGTGTGTAACCCCCTAGCACCCCCCTTGCTTGCTTGGGGTGAGTTGTAGCTTTTACACATGTTTCAAGCTCATTGGACCCCTCTCCCCCCTAGCCAATCACATGGAGCATGAATTCAAGTACATGGGTAGTCTTTGGACAAGGGTCCTCCTTAACCCTTAGAGAGAGAGAGATTGAAAATATCTAGATATTTGTTTGGTAGAACTATAAGCTCATTGGACCCTTCGTTAGCCCAACCAATAGCATTCAAGCACACCATGTGGTTAAGCATAGGGAGAGTTTGACATGTGTCCCATGTGCCCTTTGAGAAAAGGGCTCCTCTTTGGATGAGTGGAAGATTAAGTCAAAGATTCCCCTAACTTTGGGACTTTCATGCATAGGAAGCTTCTCAAGCACCTTTCTCATTAAGTTTGTAGGGTCTCTTTTTGACTCAAGCACCTTACCCCACCATGCGCATGGGAAGCTTCTCAAGCACCTTCCTCATTAAGTTTGTAGGGTCTCTTTTTGACTCAAGCACCTTACCCCCCATGCATGGGAAGCTTCTCAAGTACCTTCCTCATTAAGTATGGCAATCACCTCAAGTACCTTAGTCATCAAGCATAAAAAGCGCCTCAAGCACCTTAGTCATCAAGCACGACAAGCACCTCAAGCTTAGGTCGGATTCCCACCTCAAGCTCAGCCCTAGCTTGCCTAAGATTGCCTAAGATCAAAGAACTTTTACCACTAACCATTGGAGGTCTTTAATGAAGCTAACCCTAAGGTCTTTTAAGCTCCATTAGATGCATGTTGCTCTTTGATAGACTACCTCCTTTTGGACCCCTATTGAGATGTTGCACAATTTTTAGTGCATGAAAACATATTGCATACAAACCAAGTACAAAAACTTAGTAATTCTATGGATTATAATAGGTACCATGAGTAATTTCATATTTGATCAATCCGCTCACAATGCCAAAAATAATCATGTCGTTATTCCCAATTCTTAAGCAAAAACAAATCCTCCTTAATCCAAACCTTATGTGTTTGATTTGTTAGTAGTGGCTTGAGGTTTAAGCTTGATTTACATTTTTCTTAGAGATTGTAGATTTAGGATAAATCACGTGAACATGGAATTGGTGGGGTTCAAAATAGCAGTGAGAGGCACTCTTTGAAGTCAAGGTGGGAACCTCCTCATGCTTACAATTTTCAGTTTTTAATTCTTTTATTTCCTGGAAAAAGATTTTGTTGTCTGCGAGTTGCAGCTACGGGGTCACGAGAGAGAGAGAGACTCGCAAGGGCAAGGAGGGTACGAGCTACAAAAGATCGTCTGTGTGTGTGTGTGTGTGTGTGGGGGGGGGGGGGGGGGGGGGGGGGGGGGGGGGGGGGGGGGGGGGGGTGGGCCAGCACTACAAGTGGGCGAGAACTGCAGTCAAGATCAGTGCGCGTGTGTGTGGGTGTGTGTCGGCAAAGGAGAGTGAGAGTAAACCGAAGGGTCATGCTGCTGCCAACTCATGCAGGTGTGGTTAAAGCAGGAGAGCATGTGCTACGACTTTATGCGAGTGAAGAGGGCAAGTGGGGTCTGATTGAGCCGAAACGAAAAATGTGGGGCTGCTAGATAATATTGCATCCACTAATAATGGGTGTGTGTGTGTGTGTGTGTGTGTTGCGAGCGCCAAGCCAAGAAAAAGGGCCCGTGCAGGGTGTTTTTATGGCGTGAATCTCGGCTAGGCAAGGCATGTCTCATTGGCGGCAGTAGGAAGCCAAGGACAGCACCGCAGCAGCATGGTGTGTGTGTGTGTGTATTTGCCAAAAGGCGGGACAGTCGAGCATGGCACGGTCTACAACAAGCAGGTGAGCACGATTTGTGCAGTTGAACAAGGTGCACCAATGTTAGCATATGTCCAAGGGTCTCTCATGTGTCGTGCCACACAAGTGGCCAAAAAGTATTCGAGATCCTTGAGCATTTAGATTTATTAGAGGTTGATTTAAAACCTTCTTAAGGGGATGTTCCCACACTAAATGCATGTGTTCTAATTTGACTGTGTGTGTGAGATGCTGATTGAGTCCAAGAGCGCATCAAAAACATTAGAAAAGCATGGCAAAAAAGGCATCCTTGACCAGTATAGGCTGCAGACAGCAGGTTTCAATGCCATGATTGAGCAACATGAGAAACGTTATATCAAAACATTCTCTAAGGGAATTGATCCCAATTTTTAAGCATGATCGAATAATCATAAAAGAATAACTTCCATTGGATTGTAACAAAATTGCACACATGAAAGTTCAAGTCAATCAATTCATGCACAAAAAACTCCCCAAATTTGGAATAAACTTGAATCAATTCACAATGTTGGGAGATGCACACACTTAATGGATGCACCCCAACTCATTTTCATATTCTATAATTGCAAAACTGCTCATATCTACATCAAAATCATTCAAACCCCAATTGGATTTTTCAATTAATGGTTTGTATGGCTATGCATGCTTGGTTATGGCACTTACAAATGCACAAATCAAAAAAAAAATCACCATATTCAATCAAATTGGCACAGTGATCACAAAGGTAATGCACATAAATCATCTTCAATTAAGTACCAATTGAATCATCCAAAGTCAAACAATTACATACACATCACTTTTTTAGGTCTTTAATTAATCATCATAATTGGTAATTGCTACCAATTATTCATCCCTAATTTCGATATTCAATGCCATTAGGCACACACACCCAAATTTATACCAAAAATTTATGCAATGAATCCATCAATTTTACATTGAAATGCACAAATTGCAAACTTAGTCAAGCATAAGTAAATGCATGCATGCTCAATTTCTAAAAATTTAGTACTATTTTTACCCAATCAAGCAATCCACACACTCAAAAATTAAGCACAAAAGATGAAATTTGGCTCAATTGGCAATGCATTTAGGCTTACACCTAATGATTGCACACACTTTTCTTGAAAATTTCATAATCAAAAACCATTTAGGTGTCCCAGTTGACCATCAATCATTGAAAATCAAGTGGTCTTGGATGGACACACACACTCAAATTTTGCCCAATTTTTTTGGCATTTAGGCTTATCCAATGATTGAATTAGCCTAGCATACATATCATTTACATGATTGCATACTCATGTATCATCAATTCCATCAATTTTTATGTATGCACACATTCAAGATTAGGTGCACACACTTAAAAATTTTGACAGTTTTTTTTTCTCTTTGGTGCATGCACACACATGAATTCTTGATGAGATTCAAGCATTGTTTTGATACACACAAGGTTCATTAGTCACAATTTGATCATCAATTTTATTCCAACTGAATCAAATTAGGTGCAAAGTGTAGGTCAATCTGTGTTACACACCTAATTTTAGAAAATAATTAGCAAATTGAATCACCTTGATCAATCAAAAATTGACATAACAAGTGAGTGCACTTACATCGTAATTACACTCCAAGCTATTCCTTTGCTCCACATGAAGACGCATCATTGCACACACAAGTGTGTGCACCATCAAATTGGCTCCAAAATTGACCATTTGTAGGTCAAAATCAAACACTCAATCATCAAATTAAGCATAAATTAGCACAATTAACTTGATTAGAGTGATGATTCCACCTCTTGCAAGGGGATTTAACATACTCTACACTTCAAATGTTAGTGGTTAGGTTAGCAAGGTTAGTCAAAATGAGTAGAAATTAGCATGAAATTAGTAAAACTAGCATGAAAAGAAGCGAAATTAGCAAGGGTTAGTATGAAATTAGTGAAATTGGAGATGGAATTGGGGGTTTGGGGTATTCATAACTCAACATTAGCATCAATTTCTTGCACATCATCATCAAATCAAACCAAAATTAAGTTACACACACTCAAAAACCAACAAAATTAGTAGTGAAATTACTCTATTCTACACATTCTAAACTCACTAGCTTAGGTTATCGATCCCCGGCAACGGCACCAAATGTAGGGAGGCATTGTAGCACGACGTAATCGCAACCCACACAAAATTATCAAATCCCTGGATCGGCAACTCGGCTAGGGCATGGAAGCACGAGCATCAGATGAATGGAATAGAGGATTCAAAAGATCATCTCTCCATTGTAAGTAGAGATTAGCCATGGCAAGACTAACTCTAAACCTACTCTAATCACTAATCAAACAACTCCTACACACATCAAGGCCACCGAAGTCTAACTTGCCATAGACTAGAAGCCCCAAGCACACTAATGATAAGCACACACTAATTACCACACGTTAATTATGACACTATATCAATATCTACACACACGAGGTGAATGGTGCTAGAGCTTCATAAAACCTATCTACACATAAGAAAAGAATAGGGCACACACACAAATTACAAGATTAAGTCCCAACTTAATCAACCTAATTTGTGATGCTAAATATCGCAAATCAGTTGCTCGTAGAGAGATAAGAGTGGTTAATAGCAAGAACTACATACATCTCTCAAATCTAGAATAATGAAATTGTAATACTACTTCATGACAAGATAAAATGTAGAGAAGAAGTAGACTAATGAGAAAATAAGAATTAGATTAATCATGAAGAGCTTACTTTAATTACAATGGTTAGCACTAGCCTCTTAAGCATAGGCATTAAGCTCAAGGCTAGGCCAAAGAGTGAACACTCTAGAGAGAGGGAGCTCTCAAAAGTGAATCCTCAAGAGTGGATACTCGAGAATGAAGCCTCCTTGCCTAAAAGCTTCCTTTTAAGAGCTTTCACCACAATCCCTTCTACTATGGGTTTAAGCTTGAGCTCTCAAACTACCATATACAACTTTGGAACTCCAAGTGAGCTCAAGAATTATTCAAAGTGAGTGGAAATATTATGCACTACCATAGATACCTCCCGCTTGATGCATATTCGGCGTAGCCTATGTTAGCTATTGCAAAAAGTTGTTTGGAAGATAACCATCCTTCAAGGTGAATGGTTCTTTTTTCTTCCCTATTGCAAAGGCTATAATTACATATTTAAAGTTTTAGGCAGTAGCATACTCATCCATCATAAAACATAGATCATTGTGAGTTGCTATAGAAACCACATTTACCCCTTGTCATTGTGAAAGTGCATCGACCACTTGATTGTGTTTGTTAGCAATGTGAGCAATATGAAATTTAAATTGAAAAGAAAATTTTCCCACCTCATTTTTTTGTTGGAGAGCTTGGTTTTCATCGTGAAGTTCTTGAGGCTTTGTGATCCATTTGTAGGATGAATGGAGTCCCCAAGAGATAGGGTTTCATGTGTTTAGGGCATATAGAATAGCTAGTAGCCCTTTTTCATATTTTTCATTTGTAGGATGAATGGAGTCCCCAAGAGATAGTGTTTCCATGTGTTTAGGGCATATAGAATAGCTAGTAGCTTTTTTTCATATTTTCCCAATACTCACTTATCGAAGTTGAGTCTTTGACTCTCATATGCTATGGCATGCCCTTCTTGAAGCAAAATAGCTCCAAGGAAATCACCACAAGCATCACATTGGACCTCAAATGGCTTTGAGAGATCTAGTAGTGTGAGCACAGTTGAGAGATAGGCTTCTCCTTAAGCTTCTCAAAAGCTTCTTACACTTTTGTAGTCCATGAATACTTAACGTTTCTTTTTGTTAAGTCATGTAATGGGCCTGCTATTAGCGAGAATTTTTTTTATGAAGCATCTATAGTATACACACATACCTATGAAGCTTTGTACCTCATGTAGATTCCTTGGATTAGGCCATCCTTTTATTATCTCTAAATTTGTTGGATCGATACAGGTGCCATCATTAGAGATAATGTGACCTAAATATTGAATCTCTTATAGGAAAATTCACTTTTCTTTTTATTAATGAAAAGCTTATTCTGTCACAACTTGAAAGATTACCTAGAGGTGTCCTTTGTACTCCTCAAGAGAATTTGAATAGCCTAAAGAGAATTTGTCAGGCCAAAACTTGTAAATTATCAAATAGATCTTCTACCCACGGCACGGGAAATCTATTTTTGATAGTGATCTTATTTAGTGCTCTATAGTCAACACACATGTGATATGTGTTGTCTTTCTTTTGCACTTAAAGAAATGGTGAACAAAATGGAGAGGAGCTAGACCTCACCATCCATTTTTCCACCAATTCATGCACTTGACTCATGATCTCCTCTTGTTGAACTTGTGAAACTCGATAAGGAGGCTTATTAGGCACTGAGATTCCTCGTAGGAGCTCAATTGCATGGTCATCATCCCTCATTTTAGAGGTAGCTCACTAGGGATTTCATCAATGAAAACATATTGGGATCCATTTACAAAATTAGACAACTCTAATTCCTCTTGATTCCCTTTATTGCAAGGATATGGTGTTCCCCGACTCATTAGCATCTATGTACATGCTCTTTCCCTGTAGGTGAAGTAGATTCTCCCTTTAGGGAGATTCATGTTGGAAGCCATGCCATGGTGCCCCAACAATAACATTCTCATGTTTGAGAGGGGAGATGAAGAAATCCTCATTGTCCACATAACTTTGGACATGAAGCCTCAATTTTGCAATTAAGGAAGTAATTGAGACAACTTGTCCCTTGATAGCTCCATTGGATTTCAATGCATCTCCCATCTCGTGGGCTTGTATGCCTATCTTGGTGGGCAACTCCATGGATATGAAGTTGTGAGTTGAACGAGGGTCAAAAAAAATAAAGGCATCATGTTGTTGCATCTTTCCCCAAGCATAGGAAAGGAGAAATACTTGGCATAAGCATCCTCTTTTGGAGCTTCAAACATAGAAGCTCCAGAAATATCATTGCGGGCATTTCTCTTGGGGAAAGGACGATAACCATGGCCTTGATCCCCACACTTAAAACATTTGTGGTCCATACAAAAAGCTTCTAGCTCTTTAGGAGAGAGTTTATATCTACCTTTGTAAACTCCCTTCTCCTTGGACCAATTGTTGGGTTGTTGGAATAGCTTTGGTAAGAATTTTGGGCATTGGTTTTCCTCTTGGCATCACTTTTGTCCTTTTTTTCCATGGGCTTGACATTCCTTCTAGCACCTTGTTGGAAATTGATGCGCAAAGCAAACATGGTGTAGTGGATTACTTTGGCGATAGAACCAAGTTGTTGAGAGTTGACATACTTGGCCATCTCTTGGGGTAATCCCGCACAGAATTGTTGCTTTTGCTCGATGAAGTCTATCTTTTAAAAGACAATAGCCTTGAGATATAAATCCCAAAACTTGTCCACATATTTGTGGATATACTCATGGGAGAGGAAGCTTCTAGCTCCACCATTCGGTAAACACTTTGTCCTTTGCATCGTTTGCAAGGAATTGCATCATGATGGAAACTCATAGAGTTTTCCATGTCTTTGGGGCTTCACTGTTGCCACGAAGGCTAGGCCACCATTGACGAGCCGATTTTTGGAATTGCATAGCTACATGGCGTAGCTTGGAGGACTCCATGAAGCCCTCATCTCCAAAGGACGCATCAAATTGTTGGATGAAGGCCAATACTTTGTTGGTAGCACCAAAGGTGCCATCATAGGTAAGAAAAAAGATACTCTTTCCTCCCTCTCTGAATTTCTTAACCTTTTATGAACTTCGCCATGCAGGGTAAGATTTGCGATGTCCTCCCCTCTTGTATTCTCTAGGAGAATAGCCATAGCTTTCATCAAAAGAGAAGAAAGGTGAAGAATTAGAAGATGAGGGTGAACTCTTTCTTCCCCTTTTCTTCCTTTCTTTCCTCTCTTCCCTTTCGGAGTGACAAAGAGAAGGACTTTGGGTTGACCGTTTCCTCTTGGGAGGAGTTGACGATCGTTTAGTCTGTCGTCTTCGTGGAGCCTCATCTTCGGAGGAACTTAGGGATTCATTATTTTCTCGTTCTTTGGATTCATCCTCTCTTATGGGAGAGAGTCTTCTTGTGGGAGTCTCATCAAGAGGCCTCCTAAGCTCTCTCTTCCCTTGGAGAGGAAAGGAAATCCCATAGGCACAAAGTTGCTGAGTAACTTCAGCTTGCAAAGCAAGGTTGCTGATAGCTTGTTGCAACCTAGTAACAAGATAATTAACAAACATTGGGCATCATCATTAGCACCTTCATGTGCAAAATCAAAGTTGTCAATGTTTATTCTACTCTCTTGGTTATTGTCAGCCATGTTAACAAAATTTGTGTGTTTACTTGAGATATGCTTTGGCAATTCAAAACCTTAGTTGGTACTCCTCTTAGCATTTGAAAATAGGCACTTAAGTATGTACACCCACGGCTCGAATTGGTTAATTATAGAGAGTAGCGGAGTGAGTCTAACATAGCGAAGTTGCAGAGGGATAGCTCCTTGCGGACTTCTTATGGCTCAATAATGGTAAAGTTGTAGGCAAGTCTAAAAAGATTTCATTATTAAGACAAAAGCTCTCGAGGTGTGCACCATATCCCTCATAGTGGACTCAACAAAACCGATAATAGATCCGAGTCCCACTTACCCTAACATAATTAACAAAATCAACCATTAATAGGCTACTTAAGGACCTCTCTTCTTAAGCAAAAAAAAAAAAACCAAATGCTCTGATACCAATGTAATGGAAATGGCCTATGAACTTTGAGAGTAGCAAAATTAGGAAATTAGATGAAGCACTTTTGTGAAATGACTTTGTGAGCATAGCGGGTGAACTTAATTGATGGTAGCAACATAAACATAGTACTTAGTTAACTTGGCATGAACAATACTTTTGCAAGAGAGAGAGTTGAGAGAATATGACAACAGTTGAGGACCGAATTTATACGGAGCTGGTCCCCCCCTCCAATAGGCATTTGTATTATAGTTTCTCCCATCAAGAGAGACTTGGTACGATACAATATTAGTGCTACTTGTGACTTAGGTGATGCAATCAGGATGGAAAACTTCATGCATCACAAGCATAACATAAACTTTGTAGAAAGCATTAACTAGCCCAAGCCTCAATCCCAAGGCCTCAAACACCTTCTAAGGTGGAGAGAGCTACCAAGGAATGAGGGTAGGGAAGAGGAAGAAGAAACATTTCATAGCAGAAAGAGATAGTTCCTCACTTATCATCACTCTTCTTGCTAGCATACATAATAGCAAAGTAATGAAGATGGAGAAGATGGCAAGCTTAAGCATTGAAGCATGGCTCTTGGTTGGATTTGCATTCCATATCCAAGAGTGTTGGTGTAGGCCCTCACTTCTCACATGCTTGGAGAAGGAGGTGGAGTTCCTCAACTTTCACCAAGTGAGAATGAATCCACAAAATGAGTGTGTGTGTGTGTGTGTGTGTGTGTGTGTGTGTGTGTGTGTGTGTGTGTGTGTGTGTGTGTGTGTGTGTGTTCCCCCAGCACCCCCCTTGCTTGCTAGGGGCGAGTTGTAGCTTTTACACATGTTTCAAGCTCATTGGACCCCTCTCCCCCCTAGCCAATCACATGCATCATGCATTCAAGTACATGGGTAGTCATTGGACAAGGGTCTTCCTTGCCCCTTAGAGAGAGAGAGCTTGAAAATATCTAGATATTTGTTTGGTGGAACTAGAAGCTCATTGGACCCCTCTTTAGCCCCAACAATAGCATTCAAGCACACCATGTGGTTAAGCATAGGGAGAGTCTGACATGTGTCCAATGTGCCCTTTGAGAAAAGGGGTGCTCTTTGTGCCTAACTTTGGGACTTTCATGCATAGGAAGCTTCTGAAGCACCTTCCTCATTAAGTTTGTAAGGTCTCTTTTTTATTCAAGCACCTTACGGCCCCATGCATGAGAAGCTTCTCAAGCACCTTCGTCATTAAGTTTGTAGGGTCTCTTTTTGACTCAAGCACCTTACCCCCCATGCATGGGAAGCTTTTCAAGCACCTTCCTCATTAAGTATGACAAGCACCTCAAGTACCTTAGTCATCAAGCATGAAAAGCACCTCAGGCACCTTAGTCATCAAGCACCTCAAGCACCTTAGTCATCAAGCACGACAAGCACATCAAGCTTAGGTCGGGTTCCCACCTCAAGCTCAGCCCTAACTTGCCTAAGGTCAAAGGACTTTTAAACTTAACCATTGGAGGTCTTTAATGAAGCTATACCCAAGGTCTTTTAAGCTCTATTAGATACACGTTGCTCTTTCATAGACTACCTTCTTTTGGACCCCTATTGAGATGTAACCATCTCTCCTCTTGGTCCCCTGCTGAGGTAAGTCTAGAAGCACTTATTGCACATTGCTCTTTCATAGACCATCTCCTTTTGGACCCCTATTGAGATGCAACCATCTCTCCTTTTGGTCCCGTGTTGAGATTATCTAGAAGCACATGTCTATATTCTAACTCTTGTTCCCGTTTATTCTCCCACATTAAATGATCGGTTTAATATGAGAAAATCATTTGGTAAAGTTAGATATTATATCTTATGACAGTAATACTCGAGTAAAACAAGTCCAACTTCCCACTTTCAAGGGAGAAGGACAGAACCTCGAGTGTCATGCCGAAGCATGGCTTGAGGCCATGAACGACTACTTTCTAGCAGCAAGAACCACCCAAGAGAATCAAGCTATGCTAGGTATATTTTGCCTCAAGGGAGATGCTAGCAATATAGCTTATCAAATCATGAGGTAATTATCATAGCAACTTTATACTGCTAACTAATTATGGTAATTATTTTAAAATTAATTCATTATTTTTTCTAATTATTAGACCCAAAATTATTTATTTAAAAAGATAATCAAGAGAGAAATTTGGTAAACTAAATTAAAAAATTATGGATTAATTTTCAAAGTTACAACCACTGTAAATAACCTAAGATGAAAATATCTTAACTAGATGGCTAGTTTTACTAATTACTATGTCCTAATTTTTTCGTTTCTAGCTGTAAATTGAAGGGGATAATTAGTAAATCAACTTTGAAACTTATAAGATAATTATAAGAGTTAGAATACACTATTAAGACCCTAGAATAAAAATATATTAATGAGATACTTAGTCTACCTAATTACTAAATCCTAAAATGTTTATTTTCAGTGGAAAATTTGAGGAGATAATTAGGAAATTAACTTTAAAATTTATAAGGTAATTTTAAAGTTACAATAAATTGTTAATAACTTGTGATAAAAATATTTTAATGAGATTATTAGTTCTACTAATTACTAAATCATAAATTCTATGTTTTTAGTAGAAAAAAATAAGAGATAATTAGTAAATTAACTTTGAAACTATAAGATCATTTTTAGACTTAGATTACACTATTCAAAGCTTGTGATAAAAATATCTTTATGAATTAATTAGATTTATTAATTACTAAGCCCTAAATACTTTGTTTTTTATTAAAAAAATTAAAGGAGATAATTAGTAAATTAATCAAGAAATCTATAAGATATTTTTGTGATTTAGAATATACTTTAAAAAACTTATGATAAAAATATCTTAGTGAGATAATTAGTTTTACTAACTACTATGAACTAAATACTTTGTTTTTAGAAGAAATTTAAAAAAGATAATTACTAAGTTTACTTAGAAATTTATAAGATAGTTTTAAGCAATAGAATACACTATCAAAAATTTAGCATAAATGCATTTAGTCAAATATTCAATTATACTAACTATTAAGTAAAAAATACTCCACTTTTGACTATAAATAAAAGGGAAAATTTAGGAAATTAACTCAAAAAATTATAGGATAATTATCCCAATTTAATTACACCATAAGGAGGCTAGGATAAAAAATATTTTTTTAGATATTCAGTTTAGAAAATTACCATGTCAATAAGTCGCTATTTTTTACTATAAACCAAAGGAAAAAAGTAGCAAATTAATTTTTGGGATTGTGTGAGAATTTATATAGTTGAATCAAGCCATTGGCAACTCATGATAACAATATCACACAAAAATAAATTTCTTGTAATACCATGGTGTAATAAAAGGCTTAGACTGTAGGAAAATTTTGATTTAGTTAATTGGTGAAAATATGTTGTGGAAATTCTTGTGGTTAATTTTTGAATTGTTGATACTTTACCTAAGTTTTAAGCATCCTTTTATAAGGATAAAGAATATGGCTCCCAAAAGAACCCGTGCAGATTAGCCAATGGAGGATGATATCACCACCACGAGGGCCGGGCTACTCACGACCATGAGGTCGATCCGAGTAGCATTTTGACAGACAAGAGTGTGCGTACCTCGAAGCCTAGGTAGATTTTGGACTAGTCCTAGGTGCATCATTGGTTAAGAAATAAGTTTATAAGTAGCATAAATCCTTTTAAATTTATAACATTGTATACATTAAGGAATAGATAGGTACTCAGGAATGTTTTGGTTAGTCTAGATTAACGAGAAAATTTGATTGATCATCCTTATGACAACTTGTCTCAAGAAACCTCTGATTCCTTGAAATATTTTCACTTCAGGTGATGAGCAATGAAGGCTTTTTAGCCAATGATAAGGTAGTTATCCCCATGCATAAAGAGTCTTTACTCCATGCATGTATATGTCTCTGTATATCTTATGATACCGTTTCTTATCCTAGGGGAGCCCAGTTGTATAGGGAATTGGTTTGGTGTATGGGCACCCGAACTTTTGGGTGATGTTTTTTCAGACTGTGAATAAAGAAAAGGGTACCGTTTTTACGCTGATGTATAGGTCTACTTGGGACAAGAGGAGTAATGGTCATGGTTTTTATAATCAATGTTTTGTTGACATTACCTTATCTTTAGTTTGAAGATATTTGTTTGATAAAGAATGTTTTCAATGTTGCTTTCAATACTTGTTTTAAGGAATCCCTGTTAATGGAAAATTTAAAAGAACCATTATTTTAAGTCTCAAAAAGAATGTGGTAGTAATTAGGAAATAAAGGCGCATGTGTGAGTGTGGGGTGGTAAGTGGGATCGACTAAGGTTGTCGATCATGGATGGGTGGACACAATTATTTAGGTAACTATCCATCCCCACAAAGTAACATTTATTAAACTTCTTCAATGAAAGAGGAGTCCAACAACGACTGTGCCCTCAGTTGTGTAGAAGGAAAAAGGCTTTGGAAGAGGAGTCCTTAGCCCATTTGCAAAGGTTATAGGTCCGTAAAATACTTAGCTCATTATATTTTTTCCCATTTTTGCTTGCAAGACATGAATAGGTATTTCTCTAGGGCTATAGTCCCAAGCTAAGGGTATGTTCCTTGGAATTTTCCTACTTATTAGGCCTGGAGACCTTTCAAGGACCCCATCATAGCTTTAGAGTCTGTGGGTTGAGGGATCTCTCAAAAATAAAACCTTGGATCATATACATGGCATACCATGGCCACCCAATTTGCTACCCCCCTGTGAGTGTGATTAGATCTCTAGTTCCACTATGTCTCAACAATCAATTGACCAAATCAACCAGGACCAATCATAGAGATCCTGAATACAAAGCACCGATCTCCTTCCATTTCTTGCCCAAAAATTTTCTCTTTTGAAAAAAATCATACGTAAAATTCTTTTTCAATCACAGTAGGGAATCTACAGCAACACTTTCTTTTGTTGGGCCACTTCTTAATGCTGCCACCATTGACCTACATGGGAGCAACAAGAAATCATCCTCACCCGTTTTCATCCACTAGGGTGCCCATTTCTTTGACATCATTAAGAAATTCTTGCTTGCCAAGGACATGATAAGAGGCTCCTTCTTGCATCAACGTTTTCATTACAATTTCCTTTGCCACATGCATTTGTACCTTTCATGCACCCATGTACTTGTCTACATTGAGGACACATGCAACCGTTTCTTTGATTTCATCAAGGAGTTTTTTTGATGTACCACCCCTCATGTCGTGTCGAGAGCTTTCTTGATGCCCCATCAATCTACTGATGCTTTCATCCCTTGGCATGACACAATATACAAAGCAATTTCATATACATAAGCGAATGGGTGGTTGTCCACAATAGTGAAAAATAAACTTGCCCCCAATTCCATCACATAATTCATCCATAGACGGTAATTTAAGAATGCTACCATTGTAGTGTGTGGCATTCAACTTGCCAAAAGTAGCTAATTTTGGACATAACCCATTGAGACATCTAAGGAAATCTACATAGTGATTTTTGTGGCACAATCCAAGATATGCAATGCTTGAAGTTTGCGGTTTTGTCCAATAGTGTGGGTCATATATGAACCTTCCTTAGGGTTGGTGAAAACTCAAACACCATTTTATGTTTTTGAAATTCTTGCACTTGTTTGTTTTCCACTATCTTTAAAACAAGCTTCATTAATGTGTTTGGATTCATAGCTATGCTAAAAAATACAAAACACTATTTTTTCCCCTTTCCTTGGTAGAGTTTTCCAATGCTTATTTCCCATAAGATTTTTCCTTCATTGGGCTAGTAAGGTCTATGTAGAGAGCATCCAAAAGAAGAGAAGTTGTTCCATTGGAGTTTGAGACAATGTCATCTTTGACTACCACCATGAACTTTGTAGAAACAAATTTTTCCACAACATAAAACTCCTCTCCTAAATGATTGCTAGTCTTCTCTAGTGTCACTGTCAATTCTTCATTTCCAACCATGAAAATGGTATGTAAAGCACTCAATGTTGGAGGCACAACATGTTCTTGTAGATACCTAACCCCAAAGATAATCTTCCTGTTGTTAGTAAAGAGAAAAGCTTTCTTAAAGGAGTGGAAAACTATAGTGCATGACATGGTAGCAGAGTACAAAAAATTAGCACTAGATTGGAAAATGAAAGTGATAGTGCATAGCTTTATGTAGGAGAATTATGAGTATTATGTTAACCCTAAAGCTATTTGTTTTTTAATAATTTGTTGAAATCTAAATTAATCTTTTTATTTTTAATTTGATTTCTTTTATGTGAGAGGATGTAGGCTGGCTACTTGATGTCATTATTCACTAGCATACGCTAGTGACTACTACCTATAGATACATTCTTAAATTTAAAGAATAAAAATGGCTATCATCCTTCTATGTATGCATTCGATTTTTGGGTAGCTCACCATCATTTGGGGACCACGCTTGAGGTTCCAAGGAGTCCAAAAGATCTTGAAGAGGATTGTACCGACGAGATGCCCACCCCCCCCCCCCCCCCCCCTCCCCCCTCCCCCCCCCCCCCCCCCCCCCCCTCCTCCCTCTCTTCTCAAGCACTAGCAACAAACTAAGCAACAACAATTATGCTCATTGTAACTTGATTATGCAGCTCTTGTTTTTGCAACTAAGAATTATGGGGTACCATTGATGGCTCAGAGGTATCATTTTCTTTTCTATTTTGGATGTACAATATGTTGTTTGCAATGCAGATCTCATAGGTTGGTCTTAGTTTCTCTAATACATGGCATGTGAATGTCCACTGACAAAAAAAACCATTGAGCATAGCAAGTTGATGTAGTTTTATTATTGAGATGTCACCATTTGAAGCAAGGCTTCCTAGTTTATCACTATGCAAGTACCTACCATGCACGAGCTCGTAAGTTACTTAGGACACATTCTCATTATATAAGAATCTATGGCTATGAGCCAGATTTAACTTTAGATACCATATCTACAAACCTCTTTTAATAGTGATTTTAAGCCTCAATCTCATTTCAAGATTCTGGATTTTGCAGCAACCAACACCAAATGGACAAAAAAGGGAGCAAGGGTTCTTTCCCATGCCAAATTCCTCCATACCAAAGCATTGTTTGATGAGTTGGAATTCACAACAAGGCACCAAAAATTGGGGTATCGGCATCATGGAAATACAACTTCACATATTCTATATGGCTAGGTCAAATTGTAGCCAAGATCTTATCCATTTATTTTTGCTAAGCCATATGCAAGGCGTGTCCACTTAAACAGTTTTTACATTTCCACTACACTGTAGGAAACTTTGTCAAGGACACCGTTTCCACCTAATGGTTTTTTATTTTCCTGATCAAACCAAAAAAAAAGTTATGATACTCGCATGCATGAGAGTCTCAGGATTACTTCAAAATAAGTAAGATCTTGCTTGCCTCAAGCAATTTTTCCTAATGACACTCTTATTGAAGACGATGCAAGAATTATCCATAGTTTTCACTATCTACTTAACAACACATGAGGTTGGTATATTGCTTTATTCTTGCTAGATATGATTGAATTGGTAGGCCCTATACACAAGGTGCATGCACTACAGATGCTACTTTCCTTCTGTAGCTGATAGACATGACTTAGCTATTAAGCAACAAGTTCATGTATAACATGAACCTTCTAAGAGAGATTCAAGATAGAAAATATCTTGTTTCCATTGCAATTCTATGGACTTGTACCCACGAATTCATGATTGAGTCGTGCTGATCAAACATATCTCTTAAATCTATGCAAAGCATATTTTGAACAAAAAAAAACAAAGAATACCTAGTATGACTACTTTCTTTCGAATTTTGCCAATATTTCTCTCAATGGAGAGATATAATTGTTTAAAGATCTAGTTGTGAATAAGATTCCATCTTGAGAGGATCTCTTGATTACTTTATAGAAACGGATTGCGTTTATAGAAGTGGCATTTTTAAGGGGATGATCTAACTATTGAAACATCACTCCATACGTGTTGATAGTCACTTATATATGACCCTTCACATTTGTACTTTCAAGGAGAGAAACTTTCAACTGCCAAGGCGTAGAAGATAAGATCATTCTCCCAGTCTTCTTACAAACGCTATTAGTAGCAAGGTAGCCTATAAAACCAAGGATTCTTGGACAAGATTTGTAGCAAGGTAACCTATGATGGTACCCACCTACGTAGTAGTTCTAGAAGTATCTCTTTGGAATCCAACAAAGGATTTTGGGTATTCAAGGTAAAACCAAGGATTCTTGGACAAGATAAAACCAAAGGTTTCTTTTAGGTTGTGCATCGATGTTGCACAACTTTTCCTTGATGCAAGTGCCATAGTCATGCGTAGCTATATGGTAGTATTTATGAGAAGGGTTAGAGGCTAGTTTACTGCTCGCACATCCTCTAGTTATTTTTCCTTATCCTAGTTATTTTTTATATGATGAAAACGAGGATCCACTCTAGGTCTTTTCTACTCTTTTCATGGTTACCACTCTTAAAATCAAAATCAGCCTACAAGGTAGGGATAAAGTTTATGAGGGTCCCTTTCATTCTTGTCGTTGAGTGTTATCTCGACACATAAGTACTTCTCTCGTACTTAACAAATGTCATATTTCTTGACATCATTATATGAGACATATTTCACATGTGGAGATATGAATCTTCGAGACTAACACTATACCTTTTTCTTAATTATGGGTCACAACAGAGTCCCTATGTGCTGGTCAAATCTGTTTCAATCTTGTGCCATACCGAGAAAAATTTCAGTGGCGTAAGACTTCTTATTGTAACAAGTACCATTAAAAAACATTGACGGATAGTTGTTTTAACTTTTTAGGCTACAATTTTGCATATGTTCTATCCATAGCAAGGCTATGTAATGTCAATGAAAATTTTTCATTATTTATAATTAGATGTGGTTTATGCTCACATTCTACAATGGTTTAAATGTTTTAGCAAGGCTAAATGGTACTTCTTATATGTAAATAGCTACAGTTCAAGGTGGGAAGTTTTTATTTCTTTTTACAAGAATTATTTACACATCTACTTTCTAAAATTTCATGTATACTATGAGCATAACCATTCCACTCATGGAAAAATGCAAGTTCGGATACATTTTCCCTAATAAACTCAACATCAATTACATGGATCATACTAAGGAAAATGGACACACTAAATGTGTTAATCCATTGCTAGAGAATATGCTACAAGCATGTTAACAAAAGTAATATGATTGGGCATATTATCTACCAATGTTGGAATTCACTTATGACAATGTTAAGCATGTGATTGCTTATGTATGGTTTTCAAACTATCATCGATTACAGTCGGGTTGGAAACTTAGAAACTTCACCATGTGAAGGATTTTGTTTTAGCTACCCATATTGACATGCTAAATCCTACTCATAAATATGTTTGACATTGATATATTCAATATGCTGATGTGAGAAGACATTAGTGACTTTCAAGGAAGGTGACTTTGTCTTTCTAAGTTTCTTAGAACGTCAAAAACTCTAAAGTTGAGTCTTATGCCAAAACTATTCCCTAGATTTTGTGGAGCCTTTAGCAACCTCAAAAGGGTAGGCACTTTAGTGTGTAAATTGAAACTTTCATCTCATTCATGAGTTGATCTGGTATTTCATGTAAACCACTTAAGACATCATGTTTGCCATCAAGCTTTAGTTAAGTGGAAGCACAAAGCTGAAGAAGGTGCCACTTGGGAAAAATTATAGTGTTCTTAAGGAGAAGTTCCCTACTTTTGCTTTTGAGGACAAGAACTCCACAAGGGGGGAGTAATGTCAAGACAAGGGACCTAACTATGACTAAGAGGTAGAAGCTAAGAGCTCTATCCTAAGGTCTAAAATCTAAGAGCAAGTCAGGCCAAGGGACCTACGCCTATAAGCTAGGATATAAGATCTCTGTCATGAGGTCTAAAGCTAAGATCCAGAGGCTTAGGGCTAGGTCAATGTTGGTGGATTCAGTATACAAATGCCCACCTAGCTAGACACCACATTTGTACTCTATTATTTTTCCAAGCTAGTGTAACCGTAATTTGTGTAAATCCTGATTCCAGAGTAGCAAGTCAATTCCTTGAGTTGTAATTATGTCATGATATCTGTAAAGACCCATGCGAACCGACCATTGGCCATTTAGAAAGCCCTAGGTAGAAAAGCCAATAACTTTAATGTGAAGGGAGGCTTATCTTTTGGAGAGAAAAGAGCTCTTTTGTACGCACGCTCAAGCGGCTTCTCAAGTCCAAGTTATAATCAACATATGTTGGGTAATCCATTTTCAATTATGAACCTTGCAGTGTGATCCCCTTTCCATGCTTTTTTATTCAAGTGTGAGCATTGTCAGTTTTGTTGTGGGTTGCGACTACGTGTCTGCGAGCTTAATCTTCATATTTCAATGCCTAAATCATTGTTTTCTAACATTTTGACCATATGAGAGTGTTCCTAGAGCATAGGGTGACCTTTCTGAATAGTTCTATTACACGTTTTATGACTTGGGTCATGATGGATCATGATCCATGTACCTTGTCAAAATGCAACTAGACTTTGTAGACTTGTCTCTTAGGCCTAGTGAAGCTTCCCTTAAAGTTTCATGACAATCCCAGTTTGTTTAGTTGACAAAATCATGTGATGACCTAGAGTGTTGAGAAAGAATATGTGTTTCCGATTGTTGAGTGATGATTTGTTTGTTGAGTTGATACGTTTGCTTGTTACCTTCACTTCTTGAGGATTGATAACCTCAAAGAGTCTTCGTACCCCATTTGGATTACTTCCCTGAGTATTGACATATTACGTTAGTGTCATATAGCTATGCTGCATACTTCCATCGCAGTGACTTGCTAACATTGGCACCATTGCCGGCGAATAATCCTTAGATGGTGAGTGACCTAGTGCATATTTAGAGCATTTTTTCCAAAGATTTGTCTTTCCATTCTGTTTACACCTTAAAGCAATTAGACAAGGTGTTTAGTGCTCGATAGAGTCTTAGAAGCCGAGGACTTGCTAGATCTATTCTCGAGAGGTAAAGAGATTTATGAGGGAGATAACCAAAGGCATTTCATTCTTTAAGTTTCTTGTGACTTTCAAAGTGCTATACCATTTTCAGTTTCAACTTTTATTTTTGTTGTCTTGTTCATTTTTGTTCCTAGTTTCTTTCTAGCACATAGGAGTAGAGTAAGTAGAAACCAACGCTATCTTATTTGGGTTGAAAAATCAAGGAAAAAACTAATGAAAACCATATTTGGCAAAAATAACCATAACTCTAATAAACTAAAAATTTAATCCAGAGACTTGAAAATTGATCCAAACTCAAAATTTTGGTAATCAAGGGCTTTATTAAGCTCATTTGAAGCAACCTAGAAATTTTAAGCAAAATTTATGGAGGTGTGATCCATGTACCTCGGAGGAAATTTTGTAGAAAATTGATCAGTGACATTGTGCATTAGTGGAACAATGCTCTGATAAAGTTTGTCTAGAAGAAAAGTTCAAAAACCACATCAAACTTGGCTGATAGGGCAGCAAAAGCAAAGACAGAGATTTCATACACAAAATTGGGCACATCTTGGGATTTTGTGACCCAAAATCAAAAAAAGGTTGGCATTAGCCTCTACAAGGGATACGCAACCAGCTGATCAAGTTTCATGCCAAAATGATGTCAAACATGGATTGTGATCCTTGTATCTCATTTGAATTTTGGGATAGAAACTATACCAGCATGTAGCAAAGACCATTGTTTGTGAACAAAACTTCCCAAAGCAAGGTTGCCAAAAAATTTCAAAAAGTGGGTCAAAAGTGTCATAATAACTAATATCTAATTGTCCTAAATGATTTTTCATGTTGATCATTTAATATGGGGAAGTACCAGGGGAGAAAAAGCTAGATTATTGGTAAGGCTAGCAGATTGGCCATAGTAGGGATTCAAAGGAGGGAAAATAGGGATCCAAAGGGGGGGCCATTTGCAAAAGAGCAATGTGCAACAATGGGCTTCAAAGACCCTAAGGTTTAGCCCATTAAGACTTCCAAAATGCAAAGGTTCCAATTTTCAATGTAAAGTCCAATTGTCAAAACCTTAGGGATATTGGATGCTTTGTAAGTGTACAAAAGTCTTCTTAGATCCCCACATAGGAGGGGGCGAGCCCCTTTAGTAGGGCATGAGAGAGAAACACACACACACACACACACTCATGCAAGCCCCTTTACACAAAGGGCATAGTGGACACGTGTCCACTCCCTAGCCCAATTGTCCACACTCTAATCCTATTGGATGGCCATAGAGGTGGACCAATGAGAATTAGTTTAGAGTAAATCTAGTTAAATTCATTTAAAAACACTTGAAAAAAGAACCAATAAGAATTAATCTCTCTAGAAGACTATTGGACAGTCTCCCAAGGGGTCCAATGAGCATTCAACAGCCAATGGCTTGCCTCATTACTATTGGCCAGAAGACAAAGGGGTCCAATGAGAGTTTAGTTGAATTATTTAATTACCTAAAGCTCTCACAAAAAGGGAAAGGGGGACACATGTCACAAGGCTATCACTTATGCTTCTCAATTATGATTGGCTAAGCTTTGCAGGGTCCAATGGGGTGCCAGCAAGAGCAAATTGGAAGAGGGGTCAACCAAGAGAGAGAGGGGGCTGTTTTTGGCAAGGAATTATCACACACACACAATCTCATGGGTGAAGCAAGAAGACTCTCTCTCTCCTTCTCAAGCTTTAATGGAAATCTCATCATCTACTCCAAGCTTGTGAAAAGGGATGCCTACACCAAAAACTCTTGGCTTTGTGATCCAAATCCAACCAAGAGCCAAGCTTCAATGCATGTTCATCTTCTCTACCATGCTAATTACTAAGCTATGCTAAGCTTTTATGAGTGATTATGTAAGGAGATATACTTCTTTCTTGTAAGACTGCTCCTTCTTTCTCTCAATCTACTCTCATACCCCGCTAGCACTCACGTCATTGAAGGTGTGTGAGGTCTTGGGTCTGAGACCGTGAGGGAATTCATGTTGTGTTTTTTAAGTGTTTCCTTAGTCCTTGAAGAAACACAAAGAATTGTATTTTAAAATGTCTCCCTTGATGGGGGAAACCTATAGTACAAAGCCTTTTGGAGGGGGGACCGGCTCCATGCAAATCCGGTCCTCAACTATTGTCAATAGCTTAAATTCTCTCTCTTATGAAGTATTGTTCATGCCTATCTAACTAGGTGTTATGCCTTTTGTTGCTCTCTCCATCCAAGCACTCTTGCTATGCTTATTAGGAATCTATTCTAATGAAATGCTCACTATGTGTATGCTATTTTCTGCTACACACAAGTTACTAGGCCATTAAATGTTACATTGGTATCATAGCACAAGGTTTCTCTTTTCTTAATCAAGAAGGGAGGTCCTCAAGGTAACTATAAATGGTTGGTATTATTAATTGCAATTGAGTAAGTAGAATAGGGATTTTTTAGTCTTACAGCACGCCTGCCTTCGTGCAGATAACGGGGCATCACCGTCAAGAGCTATGGTCTTAATAGTGGAGTCCTACGAGGCTTGCTTACGGCTTAACCACTATTGAGCTATTAGAAGCTTGACAGGAGCCGATACTATTTTGGTGCTGAAAGACCCTCTCTTCTATTCCTTGCATTTAATGATATTCAAGCCACGGGTATAGGAGCTTGAGTGATTTTCTAAAGGGGTAAAGAGGAGTAGCAACTAGGGCTTGAAGTACCAAAGTACACCTAAAAATGTTTACACCTAAAGTTGGCAGAATGGCTGACAATAGTAAAGAGAGTAAAATTAATGTTGATATCTTTGATTTTGCTAATGAGCAGGCTACTAATGATGTCCCTATGCTTGTTAACTACCTTGTTTCTAGGCTTCAACAATCCATGGGCAATCCATCCCGTAGCTCCAAAACGAATCGACGATCGTGGAAAGAAAAAAAATCACAGAATGCTACACACCCGCTCCAAAGCTAGTTTGGGTACCAAAGAAAGAACGATTTCTTCCACCTAGCTCACGAAGGGGGGAGTCCCATGAAGCTTCTAGCTCCTCATATAATGCATCCATAGAGGTAAAAGCTTCTCCACATCGTCGACCTACAATAGTGGACCTCCATAAAGCTACAAAGGAATCCACACCTCCTAGTGTTCAAGAATCACCTGATGAACCACTTCAAGTTCGATCCTGGGAGAGTACCTTACCACCCTTGCAACTCGACAAGGCACCTAAGGTAATAGAAAACTACTGGAAAAAATCTCCACCTATTACCAACTCGAACAATTGGTTTCAAAGGGTGACAAGCTCATTTCAAACGGTATGATCTACCCAAGGAAGGGGGGAGTGTTTGCTGACATCCATCATTCACTTGCTTCCCTCTCAACCTTCCTCCCTGACCTCTCAATCTCCCAATCTTAGGAAATGTATATATAAAGCCTTATACTCACAAAAAACAAAAATAAATAAAGAGCAAGAGCAATTAGCAAACGAGTATGCACAATAAAAGTCAAAACATTGACCGAAACCTACACATTCACATCCGGTACACTAAAGTAGAAACGTATGCCATAAAACACCTTTAATCCTCATCACTCGAGTGATGAAGGGTAGGTAGAATTAGTACGATAGGAGTGGTTCTATTTTAGAGTTGAGTGATTAGCAGAGTTCCTTTTTCCCACCACTGATGTGCCTCCTAGAGGTATTCCTTGTGTTTCCTAGTGTGTACAGGAGCGTGTTGCTGTTGTTAGGATTTGGACCTTCATGGAATCTTTATCTCGACTCACTCTTCAAATCAAGCACGACCATCGACACAAACAGGTGTTTCTTGTCCATTAGCATTGCCCCTTATCATTTTTGCATCCATGTTTTTCTGCTTTGAGTGTGAGTGGTAGCATAACATTCAGCACATTTGCTTAGTATCAAACATTAAATTCAATGTGATTTTTTGTCATAATCACTTGTCTAGGTTTAAACATCAAGCAAGTCCGACTAAGCTAGTTTGACCAAGCTAGGTGTTAACCCTCACGGCACACGGACACCCTATCGCCTATGACGGACACTATAACCATATTATTTATTTAAGTAGAGTCAGGCACCGGGCTTGTCGAACCAATAGGGAAAGGTAGAGTGATCGCCGATGAGAGGCGCACTTTAACTTGGACATTCAAGGGATTAGTTGGTTAAGCATGGGCGCCCAAGTGTGAATGGGGTGAGCTCCTATAAAAGCCAACTAAACCTAATTTTTACTCATTCTCTCATTTGTGCAATTGAAGAGTGCTCTTGCTCCATCTCCATCTTCTTCTTCTTCACCTCCTTGTGTGTGTGTGTGAGAGAGAGAGAGAGAGAGAGGGAGAGTGTGTGTGCGATCGAGCATTACGAAGGCACGACGGCGGCGAGGCGGTTGAGCGCGGCACGACTGCAGCTTCTTCTTCATCGCGGCGAGGAATCCACCACGAAGGCGAGCGTAGAGCGGTGAGTGACACACCCTTTGTTCTCTTGAGCTTGCTAGTTTAGGCTTGTTGTGTGCTTGGAGCCGTTTGTGGCTCGCACACGGTGTATTGGCAAGTCCCTTGCTTCGATAGTGCGGCAAGGAGCGCACATTTTTGGCGCCGCTGCCGGGGATATGCCCTACACTAAGCTCGGTTAGCACTTTACGCTTCCTTGTGGTGCAATTTCTATCATAGGAAAGGCAAGGAAGGAGTGTTTGGAGATTTCTGTTTTTGCGTTTTCTGCATTTGCTGTCAAGTTTCAATTTCTGCTATTGTCTGTGTTTATTCAATTTCTGCAATTTTTGCATTTTCAAGTTCGGCGTTTTCAATTTCTGCAATTTTCTGCATTTCTGCGTTTTTTCAATTTTCTGCATTTTCAATTTCTGCGTTTTCAATTTCTGCAATTTTCTGCATTTCTGCAATTTCAATTTCTGCGTTTTCAATTTCTGTATTTTCTGCATCTCAAAAAATAAAAATAAAAAAAAAACGGAAATTAAAAACGCGAGTGAGCGGGCGGCGAAATTTTTCGGAAATAAAAAACGTGACTCTTAAAACGGACGGGTTGGTTTGTATAAAAGATAGATCGGGATCATTTTCCCAAGCCCAAGCCCAGGCCCAGGCCTCACTCCTCAGTCTTATGATATATACTAGACTCACTCTTATATATATACCCTACTCCCTCAACAGAGAATGAGAGCATGTGGGACAAGTCCTCCACTCCCCTCCTTTCTCTTCCCACTTGCACCCTTAGACTTTCTAGTTTGGGCCTAGTTCCCTACTGGAAATTGACAGTTTTAGGGATTCCGAGGGCATAGAGTGACCAAACGGAGGGCTGTAAAGCACGGCACGACCCTCTAACCGATACGCTCGTTTCGAGCTATCACACGCTTAAAAATGCAAAAACAAAAATCTCCAAACACTCCTTCCCTGCCTTTCCTGTGATAGAAATTGCACCACAAGGAAGTGTAAAGTGCTAACCGAGCTTAGTGTAGGGCATATCCCCGGCAGCGGCGCCAAAAATGTGCGCTCCTTGCCGCACTGTCGAAGCAAGGGACTTGCCAATACACCGTGTGCGAGCCACAAACGGCTCCAAGCACACAACAAGCCTAACCTAGCAAGCTCAAGAGAACAAAGGGTGTGTCACTCACCGCTCTACGCTCGCCTTCGTGGTGGATTCCTCGCCGCGATGAAGAAGAAGCTGCAGTCGTGCTGCGCTCAACCGCCTCGCTGCCGTCGTGCCTTCATAATGCTCGATCGCACACACACTCTCCCTCTCTCTCTCACACACACACACACACACACACAAGGAGGTGAAGAAGAAGAAGATGGAGATGGAGCAAGAGCACTCTTCAATTGCACAAATGAGAGAATGAGTAAAAATTAGGTTTAGTTGGCTTTTATAGGAGCTCACCCCATTCACACTTGGGCGCCCATGCTTAACCAACTAATCCCTTGAATGTCCAAGTTAAAGTGCGCCTCTCATCGGCGATCACTCTACCTTTTCCTATTGGTCCGACAAGCCCGGTGCCTGACTCTACTTAAATAAATAATATGGTTATAGTGTCCGTCGTAGGCGATAGGGTGTCCGTGTGCCGTGAGGGTTAACATTTCCCCCTTCCTGATGTAGATTCCGTCCTCGGAAGCTATTGAGGTGAAGCTGGTTCGTCGAGGTGGAAGAGCATTTGAGATGAATGTCCTTAGCCTTCTTTAGTCACTGCAAAATCAAACAACATTGGCACAGTAATTGCATTCTCTTAAAAAGCATATGCAGTTTTAGGTAGACAAATTGATTGGTCAAAGAATTTCAAACAATTTGTTAGCAATGAACATTAAATTGCAGCTTCTTCTTCATCGCGGCGAGGAATCCACCATGAAGGCGAGCGTAGAGCGGTGAGTGACACACCCTTTGTTCTCTTGAGCTTGCTAGTTTAGGCCTGTTGTGTGCTTGGAGCCGTTTGTGGCTCGCACACGGTGTATTGGCAAGTCCCTTGCTTCGACAGTGCGGCAAGGAGCGCACACTAGGTGTTAGAGATATTCTCTTAATACCATGGGGAATGCCTTCCTAATAATCAATGGTTAGTTAGGTTCTTAATCCGATTTAGGCTGCATTGTGTGAAGTGTACTAGGGCTTTCTAGTGGGCTTGACCCTATTGACCTTTAGCTTAAGTATTATAAAGGGAGTTTACTAGTGTGATCAGCTTGGGGAGGTGTATCAGTGTTATATGACCCCCCAAAGTTACAAAATTAAAATGCTGAAAATGAACAAACAAAAAAAAATCAAAGTGCCACAATGTAAAATCTTAAGCTGGAAGAGAAATCTCAGCTTGATTAGGTACTTCACTCACATGTATCGCCTATGGTACCAGAGCCCTAGAGGTTCCCAGTGTGGGCGCTTTTCCTTGAAAAGCAAACAACCCAAGGCATACAAAATAGGCACACACATCAAAATTGAATCACTGTGAAAAGACTTTGGGGGGTCAAAGAAAAGGTAATCAGTCAAGCGATGATTTCATGAGAATTTCCTTTTATCGTAGCTTAACTACAAGGTCTTCTAGGTATAGCCTCTAGTCAACCCTCGAACATGAAATACTTGGCTCTTGCGATTAAACAACTTAATTGACCAAAGAAAATTAAGAAGCTTACCCATGGTATTAATAGTCGATCTCTAGTGCCTTTCGACCGTTAAATTAGCGACCCCAGACTTGTTTAATTTTTTACCTTTACATCTGTTTATGCATTTGATTATATTGAAATTTAATGTTTATTGCTGACAAATTGTTTAAAATTCTGTTACCAATCAATTTGTCTGCTTAAAACTGCATATGATTTTTAATCGCTTATGAGAATGCATTTATTGTGCCAATGTTGTTTGATTTTGCAGTGACTGAAGAAGGCTAAGGACATTCATCTCAAATGCTCTTCCACATCGACGAACGAGTTTCAACTGGGTTAATTTTATTTGCGAGTTAATCAATTCGTTTTTTTTTGCTACAGGTGATGCTTTTTCGAGTTTATAGAAGCATGGATTCCACTCATATGTATGCTCTCTAAGGTGGCGTTGTGGTATGTTAAATAAGTACCGAGGGAAGGAGAGAGAAGAAGGATTAGACGGAGAGAGAAAAACATACTTGTGAAATAGAGATAGGATCGGGGTGTGAGAGTACCGACAAATCATGCATATTTTATTGCACACCCTACTTTAAAAGTTAGTGGTGGAGTAGTAGACGATTATAATATTCATATTGACAAATCATGCATGTATTATTGCACGCTCCAATTTAGCAGTTAGCATATGCTGCGTGGGACCCCTCATGTCACTAACACATGCCACTCTTCCATCACTATCAATGCTTTTTGAGAGCATGGTGCTTTAGCCTATATAAATGTTACAAGGCAAGTACCATATGCTGCACAAGTGAATCGGAGGTGCTAATCAAGAGAGATTTTTTCATTTTCCCTGTAACACATGCCACTCTTCCATCACTATCAATGCTTTTTGAGAGCATGGTGCTTTAGCCTATATAAATGTTACAAGGCAAGTACCATATGCTGCACAAGTGAATCGGAGGTGCTAATCAAGAGAGATTTTTTCATTTTCCCTGTACTTATACAATGCCTATAGGATATGCAACTACTCGTAATGAGGTAGTTGCAAAAATCCATGAAGAGCTTCACAAACTCCCCCCCAACGCACCCCTTGAAGAAAAGAAGACGTTTACACAGAGAGAGCGTGACACAAACAAGGCGATCCGTATGTTCAACCACCTTAATCGCGTCGCAACACCGGAGACCAGGAACTCAATGATGGCTTTGAGACAATGCGAGAAGCTCTGGGCAAGTGGGAGACATGGGGGTACATAGATAGCTCTCGAAGGGCCGCTTTATAGGCTGAGATTGACCATTTGCTTGTCTGCAAACGCACAATCAACCTGGTCGACATGTCTGGCTCTAATGTGGTTGAAGATTGAGGAAAGATTTAAATAATTATGCACTAAATAATATAGTTAAATAAATATGCACTAGCACATGATAAATTGTACTAGTGTGATGCAAGTTGTACTGTGTGTGTGTGTGTGCAGGTTTGATTCCCTACCTAATCATGTAAACAACTTATTTTAATTATATGGTGCTTATTTTAACTATATGATGGTGTTCCACTTTTCAGTGCCTTGGCGAGAATAATTCATATGTCTCTGTCTGACTTATTATTATTGAAGTAGCTGTGATACTTTTAATCGGCCTGGTCTACTAACACATCTTCAAGATCTGTCATAATTTAGGGTATTGTTGATATCTTGTAGCTAAGCTGAACCGTCAAATGTAACTACAAGCTGTTTGAAAGCCAAATGTAAAGAAAATCTATGTGAGTTTTTTATATAATGCAAGAAAAAGATGAGCATGTCTTTAGTATTTACCCTACTTTTAGTAGAATATACTTTCCTGTCCATGTAGGTGTTGTTGCAAACAAGGATGAATCCCTAATAAGCCAATTTGAAACTAGGAATCTAAAAAATATTGATGGTTGTACTTGTTTGGGCGAAGACCTCAAAGTAATGATACACGCATAGACTCTTGCATATAAAATAGTAATTAAAAACACTTTACTGAGTTGAAGAACTGCATACGTACATAAACACACACATATAAATAACTATATATATTGTATAAACAAGTACTTAAAAACACTTTACCGAGTTGAAGATCTCCTTACGTACATAAACACACACATATAAATAAATAAATAAAAAGATATTATATATATATAATATAAATATTATATATAAAACTATATATATTCTTAGACCGACAGTGTAAAGAAATACTGACAAGCAAATGAAATTTTGACAGCATAACAACGTGAAAAATAAAAATAAAACCATTCAATACTTGCTTCTGTGAAAGCTTGCCTAACTTTTGTTAAGCTTTCCTATTCTATACGTGCTTCCGTGAAGCTTGCCTAACTTTTGTGTATACATTAAACCATGATTATGTTTCTAAACATGAACAAAAAGCATGATTATATTCGCAAGCAATCAAAATTTCGACAGCATAACGGCGCGAAAATACAAACAAAAAAATTTCTCATTCCATACTTGCTTCCGTGAAGCTTGACTAAATTTTCTGTATATGTGAAATCATGATTATGTTTTCAAACATGAACAAAAAGCACCGATTGAATCCAAACCTCTTACCTGGAGATGGAGTGATCTTCCAACTCGCACAACTGCATGGATTGTTACTTGATCTGTCTCTGCAAATGAATACACTCAATGGCTATGAGATCACTGTATCATTCCCACTGTCAGCAGATTCAACAACTTCACAAGACTTCAACACAATATTTTTCTTGCAGATTATTGACATTGGACATCAAGATGCAATGACCTACAATTGCATCTTGAAGGGCTACTCAATCATCAATAGGGCAATGGAGGGCTCCATTGCCGCAAGGGAGAGAAGGGAAATTTTGGCTAATTATCAGAACTCTTATTGCATCAGATCTCTTTCCACCCCAATGCATCTCTCTACTACAAGGGAGGTCTACTGCAGACTTTACTAAACAAAGGGGACCACACTCACCATGGGGTGATGTAAGAAGAGCTGTGAAGTCACGTTTAATGATGCCAGGGTGAGTTGCAAGCATTGCCAGCTCTACATTCTACCCCACAACAATGCCATTCTCCTCCTCGATGGTGTTGTAGTGTCTCAAAATAGAACATAGGTCTCTCATTTTGTGGAAAATTTGGAAATTCCCTATGTTTTTCTACTAGAAAGATCTTCACTCAGCATACCAGAAATTTTCAGTTAACCATGGTCAGATACATTACAATCATCTTCATGACCAGTGGACTGGAGAACTCAAGGGAGGATCAGGCATCAATAGCACATTTCTTTGAAACTCATTTGGTCGACATCGCTATACATATACAGCATGTCATGGATATTGGTGGGAAGATCTTGGATAGTTAGTTTGGTATGAGCTCCAAAAATCTCACGGGCAAAAACACGAGCAACAAGGAACCCTTTAAAGGTGGCTATCCTAATCCAATGGCTCCAGATGGCTACAATGATACTAGGGATAATAAGCACTACCAAAGAAGAAAGATCGGGTTTATATCAAATGAGCACCCTGGTCAAAAAAACTGGGTCGGCATCAGATCAGACACGTGCTCAGAAGCATCTCACCGGTACATGCTCAAATTCAACCTCTACAGAGGTTAAGTCAGAGGTTCTCTTTATACTAGCATTTTCTCTACAAAAGATATCTGGGTCGCCTCAGATTAGCATATGGTTTGCCTCAGATCAGCGTATGGTTTGGTTCATATCAGCATATGGTTTGCTCTACAAAGAAGACTTCTTGATGGTCTTGATGAGATGGGCATATTTGAGGGTGTCAATTTCATTTTGCTCAATGATCATGGCATGGTCGGGACTTGCGACACAAAGGTGATCTATCTGGAAGGTTTTTGGCCATGGATGGACATATTAGCAAAGTGGGTGGACACCCTTGCTCCGATTCTCGCTCTACGAGACTTTGAACAACGAGTATGCAGGAGTGCAAGGGTATGACAGTATGGCATTGTCAATGCGGGCTATCTTTGTTGCTCATGGCCCACAATTTGCTCAAGGACGCAAATTGGCGAGCTTTGCAAATATCAAAGCGTATAGTCGGTGCTCTCTCTCTCTCTCTCTCTCTCTCTCTCTCTCTCTCTCTCTCTCTCTCTCTCTCTCTCTCTCTCTCTCTCTCTCTCTCTCTCTCTCTCTCTCTCTCTCTCACACACACACACACACACACACACTAAACACTACGGGTCCGCATACCTTGTGCTCCTCCTACCTTGCGCATAAATGGTATGTTGCTTGCTCCTGCTCTCGACCTCGTGATGCTCTCATCCCGATGCTCTCGTCCTCACGGTGACAGATGTTTTCCTCAGCAGGCGCAAAAACCAGCGGTAATTTTAACAAGCACCACTATTTTTATCACGGGTCGAAGGGAATCTAAAAATAGCCTCAAAAAGCCTAAAAAACGGCCTAAAAAATGTGTAGCCAATTTCATAGGCAGCGCGCCTATATCACTTCCTGCAAGCAGGCAGTGCCAACAAGTTGTAAATAGTAATGGTGTATATCCATGTGAAGCTAATGTTGAGAGATGGAGAGAGAGAGAGAGAGAGAGAGACAGAGAGAGAGAGAGAGAGAACTTGCACAATTACTGACCTGCGCAGTTTGTGTGTGTGTGTGTATGTGTGTGAGAGAGAGAGGGCCTCAGAACCTTCCATTTTTTTTTTTATCATCGTTCTGAGAGTGAGAGAAAGAGAAATGAAATGAAATATCATATTAAACGTCTTCAAAAGGCCAAAATGACCTATGAGACCAAACTAATACAATCTTGTGGATCTAAAAAAATGTATGGGTACAAAATGAAAACTAAGTAGAGTGTAAAACTAAAATCATCATCATCATCATCAATGCTCGAGGATGCATGGCATCGGGGAAAGTATTGCATCGATTGTTGAAGAGCATCATCAATGTCGGCCCTTGTAAATAGTCGTACTGGACATCTCCCATGTCGTGCTAGAATAGTCCTGATCCTTTGATGGAGCCTCCGTAGATGTCATGGTCGCCCTTGTAAATGTGGGCACCTACCTCTCACAAGCTCAATGGCTCATGCCAAGTAATATACCTTTGGTGTATAGGTGGGCTCCAAAATCTGTTGTGAAGCTTGCTCATTTGACTATCAAGCCCCTGCTCTAGAGAATTCAGTGATCTCCCTCTGTTAATGTCTCCCACTACTTGATCTCCTCAAGAAACTCTCCATTTGTCTATGCAGCTCTAGCAAAAACAACTCGAGCATCTCTGATATCTTTGAATAGACAATGAAAGCCCCTTGTACGAATATCATAGTATACTAGATGATAAAAAATGTGATCTAACTTTGTATGTAGCTCCATATGCCACAACTAGAAAACATGGCCTTTGTTGGTACTCTCCTAAATTTGTGAGCCTCAATCTGTAATTGATACAATGATGTTCACATCTGACCAATAACACATCACATCCCATGGGATAAATGAGTGTCCATATAAGCCAGTCTGATCACATATCCATCATCCATTAGTTGGAGAAGATGCTCTCTATAGAAATCCATCTTTGTGCCTAACTGCTGTGTCGGTTGTATCCATCATGTGCTCCTGGTATCAAGTTGAGTCAGATCCTGACATATGAGTCTATTGATCTCTATTCGTGTGAGAGATAAGGCGGATGCATTGAAGGGGTACTGGAATGGAGACACTGTATCCATGTTGAAACCGTGTGACTGAAACCATGATGCCATCTACCCATACGAGCATGTTGAATCTCCCTGTAGTGCTAGCTATCGGGATGACTCAAGGGCTACTCGAGCATATCTATCTCTGGGGAGGTCCCATAAACTATGCATGAACGATGTGAGTAGTAAATGTGACTCAAATCATGTTGAAACCATGTGATTGAAACCATGATGTCATATACCAGCATGATGCATCTCCCTGGAACGCTAGCTATCGGGATGACTCAAGGGCTACTCGAGCACATCTTTCTCTGCGGAGGTCCCATAAACTATGCATGAAGGATGTGATCTAGTAAATGCCTTGACCACGAGAGGGGAGGTAGCTAGCTTGGATTGAATAATCTCATGTGGCACTAAGGCTTTACACAGAATCATCCAATAGATCCTAGAGACTAAAGGCCTCTCCATCCATCCATTTAAGAGATTATAGACCAGGAGAAGGGAGGCAACTAGCTCCATCCATCCATTTGAGAGATCATAGACCAGGGGAAGGGAGGCAGCTAGCTTGGCTTGAATAATCTCATGTGGCATTGAGGCCTTAGCTCAAATCATCTGAGAGATCATAGAGACTAACAACCTGTCCATCCATCCTTCTGAGAGATCATAGAGACTAAAGGCTTCTCCATCCACGAGTGCTACCACATATGCCATGATGGTCCACTGAGGGTCCCCAAATATGAACTCCATAAAGCATAGCTCAAGCTACTATAGAGCTAAAAAGAAGGAGCTTTTTGTGAGGTTCTGCACAATGGGGAGAGAGAGAGAGAGAGAGAGAGAGAGAGAGAGAGAGAGAGAGAGAGAGAGAGTTCTATTATCATCCTCAGAGGTCAAATATGACCTATGGGACCAAATGAACATGTCACATGGTGTGAATGGAGGTCATAAGTGAATCTTGATGCTCAAAAATGGCTGAAATGAGCGTCTCAATAGAGAGTCCACATCGTGGTTGGGAGAGGAAGGCATGTAGGGAGAGCTCATAGCTGAATATATGGGGAAAAGAGAACCTAATGTGGTCAAAAGCTGAGCACTCAAGTAGTGTGTGGTACTCACTCTCTCACACTTGACGAGGGCATAAGGTGCAAAGTTGATGAGACTCCTCGCCAGTGCCCCAACGTCCTATCTCGCAGCGTAGAGAATGGGAGCTAAGACGAATGGAGGCAATGGTGCAGATCACACTCAATGGGATGGGCTCAAGGATGAATTTATGCGTTCGGTTACTGCGCTCTGAGAAGAAGAGAGACTTGTAGTTTGGGGCAATGTGTGTGGTGTAATGGCTGAAGCGATAACCTCCGGATTTCTCCCAAGCCGTGATACATTGGCGTTGTAAGAAGGCCTCATTAACTTGGGAGTCGATCGGCGCATCCTTGACCAAGTGACATGCATCCCATCTTCCAAACCATTTCTTGATGTCAAGCATCCACCCCGAACTTAGTATTTTGCTCTTGCATGTCTTTTGGACCTTTTGACTTGCTTCATATGCGATTCTAGGAAGTCGATACAAAGAGCTACGTTGTGTCTTAAGCATATACTCCACAACCCTTTGCATGCCCAAGACCTCAATGGGAAGCGATCTGAACTCAAGAAGTAAAAGCATGTAGGGTGTTTGTGGCTTGACTTAGAGAATGTTGTTGAGAAACGCTTTTGAACATTCTCAAACTCTTTCCAAGTAGACTTCCCGATGCTACCACCCCACATCTCCACTCCATAAAGAAGCACAGGTGTCACCAATGTGTCAAAGAGGTACTTTTTGAGAGCCCAACACTTGATCTCTCCATCATTGCACATGTTTTCAAATGCATAATAAGCCCTCTTTCCGACTTCCAAGCAATTCATTGTGCAATCCTTCCATCTATGATTGGATGGAACCTCAAGGCCAAGGTACTTGAAGCTATCTACCACTTCAAGTTTCTCATTGTTGTATACAATGCATGGATTTTCATCATTGAGGGTCTTTACAAGTATAACCTTGGTTTTGAATCCATTCACAATCAGCCCGCTATGTAGGCAAAAGCGTTCCAAGACACTCATAAGATTTTGTGCACCTTCTAATGTATGTGCCAAGAGCACTACATCATCGGCATAAAGCAAAAGCATGATCACCACATTTCCAATCTTAACCTCTTCTATGCCTTCTTGTTGCATAAAATCAAGAGCCATGCATTCCAATTTATCAATGAGTAGCCCAAAGAGGGTGGGGGAAAGTGGACATCCTTGTTTGACACCAATGGTGCTTGCAAAAAATTCTGAAATTCCATCTCACATACGTACTCGACATATCACTTTTTGGTAGATGTGAAAGACTGCATGCATAAATTCTTTCGGCACTTGAAGGCTTTGCATATGTCTCCAAAGATTTCCTCGCGGTACTATATCAAAAGCTTTCTTGAAATCCACAAAGCAACAATACAACTTTTTTCCTTTCAATCAAGACATTTCCATAAGAACTCGAAGAGTGACAAGGTGATCAATAGTGCTATGATGCTTTCGAAAACCTGCTTGGCCTAGCGCATGTTTGCCATTCTTTTCAGCCCATTAACTTATCTTCATCTCCATGATACATCCATATATTTTTTCCATGAAAGAACCAACCATTATAGTGCGATAGTTGTTCACATTGTTTACATCTCCTCCTTTGTGCAAAGGTTTGATCCAATTTTCACTCCAATCATGAGGCATGCAATGCTGAAGTGCAAGGTTAACATATCACATATCCAATATCATGTTTTCTTGCTTGTCCATTTAATCATTTCAGCCTTGACACCTTGAAGGTCCCCTGCCTTGCGGGTAGCAAGTTTCTCAAGCGCGCAACATACATCTTTAATGGTAAAGAAGGGAGGCATAAACGGAAGGGAGCTACAACACTCCATCTTATCAACATTGGGTTGCTCATAGAGGTTCTTGCAATGCGTATACATATCCTCAAGAGTCAAGTCACCAAAGCTCTCAACATGCTTGCCTTTTAGATTGTGCCAAAACTTACCACATGCATTTGCTTTCTCTTGCGCTAAAAGAAGTTGTTTTTTGACTTCCCACCTTCTCCTCTTTTTTTAAACAAGTGCTTTGTATGTGTGTGAATGTTCCAAGTAACCTTCCTTGTCTTTTCTTGCATCCAACCTTAGCAAGTGTTTTCGGGCTTGACTACATTCCATGTCGAACCATTTCTTCTTGGTGCTACCTTTCTTAGATCTTTTGCAAGATATGTGTTTCACTGAAAAGCATTCCCTCGCACAAGAGCAAATTACTTCTTTGAAAACTTTCCACTTGCATTCTAATGTTGGGCTCTCTTGATGCTCTGTCATGATTAACATTTGGTCCACCATATCAGCATATATAAGTGCTCGTTTGAATTCTAGACGTAGGTACAAATGATTCACATCATGATTGGAGGCTACATGCTCGGGTCTTTTACCACACTTGAGGTCAATACATAGCATCCTATGATCCAATTCCAGATTCCATTCACCAAGTGTAAAGTTTTGTATTCATTCTAGAGTGGCTTCTGAAAACAACATATAGTCGATCACACTATTACCATTGTGCTTTCTACATGTAAAGTCATTGGTACCTTGCCATAAAGATACACCATTTGCAATGAGCATTCGGGTACTATTGCACATACGTAGAAGTGACTTTCCATAGTGATCCAATTATTTTTCATCATTAGAACTTTGACTATACATGTATGAGTCATCCATTCTTCTTGAGACATGCGGCATGTCAACTTGTTGTGTATCGTGTTGTAACGTATTTGTGCGAGCATTCATCTCTCCAAAGACAATGACTTCACCTTGGTTCTTGTAATGAGAAATGTCTTCCTCTAGTTCATTAAAGGGTTGATCTCTATCCATATCCAAGCGAGCATAGAAGTTGGAGTCATAGTGAGGAATGTAGCAACCAACCACAAACATGACTTGACCATTGGGTAGGTTTGATTTTCAGCCATAAGTAGAATTTATACTTATCTTCTTTGACAATAGAAACATCTTTCAAACCCTTTTTGATCATACATGCTACGCCTCCTTGGCCTTTATGTTGCTTTGCATTTTCAGTCCACATCAAAGAATTCACATCATATTTGTCAAATCCAAGAATTCGTTGCGCATCATGCTCCCATGTTTCGACAAGAAGTATCACATCGGAGTAATTGGTAAGCTCTTCAATGCCAATTCCCGCATTCCATGGATAGCCATTACAATTCCAAAAGCTTATTCGCAAGTATGAGTTGGTCTCATAGATCATGTGTTCCTATTTGTTGGGTGGACTTGCATCCTCCTCAAGGGACTTTTCTTCTTGAGATGCCACCTTGACCTTCTTCATTCTTTCCTCATATGCTTTGCGACATACATTTTGTTGCATAAGAGTGTGATCCTCATATACATTACAACCCATTCCTTTGAGGTAGATTGTCAAGGATGATCTTTCTCTTTACATCATCAGCCATGGTACATACAATGGGTCTTTCTCGCGAGTGAGGGACTCCTGTTTTCCAACTCGATGTACACCATAAGCCATGATTCCAGATATGCCAAAGTGTGTAGCAAAAAACTCTTCAATAGCAAACGCAAGAGATTGGGGTGTTTCCATGCTTTCCTCCTTGATTCCATGAATGACGATGTTCTTTGAGCGTCTTTGCCGTTCTTGCAATTCTTGAGTGTCCACATTCTCTACATTCTTTGCTTGGACAACGGATTGCGTGATAGGAGATGTAGAAACCACATTATCAGATCAGGAGCCTAAAATTGGTGAGTGACAGTGCATTGAAGTGCATGCACTACAAGCACTAATTGGGACGTATCACTAAAATGAATCTAGAAGTGCGACTATCCAGCTGGAACAATGGGGAATAGAGGTATAGGTGCCTATGGGATTCTAGATTTCTTTATATCTGCATGCCATTCATTATATCCTGTAACCATCAGATTCATCCTTAGATCCATTTAGCATGTACTTTGCATTTTTTGTCTCAAGGGTCCTCTTTAGCATGCCTTGATATAAAGATATTTGATTTCTAACAATAACTAGAGCATGCAATACCTTCCTAGACCAATCTCTTGAAATAACTCATGCAATTAGCTTGTCTTTATTGATAAAGGATTTTAGAAGTTGGGAATCTCTCAACCATACTTCTAACGGGTTTCTATAAACTATGACTTATAGTTTTTCCTTCATGAATTGTAGAAGCCTTGATAGTGGTATGCTATTTATAAAAATTTTCTCAATAATGGAGAAGCTTGTAAAATATGTTCATTTCTTAAAAACGATCGCCAAATGAAGCTCGAAAAAAAATAAACCCGTCCATAATAAACAAAATAGTGTAAAATTGCATAAAAATTTTCATCAAAGATTGTATATAGTCTTCCAATGTTTAACAGTGCTAAAGTGGTTTTGCAAGATTGGATATGCATCACCCTGAGTTTTGTGGAGTGCTCACCTATGTGATGGGATTGGATTATGGTTTATGATTTTGGATTGGATCATGAAATGGTTTTGATAGTTTATAGTGGACGTGTAAGGGTAGAGACCTTGTATAGTCTAATTGCTTGGAAAGGATTGTTTGTGCATATGGAGAATTATCTTGTGATTGAAATCATGTGTTATGTTTCTCATGGCAATGTGGTGACAAGGTTAGGATCACCTACATCACTTAGCATTAGATGAAAGGGTTGTTTACCTAGGTATTTTTTGGATTGGGAGTGTTGCCCTTTTTGGGGGGGGGGGGGGCTCATCTATATGGTAAGTGCGTCGGGGTTGACCTACACCGCTAATGCATTAGAGATATTGCCTTGAACTTTTCTAGACACCTGTTGGACATTAAAGAGGACTGGCTCCTAAATTGATATAATTGGTGTTGGTACCCTACCACCACCTATTAGTATTTGGGGTCCTTTTTGAGCTCAAGTTTATGGAGGTAGGTGAAGCAACCTTTGCTTATATTTGATTGAGGTAAGTTGGTGGTTTGCTCCCTGTGAAGTGAAATTCTCTCTCTCCATACTAGAGAAGAATTGGATTGGTGGACCATTTGATCCCTACATAAGGTCCAGTGCTTCGCTAGTCATTTATGTTTTTATATTATGGTATACCCATAATTTTTTATTGAATTAATTCATGGTTGCTTGTTTCATTTAGATTGGGCATTTTAAAGATTCTCATTTGTCATTATCTTGTGTCTCTATGCACACTATTTCACCACCCTTCATTCCCCCCCCCTCTCTCTCTCTCTCTCTCCTCGCAATGTGGTGTACACATCTATTCACCCACCACCTTGTTATTTTCTTTAGTACTCTATCATTCACACCACCCATTTAGAGGTAGCACTATTTGCTAGGTTCCTTTAGGGTTATGAGTCCTTATTGTTTTACATAGAATGAATGGTCAGTGTTAGTTCCCGGTTAGTGTCCGGCCGCTAGACACTCAGGCACGACACATTGGGATTTACCACCCCAATAATCGTTGGATGACTACCAACTTGGTACCAAAGCATCTATACTCATCTACACATAACGTATGGTGAGGCCACAAAAGGGATCTCTCACAACTTAATCCACCTCACACTGGGGAACTCCACCCCCAGTGCTTGGTTTCAAAAAACCTTGCACAACAACCCTCAAAAAAGGCTATGTAGACTCAAAGACTATCCACAATCTTAGAAAGAGATCTTTTGAATCAAGTCTCAAAAATTACTGGGTAATTGTCAAAAATATCAATCCAAATTAGCTCCACAATCATTGTATAGTAGTATTATCTGCAACTCAACATATATGTAATGAGAGTCACTACTAGAGTAGCAATATCTGTGCACAAACAAGCATCGAAAGATTGCAAGCAATTCTGAATTGAGACTTCACCTTGTAGGGACTAGAAACCGCTCTCAATAGAGCATAAGCACTCGCAAGATGCTAACATGCATGAAACAACACATAAATATTTGTTTAGAGAAATAATTTGTTAACCGTAGCCAACTAGGCTAAGTATGTAGCCACAGACGCCATACATGTGCCAACATGGGTATGGCATTAACAAGCTCTCTAAAGACTATAGAGAACAAATAACTACCAGTTTTAGTAGTAAGCACAATCTTTCCAACCCCCTAAATAGAATAAGAGACATTGTTGGCACAAGTAACTGAATTTTCATGAGGGATAGACTCAAGAGAGGTGAACAAATCAGGATGTGAGGTAATGTGCACCACTGTCAAAATACCACACATGTGAATATGTGGCAGCTAGCATGCATGCATCATGGACAGCAAGGTTATAAGTGCACTCTGCACTAAAAGCCCATTATGCATCAACATCAACATCACAGTCTCCTTTCATTGAAGACTCAACAATAGGTGCATTTGTAGTGAAACCAACATTAGTAGTGAAACCAGCTTCTTTCTTCTTAGCCTCTTTGGCCTTCAACTTAGGACACTGCTTGATCAAGTGATCGTTAGCTTTACAATAATGGCAATGTATCTTCTTTTTGTCCTTATCACCAAAATTTCTAGACAAATTGCAGGCAGCAAAAGCATTAGGAACATGTGATTTATAAGAATCCATAAGAAGTGGCTGCATTGCTTTTACCACCTTTTCTTTGAGCAGCAATAAAGGCCTATTCAATTGCACACTGTCTAGTCTAGGTTTTTTTTGGAAAGTGACTCTTGCAACATCAATGTGCACAATGCATCAAATTTGACAACTTCAGGATATCCTTGGGTCACAAGTACTAGCATTAGTCTAGTACGAATCTGGCAAGGCATCAAGAACAATCTGCACAAGGAAACTATCTGAAATGACTTCGGCTCATTGATAACCTTGACACTAGCAAGGAAAGTATCCATATCATCTTCCTCATGCATAGTCTTTGACTCGAACTCTTTACATAGCAATGTAATTTTTGCCTTGTTGCAACTTGCCTAAAGACCACCCACAATATCCCAAGCCCGTTTTGCAAATTTCACTAAACAAATGTGAGGAGTAATAGTGTGCTTCATAGACAACGCAATTGTTTGCGGGTCGTCGCGACGGACGTCCATAGCATAGCTCTCAAGCATCAACATAAAATTATCGATACAAGGGAAACGACTCGGATGAGGCATGGAAACTCACTAGGGTGTCAATCCTAATGAAGTGAACTCAAAGAGATGCAACTACTAACTCTACAAGAAAATCAAACGCACTAAAGCCAAGTAATCTGCCTATGTCCTTCTACACAGCTCTACAGTCATCACGCCCGTTTACCATGCAAATCATATCGAAATCGCACGAAACTTGAAGGGAAGCTACAGGGGACTATAAGGAACATACCATATCAGTGTCGCACCATTCTGGAGAGGTACAAAGATCGCGATCATTCCTAAAGCCTCTCCTAGGGTCAAAACAACATAAAATACGCATATAAACACTCAAAACAACGATTTAAGGCCTAAACGGATGCATTTGAAACCTTCACCGAATCTTGAATGCTTACACTTGAATGAAATAGCAGAGTAAGAGGAACACAATGCAAGAAACAAAAGTGAATTTGGATTACCGTAGCCACACTGAAGCGATGATTACAAGTTGGAGCAAAGAGGTAGCTCTCTGTGCATAACACAATAGTCACTTATCTTCAAAAAAATTAATCTCCCTTTCCCACTAACCTTAGTGTATTATATACCTAGGGCTTTCTAAAGTGGCTGGCGGCCAATTTCTCATGGACCTTTACATACATCATTGGAAAAATTACATCTTTGACTCAGACTTGACATAGACGATTGTCATTAGACTTTTACAGGGTTTGATGTATTAAACATCGGAAAAATAATGTGACCACATCAAAACTTTGGCTGGTTGACCCAACGGGCGCCTTGGCTAGGTGGGCACTTGTATGTTGTTATCACCTCCAAACACTCCCCCCTTCCTAGCTCGTGTCGTCCCTTCACACGACCATTTGTAGTCTGGTCTTATTGTTGATGAGACTCCCCCCTTCCTTGATTGAGTTATATCTGGCATGTTTTTCTTGTTCAAATGGGGTGCCCATTTTCCTTTGATTGATGAACATGTGTTCTTTGTGATTTGGATGTTGTGGACGAGGCATTTGTGCATGTTGTTGCGGTTTCTTTACCTTTCCATTTGTGCAGTTGGTCGATGATAATTGCTTCTTTGGATACTTTGCGCCTGGTGCAGTTGACTTTTTATTGGAGCTCGTATCTCAAAATGTTTGAGACTTTGACATGTGTGCACTGGCATGTCCAATTTGATTTTCTTTGCCACTTTGTCGATAGAGCTTTGTTGGTATCTTTGAAGATAAGAGCTGCCCTTGTCGAAGCGTAGTTGAGAACAATGTGGGCCTACATTATGTCTTTGAAAATCGTGTAACAAATTCTTTATTGGTTTCATTTGATGGAAGAAATATATACAATAGAATAGTGATGGGTGTTTCTAAATTAGGGTCTAGAACGTGAATGACCAAAGGGAAAAACCCAGTGGGAAAAAATGCCTTTGGTATACACACTTGGAAGTTGAGTACCTGTTCATGCAAGGTGAGTGCTTGGGAGAAAGAAAGTAAGAGTGCGTAATGCAAGTGCCAATTATGGGACACTCTATATGCACACAAGATTTCTTTCAAGAAAATCATGCGGTGTGAAAAATGAGTTGTTGGGTGCTTCAAGGAACAAATGTAGCACATGTGATATCCAAGGACATTTCAATAGCTTCCACATTTCCAAGAAGGGTTTTTGATGTTGAAGCTTCTCCACTCATTACTCACTATGCATAGTGCGTGAGTGTCTTTTGGACTCTCTTCTTCACTTTACCAAACTTAAAATACGTAGACTTGGACTCTTATTCTCACCTATACCAGCATGAGCGACACAACATAAATATGCTCAACTCCTCCACCTTGAGCAGTACCTAGAATAGCTAAGACTCTTAGACCACAGAGAATATTACTTGAAGCTTTGGGACTAATGCCTTGCTCATTTAGTGGCTCAGCTGCCGGACTCTTGACTTTTATGCCATGTATTTTTAATGGCGACTTGGACTTACCTATTCATGGCCTAAAACCCAATGCCATAAGTTCTTGAGATTAAGGCCTCTATCATTGTGTTGGTCTTTGGATGCCACCATTTTGTCGAGTAGGTTGGCATATTTTGGCTCCTCTTGACTTGCTTGTTGTATGTTGATACTTCTTTGTAAAACAAGTCCTTCAACTCTGATAGAGCTTGATGTAGCCTTTGCATTAATTTCCATGAGAAGCGATTGTCGAGATGTGTGGTTTCTTTGTGATTGAGTTTCCACTAGCAATTTTGGAACCCATCTTGTTTTTGGTTCTTGTGTGACCGTCTTTGGCATTTTTTCTTCTTCTATAATTTGATGGACACTAGGCTTTGGTATCCAAACCTGATGATTTCCGTTGTAAAAGCCTTGCTTTTGTAATTGATGACAAGGTATCCATCTGTAGATTGCAACAGCCTTGGTTGCAATTGTCTTTTGTCGGATGTTGGTTTTTTTTGCTTGCTTTGGGATGGAAGCTTGTGCTGCATGGTTTTTTATGGTTGTTCCAGAGTGAGCTACAAATCTTGGTAAATATATACGAATGTTACCTTCATAGAATCCTTGTGCTTCAAGTAGCTTCACTGGAATCATCTGCTGATTCACTTGTTTGTGTTGGGTACAAACTTTTCGCGTTGCCCGCTTGGAAGGTCTTTTTATTTGCCTTTTGTTGGTGTTCCTTCGCTTGCCTGAGTATTTTGTATTCCGTTGATAGTGTGTCTTGTTCCTTGTAGAATTCGTTGGTTGAGGTGGGTAGGTCCAGGCTGTTACTTTAGGCTTTTTGGCCCAAACATTAGTGTTTCCTTGGAAGTAGCCTTGAGCAGTGATTGAATCATTTGATGCTATCGACCCTGTCACCTTTTGTTGTTGTGGTTGAGAACCCGTGTTTCATGTATCCAAAGTGGGTCTTTGACTTGGATGTGCTCTTTGGATACCAACACCTGCTCGACATTCTTCCGCTTTTTCTGGATGCTTTTTTGTGATGGAAACGTTGGTTGATAGACTTTTTGCTTTGGTTTCCATTGCATTGTTGATGGTGTGGCTCTTGATGTAGAGGCTTCGTGGGAAATTTGATGGAAGCTCGTGGAAGGTAAAGTCATCTGGCGAGGTTGATATACTTCAATGTTTACCTTTGCTTTACCTTTTTCCGTGATGGTTGGAGATTTCTTCTCTACATGGATTTGAGAAGCTTCATGGAGTCCTACCGTTGTTGTTGTTGTTGAAGCTTTTGATTGTTGTCAAAAGAAGATGTTCCTCCAGTCAGGACCAGACTCTCTTTGATATGATGGGAGTTGATTATGTGGAAAGTATCTTTATACTCCCCGGTACTCAATTTGAGTATAGCTTCTGCCACTCCAAAGCTAGGAATCGGCATTTTTGAACTTGTGTAAACTGTTTCTTCTAGCTCATTGATTGGTGGCTTTCCCATCATGATCCATGTTCCATAAGTCATTAGATTCTTAGTAGCATAACGATCAATTGCGGCCGAACATGTAACCTTGACCATGTTTGTCCGCATAAATTGAATTTGATCATTGTAGGAGATAGTCCATCTTCTTCCTTGTCCCTGTTCTTCTTTTGATCTTGTGTTTGTTGAAGGTTTGCCGTTGAACTTGGAAGCTTTTCTCCTTCATCTACTTTCATTTGCGCTTTTTCTGGAATCGGCTTCTTTGAAACAGCTTTTGTTGTTTCTTCAGGTATGTCAATAATGACATATTCTTGTGGTTGTGAATTTCTAGGTTGTTGGTTTCTTGTATTGCAGTCTTTGCTTGCACATCCTTTTGTGATTCTAGCTCAATGTTTCTTTGAGTTAATGTTTCAACAACCTTTGCCTTAGGCATTTCAAATCCAACACTTTTTGGTTTTGTTTCTGGAGGTGGAATTGGTGCTTCAGGCTCCATCATTGCCTGTACAGTTTTTACCAATTCCTTACACCTTTTCAACCTCTTAGTCTCTACCTCAGCATGAGGATATTTCATCCCTCATTGCTCTAGGGTTTGGTTGGGTTTCAATCTAGCCTCATATGCTTCCATTCCAGCATCTAATGGCTCTAGGACTTTGTCTACAACACAGATCCTCCGGAAGACGCCTTCCTTGGTTTCTTATCGCTCACCACCGTTTTGTTTTCCCGTTCTTGTTTTAACTGCTCCTTTGTCTCTTGTAATTCTGTTTGTAGTACAGTTTGATTTGTAATTGTTTTTGCTTTAATTCTGTCTCTTTTGGCTTTCCAGGATTTTCTCCCAGTCCTCACTGACACACTAGTTGTTTCCCCTTGTTTGGGTTGTTGATCTTTCTCCTCATTATCTTGGTCCTCAACATTTTATTTTGCTTGGGCTTTAGTCACTACCTCCACAGGAATTTTGGGTTCTGCCTCTGATCCACTTGGAGAAGGTAACACTCCCACAACATTCATTGTTGTTTTCCCCTGTTTGTTTGGGTGTTTTGGACAATTTGGAACAACGTGTGTAATGGCACACTCCAAACAATATCCAATTATCTCTACACGGGAACAATTCATGGCCCAATGATTATCTCCACACTTGTAGCATGGTCCATCTTGTTGAGTCACTAGTGGAACATTTGATGGTTGTTCTTGTTTAGCCAAAATGGTCTCTTGTCTACGCTCTTGATTGGCTATGAACATCAGGGTGTCCTCATTCAATGAATAGAGTTTTCTCATAGGTTCTTTCCCTAGCCTAGATTGTGATACCTCAGCTCTTTGTAAAGCCCTTGATACAACCCTATTTTGAAATAATGGATGATTTGGTATGGCATTTTTTTTTCTATTTGATGTTCAAATAGTATCCCCCTCGCATAGGTTTGATTATAGTAGCACTCACTCATCTCATGATTGGTCCATCTAGGTCTAGGTTGGTCATTAATTGAGACATTACCACTTGCCTTGTGTTGGTTTCACTAGATGCTAAAGGAGCATTATCCATAATGATCTTTGTATCACCAATTTCCTCGCCATAGGCTTTACAATTTTCAACTAGGTATAACGCTTCTCTCGTGACTTGTTCAAAGGAAGGACATCCCTTTAAGTTCAAATATTTCTTGAGAGTTTCATTTTTCAAACCTTCTATGAAGATAATTGATAATCTTTCATCCTGTGGTAACTCGCGTTCCGGACATCTCTCTATATATTGTTTGAAGCGTAGCGATGCTTCCTTCACTCTCTCATCTTGTTTTTGCTTGAATGCATAGATTTGGGACACTGTGTTATGCTTGATTCCCCTTTTAGAGAACTCCACAACCAATTCTTGCAACAGTTGTTCAACGTTTGAGAAGGCATTTTTGTCCAATGGTTGGAACCAATTCAATGCTATCCCTTCCAAGGTTAAGCCAAATCCCTCATACTGTGTATGAAAATAAAATACTTGTTCGGCTCTTAACACTTGTTTGAACAAGGATGCATGTACGTATGGATCCCTTAATCCATCATACTTATTCTTAACACATTTGGCCAATTAATATGGTCTCATTGGTTCTGGTTCAACCATGTATCTCAGCCTGTTGGGGTCTCTCACAAAGACATCCCTCGTTCCTTCTTCTCGTCTTGGAGGTGGAATCCCCTTTGAGACATGTTTTGGAAATGTTGATCGATTTGTAAGTCTAATTGGTGGTCTCTTGGTTCCACTCAATGAGGTAGGAGCTACACTCCCGTGAATAGCTATTTTGGATGTTTGAGGTTCATTTGATCCCATAGTTTCAATGTTAGCTTCTTGCAAATCAGTCTCCAAAAACCTTGGTACGCTTACACTCGGTTGAAAGTAGTAAGCAGAGATTGGATTACCCATGTATGTATATCTTTCTAGCTCAATTGGGCTAATAAGTTTGTACTCTCGTCCATACTTATCTACCATTAGAACTTGCACTCCCTGGATATCTGTGTATGTGAAGGCATAGAGGTTCTTGTAGTCTGTCAACTCTTCAATGATGGAATTTAAACATCTATAGAAGTTTTTTTGATCCCCAATAGGTAACCTATAAAGGCCATCATAAGTGTAATCCGTTAGAACTCTCGTGGCTTCATTGGTTTTGATTAACCTCACTTGGGTTTGTTGATTAGAGGATGCTTCTCCTCTAAGTCTCCAACAATTTCCACTTTTGCTCTTCCAAACTCCCGCATTTTAGTTGATTGGTTTGGATTCCAGTGAGCTACATGCTCACTTGACAAATATCCATGAGCCATGCCTTGAGGTTTGGCTTGATATGATTGATAAGCCTCATGGTCTTGTCTCAACCCTCTTGTTATAGGTGTTGCAATATTTTTGGTTGTTTGTGTAGGTGGCATAGCTCTGAGTTCAGTGGGAAACCCTAATGATGGATGAGTTGTCATGTTTAAGCCTCACTCAATACTCTCAAGATGATCCTTCATAAGAACACCTTGGCTTAGTGCACACAATCCCTTTTTGCCCCTGGTCAAGTCTCTAAAAAGTTAGGAATTTGTGACTTTTTTGGTCTCTGGAAATTGGTTCTGGGTACCCTAAAAGTTTGGAATTAGGAAACCTAGAAAAATTCAGCTCTAAAGTTTGGTGTGTGCTATTGCCTGCAAGCTTTCTTCTTAGCTATACCTGACTCAATTTGGAGTTGTCTATCAAAAATTAGAGCACTTTTAGTGAACTGCACTTGAAACAGCACTCAAAACAGTCTGAGGGCCAGAACACAGGAACTTTGGCTTGTATCTTGGCTTCCAGAGGGTATTTTTCACTCAAACTTGAGATTTGGGATTTACTCAAGTAGGTCTACAAACTTATGAATTCAGATACCCCCACTATGTAGAGGTACACCGATCGCGATCGTTGACCCCATGTCATAGATTTGGAAGATTTTTGCACAGTAGCTAGCCCTTGATGTCTTGATACCAAGTGTCTTTGTATTTTTGAATTTGGAGATGTTTTGACCAATGAAAACCCAAATCCCAGGTGGTTTTGTGGTTATTGGCCTGATTGTGTACTTGGGACTTTTGACCACTTTCTTTTGCTTTTTTGACCTTGCTCCTTTTGGAAAATATGTTGCACTAGATGTCAGCTACCTACTCATAAATTTTCGATCCCAAATGTCAGTGGGGTACACCGATCGCGATCGTAGTTCCAGCTCCTTTTTGCATGAAATTTTAGGAGTTGATAGACATGGGTATGATTAGTCTATTCCCAAACCCACTTTGCATTTGGATCACAAAAAATTGAATTTTCTCAAAATTTTGGTCTGAAGGATCAGTGATCAGTGTTTGCCCTATTTGACAACTGTCCTTTGGTTTTTTGACCCTAGTTCTTTTGAGAAAGTTGTTTGTCTAGTTATCAGCTACCTACCCACCAAGTCTCAACTCAAAATGTCACTGAGGTAGTTTTGAGCCCAAATTGGATGAAACTTGTGGATATGGTAGACAATGATGTGTACAGTCTACTCCCCAAATCTTTTTGAATTTGGACAAGAAAAAGTCATGTTTTCACCAGATCTAGGTCTGGTACACCTAGGTGTATGTGTGGGTAAAGTCTAGTAAAAATCTGGGACTGAGGTACACCGATCGCGATTGTAGTTTGGAGCCCAAATTGGATGAAACTTCACCAACTTGTTCACTAGGCTATTATAAGACTACATGCCAGACACTTTTGTATTTGGACTCCAAAAAGTCAAGAATTTGCAATTTCTTGGTCTGAAGTGCCTGATTTTCCAATTTTGTCTGGTTTGATTGATTTTGATGTTTGTTTTGGGATTTGAAAGCTATTTGGGGTTGTTCTGTGTACAGGCTATCCCTCTGTATGGTTTCTTCCGAGTCTTGATGTGTTTTGGTCTACTGAAAGTCAATTTCTATGCCAGTTTAGTAGTTTTTGACTCGGATCTGTATTCAGTGGTTTTGACCAGTTTTTTGTGGTTTTTGACCCTAGGTCCATTAGACTTTTATGTTTGTATACACATGAGGATCCCACAGATGAAATCTGGTCAAAATCTGGCACTTAGGTACACCGATCGCAATCGTAGTTTGGAGCCCAAATCAGACCAAATTTGGCATGCTTGTAGACACTGATGTTTTAAGGCTATCCCCCAAGTCTTTTTGCATTTGGATCACCAAAAGTCAAGATTTTACAGTTTCTGGGTCTGTCAGGCTAGTTTTACCCAAGTGGCCTGATTTCCTTGATTTTTGATGTTTTTGGGTGTGGTTGCTTTAGACAAACTTGTTTAGAATCTTATCAGGAAGGCACATGTCAAATCTTGTACAATTCTGACACTGAGGTACACCGATTGCGATCGTAGTACCAGAGCCAAATGTGATGAAATTTTACAGGCTCTCTCTGACAAGTATTTCCCAGTGTTTGGTGCTACCACTTTGTGATTTGAATCAATTTCAGCTCTGTTTGGTCAGATTTTCTAAATTTCAGAGTCTTATGGCCTTTTTGCCAAAGTTATGGTTTCTGGTTTCTCGACTCTAAATTTTATCCCAAATATGACTGGAATGTGATTTACTTATCCTACTCCTAAGTACAGAAATGAAAGAACATAAGAAAATGAATCAAACAAAACAAACAGGATAAAAAACGGATGATGGATCAGTCCTCAATCGATACAAAGAAATTTGAAGAGAAAAAATGCTTAAATCAACCTCACTCACAACTCCCTATATCTCTCAAGAGTAGATCTAGCCAGTCCACCGACCCTAGACTCCACTAAGCACTAAACCCCTGTCTAGATGCTTCACTGAAATGTAAATGGAATGGAAATTATCTTTTGGAACAATAAGAAAACTCTGAATACGCACTCGGTCACTCATCACCTACGATTCATTCCCCGGCAACGGCGCCAATGTTTGCGGGTCGCTGCGATGGACGTCCATAGCATAGCTCTCAAGCATCAACATAAAATTATCGATACAGGGGAAGCGACTCGGATGAGGCATGGAAACTCACTAGGGTGTCACTCCTAATGAAGTGAACTCGAAGAGATGCAACTATTAACTCTACAAGCAAATCAAACGCACTAAAGCCAAGTAATCTGCCTATGTCCTTCTACACAGCTCTACAGTTATCACGCCCGTTTACCATGCAAATCATATCGGAATCGCACAAAACTTGAAGGGAAGCTACAAGGGACTATAAGGAACATACCCTATCACTGTCACAGCATTCTGGAGAGGTACAGAGATCGCGATCGTTCGTCCCACAGTACGCAAAAACAATAAACCGATGATCCTAAAGGGTCATTTTTGGGTCTCTAAAGCCTCTCCTAGGGTCAAAACAACATAAAATACGCATATAAACACTCAAAATAACGATTTAAGGCCTAAACGGATGCATTTGAAACCTTCACCGAATCTTAAATGCTTACACTTGAATGAAAGATTAGAGTAAGAGGAACACAATGCAAGAAACAAAAGTGAATTTGGATTACCGTAGCCACAGAAGCGATGATTACAAGTTGGAGCAAAGAGGTAGCTCTCTGTGCATAACGCAATAGTCACTTATCTTCAAAAAAATTAATCTCCTTTTCCCACTAACCTTAGTGTATTATATACCTAGGGCTTTCTAAAGTGGCTGGCAGCCAACTTCTCATGGACCTTTACATACATCATTGGAAAAATTACATCTTTGACTCAGACTTGACATAGACGATTATCATTAGACTTTTATAGGGTTTGATGTATTGAACATCAGAAAAATAATGTGACCACATCACAACTTTGGTTGGTTGACTCAACGAGCGCCTTGGCTAGGTGGGCACTTGTATGTTGTTATCACCTCCAAATAGCAATCAATACATGAGCATGTGAAACTTTTACATCCCATCAACAAGCTTGTGTAGTCGAAGGCAAAACAACTCTAACTCAGCAATCCTTGCAGGAAGACCTGCAACATCCTCAACATCACCTACATCCTCAGAACCATGAAGACCTGTAGCATCCTCAACATCACCTACATCCTCAGAACCAGGACATACATCAATGCCCTTCACAATATTCTAGACACCCTTTGACATGAGAACATGTTTCATCACGTAGGCCCACATAGGGTAATTGTTCCCATCCAATCTGTCCTCAACAGTAAACATCTTGAACGCATATGTATAGTTGTTGGCCATGACAAATGCCTGCCCCTGATGTGAAAACTCCCCGAAAAGAGGAAAAATGAAGCGAGAACAACATGTGCTATATAGCACAAACCGTAGAAGATTGTAAGGGATCTGTTATGTAGTAAACGACACTGAGAAAAATTTTGCACAAAATAATGAAATAGCATGTGTAGTACTGTTTGTAGTGGAAACGAAGGCTGAAATGAGCCCAAATCAGAAATCTAAGTAGATTGAGCTCTTCAAGCACATCCATAATATTTGTCAACCTACGAGCGCTCACCAAAGCTCACAAAAATTGGAGAAATTGAGCAAGCATGTGGGCACCCTCAATGTTGAGTCAAGTTCTCCTCTTCCCTATGGTTGCCGGCATTGGCAACTGTTGTGGCTTGCTGCTTTGCTCAACTTGTGGAAGTTGACAAGCCACCAATGTAGAAGAAAGAAGAGACAAAAAAGAGGTCTCTCTCTCTCCCCCCCCACATGTGACCACATCCACACACGATGGAGTTGGTGTAGTATGTATGTGTGTGAGCATACCTTCATCGCCATTGATTGCAAGGCAAGTTGTTGGTAAGGAGCTATGTATAAAAGATCAAAGATCTCACCAAACAATTGAAGGAAACACCTTCAGGAAAGAGAATGTGGAAGCAAAACTTCTAACATTAGTTAGATATCTAGAATTTTGGAAATATGCCAAAATTCAAAGAAAGGGAAGGAGGAATGTAGACGGTGGGAACGGGCCTTAGATAGGCACTTATACATAAATCAATTCTAGTAGAAATAATTACTACAATAACTATAACAAAGTACAATCAATCAGAACCTAGTACAAGTATTAATAAATAAGACCCGCTAACATCAGTTAGATATTTGAAATTTTGGAAATGTGCCAATATAAAGGGGAGGAGGAATGTAAACAATGGGAACGGACCTTAGATAGGAGCTTTTGTATAAGTCGGGTTTGATAGTTATCGACAGTTATTATTGCAATAACTATAATAGTATATAGTCACTAAGAACTCGGTGCGGGTACCAATAAGTAGGATCCGCTACTCTCATTTTTGGGGTCTTTTGGCAGCACTACTCTGTTAATCAAGTCTTTTGTCACTCCCTTGAGTCATCCTACATTTGGAGTTGTTGTTCCTTTTGTCATTCAGCTCTACCATAGTGAGAACTTGGTTCTAGTTGTACTTTACTTCATTGCTTGAATATACCAGCTGTAATACTTTGCATCCAGTATGTGACATTATTCTTTCACTTCAGTTTATATCTGATTTCCTATGCTTGTTTGAAGTCTGAATTTGACTCTCTCACTGCTGTTGATGTGAGATCTAACTTTGAATATCCAACATGGAATGTTTGTGAGAAGTGACCAACTCATTCCAAAGAGCCTTTGGTCTAGTTGCAACAAAAAATGGGGTTGTGGTTGGCTAGGGCTAGGGCGTAGGGCATAGGCCAACCCCGAGTGGGGGCACCCCACAATCTTGTCTCTCCTTTCATATGCCAATCTCAACTAGTTTTTGTTAGTGGTGAACAGTGCTCCTCCAAGCCATGCTTTCCATGGAAAAAAAGACACATGTGCTCCTGTTGATGTGTGCATGGAGGTTTCGATCAAGTGGTAGCTAAAGGTGACCTTGTGGTAGGTTCACGGGAGGGTTCGGATCTCGAGCCTACCTATCCTTCATATTATTGCTTCTTGGGGATGAGCCGTAGTTTTTGGACTGGCTGGAGTGTGGTGTTCATTATGCGAGGTGGTGCCATGGTTCTTCTTCTTAGGGATTTCTCCTTGATTTTTGTTTTTCAGGAGTCATGGCCGAAGGTGAAGAGTCTTTGTGTGGCAGCTGATGGATGTTTTGTTGTGGCATCTCCTCCCAGCTTGTATCTTGCTTTATTATAGCTATTTGTTTTGCTTTTGTATGCTTGGGTGGCTACATGTAAATCCAAACTTTGGTGGCTATGTGGTTGTAACTCCCCATGGCAAGCTTTAGTGCATTCGCGCATATAGTTGTGTTTGTAATGGTTTTTTGTTTTTTGCAAAACTCACAATTGTGAGTGATTGTAATAGAATGTTGTTGAGAAATTACAGCCTTCATCCTCAAGCTCATGCCGAGTCTTGAGGTTCCTGAATTACATCATATTTAATCTAACAAGCTATTACCAAATGTCTCAAGTTGCAATGAGCCAGTCATCCGAGTTGTGACCTTTACCTATCACATATATAAGCTCCTCAATTTCTTGTACAATTACTAAGAAACTAGCTATAGAAAGTTCTTTATCAAATACACGACAGTTCCTGGCCGTCCATATATTGTGGAAGAAGAAAAAATCTTACAATCTGACACTACAAGAGGTCACTTAAATTCTGATATCAAATTACCGGCGCCAATGGCGGGCGTCGATATATGTGTAGGTAAGTATGGAGGGAGATGCAGTTTTCAAAATTTTTCATTTTTAAATTTCCGACAGCTGTTTCAATGTATGTTCCAACGCATGTTTCAAAGTGCTTTTCTACGTGTGTACCGATACTTGTTCTGATGCCTATACCGATTTTTGTAATGTCGAACCCTGCAAAAAACGAACCAACGGGCTTTCCCTGTGCATTTTGATATTCTTGCACCTTTTCTCTTCCTCTCTTCCTCCTCACCTCTTGCAGATTTGGTGCGAAACAAGTTGTCGGAGGTGCTAATCTTGCTCGTGGACTACTCCATAGAACTAAGGTGAGATTGTTTTCAAGTTTACTTGTAGGTTTAGGATTTAGGTTTAACATCGTGTGTGTGTGTGTGTGTGTGTGTGTGTGTGTGTGTGTGTGTGTGTGTGTGCATTTTTTGCACGTTTGAGGACGTTTACAACATCTTTTCTTGCTCAAATAGGCCGCATGTGAGTGCTTGAACTTTTAATGCATATAAAATTTATTTAAATTAATTTGTATATTGATTTAAAAAAATTCATGCTTTAAACTTTCAATGATTAAAAAGAAATTATGGTTTGTGTTGTGAAATTTTGTTTTAAATTAAGAAAAAAAATTGGTTTGGTTTATGAAAAAATCTTGTTTTAATGAAATTTTGCTTTTAATTATGTCGTTTTTAAAATTATGCGATTGATGAGGTTTAGGTTTTAGGTTTTGGTTAGGTTTAGTTTAGGTTATATGTTAGGTTATGGTATATATAGGTTATATGTTAAGTTACATGTTAAGTCATGTTAGGTTAGGTTAGCTTATAGGTTAGGTTCTAAGTTAGGTTTAAATTAAAGGTTAAATTAAGTTATAAGTTAGGCTATAGGTTATAGTATAGGTTAGCTAGATTATAGGTCAGGTTTAGGCAACAAGTTAGGTTATAGGTTAGGTTAGGTTAGGTTATAGGTTGTATGTAAAAAGTTACGTTAGGTTATGTATTAAGTTAATTCATGTTTAGATTATAGATGGATGTTGTGTTCAGATAGTTAGAACTTATGTACTTTTATGTTAATCTAACCACTTATCCGTGAAATGTCCAAACACGACCATCTATCAGCGTCTAAACCATAACCCTCTAACCCTATTAGCAGACTGAAATGACCAAGCGCTACATTACTAATTGAATTTGGAGTGACCAAATCAAAAGTTGCCAAACCGGATTTATATAGCCTACCCTAACCCTCTAAATATAGTAATGTATCAGCGGGCTAAAACAAAAGTCGCTAATCTAAAGCCAATAACCCATAGCATACTAAATGGCTTAACAATACCCTAATATGTTTTAGAGTGCTTTACCTTAGCGACTTTACATAGTTTGCCCTAATACACCGTCCGAACACGGTGCGCCATCTATTAGCGACCAAACCAGAATCCATAGAACCCTAAGCGACTAGCCCTAAGCAGATTGAAATGGAAAAATGCTACACTAATTCAATTTGGAGTGGCCAAACCTAGACAACTTTACATAGTGCACCCTAACACTCCAAAATACGGCCATCTATTAGTGGCTAAACCAACACTAGTCCTAAGACGTTGATGGCGCAAAAGACGCCGTGCGCACACTCACACACCCAGAAAACTCAACACCACACAAGGAATTTACTTGAATTCCTCACCTCACTCACTACCACTCAAAAGGTCCCTAAAAAATCTACCCACAAGCTCAATTCAAACTCCAAACGCCTTGACCTACAAGCCCTTGCCTACCCGCAGACATGACGAGGTGACTCGAGGTGATCAACACTTGAAATCACGCTTGATGGGTGACCAAAATATACAAGAAAAACCATTAAAACCCAAAAACTCCAGCCACAAATGACCACTTTCAAATCATTTCAAAAGCTTCACCAAAATCCACTCTGTTGGACTCTTTGGAGTAGCGCCAACCCTAATGGCATCGATACAGGGTCACATAGTTTTGCAGAAAGCCGCACCTTCTTCCCTCAATTCCTTGCACACACACATACATGGAAACTTCAGACTTCCATAGACTCTCCCAAGTGCTAAATTGAACAGAGAAAGCTCTCATTCACTCCTCCACACACTCGAAAACAGGACGCGAACGCAACGGGACTGCACTAGACCACCTGTAGGAACCCTGCTTCCTCCCACACACAGAGGGGTGAAAGTGTTGATATTTCTCTTCAAAAGTCCTCCCTCATCTGGAAAACTCACGCCACCATGAGTGGTAAGGCAATTTGAATCCATTTCACACCTTTCAGGACCATTTTTTGACCTTTTTTGGCCCAGTTTTGGCCAGTTTTGACCCCTGGCGGGAATTTTTCGTAGGAAAAACCCCAAACGGACTCCAAAATTCACCAAATTTCACACGCTTGATCCTCGATACCCAAAGCACATTTCCACATCTCCACATTCCATTTTTGACCACTTCTAGGGTGATGGACGTATCACCGCAGATCAGGCGCCGCAAATAGACAGTTACCGCATGTGTCAAAGTTCTCGAGGGGGATGAGAGTACCCACACTTGTCACATGCATTATTTACATTCTAGAAAGCTTAAACACATTATATAGAGCCAAAATAAGCCACCTAGAACCATATCCAAGGCCCCGATACCCTATCCACGTATGTACATGTGCTCGACTGCCGACACGCAAGCACGCATATTTACAATGTGCACACGTTGCACCTTTTTTCGAACTTGAAACCACTTTGCAAAGCTTCCAAATGCATGTATTTACATCTTTTTGTACATATGACCATGCATATAAACGCTACTTTGTACACACCAAAAGCGGTCTATCATCATTGCCCACCCTCTAGGTAGAGCATTTATGCTCAACCAAGAGACTATTTGCATCTAGAACCACATCCCTCGCAAAATATTTCTTCAATAGATACCCATTTATTCTATAGCGCAAACATTCACCATACAATTTTTCCAACTCATAGGTGCCATTAGGAAATATATGGTTCACTCTGTATGGACCCAACCATTTGTCCCTCAACTTCTTTTGAAAAGTAAAATCCAAGCGAGAATCATACTTCATCACCAGATCTCCCTCTTTGATTTCTTTCTCTGGCAACCTCTTATTCATTTTCTCCATCCTTGTCTCTGATTGTTGAAGATAATAATCACTGGATTTCTCTCTATTCATTCGCAACAACTCTAGAGAAAGAATTCTTTCTTGCAGCTTGTCACTATGCTCACCTTGCATTCTGCACAACAACTTCAAGGCATCCAACTGCACTTGTATGGGCATAAGAGCTTCTTTTCCATAAACAAGCTCATATGGTGTAAACTGTGTTGACACTCTATATGCAGTTCTATAAGCCCACAAACACTTTTCCAAGTCCAAGTCCCACTCTTTAGGATGCTCTCTAGCATACTTTGATAGCATCTTCACAATTTGACCATTGCAGTTCTCAACCAACCCATTGCATTGTGGGTAGTAAGGAGAAGAATGCCTATGCTGAATTTTCAATTTCTCCATGAGAGCAGCAACAAGTTTTCCCCTAAATCCTGGTCCACGATCAGAAATAATAACCATAGGAGCTCCAAACCTGCAACACACTTTTTCATATAAAAAAGAGGCCACTCTTCGTGCTGTTACATCTTTTATTGCTCTTGCCTCCACCCATTTTGTCAAATAGTCCACAGCCACAAGGATATACCTTTTACCATTGTTGGTCCTTGGCATTGGACCTACAACATCTACTCCCCATTTTGCAAATGCATCAAAAGACATTATAGTTTTCTGAGGCTCAGCCAAAAGCTTCCAATTTGCAAACACTTGGCATTCATGGCATGACTTGCACCAAAAATAAGCATCTTTCATCATAGAGGGCCAACAGTAACCTGCTCTCAAAACATGAAAGACAACCTGATCCTTGCCTTGATGGCCTGTTTCTTCATGGCAGTGCTCCAAAATCAAGCATATCTCTTCTTTGTACGGCACTTTTCTCAAAATGCTATCCTTGCCATAAAGCATGAGATCCTCACCTACTAATGTGTAGTTTCTTGCTTTTGCAACTATTCTCTTATGCCGAACCTTTGACATGCCCTCTGAACATTGTTCTTTACCAAGAAATACTTCTACATCTTGCAATGATTCCCTTCTTGCATACAAGGCTTCCTTGACCTTTAAAGGAGCTACCAAGGCATCCAACTTGTCCCTAGCCAACTCATTAGCTTCTTTATTCTGCTCACGAGGAGCATGATTAAACTGTATCTTCTCAAACTCATGCAAAAGCTTCTTGATGCCATAGAACCACTTCTTCAAATTGTCTTTCTTAACATTCCACAAACCAAGCAACTGATTCATGACTAGAAATGCATCCCCTTTTGCAATGACCCTCTTCAGTCCAAACTCAACACACTGCTTCAACCCAAGGAAAAGCGTGAGGTACTCGGCCTCATTGTTATTTTCAGCTTCATCAAGATCGTAAGCTCTAGAAAAGATTAAATCGCCTTTTGGGTTCTTAATGACTACTCCACCACTTGCCTTTTGAAGAAATTTCCTGTATGCACCATCAAACATCATTGTATACGCATCTGTAATATCTACTTCCTCTTCATGATCATCCTTGTCAACCCTTGGGTAAGATGGAAGCTCGCCCCCCTTATGTACCACTATGTCTACCAAGTGAGCTTGAACAGAATGATCCACTTTAAACTCAAACCCATACTCTTGAAGCTCCAAAGTCCACTTTAATATGCGCTTGCTAGGCTTCAAATGTTGTACTACATCCGGCAAAAGATTCGATGTGGTGAGCACATAGAACTTTTGGGGCAACAGATAGGTTTTAAACCTTCGACAAGCAAGAACCAAGGCGAATACCCACTATTCCATTTCCATGTAGGAGAACTCGCTTACATTCTTCATCTTGCTCTCAAAATAAACTGGCTTGAAGTTCCTTCCTTGCTTTTGTAAGAGAACCGACCCAAAAGCTACTGACCCCACACTAATAGATACATAGAAAATTAACTGCAAGTCGGGAGAACTCACTGTTGGTAAAGCACACAATACCTCCTTGATGCCATCAAAAGCCTGTTGCATGTCTTCATTCCATTCAAACCCTTGAACTCTTTGACTCAATTTCTGGAGAGGATACACATACTGACATAGCATCCAGAAAAAACGTGACAAGTACCTAAGCTTATGCACAAATGATGCCAAATCCTTTGTGTTGCTAGACGGATCCATAAGCAATAAAGCCTCAACTTTCTCTGAGTCAGCTTCTATTCCATTTTGGGAAACCACATGTCCTAGCAAATGGAATCTAGCATGAGAAAACTTACACTTCTTTGGGCTGAGTTGCCCACCCTCTTGTTGAATCCTTTCAAAACTCCACCTCAGCTTCTCCAAATGTGTGACCCTTGAGCTATAACACCCAATGTCATCCATGAAAACACGAATGAACTTACCCAAGTAGGTACCAAACACTCTATTCATCCATCCTTGGAAGGTAGCATATGCATTAACCAGCCCAAAAGGCATTCTTTTATAGGCAAAACAACCCCAAGGAGTAATGAAGGTTGCCTTCAATCGATCTTCAATCGCTATCAAGATCTGAAAGTAGCCAGAAAATCCATCCATGATTGAGTAACGTTCATGACCTACAACCTGATTGAGGATTTCATCTAGAAAGGGTAGTGGATAATGATTCCTTTTTGTGGCAGCATTCAAAGGTTTGAAATCGACACATATCCTAAATCTTCCGTTCTTCTTGGGCACAATAACAACAGGAGAGACTCATTCAGACTCCTCCACTCGAAAGATGAAATCTGCTTCCAAAATCTTTGTCACCTCTTCATGAAGTGCCTTCTCATGAATGACCCCCAATCTCTTAAGCTTTTGAACCTTTGGCTTGGCACCTTCTTTTAGATTGATTCTATGCTCGACTCCTTTAGCTCCTTGCAACTCTGTATATTCAGTGGTGAATAGCTTTGGAAACTCTGTAAACATGTCTTCATACTCCTTTTTTTCTTTTTCTGTCAAGTCCTCTCCTAGCATGCTCCTTACATTCACTTTGGCAGGCTCTACAATTGTTTTTGGACTATCCTTTTCCTCCTTGACCTTCACATCATGCATCGATGCTTCCTTTTCAACACTTATTCCAAAAAGATCAGGACATAATTGCATCAAGCCTTCCTCTACACTTTCTTCTGATGATGTAGACGAAGCATCACTATCGTATGATGTGGTTTCCGTCGAATCCGTATCTTGCATCTCCACTAGGAGCTATGTACGGCTCTCGTGTGTCTTCATGTTGTAGACAATGGTCCTTCCTTTCTCTTTGTCGGGGATGGTGATCAAGCCCGTGCCCCAATCCTGCTTAGCACTAAGGGTTATAAGCCATGGCCTCCCTAAAATGATTGGATACGCATTCTCACCCGCTTGCATCACGTAGCAATCAACCAAGCAGTCAATCCCCAAGACTTTTATCTTCACATCTTCAGCTATTCCAAGACACCTTGCCTTTTTGTAGTTGGCCATCCTCATACGGATTGAAGCATTCACTGACATCTTAACGCCTTCTTCCTTCATGATAGCCTCGGTCATGACAGACACCTAGGCACCACCATCCACATATGCTTTCACTTTCCTCTTCTTTCCCAGCATAGCTTCAACTATTGGCACCATATCCACTGGGTGACCAGCCTCAAAGATGACACCATGCTTTGACGCTTTTCCTTCTTGGAAGGGAGCCGCGTACTCACACACTTGGTCCACTGCCTCCTCAATTTAGCATTCAAAGCCACCAACTGACCAAAAGATATATTTGCCTTTTGATTTTGTATGTCATCATAGTCTTCAACACCTTGGCTAAGGAGGTAGTCCTTTGGACCAATTTTCCTTCTTTGCCACCTCTTGCTACTTTCTGGTTTGTCTTCTACCTTAGCCTTTCCTTTCCTTGCTCTTGTTTCCCTCTCTTCTTCTGTCTCTTTCTCCCTATCATGCCTAGCTCTCTTATTGGCCAAAACATCCACATCTTGATGCTCAAGGGTAATGATGTTGATAGCCCTACCTTCTCCATTTCCAGGCAACAGTTGTGGAGGTTGTTGTGGCGGCGGTGCTTTTAGTGCCCGTTCTTGATGATTCTCTTCTATTCTATCTCGACCACGTCCATATAGGGGGTATATCCCTCCTCTCTCTCTTGGTGGTTTAGGACAATCAAGGGCGTAGTGACCCTCTTCATCACAATTGTAGCATCTTCCTTGTAGCCTTCATCCCCTACCTCTCTCAGCTGGCCGCTCTTCTCTTTGGTTTCTATTCATTATGTTAATTCTTAATTCTTGCAACTCACCAATAAGATCATGTAGAACCCGGGCCATAACAGAATCTGGACCTTGAACCACTCGCTCCACTCTATCATCCGTTGTCACAGGGACCATTGGTTGCACCACAACTGGCTCAGTGTGTGTCATGCCTTGCTCCCACCTTCTCTTGATCTTCTTGCTCTTGGCCTCGACAATTTCCACAGCTCTTTCAAATGTAGCAGGCTCTTCTTGATCGACCTTCTCCCTTACACTTGGATGGAGACAATCCATAAACTGATGCACTTTAAAGAAATCCCATGGAGGTACTTGGGATGCCGCCTCTAATTGAACCCAAAGCCCTTTGAAGTGTTGCAAAAACTCTTTAAAGTTAGCATGAACATCTTGCTGGAAAACCTCTCAATTTTGTCATCGCTTCTGTTGCGGTTAGTTTCTTCCCAAACCTGTCAAAAATTGCCAGCTTCACCTGCTCCCATGTTTGCTTTTTGTCTTCCTCTAAACCTTCAAACCACTCGCGAGCTTCTCCTTTGAGCGCAAGAGGAAATACATGAAGCTTTGCTTCATCATTCACAATGTGCATACCAAGCATATGCCATTCAAAGTCCGCAATCCAGTCCTTCACATCCTCCTTCCCTGTAAACACTGGCCGACTATACGCCATCACTTTGAAGTCCCTTCTCCCTTGCGTGAGCAATCCACAAAAGTTGAAGTCTTGCACCTCACTCACTACCTCACTTGAATTCCTCACCTCACTCACTACCACTCAAAATCTCCCTAAAAACTCTACCCACAAGCTCAATTCAAACTCCAAACGCCTCGACCTAAAAGCCCTTGTCTCCCCGCAAACACTACAAGGTGAGTCGAGGTGATCAACACTTGAAATCACGCTTGATGGTGACCAAAATATACAAGAAAAACCATAAAAACCCAAAAACTCCAGCCACAAATTACCACTCTCAAATCATTGCAAAAGCTTCACCAAAATCCACTCTGTTGGACTCTTTGGAGTAGCGCCAACCCTAATGGCACCGATACAGGGTCACATAGTCTTGCAGAAAGCCGCACCTTCTTCCCTCAATTCCTTGCATACACACATCCATGGAAACCTCAGAACTTCCATAGACTCTCCCAAGTGCTAAATTGAAGAGAGAAAGCTCTCATTCACTCCTCCACACACTCGAAAACAGGACGCGAACGCAACGGGACTGCACTGGACCACCTGTAGTAGGAACCCTGCTTCCTCCCACACACAGAGGGGTGAAAGTGTTGATATTGCTCTTCAAAAGGCCCCTTTCAGCTGGAACAGTCATGCCACCGTGAGTGATGTGGCAATTTGAAGCCATTTCACACCTTTTTGGACCATTTTTTATCTTTTTTGGCCCAGTTTTGGCTAGTTTTGACCCCTAGCGGGCATTTTTTGCAGGAAAAACCCCAAACGGACTCCAAAATACACCAAATTTTGCACTCTTGATCCTCAATATCCAAAGCACATTTCCACATCTCCACATTCCATTTTTGACCACTTCCAGGGCAATGCACGTATCACCGCAGATCAGGCGCCGCAAATAGACAGTTACCGCATGTGTCAAACTTCTCGAGCGGGATGAGAGTACCCACACTTGTCACTTGCATTATTTACATTCTAGAAAGCTCACACACATTATATAGAGCCAAAATAAGCCACCTAGAACCATATCCAAGGCCCCGATACCCTATCCAGGCATGTACATATGCTCGACTGCCGACACGCAAGCACGCATATTTACAATGTGCACACGTTGCACCTTTTTTCAAACTTGAAACCACTTTGCAAAGCTCCCAAATTCATTTATTTACATCTTTTTGTACATATGACCATGCATATAAACGCTACTTTGTACACGCCAAAAGCGGTCTATCAACGTTAACCCTAGGTGGCTAGCCCTAAGTAGATTGAAATGGCTAATTGCTATCCTAATCCAATTTGGATTAGCCTAACGTAAGTAGCTTTACACACCATACCATAATTTCTAACTGTTTGAACACAACGTCCATCTATTAGCATCCAGACGAAGATGACTTGTGTACTTCTAAAAACGCAAATGGATTTCGGTTAGGTTAGGCTATAGGTTATAGGTTACGTTTATGTTATAGGTTAGGTTAGGTTAGGATAGGTTAGGTTTAGTTTTAGGTTAGGTGAGATTATAGGTTAGGTTAGAGCTAGCGGAAAATGAATAGTAGAAAAAATGCAAACGGACTTCGAAGATGACTCAGGTACTTCTAAACATGCAAACGGACTTTAGTTAGGTTAGGTTATAAGTTAGGTTTAGGTTGTAGGTTAGTTTACGTTAGGTTAGTTTACGTTAGGTTAGGTTAGGTTAGGTTTAGGTTATATTATAAGCTAGGTTAGAGCTAGCGGCAATTAATAGTAGAAAAAACGCAAACAGACTTCAAGAATGACTCATATACTTCAAAAAACGCAAACGGACTTCGATTAGATTTTGTTATAGGTGAAGTTATAGGTTAGGTTTAATTTGGTTATAGGTTAGGTTATAGGTTAGGTTAGACGCACACAAACATCAAAAATACTAATATATAGTCATTAAACCTGTGGTCCTAATCTCCATGCACTTCTTGACCGAGGTATGCAGGAATCAGATGTGAGATTGTTAGAGCTCGAGCTAGCAAAAAATACTTGAATGTGAGATTGTTAGAGCTCAAGCTAGCAGCAAATTGGACTTGAAATGTGCACACAAACTTCACGAGCAGCAAATCGGACTTCAAACGTGCACATAGACCTCAAGAACCTTGATATATAGTCATTGAATAATAAAGACATATTATTACCATGTGGTCCTAATCTTCGTGCACCTCTAGATCAAGGTGTGCGGGGATTGAGCCTGGCTAGAGAATGTGAGGTTGTTAGAACTAGCAGCAAATAGTTGAAAAAACGCAATCGGACTTCCAAAGTGCACACAGACTTCAAGAACCTTAACATTTATTCATTGACCAATAAAGACCAGATTATTATCCTGTGGTCCTTATCTCCGTGCACCTCTAGACCGAGGTGTGCAGGGATCGGGCTTGGCTAGAGAATGTGAGGTTATGTATTGTCATGTACTTAGTAGTATGTAGTTATAACAATTAGAGTGTTTTAATTATTTATTGCATCATTGGTAAATAAAGTATGGATGATAGGATGGTGTGTCCTTGTGTGCATTGCAAGCATCAGATCTTTCAAAAGCGAAAAATATGTGACCAACACATATGCAATCATGGTCTCTTTCCAATTGAGCAACTACAAGACCTAAGTTATCGATCTCATGGTCTAGAGACTGAAGGTCAAACTCCGCAAGTAGATATTTCTCCAACTTCATCCTAGAGAAGACGATTTGCAAATGAGAGAAACCATCAATTGAGTCCTCCCAACCAATACCTGATGTGGCATTTCAAGAAGTAGAGATGGAGCAGATGTTGGATATGTTCTTTGACATGGATCCCATCATTGAAAACATAGAAGACGACAACATTGAACGCACTACTGTGGACCAACCTCAGTCATCCCTTTCATATCAAAGGCATGATAGCAATGATAAAGAGGGCGAGATGATGCAAAGTCTTGCACGCATGCCGCTTTACAGTGGTGCAAAAATCTCAGTTCTCCATACCACATTGGCAATGCTTAATTTTCAATCTGTCTACGGTTGGTATGACGCCTCAGTCACAAAGCTTTTCAGGTAAATACATTGTATCCTAAGCATGATAAAGTGCAAATTACAATTCAATACTGTGATCAAGGGGCTGACTTGTTCATGTAACGTCAGGTTGCTCAATGAGAAAATCTCGCCATAAGGGAATCACATGCCCCCTACTTGTCCAGACGCTAAAAAGCTTCTTACTAATTTGGACTTGGATTATCACAAAATACATGCATGTCCTAACAATTGTATAAGTTTTCACAATGAGTATGCAAATTTGGAACATTGTCCCAATTGTGGATCAAACAAGTACAGGGAGGACACACAAGAAAAAGTAATCCCTGCAAAGGTCCCTCGACACTTTCCTATCATTCCAAGAATAAAAAGCATGTTCACGTGCAAGTCCATAGCCGCTTTGATGACATGGCACTCAAATACTAGATCGATGATGATGTAATGCGGGTACCTACTGACTCTCGTGCATGGAAGCACATAGAGGAAAGTTGGCCTGCATTTAAGAACGAGCCTCAATGTGTCTGCTTTGATCTGGCAATGGACGGAGTAAACCCATTTGGATTACAGAGTTCATCATGGAGCATGTGGCCTATTTGTCTGGTTAATTATAATCTTCCACCATGGCTTGCTATCAAGAAGGGCCATCTGTTGTTGTCATTGATCATCCCAAGAAAGTACAAAGCAAAGAACATGGACATCTATCTGGCACCACTTATAGAAGAGCTCCAAATCTTGTGGACAGGAATTGATGTGATTGATATGTCCCAACCAATCAGACAACGGAATGTACATGTGCAAGGCATTCTCATGTGGACCATGCACGATTGGGCAGGCTTTGGTGAGTGCTCAGGTAAGTGCCTTTGAAACCCTCACACACATGTGATTACTGGCTATGCCAACACTTTTATATTTTAATCTTGTGATGTTTCAGGCTTCATGAGTTACTTGGGCAATCATGCATGTCCGAGATGTGGTCTGCGAGTTGGCTTCCGCCACTCTGAGCATTTGAGCAAGACAGTTTACGAGGAGCATGGTAGATTTTTGCCTGAAGGACATGAGCTATGTGGACCAAACATATGCAAACATGACATGCATCCACTGAAAGCGAGCGATTGGAAAAACATGTGGCTGGAGGGGAGAGATTGGATTCCAACTGGAATGAAAAGACTTTATATTTTCCATGAACTCCCGTACTAGAGTGACCTACTGATTAATCATTTGATCGACCCAATGTACATCTTCAAGAATGTGGAAGAGATCATATGGAAAATCATCATTGAAAAAGGGAGAGCAAGGCCCAAAGAGATGACGTACAGGATGTGGATCAAATGCCAGAGATGTGGCCTTGACTTAAACCCAATGGAAAGTTTGCTATATTAAAAGGTCCATGGGTTCTGAGTTGTGTAGAAGAGCAACAAGTGAAGAAGACTATATCTTCATTCAAGACCCTCACATGGTGGATGCAATGTTTGAAACGGCTTTTACGAGAGATGAAAATCTCAGTGGTCTTAAGTCCTACGATTGGAAAAAAAATTTACAGTTCATCTTACCAATTTCCATAAAGGGTTGTTTGATAGATGACATTAGAAGAAAAATCTACCAAATCAGTGAGTTGGTACGCTGGATCAGTTCAAAAGAGATAAGAGAAGACAGCATTGATGCAGCACGCTTAAATGTTATTGAAGCAGTGTGCATGGTGGAGAAGTACTTTCCAACAAACATTCTTACCATCCAAATGCATGTGCTTGTGCATGTGGTTGATGAAGTTGCAGTTTACTGGGATGGCCCATAGCAGGTGGATGTTCTTCTTGGAGAGATTTATGAAGACTTTAAAGGGGTTTGTTCTTCAAAGGGCTCGCCCCGAGGGTAGCATGGCCAAAGGATGGCTTGTACAAGAGTCTCTTGTCCTCATCAGTGAATTTTCAGTATCAATTGATCCAAAGATGCCCCGAATGTGGACTACTGAGGTCAACGTCAAGGTGACAGGGGACGAGCAGCAGGGACAAGGCATTGTTAGGAAGATGGACATCACAATGCGAGAAAAGGTTATGATATTTTGCCTTCTCAACTCAGATATCATGCAAAAGTGGCTTGAGAGGTACAAAGGGGAAAAGAAACAACGCTTGACAAATCGCCTTTAATTCAAGCGCAATTGTGCCACTAGAAACCTTCCTTTTCCAGATCATCTTCAAAAATTGCCTGACTTTCCAACTAGGTGGTGGTTAGATGCGACAATCTCAGAGGCAAAGAGGAATGGAGTGTTGATTATTGAAGAGAAAGAGGATATGTCAAGGGGTTGTGATTGGCATGTATATTTTCACAACTTCCTTTTTGAGCTCCACATGATCACATTGCTTTAATAACTTTTAGTCTGTTTCAATTTTGTGGTTGGAGTATCACAAATATGGAGCTTTGTGGTCGCATGGAAAACACTTCAGAGTGCCATTAGAAAATTTCGGAGGTCATTTGGAGGGCCTTGTAAGAAATTGTATTTCTCTCTCTAGAAACTTTTTTTAAAATGCACTTGCACCTTGTGAGTACGTCCAAAAGGACAACCAGACACTCTAAAAAGTAGATTTATATTTCCAATCGTCCTTGAAAACGGTCACTTTTTTATTTAATGCGAGCGTCTTTTTCAGGAGGCAGGTGCGGCGCATTCAATGCAGCTTACGTCATCACTGAAAGTTGAAAAGTCACAAACTGTAAAATAGTGATAGATTTTGAGGATTTTGACACCACCAATGCATCCGGAATGCCAAAATACCTTAAAAACGAATGTCTACTTGTCTCATTCCGACATCCGGAGAGGCAAAAAATGTCAAAAAACCCCCAAATATGGGCTTTTTACTAAAGGCGCGCGAGGAGGCATTCTAAAATTTTAGAATGCCCCTCTGCGCGCCGTTAGTACAAAGCTCCTTTTAGTGATTTTTGGACACTTATCTTTCCAAAAAGGCCCTTTCTAGAGGTTTTTGGACATTTTCCTCTCAAAAAGCTCCCTAAAAAAAAAGAAAAAGGGCCTTTTTACTAACGGCGCGCGAAGAGGCATTCCAAAATTTTGGAATGCCCCCTCGCGCGCCGTTAGTACAAAGCTCCTTTTAGTGATTTTTGGACACTTATCTTTCCAAAAAGTCCCTTTTTAGAGGTTTTTGGACATTTTCCTCTCAAAAAGCTCCCTAAAAAGAGGGAAAAAGGGCCTTTTTACTAATGGCGCACGAGGAGGCATTCCAAAATTTTGGAATGCCCCCTCGCGCGCCGTTAGTACAAAGCTCCTTTTAGTGATTTTTGGACACTTATCTTTCCAAAAAGCCCCTTTTTAGAGGTTTTTGGACATTTTCCTCTCAAAAAGCTCCCTAAAAAGAGGGAAAAAGGGCCTTTTTACTAACGGCGCGCGAGGAGGCATTCCAAAATTTTGGAATGCCCCCTCGCGCGCCGTTAGTAAAATGTTCTTTTAGGGGTGTTTGACATTTTTGGCCTCTTTGGATGTTTAAGCGAGGCAATTGGACATTCATTTCTAGGAGATATGTGCGTTCCGGACGCATTGGCAGTATCAAAAGTTTCAAAATCTTCCACCACTTGATAGTTTTGTGACTTTTTGAGTTCTAGTAATGACGTATCCCGTATCAAATGCACCGCATCTACCTTCTGAAAAAGGTGCTCGCATTAAATAAAAGAGAGTGCTCGTCTTCAAAGACCACTAGATTATTAAATGAGGAGAGGGACACCTTTTATATTTTTGTTAATATCAATCTATTTTTCTACGTAACGTAGGCTCTTCTCTCATTGGAGGAGCTTATTTTCCTCTCTCTATCAAAAGGCCCTCTAAAAGACCTCCGAAATCTCCTAATGAACGGATCGACGAACAAAGAGTCACTTTTGTTAGTGGTGTTAGGACAAGCTTCGTCCAAGAAAGTAGGAGTAGTGCCAAGGATGAGAACACAGAGACTAGCCAACTTGAATACTTTGGCTACATCCCAAGACATCTTGAAGATTAGCTTTAGAAAATTTAATATGTTTATCTTTGGTGTCAAGTGGTTCAAAGTTATTATCAGCGGCCCTAATGCAACTATGCGTAAAGACAAGAGTGGATTGATTCAAGTGAACTCTAAGCGGGTGTGGACAGATGTGTGGGATACATTTCCACAGCATTGTGAACAAGTTGTGTTCATACACAATCCACTATGGACAAAAAATGATGAGAATGATCTATCTAAACCTTGTTGGCTATATGTCGTTCAAGTTTCTCCACGTAGCAAGCAAGTGTGTGAAGGACTGGACGTTGAGGTTGAAGAGGTGATTCATGAACAAAGTGCACGACCAACGGGAACTTTAAGTTTAGATTTTGATGTGGATGTCAGCAGTGAGCAATTTTCTGAACCTAGAGATGAGGTGTCAAATACTGAAGCTGATGCGGAGAGCGACGAAGAAGTAGAGTTCGATGCCAAAGATGTAGAAGTACAGATTGAGATAGACATATTTTGTGCATCAAATCTCATAGAGGATAAGAGATTAACTAATGATTTTTGTAGGAACTCTTTTGTAAAACTCTTTTTATTACTCTACAATACACTTTAGATTCATTCATTTGTGTTGGAGCTTCGCTGATTTGTTATTTGTATTGATTAAGCATTCCTTCTGTAAACTAACGTATTTTGCGGGTGTTATTTGTGTATGATTATCCACGACTGATGACAATGAGCCATACTCTCCTAGTTTTAGTTTTCTTGTCAATCCGACCGGCATGTCACCCGAGTAGATGGGCTTGTTTTTTTCTCAGTTCACACCAGAGCAGATCACAATGGCACAGTACCTTTGGGCACCAGGTCCCTCTAGACCTACTAAACAGTGGACCCTACACCCGGGACTAGTGTGGTCCCTACACCGAGCGGCCCACACCTCAATCTAGTGTATCCCCTACGCCTAGGACTCCTGTGCCCCCTACACCGACGATTGGTTCATCCTCGAGACAAGGTAGGCATCGTTCTAGAGGTGGTGGTTGCTGTGGTAACGGTCTTATCGATGCGTCCACACCACCAAGAGAGCATCCACCACTCTCTTCAGTAGATAGTTCACTGATTGGCACACCACGTACACCTTGGGGATCACACGAGCATGATCGTAGCAAGGTGTACAAGAGCAGGGATGGGGTTTTTGTGGCGGATAGGGTCACAAAGGCCATACGACAGAGGATTAGACAGCTCTATGATTCAATTTGGTCACTCTGTGATGGAGGTTTGGGATAACCTCAATCTCAAAAGAAAGAATTATAGCGTCGAGGCCATTCACAGAGAGTACAGGCCGACAATGTCACGCCGTCAGTTAGAGGCGAGAGACAGGTACAATGATGGCAGTCCCAAGCTGGCATGGTTGGATGCAGAGGAGTGGGTGGGGATTGCACGAGAGACACAAGACAATCCTTAGAGATTTCAATAGCAGAGAGATGCAACCAGAGCACGTTTGGAGTCTACTGGAGCGTCACTTTCTGGGAGTGGAGGCTACAATATGCTTCGACATGAGTTTGTCAGTATTATACGTATGCTTTAAATTATTGAAAATATATATGTTATTTGAAGATTTATCTAATGATTAAACCATAATTTTGCAGGAAGTTTTCGTGAAGCGCCCTCCAACACGCCGAGAGGATAAGTATGGGTACAAGCATGTACTTGTGGCCCTTTTGACCCAGCTGCAAGAGGATGGAGAGGACGTCCACTGGGAGGCATTACAATGAGGGTCTTCTCACTCAATGATTGTTTGCATATGTACAGTTTTGTAGTGCTTATGTTTATGGTTTATGGTTATGTTTATGGTAAGGCACAGATGTTATGGTTAAGGTTTGACAGTCAAGTTAAGGTTATGGTTTTGCTATGATGGTATGGCAATCATGTGATGGTTATGGTTATGGTTATGGTTATGGTTATGGTTATGGTTATGGTTATGGTTTTGGTTTTGGTTTTGGTTATGGTTATGGTTATGGTTATGGTTATGGTTATGGTTATGGTTATGGTTATGCAATGATGGTATGGTTGTTATGGTTATGGTATGACAAGCAAGTTATGGTAATGGTTATGGTATGGCAAACAAGTTATGTTTATGGTTTTGCAGTTTTCGACTCATGTTTTAATTATGGGTATAAAATTTATATGCCGCTATGCCATGATCAAGCTTTTGATTTTGTGGTTATGTTATTCTTACAATTTTGCTAATTGCGATACACTCGCTCTTTAACGTCAACTTGTAGGTAGAGTGCGGTATCTTGTGCACTCTTCCTTTGGGCAAAGAGGGCTGTTTTCTTTTGCTGCAGTACATGCAGCATCAGTTCCAAGCCCTCTTTGCCCAAAAAAAAATTGCAGTTTGGTCGTCGGTATAAAGTACGGTATAGGCATCGGTACAGACTTTGGAAGACGCATCGGAATATGCTATAGTATTATCGGTGGTTATTTCATTGCGTATTCCGACGCTCATTTCATAGTTTATTCCGACGCATAGTATACCGGTACTTATACCGACGTTACAATACCGGCATCTTTTTTGAGGCCTATTTTAGCGCTTTTTAGTTTTAAAACTAGCTTTATTCCGTCGATATCTATGCCAATTTCTGCGCACCGTGTTACAGTGTGAGTACAAACAAGAAGGGTAGGACTTTGAAACAGTTTCCCCTCTAGACAGAAATCATTCTTGAAGAAGCCTATCTTCCACGTTTTTTGTATCCACTTGTACACCTTTCTCGACATTCCTCTAATAGCCGGACAGACCAAAAACATGTGAGCGAGATCTTTGGTAGCCCCTTGGCACCCTGAGCACCTATTGGATTCATGCCTCGTGCTTAAATCTTGATGCCCGTCTGCAGGGACCTCCATAGCACCTTCCACAAAAACACCTTCATATATTGGGGCCACTATGGTCCCCAGATATTCATCGTGACCACTGCCCATCGGGCTTCCGACCATTGGTTTTCCATTGTTTGTTCAAGGGTGCAAACCAATTATCCTTGTGCATGAGCTCTTAATAGATGTTCTTGGGGTGAGGTTTGAAGAAAAGACAATTCTTGGGCCATTTCCAAGATTTCCACTCAAAAGTGGATTCCCAAATCGGCATCAAATCCTTCAACCGTTGTAGACATAAGCACCTATTACATGCCATTTAGTTTATACTGGTTAGCTAGAAAGTCAAAATATTTCGAGCGCTTGATATTTTCATCCCATAAATGGATCAGCCGCTAGAGTCCTTTATTGTTCAAGCTTCTAGCAATTTCGCTCTAGTAAGAGTTCAAACTAACTCCAACTGCTTTTGTAATTGTTCTTTTTCTTAAAATATGCTCTCACATAATGTGAGAATTGCTACTAAAAATCTTAAACAATATTCAAATTTTAGAGAAATCAATGCAAAAACTTTCAGATATAGTCAACTCTAATATGTTTCATTTGCAGGCTTCTCAATTTTTTGAAAAGTAGTTTTTTTGAGCGCTTGAGAAAACATGCCCTACAGGAGAAGAGAGAAAGATGTACAAAAACTATTTTGTCTTGTTTAGTAAGTGACCGATCCATGTCAATAATGTATTGTATTGACTTCTTTTGAATTTTTTTTTGATATTTTTTTTTGCATGTTAAAGACGAGGACTTCTTTTAAGTTTTATTAGTTTTTTTTTTGGCATGTCAAAACATGCCCTCAAGGAAAAGCAAACAAGGTGAGAAGTAACTAAGGCCTATTGAAGTAAAGGGGGGGATGATAGTTAAGGAGAGTGGGTTTAAATGGCTACGTATGATCACATGTCATTTTTGTTGTGTTTTGATATAAAATTATATTGAAGGCCTCGAAGGTTGGTCTGTGTCTTTTTGTTCCTCTGCCGTCTGGTTTTGGTCTATATTTTGATAGTTGGCTCTGAGTTGATCCATCTTGAGGGTGATCTTTGGTTGGGGTGGCAGTCCATGCAGGGTCAGTGGAAACCTCTTGGTGTTTCTTCTGAGTGGTGTTAGTCTAGCGTATGAGGGTGGCTCCTGGGTACCCCGAGCACTATGCATCTGTGGCTCATGTTGAGCACGGATTCTCATGTAATTTTTTTGACTTTTATAATCTATACACCCACACATTGTGGGTTTTTCATGTATAGTTATTTATTTATTTATTTATTTATTTATGTTGTCCATTAAACACACATAATCACAAATGCTTTATATGTTAAGGAGAATCCCACTTAATCAAGCAGATGAAAGGTCCGCATTGGTGTTTGAAACAAAATAAAAGAAAAAAATAAAAATGAATAAAAAATCCTTGACAAAGTAGAACAAAATAATATTTTAATGCTTTCATAAGAAAAGATAGGTTTAATAAGCATATAAAATAATAAAACAATTTATTAAAATTGACATTTATGAGGTCTGTAAATAAAAACACTAATTTATAAATTAAAATATATTGAAATAAACATTGAGTCAATACTTCATATCTTGGGATCAAACTCTTATGAATGCACTTTTTAGGATGAAGAAGCCAATTTAGAGGCAGCCAAATTGAGCAACGAAAAGCTACATGCAACATGAATCTTCCATAGAGACGGTAGCATGAACAAAAATCTACAAGCAAAGAATGATGCAAAATTCATATTTTCGTGCATAAAACGTGGATATCAATGAGAAGATAGTCAAGAGGGAGTTTAGAGACATGAGAGCCAACAAGGATCAAACACATGTCTAGACAAGCATGATCCACACGCAACCATCATAGCCACAAAGTCCCATGTGCAGTGATGCTTCTAAAGTGAAGCAATACCACTTTATTTTTTCGAGGTCTACTATTCCTCTAGAAGGACCCGCCTTTTTATTAGCCTTTATCTCTTTTTTTTGCAAAATTCACATCGGTGAGTAATTATATTAGAGAAGCAAAAAAATAACATCACTAGCTCTGCTCACAAGCCGTGCTTAAGCATCTAGCAAACCATCAATACCATCTACAACACCAACAAACCGTTCCGGCCTTTTATAGGGATTCCTAACCCACCACACCATTACAATCGACCACCTAGTCCTAGTCTTTTACGTGAAGCATTTACCTAGAGTAATACATAGAGACACCTTACAAGAGGCACGAACCAAGCGGATGCCACCTAAGGCCACCTCCTCACACAAGGAAGACAATGCCCAACCGGCCACCATTGGAATCGACAATAGCCCATACTAAATACTTACTTGATGAAGCCAACCAGCGAATTAGTCCAACAAGAATAGATCCTCCTTTTTATTGACCCCTTTATCTTAATCCCTTCTTATTTAGTTGTTTAAGGACTTTTTTGAGTAGGCCAAAAAAGTTTATGATAATTATTGTGTGTTTGGTTTGGTTGTTAGCAAATGAGTCATTTTCTTAAAGGATCACATTGACTTCCTTTAATATTTGTTTCAAAATGTCTATTGTTTGTTCAGCAAAGCAAATGAGTCATCTGTCATTCCTTAAAGGATCACATGACTTCCCTTAATATTTGTTTCAAAATGTCTATTCGAGGCTCCAAAATGAGTACTTTTGACGTGAAGGAGAAGGAAAAAGACATAATTTTTATTGTGTTTCTTGTTTAGTTAGCAGAAGAGTCATTTCTTTAAAAGAAAAAAATATTGTATAAAGAAAGGAGTAAAGTTCTATTTGATATATATTCACTACCTGCTCGGTGCAAAGACACTCTAAAGAGAAAAACCAAGTTGAAGGGGACAAAAATAGGTTGGCACATATGTCTTGTTAAAGGGAATCAACTAAGATGCCTCACTTGGTAAAGCAAAAGAGTAAAAGGAAAGAGTCTGGATCCAATTTTCACGTGTAGGCAGTATATATTTATCTGTTTTATTAAATTTTTTTATGAAATTTTGGGAATTTATGTTGGCATTCTGAGCGTGGGAAAGGAGGAGATATTTCTCTTTGTCCCTCTCTCTCTCTCTCTCTCTCTCTCTCTCTCTCTCTCTCTCTCTCTCTCTCTCTTTTTTGCATTGCCCTGTTGCATCACGATGATGATGAATGTCTAACAAGTGGGGCAGTGCGGAAATCCTGTTGCAACAACACAGTGGCACCACGACAATGGACGGAAGTGTTTTTGATCGTCCAAAGCAAGAGGGCCAGCACGACCTCTGTGCAGGGTAAATAGCATCAGCTTATGGTGCCGCAGTGTGTGTTCGAGTGTTCTAGTTGTACCAAGGCAGTCAGCGAATTCTCTTTGCCTCGGGCAAAACCATGCAAGTTAGAAGGCGAGCGTCGTGTGCAGACCAGGGAATGACTAGTGGGCTAGAGGGATGGAGCCGGACATGTCAATCTGCAGAGCAAACAAGGCAGCTGACGCAACGCGAGCAGGTGTTTTCTTTGTAGAGAGAGGAGGGGAAGGTGGATCTCTGTAGATTCCCTTTAATGAGAGCCGACCCGTTAGGAACCATAGAGCATTAGAAAAACACAAATGTATAAATGACTCAATGTGTTATTCACCACCTTTGGAAAACTTTAAAGGACATCAAAAGTCTTTTTTAACTTCCACCTTTGGAAAACTTTAAAGGACGTGAAAAGTATTTTAATTTTCCATTTTCATGGGGTTTTCGTATTCTAAACACACCATTCATTTCTATACCTCTGCACTATATATATATAATGGAACTTAAAATTTTAAAGGAAAGAGAGAGCCTCCGTGTGACACCATCTTGTTCATTTGCAAAAAAAAAGCTTTAAAGAAACATTTAATTTCAAATGCAAAAGTGAAAGGTAAGTATTAGATGATAGAAAATGAAAAGACTTCTAGCAATGTAAAGTCCAAAAATTAGTGCTAAGTCCTACCAATGTAAAGACAAAAAATTAACACTAAATCTATAATATTTATATTATTTGGGAAGGCCATGGAATTTCACTCTCGCCCTCAAATTTGAAGAGTGACTACTTTTGGGTTTGAAATCCATTTGCAAGGTGGCTCTACTTTGCATTTTGAAGGCCCTTCCATGCATCCCCCAATGAAATTCCCTCTACAAGCTTCCACAGACCTTCCATGTTGTAAATCATCTTTCCTTGACACTCGAAGCCCACCTATTGCATGCATACTCCCGTGTTGTGTGTGTGTGTATGCATGTGTGTGCGTGTGTGTGTGTGTGTGAGAGAGAGAGAGAGACCAGTTATCTGTGTATGTGTGTATGTGTGTGTGTGTGTGTGTGTGTGAGAGAGAGAGAGAGAGAGAGAGAGCGAGTCGACGTGCCATTCCTTAAGATGTTGGAACATTACACGGAGGTCTTTCACATTTGTGCTACATTAATGAAGTGCAGCAATCTCGACAATTCAATGATGAAAATCCAATGATTTGTAGTAGATTTCATGCACGTGTTGTGTGTGTGTGTGTGTGTGTGTGTGTGTGTGTGTGTGTGTGTGTGAGAGAGAGAGAGAGAGAGAGAGAGAACGTGACGTTGTTGCTTGGAAGCTTTTGTGTGTGAGTACTGAGTGTGTTGAGAAATAGACAATGGTCCATGCGATTCACCTATGTGTGTGTGTGTGTGTGTGTTTAAGAATGATTATCTAACAATAGTTTGATTTTTCAAACTATTGAACCACACAATGGGACTAGAGACTAGACAATGTGCATATAATCATCAAGAACTATGTCTACATTAGATATAAAGTAGTCTTTAAAATTGACAACGGTAAGACTACAATTGACACATAGACTAGAAAATGATATATACAATGTTATTTGTAAATATATGAAATTATCAAAGAAGCTTATACAATGGTTATATATCACTCATACAAATAACTGAACGATGGTTGATCTTCTATTATTGTTGCAATTGTCGTTGTAATCCCAAGGACGAAACCTCTTACCTGTCACCATCCAAAAAATGCAAGTCCATCAATATTGGCAATAATTGAAAAGACAGGTGTCAGCAACTCCCTCCCCTTGTTATCGATGTCAAAAATAATATCAAAAAATAACAACCTAACACAGAACAAGTATTTGAGTTATATATTTGCATAATATACTTCTAGGAAAATTTGGACAGCATCTCCTTTGTAATTTGGATCGATTTTCAAAAGTCCAGTCCAATACCATCTCATCCGAGACCCTCACATGAGTATTAAGGCTCTTTAAGAAGCATTGGAGTGTTTCAAAGTAAAACACTAATCACTAATCTCAAAAGTTATGCATCTATTCAGCAAAGAAGAAAAGTGCTAAAAAGCAGTTCCCAATACTGAATTTGCTAAAGTGAGTAACCAGCATCAACTGCAAAAAACCATGCTTTTCCAACCCAAATCATGTGTGAGAAATCTAAATAGTTAACAACTAGGTTGTTTAAAATATTTGAGGTCCTTCCACAAATCCACATAAAAAGCACATCCTTGCTTAAAATTATGGTTAACCTCTCTAATATTCCAAAAACATGGGTTAGATCTACAAAAAACCAAGAGATTTTATGTTTCAAAGAAATGTCCATACTACTAAGTAGTTAAGCCTGAGTCATCATCCAGTTGATCAGACAATCTAGCCAACTAGTCACCAAAAAAGGACTAACAATTTGATTTTTATATACAAGATCCTAAATTTCTAGATTACTGATAAGTTTTCAACGATCGTACTTGAATGAGTGCTCAATGTGATATATGTATCCACATGCTGTATAAGCTATGCACACCCACATCCGTGTATTAGACCAATCCAAAAGATAGTTAGCAAAGCACAATACCCAACCTTTACACCATCAACTCACACGTATTTTGAAGCCATATTCCAGTAATGATGGAAGTGAGAAGTAAGCTACCCAACCTTTATGCCATCAACACACACATATTTTGTATCCATATTATATCCGATACCAATGTAGCAAACAATTCCAATTGTGTGTCCCTATTGAAATTTTGAAAAAAAAATTACCAGCATTTTGTTAGTATATTGACCTATCTTAAAAGAAGATCGCATTATGGCCATCTCTCTAGAGACCCTCACATGAGGTTTTACGGCATATGACCAAAAAACATGAACATTTTGAATGATAAATATCATGTTGGTGATATGTAGAATATTAGAATGCCCAAATCAAAATGTAGCCACATAAACTAAAGGCGTTTAAAGGCCTTACCCTTGAAATAGACCCAATATCATTTTTATGTATATAAAGAAGTCAAAAGTGAAGATATTCAATTGATACTGCTACAAATTGATAAGAGAAAGCATTCATACCATTATGAATTTTTTTGTTAGATAATTTTCGTTTTTTTTAATGTCTTCATTGTATGCTACATACATGCTATTAACTCCATTCCTTTGTCACCACAATAAGTACATAAATTGATTTAAAAGCCTTTATTTGACCAAAAATCAAGAATGTATTGATGAGTAGGTGCAAAGCACCTACCTTTATGTCATCATTTTCATTTTCATGTGGTCGTGGATGTGTAGGTGATACAAGAAAATTGTGGCTCTCCACAACTTCATATTCCATGGTTCTTCTTGCGTATGTGTGGTATGCCTAAAGGACAATTTCAAGGAGAAGAACCTGAGCACTTTGTGAGTATATTTGCAGCTGTGTATGAGAGAGAGAGAGAGAGAGAGAGAGAGAGTGTGTGTGTGTAAACCACCCACCGCCCAAAAGCAGAGACGTATTTGATAAGCACAAAGCTGAACTGAGACAATGATGGCAACAAAATAGGGAGATCTAATGAGGTGTGGGCATGTGTGTGCGCGGGAAAGTAACTTAGCAAGCTTTGTCTATGCCAAATTTCATCCATGCCAAGCATGTGTGTGTGTGTGTGTGCACGCGTGTGGTGTGCACGTGTGCATGTGTGTGTGTGTGTGTGTGTGTGTGTGTGTGTGTGTGTGTGTGTGTGTGTGTGTGTGTGTGTGTTCTCAGAGAAGACATTGAGAATGCACGATAAATTACCTCTCAATGTAAGGTGGAGCTGCTCCGTACTCGGCCCATTCCGCAAGAGTATGTGTGAGATTGTGTGTACAAGCTCCCAGTGCGGGTGTTGCACGAGTATACCTGTATGCAGAAAACCTTCAATGAGCAATAATTGTGAGTGAGCCAGATGGAGATAAGGTTTTGATCACAAGGTCGGAATTGCCCTATGTATGAAGTTGCGAGGGGGATTGAAGCACGTCATTATGTCTGAGAGAATGGACATTAGTTTTTATCCACGTAGATGTGGATGTGTGTGTGTGTGTGTGTGTGTGTGTGTGTGTGTGTGTGTGTGTGTGCGTGGCGCTCCCCCAACCCTAGGAGAAGGTCCACATGGTCGGTGGTAGGGCCCACCATGTGGAACCCTACCCCCAACCAAGTTTGAACAATTGAGTGACAAAAATTTCTGAAAATAGTATAATGTGTTCAAAGAGGTATTCATCACATGTAGAAGGGTTACCATTCGGTAAAGTGATGCCACACGGGCTAATGTAAAAGCATCATCATTTATGGGAAAAGCCATCTAATAAGGTGTACATTGTCAAGTATTGAGTAAGAGAGAATCTCTTACCTGCTTTTCATCATCACTGACTTGATTTACATATCAAAAAATAGTTTCAAGTGTTTCTATATGGAAATCATCCAATAACTTGCAAAAACCCTACATATTATCTATATATCTTTCTAAGGTAATCAATGATTAAAACACAACTTCTAGGTATCTGCATAGTTTATCTGTATAGTTCAACAAAATAACTATATGGTATATGTGCTTGGCCAGACTAGGAGCCGTGGCCCCAACCCATCCTCTTGGATTAGGTGGGTCAAGTCAAAAAAATTATATAATTGGTCTACGTCCATTGTATGGTGCTAGCCCGACCAAAGGCTAGGTAGAAACAAGCATGTGTGTGTATCAACATGATTTTCTAACGATATATACAATGTTATTTGTAAATATATAAAATTATCAAAGAATCTTATTCAATGGCATCTATCACTCATACAAATAATTGCACGATGGGTGATCTTCTGTTATTGTTGCAGTTGTCGTCCTAATCCCAAGGAAGGAACCTCTTACCTACCACCATCCAAAAAATGCAATTCCATCAGTATTGTTAGTAATTGGGAAGACCTGTGTCAACAACTCCCTCCCCTTGTTATTGTTGTCAATAATAATATCAAAAACTAACAACCTAGCACAGATCAAGTATTTGAGTCATAGATTTGCATAATATACTTCTAGGAAAAATCAAAATTTGTCTCCTTTGTAATTGGGATCAATTTTCAAAAGTCCAATCCAATGCCATCTCATCCGAGACCCTCACGTGAGGATTAAGGCTCTTTAAGAAGCATTGGAGTGTTTTCAAAGTAAAATGCTAATCAGTAATTTCAAAACTTATGCATCTATTCATCAAGAATAAAAGTGTTAAAAAGCAGTTCCCAATACTGAATTTACTAAAGTGAGTATACTTGGCCACAACCATACAACTATAGTCATACACCTACCTCCATAAATGTGAAAAAGACCAGCATCAACTGCAAAAAACCGTGCTTTTCCAAACCCAAAACCATGTGTGAGAAATCTGAACAGTTAACAACTAGGTTGTTCAAAATATTTGAGGTCCTTCAATAAATCCACATAAAAAGCACGTCCTTGCTTACCATTATGGTTAACGTCTTGAATATTCCAAAAGCATGGGTTAGATCCTTAAAAAACCAAGAGATTTTATGTTTCAAAGAAATGTCCATAATACTAAGTAGTTAAGAATGAGTCGTCATCCAGTTGATCAGACAATCTAGCCAACTAGTTAGAAAAAAGGACCAACAAATTAAATTTTATATACAAGATCCTAAATTTCTAGATTATTGATAATTGTTCAACGATCGTACTTGAATGTGTGCTCAATGTGGTATATTTATCCACATGCCATATAAGCTATGCACACCCACATCCATGTATTCGACCAATCCAAAAGATGGTTAGCCAAGCACACTACCCAACCTTTACACCATCAGCCCACACATATTTTGAAGCCATATTCCACTAATGATGGAAGTGAGAAGTCATCTACCCAACCTTTTATGCCATCAACACACACATTTTTGAATTCATATTCCATCCAATACCAATGCAACAAACAATTTCCAATTGTGTGTGCCTATTGAAATTTTGTGTGTGCCAATTTCCAATTGTGTGTGCCTATTGAAATTTTGAATTGCCAGCATTTTGTTAGTATATTGACCTATCTTCAAAAAAGATCCAATTATGGCCATGTCTCTAGAGACACTCACATGAGGTTTTACAGCATATGACAAAAAAACATGAAAATTTTGAATGATAAATATCATGTTGGTGATATATAGAATATTAGAATACCCAAATAAAAATGTAGCCACATATACTAAAAGAGTGTAAGGGCCTTACTCATAAAATACAACCAATATCATTTTTATGTATATAAAGAAGTCAAAAGTGAAGATATTCAATTGATACTGCTACCAATTGATAAGAGAAAGCTTTCATACCATTATGAGTTATTTTGTTAGATAACTATCTTTTTTTTGAATCTTCATTGTATGCTACATACATGCTATTAACTCCATTCCTTTGTCAGCACAATAAGTATAGAAATTGATTTGAAAACCTTTATTCGACAAAAAAGCTAGAATATATTGATGAGTATGTGCAGATACACCTACCTTTATGTCATCGTTTCCATTTTTACATGATCGTGGATGTGTAGGTGAAAGAAGCAAGGTGTGGCTCTCCACAAATGTGTATTCCATGGTTCTTCTTGCGTATCTGTGGTATGCCTAAATGACAATTTCAAGAAGAAGAGCCTGAGCAGTTTGTGAACATATTTGCATTTTTGTGTGTGTGTGTGTGTGTGTGTGTGTGTGTGTGTGTGTGTGTGTGTGTGTGTGTGTGTGTGTGTGTGTGTGTGTGTGTGTGTGTGTGTGTGTGTGTGTGTGTGTGTGTACACCACCCACCACCCATCAGCAAAGAAGAATTTGATAAGCACAAAGCTGAACCAAGACAATGATGGTAAGAAATAGGGAGATCTAATGAGGTGTGGGCGTGTGTGTGTGTGTGTGTGTGCGGGCAAGTAACTTAGCAAGCTTTGTCTATGCCAAGTTTCATCCATGCCAACCATGTGTGTGTTGGTGTGTGTGTGTGTGTGTGTGTGTGTGTGTGTGTGTGTGTGTGTGTGTGTGTGTGTGTGTGTGTGTGTGTGTGTGTGTGTGTGTGTGTGTGTTCACAGAGAAGACATTGAGAATGCACCAAAAATTACCTCTCACTCTAAGCTGGAGCTGCTCCGTACTTGGCCATGTGTGAGAGTGTGTGAACAAATTCCCAGTGCAGGTGTTGCATGAGTATAGTTGTATGTAGAAAGCCTTCAATGAGATATAATCAGGAGTGAGCCAGATGGAGATAAGGTTTTGATCACAAGGTCAGAATCGCCCTATGTATAAAGCTGGGAGGGAGAGTGAAGCACATCATTATGTCTGAGAGAATGGGCATTAGTTTTTGTCCACGTAGATGTGTGTGTGTGTGTGTGTGTGTGTGTGTGTGTGTGTGTGTGTGTGTGTGTGTGTGTGTGTGTGTGTGTGTGTGTGTGTGTGTGTGGCCCTCCCCCAACCCTAGGAGAAGGTCCACATGGTGGGAGGTAGCGCCCACCATGTGGAACCCTACCCCCAACCAAGTTTGAACAATTGAGTGACAAAAAAATCTGTAAATAGTATAAAGTGTTCAAAGAGGTATCATCACATGTAGAAGGGTTGCCACACGGGCTAATGTAAAAGCACGTAGATGTGTGTAGCAGTTTTAAATATATATAAATATACGCAAACGAACACTAACTGTTCACAGACTAACAATTCTAGAAAAGTACAGTGGCATTGCACAATAATTTATTTGCAGTTGAAAATCAATTTTGTACAAGGTAATGAAGATAACAAGATATAGTTCAAGAATCCATAAACCCAAAGTCTGGGATAATTTGCGTCACACTAAGAGAACCTCCATTTGTTAAGAACTGGACATTTTAATCAAGGAAGGTAGCCCTCACCTGCACCCATAGCCACAAGAAAACTATTCGTTAGCACGTGACTGTACGCAGGTGATGCAGGGCATCCCAGTTGTTATCCATGTCACCTTTAAAAAAACACATAGTTCTTAACTAGTATTTTGTTTATTTTTGAAAAAACCATTCTTTGGCATTTTTGCCAATCTGATAAAGGAAAGTGAACACCCATAAAGCAACTATGTATCTGTTTATTCCTCAATTTTATATATATATATATCTCTTTTTTTTTAAAAAACATTCTTTGCTACACTTAAGTTTTTAGGTAAAAAGAAAAACTTCTTTTTTAATCTGATTGGAGAGAAATTCACTCAATATCGGTAGGCAAGGTTAATCTCAAGCCAAAACCCTGCTCGATTAAGGAAAACCTCATCCTTGTGGTTTGAAGTATATATATAAAAAAACAATCTTATTGAACAGATCTTACTATAAGAACCCATTTTATAATCACCCTGAGATATCATCAAAAAAGATCATCGAAGATTTTACAAATTTATAAACCTGAGTACACTCCCCCTTTTTTTAAAATAGGATTAATATATATTTTTTATATAAAAAAACTTTATTTCTCAAGATATAACAATGCTTATCATGTCATGTCTGTCATACTGTATCCCAAGCCAGATATAAACTTTTTTTTTTTTTAAACATAAAGCCCTTAGATGAGTCAGTCCTTCGATCAGACTTAGACCTGGTCCGAGAAAGATACGACAAAAGATTAACCAACAAAGATCAGTTTAAAGGGAATTATATGACTTTCCTTATAATACTAAGTCCTTTAAAACCAACTTCTAGAAGCTTTTTTTTGTATATACTGCAAGATGCTAGGTAAGAGTCAGTTCATATATATTTTTGAGTGAAATTAGGAAGCCAGCAAATGAAGACCATCAAATTTTATAGAATAGCCGAGGTTCAAAACCAGCCAAGCCCTTCAGAACTCAATCACCATGTGAAAGTAATGGTAAGTCACCGAACACTATCATTAACCACCAAGTATCTTGGAACCAGCTTAATCAATCCGGTATTTGTTGCCACACTTTAGCTCCATAGACAATCCGGTAGGTGTTGCCACTCTTAATCCATACCGTCTATGTTGCAACTCTAAGCATTATAACGAATAAGAGAAAGAGCAACATAACAGAAGCTAGTACTAAGTAAAAATAGCTTTTAGCCGATTTGATGAGATAAGCATCAGCTCTAAAAAACAAATTCGATCTTACAAGTAGGAGATGTAATATGGTAAACAAGGTTAAGTCAATTTGCAAAACCAAAAATTTACTCCTACACGTGGTTATGAGATAATACATACTACCAACCAAATATCAGAAGGCAGGACACCTTTTCCGAAACTAGTATTAAGTGCCCTCAAAAAAATCTACAGCTGGTCTAATAGAAAAGGTACCAGAACTAGAGAGTATATCATACAAGGGACTGTCATCTTACAAAAAGGACCTCAGTAAAGTAGTGTTACCATAAACCAAATTATAAGATCATTACAGATTATTATTTTTGTGAATTTCTGGTTTTTTTCTTTTTTCAGAGTTCATTACATCTATTGAGTAGTTTTTTAACCGAATCATAACATCATCACCCCAATATACAATTCCTTTCTTATAAGTACCATACTGTACTCTTTCCTCAGTAGCAAAACTCCCTCATACCTGGCAGTTTCCCTATTTTTTTAAACAAACACAGATTTTTCCTCAGAAAACCAGTTTTACAACACTTTATACGGCAACCAGACATACTACTACCATCATTCAAAAAAAATCCAGGCAGTTCTTAGTTTAACTGAGCCATTCACTCGGTTTCCAGAACCAGGTTATAACTCTTTTTTTTGTTTATTTTACGAAAACAACCATCATTAGTCACAGAGGTATACAAATTCCAAACTGTCACAGAGCAGACATGTACTCCCACTCAAATTACTCCCATAATCCTGTACGTACAGTTTTCGGAACAATTTTCCATTATACCTAAACCAATATTATTGGTTTTTTTAGAGCCTTTCAAATCTTTTTTTCAGCAAAGCTTCAGAATAACACTTGTCAGTCTCTAGAGTAAGAGATATTATATGTTTGACCTGTAGATTAGGAGACACAGACCACTCTTACATTTCCTCTTACACCTTTTACACAAGAAAGGTTTAGTAACCGGAAACAAATTACCTGGTTTATTATTTAAAAAATTTCCAAAAACTAGTCTGAGCAAAGCTACACAGTAATTTAAATAGATTCTATAAAGCAAAACAAAAATTTTGTTTAACCTGTAGATTGGGAGACGACGAAGCGTCCAGAGTCTCCTTCCCATTTTTTTTCGGCATGATTGAGCACACAGTAGAAAATATCTACTAACCCACACAGTATAGAATGCACACAAGTGAATACAACACGATGCCAAGTGAGTAAGGGTACTCACATTTTAAAGGGGCATTTATAATTTGTTGAAGCAAATCGGGAGCAGATCCACCTCTGACTCGGACCAGTTACAACGTTAGACGACACCCATACGGGCCAGATACTCAGGGATTATCCCAACTGAAGATCCGGTTATACCATGATTAACTCACCCCAGCATTTGCTACTACACCCACCTGCCACCTCAACCCTAGCGCAGGCAAAAGCGTGTTGCAGGCAGCCCGACACAACAGAGAAGTAATTAAAAAATGCGCTACTGAGTGTATAGAGAGAGAGAGAGATGTTAGTTACCTTAAAGCGAGGTCAAGTCAAAAAATATCTAGTCTCATAATGTATACCAACTAGAAAAACAAATGCCGTCGATACCTGGTTCGAATCAACTATTGAGCTTTTTGAACCTGGCTTAGGTTTATCCCACACATCCCATTACAAAATCAACTAACCCTTATACTTGGCTTAAGTCATGCACCCATCAACTGGGGTACAATATACCAGCAAGGATCGACTTAACCGTGTACGATTCACTGCATAACAAAAACACTTTTTTGTGATTAATTATTACTTCCAATTCTGACTCAAAGTCAAAATGTGAGTCTATAAAAGCCAGAAGACACTAATATATAAACCAATCCAAGGTAACAGTAGGGAGTAATTGTACTCAAGTAATATACATATCCTTATATTTGCTCCTCAGGTGTGTTAAAAAATGGCCTACAATCAAGAACTGGTTTTTTCCAAAGCAAAAGCACACCTTTATCAATGAGGTGACTCTACACGGAGAGCTACATTACTCTGTTATGAACTATATCTATTCCCACAATTAGGAACCTCTGTTTCCCAGACTAAATGGTGGTCATACCAAAATCGAGTGACTCGTGTAACCCTTTGGGGTCGAGAGCATTTTAGGAACAATATCAGATTGGCGATGGTTACAGAGGCTCTGGGCCTAGGGCCACAGTATTATTACATAGAACATTCAATGAAGCCAGGTTTTTTAGAGCGGTTATACCTACTAGCCCAATTCCTTCCATCTCAAAAGATCTTTTTGTATCGTAGTTATGGTCATCAATTAAGAGGGTATTTTAAATGTACTCCACGCACTCGGGAGTATGGGTTAGTCTTGGCGACTCATATCTTGCCTTTAGCAGAGCGTCCAAACACCTGTTTTTACTGCGATAGCTATTTGTGTGATAATGTAATGGGCGGTTTAATAGAGATGTAGATGAGGTGCTCTCAAAATACTTATCGGTCCTGCTTCTTTTTGTCCCTTGTAATAGAAGAGTCACAAGAAAGACCTCATGCTATTTTGTGTGTGTGTGTGTGTGTGTGTGTGTGTGTGTGTGTGTGTGTGTGTGTGTGTGTGTGTGTGTGTGTGTGTTTTTGTTCTCAGAGAAGACATTGAGAATGCACCAAAAATTACCTCTCATTGTAAGGTGGAGCTTCTCCATACTCGGCCAATTCCGCGAGAGTATGCGTGAGAGAGTGGGCATAAACTCCCAGTGCGGGTGTTGCATGAGTATACCGGTATGCAGAAAGCCTTGAATGAGCAATAACCGTGAGTGAGATAGATGGAGATAAGGTTTTGATCACAAGGTCAAAATCGCCCTATGTATGGAGTTACGCGGGAGAGTCAAGCACGTCATTATGTCTGAGAGAATGGGCATTAGTTTTTGTCCACGTAGATGTGTGTGTGTGTGTGTGTGTGTGTGTGTGTGTGTGGACCTCCCCCAACCCTATGAGAAGGTCCACATGGTGGGAGGTAGGGCCCACCATGTGGACCTTACCCCCAACCAAGTTTGAACAATTGAGTGACAAAAATATCTAAGTAAATACTATGAAGTGTTCAAAGAGGTATTCATCATATGTAGAAGGGTTACCATTTGGTAAACTGATGCCACACGGGCTAATGTAAAAGCATCATCATTTATAGAAAAAGTCATCTAATAAGGTATACTTTGTCAAGTATTAAGTAAGAGATAATCGCTTACCTGCACTTTGTCATCACTGACTTGATTTACATATCAAAAAATAGTTTCAAGTGTCTCTATATGGAAATCATCCAATAACCTGCAAAAACCCTACATATTATATTAATATCTTCTAAGGTAATCAATGACTAAAAAAAACTTCTAGGTATCTGCATAGTTTATCTATATAGTTCAACAAAAGAACTATATGGGATATGTGTTTGATCACATTAGTAACCGTGGCCCCAACCCATCCTCTTGGATTAGGTGGGTCATGTCAAAAAGTATATATAACTGGTCTAGGCCCATTGTATGGTGCTAGCCCACCAACCAAAGGATAGCTAGAAACAAGCATGTGTGTGTTTAAGAATGATTATCTAACAATAGTTTGATTTCTCAAACTATTTAACCACACAATGGGACTAGAGACCGGACAATGTGCATATAATAATCAAGAACTATGTCTACATTAGATAAAAAGTAATCTTTAAAATTGACAGTAGTAAGACTACAATCGACACATAGACTAGACAATGATATATACAATGTTATTTGTATATATATGAAATTATCAAATAAGCTAATAGAATGGCTATCTATCACTCATACAAATAATTGCACGATGGGTGATCTTTTGTTATTGTTGCAATTGTCATCGTAATCCCAAGGAAGGAACCTCTTACCTACCACCATCCAAAAAATGCAAGTCCATCAGTACTGGCAATAATTGGGAAGACATGTGTCAACAAGTCCCTCCCCTTGTTATCGATGTCCAAAATAATGTCAAAAACTAACAACCTAACACGGATCAAGTATTTGAGTCATATATTTGCATAATATACTTCTAGGAAAAATCAAACAATATCTCCTTTGTAATTGGGATCAATTTTCAAAATTCCAATCCAATGCCATCTGATCCGAGACCCTCACGTGAGGATTAAGGCTCTTTAAAAAGCATTGGAGTGTTTTCAAAGTAAAACACTAATCACTAATTTCAAAATTTATTCATCTATTCAGCAAGAATAAAAGTGTTAAAAAGTAGTTCCCAATATTGAATTTACTAAAGTGAGCATAGTTGGCCACAGCCATACAACTATAGTCATACACCTACCACCATAAATGTGAAAAAGACCAGCATCAACTGCAAAAAACCATGCTTTTCCAACCCAAAACCATGTGTAAGAAATCTGAACAATTAACAACTAGGTTGTTTAAAATATTTGAGGTCCTTCCATAAATCCACATAAAAAGCACGTCCTTGCTTACCATTATGGTTAACGTCTCTAATATTCCAAAAACATGGGTTAGATCCTTAAAAAACCAAGAGATTTTATGTTTCAAATAGATGTCCACAATATTATGTAGTTAAGCATGAGCGGTCATCATCCAGTTGATCAGACAATCTAGCCAACTAGTCAGCAAAAAAGGACCATCAAATTGAATATTATATACAAGATCCTAAATTTCCAGATTACTGATAATTGTTCAACGAATGTACTTGAATGTGTGCTCATTGTGATATATGTATCCACATGTTGTAGAAGCTATGCACACCCACATCCATGTATTAGACCAATCCAAAAGATAGTTAGCAAAGCACAATACCCAGCCTTTAAGCCATCACCCACACGTATTTTGAAGCCATATTCCACTAATGATGGAAGTGAGAAGTAAGCTACCCAACATTTTTGACATCAACACACATGTATTTTGAATCCATATTCCATCCGATACCAATGCAGCAAACAATTTCCGATTGTGTGTGCCTATTGAAATCTTAAAAAAACATTGCCTACATTTTGCTAGTATATTGACGTATTTTCAAAAAGGATCCAATTATGGCCATCTCTCTAGAGACCCTCACATGAGGTTTTACAGTATATGACCAAAAAACATGAACATTTTGAATGATAAATAGTATGTTGGTGATATATAGAATATTAGAATACCCAAATCAAAATGTAGCCACATAAACTAAAAGTGTGTAAGATCCTTACCCTCGAAATACAACCAGTATCATTTTCATGTATATAAAGAAGTCAAAAGTGAAGCTATTTAGTTGATACTGCTACATATTGATAAGAGAAAGCGTTCATACCATTATGAATCATTTTTGTTAGATAACTGTCATTTTTTTTAATGTCTTCACTCTATGCTACATATATGCTATTAACTCCATTCCTTTGTCAGCACAATAAGCACAGAAATTTATTTCAAAACCTTTATTCGACAAAAAAGGCAGAATGTATTGATGAGTAAGTGCAAATGCACCTACCTTTATGTCATCATCTCCATTTTGACTTGGTCGTGGATGTGTAGGTGATGGAAGCAAGGTGTGGCGATAGAAGCAAGGTGATAGAAGATAACCGTGAGTGAGCCAGATGTGTAGGCCTTCAATGAGCGATAAACGTGAGTGAGCCAGATGGAGATAAGGTTTTGATCACAAGGTCAAAATCACCCTATGTTTTATGTAAGTCCATGTGGTTGTGCAACTCTATGAGTGGGCAAGATCACAGCTACATCTACTTTTGGAAGAGGATCATGCCCAAAAATAAGTGTTCCCTGCCATTCTTGTTTTTTTCTTTAGATAGGGATCTTTTCCTAGAGGTGGTATACGTGTTGGTGTTAATAAGATATCAGTACGCAACCACTTATGCATATTACGATATCAAATTTTTTTTAAAGTACAGTAGCTTACCAAAAAAAGGGGGGCATCACTAGCTTATGTGGGTGAGTACATAGGTGTTTGTATGTGGGTTCAGAGGTTGAGCAAGTATTCTTTGCGAGGTAATCAGGTTGCACTTCCAAAATTTCTACAATGTATCTATGTGTCTGTGGATTCGAGCGATAAGAGGGGAATGTGAGAAAGCACCTAGAAACATGAGGGCTAAGAAGGGTTGGACAAGAGTACATGCATGGACAACGAGAGAGAAAACCGCTTGCAAAGATAATTCTCCAAAGATGTTGATTTTGACAAATGAGGCCATTTGTAACTGAATTTCCTTTTAACAAACACAACTGGGTGTGTTGAAGTAGGTGTGTAGCTGAGTAATTATGAGTGGCTATATATTAGCCCTCATAGATGACATCTAAGATTAGCTTCTGAGTAAATGTGTGTGCAGGTATAAGTCCGGCACGTGAGGCTCTTTGTCCAAAGCCAGACCCCTTGTCTAAACCTTGAAGGTTATGTGTATCAGCATTAACAAAGGCCACTCTAAAAGATCTAGGCATGAACCCATGTCCAAGACTGACATCGACCTAAAATCATATCTCAGTGAGATAAGGGTACGAAGTTGCAAGGAAGAGTGAAGCACGTCATTATGTCTAAGAGAATGCGCATTAGTTTTTGTCCACGTCAATGTGTGTGTGTGTGTGTGTGTGTGTGTGTGTGTGTGTGTGTGTGTGTGTGTGTGTGTGTGTGTGTGTGTGTGTGTGTGTGTGTGTGTGTGTGTGTGTGTGTGTGTGTGTGTGTGTGGACCTCCCCCAACCCTAGGAGAAGGTCCACATGGTGCGAGGTAGGGCCCACCATGTGGAACCCTACCCTCAACCAAGTTTGAACAATTAAGTGACAAAAATTTCTAAGTAAATAGTATGAAGTGTTCAAAGAGGTAGTCATCATATGTAGAAGGGTTACCATTTGGTAAAGTGATGCCACATGGGCTAATGTAAAAGCATCATAATCTATAGAAAAAGTCATCTAATAAGGTATACTTTGTCAAGTATTGAGTAAGAGCGAATCTCTTACCTTCTCTTCAACATCAATAACTTGATTTACATATCAAAAAATAGTTTCAAGTGTTTCTATATGGAAATTGTCCAATAACCTGCAAATATTATCTTAATATCTTCTAAGGTAATGAATGACTAAAAAACAGCTTCTAGGTATCTGCATAGTTTATCTATATAGTTCAACAAAAGAACTATATGGTATATGTTCTTGACCAGATTAGGAGCTGTAACCCATCCTCTTGGATTAGGTGGGTCAAGTCAAAAAAATATATATAATTGGCCTACGCCCATTTTATGGTGCTAGCCCGGTGATCAAAGGCTAGCTAGAAACAAGCATGTGTGTGTTTAAGAATGACTATCTAACAATAGTTTGATTTCTCAAACTATTGAACCACACAATGGGACTAGAGACCAAACAATGTGCATATAATAATCAAGAACTATTTCTACATTAATAAAAAGTAATCTTTTAAATTGACAACGGTAAGACTACAATTGACACATATACTAGACAATGATATATACAATGTTATTTGTAAATATATAAAATTATCAAAGAAGCTTATACAATGGCTATCTATCACTCATACAAATAATTGTATGATGGGTGATCTTCTGTTATTGTTGCAGTTGTCGTCGTAATCCCAAGGAAGGAACCTCTTACCTACCACCATCCCCAAAATGCAAGTCCATCAGTACTTGCAATAATTGGGAAGACAGGTGTCAACAAATCCCTCCCCTTGTTATCGGTGTCCAAAATAATATCAAAACCTAACAACCTAACACAGATCAATTATTTGAGTCATATATTTGCATAATATACTTCTAGGAAAAATCTGACATTATCTCCTTTGTAATTTGCATCAATTTTCAAAAGTCCAATCGAATCCCTTCTCATCCGATACCCTCACGTGAGGATTAAGGCTCTTTAAGAAGCATTGGAGTGTTTTCAAAGTAAAACACTAATCACTAATATCAAAAGTTATGCATCTATTCAGCAAGAATAAAAGTGTTGAAAAGAAGTTCCCAATATTGAATTTACTAAAGTGAGTATACTAGGCCACAACCATACAGCTATAGTCGGACACATACCACCATAAATGTGAAAAAGACCATCATCAATTGCAAAAAACCATGCTTTTCCAACCAAAACCATGTGTGAGAAATCTGAACAGTTAACAACTAGGTTGTTCAAAATATTTGAGGTCCTTCCATAAATCAACATAAAAAGCACGTCCTTGCTTAACATTATGGTTAACCTCTCTAATATTCCAAAAAGATGTGTTAGATCCAAAAAAACCAAGAGATTTTATGTTTCAAAGAAATGTCCATAATACTAAGTAGCTAAGGCTGAGCCTTCATCCAGTTGATCAGACAATCTAGCTAACTAGTCACCAAAAAAGGACTAGCAAATTGATTTTTATATACAAGATCCTAAATTTCCAGATTACTGATAATTTTTCAATGATCGTACTTGAATGAGTGCTCAATGTGATATATGTATCCACATGCTTTATAAGCTATGCACACCCACATACATGTATTAGACCAATCCAAAAGATAGTTAGCAAAGCACAATACCCAGCGTTTACACAATCAACCCATATGTATTTTGAAGCCATATTCCACTAATGATGGAAGTGAGAAGTAAGCTACCCAACCTTTATGCCATCAACACACACGTATTTTGAATCCATATTCCATCCGATACTAATGCAGCAAACAATTTCCAATTGTGTGTGGCTATTGAAATTTTGAAAAACATTTGCTAGCATTTTGTTAGTATATTGACCTATTTTAGAAAAAGATCCAATTATGGCCATCTCTCTAGAGACCCTCACACGAGGTTTTATGGCATATGACCAAAAAACATGAACATTTTGAATGATAAATATCATGTTGGTGATATATAGAATATTAGAATACCCAAATCAAAATGTAGCCACATAAACTAAAAGCGTGTAAGAGCCTTATCCTCGAAATACAACCAGTATAGTTTTATGTATATAAAGAAGTCAAAAGTGAAGATATTCAATTGATATTTCTACAAATATTTTATTTATCTTTAAAGATTATTTTCAAGATCTGGCAGTACCTCAGTACCAAGTAATAATACACCAGTGAAATACCTAATGTTTTAAGAGTTTTCATCATAGAACCAGCCCAGAATTAGAGCATACATTCCCTCACTAAACAGTCCACTAGTGGGAGTTATAAATGCATAGAATACTCGCGAAACAGGTTTATCACTATATCTCAACCAAACGAGCCTAGTCCAATCTAAAATGCTAGATAGAAGAACACCACTAGATCAAATATAAAGAATTAAAAAGACCTATAGACTCGGAGTAGATGACGATTCCTCCACAAATTTCTCCTTTCCTTTAGGCATGATGTAGTCTTAATAATTTAGAACTTTGAACGCATAGGTTGAAAACACAAAACACTAAAGCTAAGTGAGTGTAGTACTCACCTGCTCCAAAATTGTAAGGGTTTTATAGAGGTTGATGCACAACCGTAGCGGATGGGACGTGACCTTTGCCAGCAATTCCCGCAATCGAGGTTGCTTCATAAAGCCCATGTCTACAGGGATTGCATTAGCACAAGATCCAGTAGCGTATAGTGTTAGAAGAAACATGAGCCTTGTAGCCTCAAATCTGAGAACACTCCACTCACTTGTAGAGGGTAGTGTGCGACAGAGCAAATGTACTAAAAGATTTGCAGAAGTTTAAAAGTAAAAATGCTAAACATGTGTTCATAAGGTTAGGCCATTTTTAGGGTTTTTAAAGCACCAAATAAAACCAAGCTTAAGTAATTTCTAAAAGGAGACTACCAAGAATCCCTCTTATTTTACTGCCCGTAGTGAAATAATAAGAACGAGTAAATTGGTAGCAGTAGCCAGTTTGAACATATTAGACAAAATTTGCTAAGTCAATGCATGGCATACAAATTTCAAGTGAGGTATACTCTCCAACTCTGGATGACTGCATACGACAAAATACTCATAATACCGATATTTCAAAAGAGACCATTTTAGGTTGGATAAGTTTCTAGGAGAAACATATGTTGAGAAAAAAAAAGGTGACTTAATGTGTTTCGGGACCCAATAAGAGGTTGCAAGAAGAACTTGGGTTTTTTTATGGATAGTGATTGGGTAGAGGTTGCTATCTGGGTCTATATAAGACAGGTGTATTATACTTCAGAGTGCACTGTAACAGACTTGAGCAATTCTTACCAGTTAAAAGCCGACAGATAACAAGTTTCTTCAATAACTTGTCTTAAGCAATGTCTTATACTTCATCAAGTATGGCTTATTTTCAAGATCAGGTATTAGCGTGGATTTTCTGAGCTGTTATATTTGCTAGCGCAGTTTCTACCACATCGTAAAATATTTTTGTATCCCCATTTTGACCAACCCCCAAGAGGATATTTTAACTTCTCACCACAGACCAGGGAGTTTAATCCTACCTTTGGTTGAGCGTCCAAACACGTGTTTTTATTATGACATCTGCTTGTGTGATCATGTAATGGAAGTTTAATTGAGATGTAAAGGTGAAGAAAAAAGGAGAAGGGTTTTATTGAATACAAGCCAAACTCTTTTTGTCCAATTCATGTAGTGAAGCTGTTGAAGATGATGAAACAGGAAACAGAAGGAAGACAACAACTCAGAGTAGGAAGAAGATGGAGAAGGAGAAGACACAGAGCTTGTGTACAAGATCTCTGTAGTCTATCTCTCTGTATTAGAATAATAGTGTATATACAAACTCAAAGCTACAAAGCTTATATGAAACCCTAAGAGATAAGGTGTCCTTTCACACCATATGTCCAGGGGGAAAAGCCCAGTGGGAGAAAAGTGCCCTTGATGAAGCACGTATACACGCTAACACTACTACATGTCTACAAATCCCCCCTGTAGTGATAGTGTGAATCCGTACAAGGTAGGAGATCATCATGTGTATGAGAGTAAGCCCAAAGCTTTTCGGAAAGCTTCAAACTTTTCTCGTGATAACGCCTTCGTAAATAGATCTGCAATGTTATCCTGTGTAGGACAGTAAGTTAGTGTGATCTCCCCTGCATGTAGCCTTTCCCTGACATAGTGGTAGTGAACCTCTATGTGCTTTGTTCTTGCATGAAATACTGGATTCCTTGCAACTGCCATAGCACTCTAACTGTCAGTGAAAATGGTAGTGGGTGCCTGTTGACACTCACAAAGATCTGCCAATAACCTGCGTATCCATACACAATCAACTGTTGCCGTGAAAGCTGCCCTGTACTCAGCTTCACAAGTTGATGTAGCCACTGTGGGTTGCTTCTTGCTTAGCCAAGATATACATGCATTTCCCAAGAAAAAACAATTGCCACTTGTGGAATGTCGTGTGTCAAAATCACCAGCCCAATCTGAATCGTTGTAACCAAGAAGCTGCATAGAACTGTGCTTTCCATACATATCCCCCCTTGGAAAGAACATGGCAAGATTAGGGGTACCTGAAAGGTAACGAATTATGCGCTTCACAGCCTGCCAATGATGCATACCTGGGCTGTACATAAATCTGCTTGCTTGTGAAACCCCAAATTGAATGTCTGGACGAGTGTTGCCTACCAAATATATCAAGCAACCAACCGCTGCTGCATAAGTATGTACATCAAAAGGTTCTCCAGCATCGTGCATGCTCAACTTTGATCCAGTTTCTACGGGTGTAGAGATTGGTTTACAATTTTGCATACCAAACTTGTCCAAAATTTTATGCAAATATTTTGCCTACAACATGTATATGCCATCCTCTGATTGCACAAACTGAATACCCAAGTAATAATGTAGCAAACCAAGATCAGACATCTCAAAGGTTTTTCTCAAAGCATCTTTAAAAGCTTCAATTTCATTTGTAGTATTGCCTGTAAGAAGCATATCATCCACATAAAGTGTTAGCATAATGAGAACTCCATCTCTCTTTTTGACATAAAAAGTACTTTCTGTTGGACTATTCTGAAATCCCTGGCCAATCAAATAAGTATGTATCTTCTCATACCATGCTCTTGGAGCCTATTTGAGACCATACAAAGCTTTACGCAATCTACATACCTTTTGCTCTTGACCTTTTACAACAAAACCACTTGGTTGACTTACATAAACTTCTTCCTGCAAATCACCATTCAAAAAAGCAGTTTTGATATCCAACTGATGCACTTTTCAACCATGATGAGCAGCAATTGCAACTAGTGATCTAACTGTGGACGCACGAGAAGTAGGAGCAAAGGTTTCATCATAATGTATGCCTTTCTGTTGCGCATAGCCTTTTGCCACAAGCCTTGCTTTGTACCTGTTAACCGTACCATCTTGTTTCCTTTTTACCTTAAAAACCCACTTTGTACCAATAGGCTTTTTACCTGTAGGCAAAACCACTAGATCCCATATATGATTCTTATAAATAGAATCAATTTCTTGTTGCATAGCATCTTTCCACTGAACACACTCTAAAGCTTGTTCAAATGAATCAGGCTCATCTGCATCACAAAGAGTGCTAAAGCAAGCCAAATCTACTTGCTCTCTGCCAAAAGTAGCACCAGCACGTATTTTTCGTGGCAACGGTGCATCCAACTTGCTATCCTGCAAAGTTTTTTGAACCCATTTAGGCAAGGTTCTTTCTTCCTTGAGAACTTCTTGCTCTTCACGCACAATTTCCTCTACATCATGAGGTGTCACATGCTGATCAAAAGATTGATCAAGATTATCAACCTGTTGTGATTCTTGATTCTCCACAAAAGAAGGAAGCAAACCTTCAAATACATCATGTGTCTGCATATCAGGTACATCAAAAGCAACCATAGGTTGAGTAGTAGTTTCTGCAAAAATTACATCACGACTTTCAAAAATCTTGTTTGTAGCAGGATTGTAAATTCTATAACCTTTACTTCCATTACTGTACCCCACAAATATACATTTGATTGCCTTATCATCAAGCTTCCCACGTAACTGCTGAGGGATGTGAGCATAAGCAAGACAACCAAAAACACGAAGATAACTGACTGAAGGTTTTCTGTCATACCAAGCTTCATATGGAGTAATGGTCTTCAAGGCACGAGTAGGACACCTGTTCAAAACATGTGCTGCACAAGCAACTGCCTCCATCCATAGCTTTTGAGGCAAACTCTTAGCCTTGAGCATACATCTAGCCATCTCCATTAAAGACCTGTTCTTCCTTTCTGCAACACCATTCTGTTGTGGTGTGTATGGCATAGTGCATTGGTGTTTAATGCCTTTCTTTCCCAAAAAATCCTTAAATGCACCTGACATGTATTCACCTCCTCGATCAGTACGAAGAGTCTGTACTTTGCAACCTGTTTCATTTTCAACCATGGCGACATAATGTTGAAAAATTGCAAACACATCTGACTTTGCTTTGAGTGGATACACCCAACAAAACCTGGAAAAGTCATCAATGAAGGTCACAAAATAAAGGCTGTTTCCTATATATGGCGTCCTCATAGGACCACATACATCACTGTGTACAAGTTGCAACTTTCGTGTCGCTCTAACTGAACCATCCTACGAAAATGAAAATCTATGCATCTTTCCAAGAACGCAACCTTCACATACATGTCTCGGTGGCATCTCCAATAAAGACAAATCATGCACCATATTATGACGTTGTAAAGTCATCAAACTGCCATAACTAACATGCCCAAATCTAGCATGCCACAACTCAGCATCATGCATGGCCTGAGTCTTTGTTTCTGCAATACATACCTGAATCTGCTTTTCATAACGATCTAGCACAAATAGTCCATTTTCGAGCGTACCTATAGTGATAAGAGAATAACCATTCTCTCGATCTCGTACAACACATCTGTCATCCTCAAAAATGACCCGAAGACCATTTTTTGCAAGAGAGGATACAGACAACAAATTCTTCTTGATCCCTAGAACATATAAGACATCTGGCAAGAATAAATCTGAACCATCTGAAATGGCAATCAAAATCTTACCAACGCCTTTGATTGGATAAGAAGCATTATTTGCACATGTCACCTTCTTTCCTGCTGGAGCTGTATCCAATGAACAAAACAAATCCTTCTTTGAAGTAATATGCCTAGATGCACCACTATCAAAGTACCAAATCATTTGTGTCTCGTCAGCACTGTAAGCAGAAAAATCTGAACATACTACGAAAGCATAAGAATCCTGCACAAAGTTTGCAGACTCTCCTTTATCTGTAGAAGAATCACCAGAAGCTGAAACAACCAAACTTGACTCTTTCTTCTTTTCTTTAGCAATTCTCTTTTTACACTCACTAATGTAGTGACCAGGTTTCTTGCAGTAGTGACATTTACCTTTCTTCTTCGACTTGTCGGAATCACCTTTAGAATTCTCTGAAGACTGTCCTGCACCAGACTTGGAGTGATGAGCACTCTCTTTACCCTTGTTTTTGTTCTGTACAACAAGAGCATGATCCATACCATCCACCTGTAAAGACTTGTTCTTACTTGATTGATCCTCCTGCAATAGCAAAGCCACTAACTCTTCAAAATGAAGAGGCTCAAGATTAGCTCGACAGAGTCAAAGAAGTCTGAAAAGTCAAATAAGATGGTGGTAGTGAATTGAGTGTTTTGGAAACCAAGTCCTTCTCTGGAATCACTTCATCAATGCTAAGAAATTGCTCTTTAAGATCCCTGATTTTTGTAAGATGCTCGACGATATCGTCACCTTCGTCCATCTGTATTTTGTCAAGTTGTTTCTTCAAAAACTCTATTCTAGCAGCGTTTCTTCCTCCAAACATACCTTGCAGAGTGTTCCAAGCATCCTCAGAAGTTCTGCAAGATCTGATATGTGGTGTGATTGTCCTCTTTATGGTTAAGGCAATCACAGCCATAGCTTGTGCATCTTTAGTATCCCATCTCTTTTGCTCTTGAGTGACTTGTGAGGGTCCTGCACCAACAGCTGCACCACGACCAGGCGTGGTAGGTGCAATGCTACCTGGACGAACTTCATCTCCAGATACATAATCCCACAATCCTTTACCAACCAAAACATTTTTGGCCATAAAAGACCAAAGAGAATAGTTGGTACCATCCAATTTGTCTTCGGATGTAAACGCACCAAAATCCTCTTTCTCCGTAGATTGAGCCATATTGTGGATGCACACAAGAGAGAAAAAGAACCTCCAAGAGATTCACAAATCTCCTCTCCAATGCAAGCAAAACTCTACACAAAATCTCAGCACAAAGCTAAGACAAGCTGCTTCCCAAAAGAACTATTTACCTGAAGAAAATCTGTAAAAAAGCACACCCTCTTGATCTAAACGCCTCCGAAAAGTAACTTCTGCTACGCTGCTCAGAACAAAATTTTGAGGGCTTGAACGGCTTCAAAAGGGGGGTAAAACCGTAGATCACCTGCTCAGAATACTCCCGGAACGTCGAGGATACTTCCACGAGCAATTTTTTTAAAAACTGCCTGAAAACTGCGATTGCGCGCGCGAACGCGAAAACGCAAGTAGTGGCTCTGGAAATCACCTTGCTCTGATACCAATTGTTGAAGATGATGAAACAGGAAACAGAAGGAAGACAGCAACTCAGAGTAGGAAGAAGATAGAGAAGGAGAAGACACAGAGCTTGTGTACGAGATCTCTGTAGTCTATCTCTCTGTATTAGAATAATAGTGTATATACAAACTCAGAGCTACAAAGCTTATATGAAACCCTAAGAGATAAGGTGTCCTTTCACACCAGATGTCCAGGGAGAAAAACCCAGTGGAAGAAAATTGCCCCTGGTGAAGCGCGTATACACACTAACACTACTACATGTCTACAGAAGCATGAGAAAGGACTCATGTAATTTGTGTGTGTGTGTGTGTGTGTGTGTGTGTGTGTGTGTGTGTGTGTGTGTGTGTGTGTGTGTGTGTGTGTGTGTGTGTGTGTGTGTGTGTGTGTGTGTGCCCATCCATTCCCAGGCACCATATTCTAAGAGGTAGTAGGCCCATAGAATATGAGCCTACTACCTCAAAAAAGAGGGAAAAAAATCTATTTTTTCTTTTTTTATGGAAAAAACGGGGGTTTCCTTCCCGACGTGAGAAATTAATTTCCCAAGTGTAACTCATTCTAGTTAAATGAGACTAATTAAGTTCTGTAGGTCAAACTTAAGGCTGGACCAGGTATGCAATTTTAAGGAATTGCAAATATATGTAACTAGGTCTTTTCTAAGAAACCCATTATTGATAAACTTGGTAATAAGAGTATTGATTTCTTCAAACACTGAAAAATGGTCTAACAAGGCATACATAATAATAAATAGCATTCCTAGATAGGTGTGTAAAGAGTTTTTAAAGGGTCTATTGCTTTTTCTTTTTGTAAATTCAAAAGATACTTGCTTGACATTATCTCTTTTTCAGAAGAAACGAGTATAAAAACTACCCAAGAATGGGGGAATTAGAGTAATCTCGATATTCAAGAAGTGAGTCCTAGAAACAACCCATTTATCAAGCCTCATTATTCTATCAAAGAAAGTAGGTTCAATATTAAGGCAAAGAGGATATATATCTCTAAGCGTTTCTTCGAACATGGGATTGTTAAGGCTACACGGGTCATCCATAGACCTAAATGTATAAACAAAGTGTGTGAGTAATGAAGCCCTAGCGGGGTCACTTAACATTTTCAAGAGCCATTGGTATTTGAAGTGACAAAGATAAAGATTACACATAATAGGAGAGCAAGAAAATCCCATTGGGATCCGTAAATTTTTTTTGTAGCAAGTAATCCCTATTTGGAGACAGCAATTATGAAGAAGCCAAAAGATATATCTATAAAGATCATCTTCTCTAAAGATGACAGGTATAGACATTTTAGGTTTTTTTACCCAACCTATATTCTTTTTTGTTGAGATACATGTATATCCAAGTGTCTCTCTGTGCGAAAAAGCTATCTTTATAAGATAAGATAAGGTATTAAAAAGACCAATAGATCCTGTTACAGGAATATTCTCGTAACGTTGTGTTATGTCTGCCGTAAAGATAGAGAAAATGTTTTCTGAGAGGTTAATAGAAACCTCCGTAGCATTCTTTACAATCCAAAAACTGCAGCAGTCTAAATTCCCAATCGTCTTAGATCCTTACGCTTGATGGTGCAAATAGCTTCTATTTCTAATAGAATAAAGTTTAAGCAAAAGGTGATGTCATTAGTAATCCAAGAAAACGGGCTATTAGATGCATCAGAGATCCATCTAAATTTATGTTTATGATTTTTATAAGTTGGAAAGAGTACAGGTATTTTGAGAGAGTTAGGACAATAACCAAGTTTTGATGATTCATCATTAAGAAGTGTAGAAGTTCTAAGAGGAGAGGTATCAAGTTTAAGAAAATCAACACCATTGAGTTTGGATAAGGTAGAAACAAAAGCTAGTTTTTTACAGATAAATGAAGTAGTGTTAGAAGCTTTATCTAGGCCTATAATAAACCACTTTTCCTTAATATCAGAGATGGAAGTCTTAATATTGGGAGTCACCCAGGTAGTCTCAATACTTAGCCACTCATACGGAATAAGACTTTTTTTTTTCAAAAATTATTTTTAAGTGTAGAGGTAAGTAGAAAGTAAACATCAACCTCTAGTTGGAGTTTTAAGGTCAAGTCAGCCAGGCATTCAAGTAGAGCCACGTAGGCAAGCTGAGGATTTAATGGAAAAGGAGGAATATGATTCAAGCCTTTACTCAAGAGGCTCCTCACAAGTATATCAAAAATAATTTCTAAGTTAGAAGTACAAACATGTAAGCCTAAGTTAGTAAAAGACTTACAGAACTTAGAATACAGGTGACAGACACCGACAGGAACCTCTTCATTGTGGAGGAAATCGTTTGAATAAATAAGATTTTTTATAGACTGCAAATATTTCCATCCAAACATCACATCTTTTAGCAATAGATTTGGTCCAAAAACATGTCTAAAGCATTGAGTAAAAATAGATTGGGGAGTAAAAAGATTCAAATTCTTCCTAGTAAACAAGAAATGTGTAAAAATTCTATTACATGCTTCTTCCTTCGGCAGTAGGTGAAGTCTGCCATAGGTGTTCCTTCGTACCTGCACATCACATATCCAAAATATTTTGGATTGGTAGGTTTCTTCCACGGCCTCTAGTATAACATCTTGCCTTCCCTCTTCCAAACACAAGATCACTAGAGGAGGGATTCAAGAAGGAGGTGTAAGAATCCAACGGGGAGGCAAGTGTGTTGGGGCGTTTGGAAAATTCAGTATCCTCATCATCAATATTAGGCTTGATTTGCCCAACCATCCCTTTGATTCCTTTATAACTTCCATAAGGGGTTAACAGTGTTCCACAACCTTCAGAACCCAGCTCTTAAAGGGTGTCGTACATACTCGATCTGCAATGTATAAAGCCAATTTGAGCTAAGACCAGATCCCTAGCTTGACCACCAAGCCACGAATAGAAAAGGGAAAGATGAAACTCTTCTGCTTTGTCAGAAAAAATATTTGGAAGATTGTTGAGGGCGTAGCATGGTCAAACCAAATGATGCTCGACTCACAAGCAGCTTTAGGATCTATAAATATGCATGTGGACTTAAGGTAAGGTCTAAACACATTTCACACAATTTTTGTATCATAATCAGTATTATTTTTACTAAAGGTCATCACACCTTTGGTTCTTGCATATAAACCTGTATTAGATCCACATTTTTTTTCATCAAGGAAAATCATATTGAGAGGAGCTATAATCAGTTCTCCTTTATCCAGGAGTTGTATCCCTTTAGGAACTTTAAGCTTGCATTCTTCAATTATGGCAGGTGCCAGGTTGGCAAGGAAGACCCAAGTTTCCATAAAAATGGGAGCAAGAAACCCTTTATTCGAGAACAACCAAAGTCTGTGCTCTACACCCAAGGATTCTACCTTCAATCTATCGTGACGGTAAAAAAGGAAAGGCCCTAGAGACTTTCAGCACCATATCCAAAAGGGAAGTCTCATTGAGTGAACAAAGGTCCTTTTGAAATTCTTTTACAGCTTCCAATGCCACATCATCTCTACAAAAGAGGTTGTTAGGAGGAGGGACTATTGGAGTTGAGGGAGTGGTAACAAAGATGGGACTTAGCCCGCAAAATTTTCTAAGAAGACTGGATAATTCAGCGCCTTTAGAAGAGAAGGACGCTAAGTCTTGACTATTGTAAGGTCCCCAACCCGCCAATACCAAGATCGGGATGGGATCCTTGACAGGTCTCTAGGTCTGATAAAAATCAGAGTCTCTAAACAAGAAAAATCCAAGGAATAGACCTTTACCATTGACAATGGCTTGGGTCTATAGCCTTAGAAGAAGACCTAGTCCTGTCTTGCAGCAAAAATGGGACAACCTTTTAAAAGTCCAAAAAACTATTTTGGCCCTATAACTGCCACAATTGGGCTAAGGTATCCTCAACCAACGCTTTTTTCCCCCTAACAGATGTGAGGGCACAGCCCCGCTAGTGGACTCCTCTTCCAAGTGAAGAAGTTTTCTACACGTTTTAGTGTGTAGGGATGGATAGTTACCTGACTAATTACGTCCACCCGTCCATGATTGAAAACCTTAGTCAATCCCATCTTACCACCCCGCACTCACACATGATTCTTTTGTTATTTAATTACTACCACGTTCTTATCACAATTAAAATAATGATTCCTTTTAATATCCTTCATAACAGAATTTTATTAAAACAGCCCTTGAAAACAGTATTAAAAACATTCTTTTAGCAAACAGACATCTTTAAACTTAAGACAAGGTACTGTCAATCAAAACATTATCCATAATAACCATGACCAGTACTCTTCTTGTCTCAAGACCACCTAAGGGCGAAAAAACGGCACCCATTCCTTATTCACAATCCGGAGTGGATAAACCCCCACCCAAGGTTCCGGGTGCCCATACACCAAAACCAGTTGCCCATACAACCGGGCGGCTCCCCTAGCATAAACAACGGTATTCTAACTTATGTAGAAACAGCAAGACCTGACACGGAGTAGAAACTCATCGTTCATGGGGGTAACCGACTTATCTGTGGCTAGAAAGCCAATCATTATCATCAATTTTATACTAAGGAGTCAGAGGTGTCTTGAGATAAGCTATCTTAAGGATGATCAAACATATCTTTCGTATTTCAATCAGTTTTAACCCAAACAATCCTTTCCTACATTATAAACAAATGCACGTTGGAAGTTACCTTCCGTTTTCAGCCAGTTTATCCTTCCTAACTTTACGTATGCAATGCTAACTTAAAAATGAACTTTAAAAGATTTTAAGTGAAAAAAATAGAAATCCACCTAGGACTGCTCGGCCATCTGCTACTGCTGGGCTGGAGCCTCCAAACTTTCCTCAGTCGGCCTATGGCTAGGCCCAGCCTCATGCTCATTAGTGGCTTTGTTTCGCTTGTTGCTAACATCCTCTTCCTCAGTAAGAGGATTTCCCCTGGTTCTCGTTGGAGTCATGTCGACAGCCGTTTGAAAAGACTTAATCCATTAGAAGTTTAACTGAATAATCTTCTGTTTCCTTGTTTACCCGAAAATAAGGATTTTTGGAATAAATAGGTATCTTTAATAGTCAATTTGATGAGATATTCCTTCTATAACTTATTTATGCTATAAGTAATTTTTTCCACTCTTTAATAATGATTTTGTACCTCGGGTATTTATTTGGCAAATTGATAAATTCATTTCCTAATTTCCTTTGTCCATTTTATACAAAAATCGGTTATTTTTATTGAAGACACATACCTAAACTATTTATCTAAAGTTGGGATATTTATCATGTATTCCTCAAGGTGTGTCCTTCCTCTGATATTGATATCAAAGGTTTTTGGGTTAATTTACTATATTTCTCTTTTTATTTTTCCATAAAAATAATGTTATTTTATTGGGATATTTAGTTAAACTAATTTTTTGATGGTAACATAAGTATCACCGGTTCCCCAAAGTCTAATTAACCTCTAATAAATAGTTCAATTTAATTTGAATCTATTTGGTAATTTTCCCTATTTAATTTGTCTTAAACATAGGGTAATTCAGCTAAAGTAATTAGGTAGATTACTCCTTTGAGCTTGTCCTAATTATCACGGGTTTCTAAACATTTAATCAACCTTTGAAAAAAAACTCAATTCAATTTGAATCTATTTGTTAATTTCCCCTATTTAGATTGTCCAAAAAACAAAGTATTTCTGCTAAAGTAATTAGCTAGATTACTTATTTAAGCTTCTACTAATTATCACAAGTTTCCTAACATCTAATTAATCTTTGATAAATAACTCAATTCAATTTGAATCTATTTGCTAAGTTCTCCTATTTAAATTGTCCAAAAACAGAGTATTTTTACTAAAGTAACTATCTAGATTACTCATTTAAGCTTCTCCTAATTATCATGGGTTCCTTAATATTTAATTAACCTCTAATAAATAAATCAATTCAATTTAAATGTATTTGTTAATTTCCCTTATTTAAATTGTCCAAAATATAGAGTCTTTCTACTAAAGTAATTAGCTAGATTACTCATTTGAGCTTTACCTAATTATCACACGTTTGCTTACATCTAATTAAGCTCTTATAAATAACTCAATTCAATTTGAATCTATTTCCCCTATTTAAATTGTCCTAAAAACAGAGTATGTCTGCTAAAGTAATTAACTAGATTAATTATCTGAGCTTTCTCTAATTATCACAGATTTCTTGACACCTCATTAACCACTAATAAATAACTCAAAGCATTTGAAATGAGTTTAATAATTTGCCATATTTAATTAGTCCTTAAAACAGAGTATTTTTACTAAAGTAATTAGCTAGATTAATTATTTGAGCTTATCCTAATTATCATGGGTTTTTTAACACCTAATTAACCACTGATAAATAACTCAAAGCATTTGAAATGAGTTTACTAATTTCCCCTATTTAATGAGTCCTAAAAACATAGTATTTTTGCTAAAGTAATTAGCTAATTATCTGAGTTTCTCCTAATTATCACGGGTTTCTTAACACCTAATTAACCACTGATAAATAACTCAAAGCATTTGAAATGAGTTTACTAATTTCCCCTATTTAATGAGTCCTAAAAACATAGTATTTTTGCTAAAGTAACTAGCTAATTATCTGAGTTTCTCCTAATTATCACGGGTTTCTTAACACCTAATTAACCACTGATAAATAACTCACAGCATTTGAAATTAGTTTACTAATTTTCCCTATTTAATTAGTCTTAAAAACAGAGTATTTCTGCTAAATTAATTAGCTAGATAAATTTTCTGTATTTTTTCTAATTATCATGGGTTCCTCAACACGTAATTAACCACTGATAAATAACTCACAACATTTGAAATCAGTTTACTACTTTTCGCTATTTAATTAGTCCTAAAAATAGAGTATTTTTTCTAAAGTAATTAGCTAGATTAATTATCTGAGCTTCTTCTTGTTATCACGGGTTCCTTAACACCTCAACCACTAATAAATAACTCAAAACATTTGGGATCAATTTGATTTTTTTCCCCTTTAATTTTCTCTAAAAAATAGTGTAATTCTGTCTAATTAATTAAGACAATTACTCAAAAAATTATAGTATAATTTTTCTAGCGTAATGACTATCTAATGTAACTGTGATAATTACCTCAATTTAATCTAAGTTTAATTAATATATTTTCCATTAATTCATGGTTAATTTGGTTAATTTTAATCTTAATATGATAGGATAATTAATTAGCTTAACATTACCAAGATAAATTACAACAATCAGTAGAGAATAATTAATTAAGAGAGTTTATAAGCCTAATCTTTCATTTATTAACAAAATAGCTTAATCTAACCTTGCTAATTAAGAAAGATTAGAATAATTATCGTTTAGGTTAATCAATTTGAGATTAAATCTCTAATGATTTTTGCGTAGTGTTCTCTTTAGATGAGAGAGAGAGTATCAAGGCTCCGAGTCCATCGAATTTGTGAAGCAAGGGGTCCTATTTATAGTTTTCTAGCACTTCACAGGCTGTAAAAAGGCAGTTGCTTGCAGTTCAAGGAGTCCCCAGCAAGTCAAAAAATGCCCCCTGCTGTTTAATGAGTCCTTGGCAGGTCAGTGATGACCCTCCCATTACCTGCCAGCTTTTAAAATGTCAATTCTGCTATATTTTGACTTATTTTTGCTTAATTGGTAAAATATCTTGTAAATATCTGGGAGGCCTTTAATAAAGTCTATGCTTAAATGATTACTGCAACCCTTCAATTTTTCTTAATAATTTAATTTACATTGAATCTTCCAGAAGGACTAGCGGGGTCAGTTTTTGTCCGAATTTAAATCTGAAAATTTCTAGCTCGGGGTTGTTGTGCTGAAGATTCCAAAAATACCAATATTTGCCATGGTCGGGCAATTTTACATTGCTTATTCAATAATAATATCACTTTGATTAAGTTTTATACAATCTTTAAGGTTTCAGAAACTTAAAATCTTACAATCACCCCAACTTAAGAATTTGAGATACCCTCATCTCAACCGAATTTGGAAAATCTTTGAGAAGAGAAATTCATCCTCCCAAGTGGCATCTTCGAAAGAATAACCTTTCCACTTTACCAAATATTATTGATTACTCAAAGAGTTCTTTCTAGTTTCTTGTTGGAGTTGCTTGTTAGTCAATTTTTCCTCAAGAAACTCTTAGTGTTGAGGAAATCTTAAAAACCTTTACAAACCATTCGTATCATCTCAAAAACTAGGTTAAATCATTTCCATAAAAGATCCATATATTCACCTTGTCAACACGAATGCGCTCGGTTTGAGTGACCATTCAGAGCAATCAGCGTTCGACAAGTATCATGTATTTCACCTTTGCCAATCTGAACGCGCTCGGCATGTTCTTGCCATTCTGAGCAATCTGCGTTCGGCACAAGCTTCCACCATTGCACCAGAGGTACCCCCTCTGTGATTTAACCTGGTTGACCGACAATATGTAAAGGGTTTTAAGAAGTATCATACCAAGAGTTCTTTTTGGCTTCCTATTAGTATCGTACATTAATACTTTCATATCTAAGTCATTTTTCAAAGAAAGCTATCGTGTGCACAAGGAATGTGAGTTGGTTGCTTAATAACTATCTCAATCTCAATATTCAATTTCTTTTCATACTATCGAGAACCTCTCCCCCATTTGCTAGATCAACCCTTGATTTCTTGATTAAATACCAACTTAACTTTAGATTCCTTAAATAATTTTGGAAAAGAAACTCGTGTATACCCTTATATAAGTAACTCAAAGTTTTACATTATCGACTTTCAGTGGTTCACAAAATTACCTATCGTTGTTGAGCTCTAGGAATACTAACTGTAGCCAAGCAAGGGGCTCTGTCATCTTCCTCGTTCATTAAGGTTGGTTTTCTCATGATCGTATAGGCTCTGGCTCCTCTTGCTCTTCCTCTACCTCGTCCTCCATTTCTACCTCCTCTTAGATTATCTCCTTGATTTTGAGGAATGGCTCTAGCAGTAATTCGAGGGTTTTGTTCTTCTGAACAGTTATTTATATAGTGCCCCATTTGATTGCATCCATAGCACCTAACGTTTGGGAAGTTCTGCTCTAGGTTCACTGCTGCAGCTACTCCACGCTGTTGATATCCTTGGTTGGAATTTTCCCTGGATCTTCCCCTAAAGTTATTAAATCCATTATAGTTCTTAGCAGAGTTGGTTCCTTCGGCTGCAAGAGGCTTAGCCCTGAGAAGGGCATCCTATATGGATGTATGCCTCATGGTTTTGATCCATACCTCTGCATCTCGTTCCACGTTGACCCCTTTACCTTTGAAGTTGGGGGGTTTGCACTTGTTTGAGAAGAACAAGCACAGTATAAAGCACAAAAGCAGTTATCTACATGATTTCGTAAGATCGATAGATTGACAATTTAAAGACTTATGACACGGCTAAGATTTAACTTCAGAATAGACACAAGATCAAGATACTCAATTCAAAAGACTTGGTTCTTTATTCATAAGGTGAATATTTACAAGGATAGCCTTACAAAAGAGCTTAGGGTATCTCATCCTAACTTGTTGTAAATTTTTGCAGCCTTTAAAGAATCCGCATAGCTGGCTGATTTGAAATATGGTGATAGAAACGATGGGTATTTGTAGTCAGATTTTTACAATGATTGGTATAATAGTTCTCATACTCATTCAAAATCGGCAAGTAAATTATAAGATCCAAATTCTTAGGGGTATTCTGAGAAAAAGTTTTGGTTCTTCGATATGGATTTATCTCCACCACTTTATCCCATACCCATTCGTTTAGGGGTTTCGCTGTGCCTCCTGGATAAGTGGGAAAAGTGATACTCGAGTTTGTACCCAAGAAGTAGTACAACTGAACCACTCTCAGTTCCTCAGCCCAGCATAGTTTCGTTAAATCCGTGGTAAGACATCCCAACTTTCAAGCATTGATGTAATAGGTCCCGCCTTCATTGCTCCATTCGAGCTCCCAGCCTTTATCTATCCGAGTCGTATGAGGATTGTGAGCCTTCATTAGTAGCTCCATCACGCTCCGTAAGAAAAAATAGTTTGGAGAACGACAAGCACTCCCATAAATAAGCTCAAAGACTTAGAACTTGCGATATTCAACCACAAGATCTTCCTGAATTATCGATGCATAAACGTTAGATTAGCTAATTAATTTTTCTTGTTTCTTTTTAAATTTTCAGACAGTACGAAATTTTCCCAAACTAACCCAGGCTCTGAAACCTAGGCTCTGATACCAATTGTAAGGTCCCCAACCCGCCAATACCAAGATCGGGATGGGATCCTTGACAGGTCTCTAGGTCTGATAAAAATCAGAGTCTCTAAACAAGAAAAATCCAAGGAATAGACCTTTACCATTTACAATGACTTGGGTCTATAGCCTTAGAAGAAGACCTCGTCCTATCTCACAGCGAAAACGGGACAACATTTTAAAAGTCCAAAAAACTATTTCGGCTCTATAACTGCCACAATTGGGCTAAGGTATCCTCAACCAACGCTTTTTTCCCCCTAACAGATGTGAGGGCACAGCCGCTGGTGGACTCCTCTTCCAAGTGAAGAAGTTTTCTACACGTTTTAGTGCGCAGGGATGGATAGTTACCTGACTAATCACGTCCACCCGTCCATGATTGACAACCTTAGTCAATCCCCACTTACCACCCCGCACTCACACATGATTCTTTTGTTATTTAATTACTACCATGTTCTTATCACAATTAAAATAATGATTCTTTTTATCCTTCATAACAGAATTTTATTAAAACAGCCCTTGAAAACAGTATTAAAAACATTCTTTTAGCAAACAGACATCTTTAAACTTAAGACAGGGTACTGTCAATCAAATCATTATCCATAATAACCATGACCAGTACTCTTCTTGTCTCAAGACCACCTAAGGGTGAAAAAATGGCACCCATTCCTTATTCACAATCCGGAGTGGATAAACCCCCACCCAAGGATCCGGGTGCCCATACACCAAAACCAGTTGCCCATACAACCTACGGCTCCCCTAGGATGAGAAACGGTATCCTAACTTATGTAGAAACATCAAGACATGACACAGAGTAGAAACTCATCGTTCATGGGGGTAACCGACTTATCCATGGCTAGAAAGCCAATCATTATCATCAATTTTATACTAAGGAGTCGGAGGTGTCTTCAGATAAGTTGTCTTAATGATGATCAAACATACCGTTCTTATTTCAACTAGTTTTAACCCCAACAATCTTTTCTTACATTATAAACAAATGCACGTTGGAAGTTACCTTCCGTTTTCAGCCAGTTTATCCTTCCTAACTTTACGTATGCAATGCTAACTTAAAAATGAACTTTAAAAGATTTTAAGTGAACAAAATAGAAATCCACCTAGGACTGCTTGGCCATTTGCTGCTGCTGGGCTGGAGCTTGCAAAATTTCCTCAGTCGGCCTATGGCTAGGCCCAGCCTCATGGTCATTAGTGGCTTTGTTTCGCTTGGTGCTAACATCCTCTTCCTCGGTAAGAGGATTTCCCCTGGTTCTCTTTAAAGCCATGTCGGCAGCCGTTTAAAAAGACTTAATCCATTAGAAGTTTAACTGAATAATCTTCTTTTTCCTTGTTTACCCAAAAATAACCTGATTTTTGGAATAAATAGGTATCTTTAATAGTCGATTTGATGAGATACTCCTTCTATAACTTATTTATGCTATAAGTAATTTTTTTCACTCTTAAATAATGATTTTGTACCTCAGGTATTTATTTAGAAATTTGATACATTCATTTGCTAATTTCCTTTGTCCATTTTATACAAAAATCGGTTTTTTTAATTGAAGACACATACCTAAACTATTTATCTAAGGCTGCGATATTTATCATGTATTCCTCAAGGTGTGCTCTTCCTTTCATAGTGATATCAAAGGTTTTTGGGTTAATTTACTATATTTCCCCTTTTCTTTTCTTCTAAAAATAATGTAATTTTATTGGGATATTTAGTTAAAATAATTTTCTGATCGTAACATAAGTATCAGAAGTTTCCCAAAGTTTAATTAACCTCTAGTAAATAGTTCAATTTAATTTGAATCTATTTGGTAATTTCTCCTATTTAATTTGTTTTAAAAATAAGGTAATTTAGCTAAAGTAATTAGGTAGATTATTCCTTTGAGCTTTTTTTAATTATCATGGGTTTATTAACATCTAATAACCTCTAATAAATAACTCAATTCAATTTGAATCTATTTGTTAATTTCTCCTATTTAAATTATCCAAAAAACGGAGATTTTTTTTCTAAAGTAATTAGTTAGATTACTTATTTAAGCTTCTACTAATTATCACGGGTTTCCTAACATCTAATAAACCTTTGATAAATAACTCAATTCAGTTTGAATCTATTTGTTAGTTTTCCCTATTTAAATTTTCCAAAAACTAGAGTATTTTTGCTAAAGTAACTATCTAGATTACTCATTTAAGCTTCTCCTAATTATCGCGGGTTACATAACATTTAATTAAACTCTTCTAAATAACTCAATTCAATTTAAATGTATTTGATAATTTCCCCTATTTAAATTGTCCAAAATATAGAGTATTTCTACTAAAGTAATTAGCTAGATTACTCATTTGAGTTTTCTTTAATTATCATAGGTTTCCTTACATCTAATTAAGCTCTTATAAATAACTCAATTCAATTTGAATCTATTTGCTAATTTTCCCTATTTAAATTGTCCTAAAAACAGAGTATGTTTGCTAAAGTAATTAACTAGATTAATTATCTGAGCTTTCCCTAATTATCACGGGTTTCTTGACACTTCATTAACCACTAATAAATAACTCAAAGCATTTGAAATGAGTTTACTAATTTTCCCTATATAATTAGTCCTAAAAACAGAGTATTTCTACTAAAGTAATTAGCTAGATTAATTATATGAGCTTATCCTAATTATCGCACGTTTTTTAACACCTAATTAACCACTGATAAATAACTCAAAGCATTTGAAATCAGTGTACTAATTTTCTCTATTTAATTAGTCCTAAAAATAGAGTATTTTTGCTAAAGTAATTAGCTAATTATCTGAGTTTCTCTTAATTATCACGGTTTCTTAACACCTAATTAACCACTGATAAATAACTCACAGTATTTGAAATCAGTTTACTAATTTTTCCTATTTAATTAGTCTTAAAAATAGAGTATTACTGCTAAAGTAATTAGCTAAATTAATTATCTGAGTTTTTTCTAATTATCACGGGTTCCTTAACACGTAATTAACCAAGGGTAAATAACTTACAGCATTTGAAATTAGTTTACTACTTTTTGCTATTTAATTAGTCCTAAAAATAGAGTATTTTTGCTAACTTAATTAGCTAAATTAATTATTTGAGCTTCTCCTAATTATCACTGGTTTCTTAACACCTAATTAACCACTAATAAATAACTCAAAACATTTGGGATCAATTTGATTATTTTCCCGTTTAATTTTCTCTAAAAAATAGTGTAATTCTATCTAATTAATTAGAAAAATTACTCAAAAAATTATAGCATAACTTTCCTAGCTTAATGACTATCTAATGTAACTTTGATAATTACCTCAACTTAATCTAAGTTTAATTAATATATTTACCATTAATTCATGATTAATTTGGCTAATTTCAGTCCTAATATGATAGGATAAGTAATTAGCTTAACATTACCAAGCTTAATTACAACAATCAGCAGAGAATAATTATTAAGAGAGGGTTTTTAGGCCTAATCTTTGATTTATTAACAAAATAGCTTAATCTAACCTTGCTAATTAAGAAAGATTAGACTAATTATCGTTTAGGTTAATCAATTAGAGATTAATCTCTAATGATTTCTGCATAGTGTTCTCTTTAGATGAGAGAGAGAGTATCAAGGCTCCGAGTCCATCCAATTTGTGAAGCAGGGAGTCCTATTTATAGTTTTCTGGCACTCACAAGCTCTCACAGGCTGTAAAAGGCAGTTGCTTGCAGTTCAAGTAGTCCCCAGCAAGTCAGAAAACGCCCCCTGCTGCTAAATGAGTCCCTGGCAGGTCACTGATGACCCTCCCATTACCTGCCAGCTTTTAAAATGTCAATTCTGCTATATTTTGACCTATTTTTGCTTAATTGGTAAAATATCCTGTAAATATCTGGCAGGCCTTTAATAAAGTCTATGCTTAAATGATTAATGCAACCCTTCAATTTTTCTTAATAATTTAATTTACATTGAATCTTCCGGAAGGACTAGCGGGGTCAATTTTTGTCCGAATTTAAATCTGAAAATTTCTAGCCCGGGGTTTGCTGTGCTAAAGATTCCAAAAATACCAATATTTGCCATGGTCGGGCAATTCTATATTGCTTTTTCAATAATAATATTAGTTTGATTAAGTTTTATACAATCTTTAAGGTTTCAGAAATTGGAAACCTTACAAATATGGGCTTTGGAAAGACTGGACAAATTAGAAGTAAATTCTAATAGTAGGTTGATACCCTCAGTTTTATTCTTAACAAGGAGAGCCAGAACTTTCACCCATTGGTCAAAGGAAATAAGTTGGACAACCAAAAGACTAGAATCTTTTGAGGCATCAAAAATTAAAGCTAAAGCATTGCTATCTTCGATACATTTCAGCACAAGTAGAGAAGCAAAGGAAAGGGGTTCCAAAGGAAGAGTAAGACCTTGGGAAATAGAGATAATCTGCAAAGATTTCAAAAACAAAGTTAGAATAACACATCTTGGATGAGCAGAGTAGTCCCATAGAGCTTATACAGAGTGTAACTTCTATTTGAATTTTACAGCCCTATGAAGACAGGGCCTAATCCTAAGTGAGATATTAGGAAAGACTTTTCTAATTCTCTAGCAAGTTGTAATTTCTCCAAAATCAAAGCTCTTTTCATTGGGTCAGAGTAGACCTTCATTCTTGCTGTGAGTTTTCAAGTATCTTGGTGGACAGAAATTTATAAAATAGTGAAATGACAAGGAAACGAGGACGTTAGAAAGAGAGAATGAAAACAGCTAGAGTAAAATGGTAGTGCTAGTCAAAAGGGGACCACTAAGACTATGTGATAGCACCCCTGCCTATTAAAATATAATAAATTATATTGTAACAGGTGCTAAGTACTAGAACTATGTTCTGAGAGAGAAAGACAAGTCTACCTCTCTTTTACGTTTATTGTGTGTTTGGCAGTTCTAAATAGATACGTACGCGCAAACGAACACTACATGTTTACATACCAATAATTATGGCAAATAAAATGGATTTGTACAGTAATTTATTTGTTGTTGAGAATAAATTTTGTACAAGGTAGTGAAGAAAGCAAAGTATAACAAGGGAGAAAGTAATCCCTAAGTCTGGAGTGATGCTGCTTCAAGGTAAAAGATAAGCCTCATGTCATCAACCACATAGAACAATATGGTTTTATCAAAGAAGGTAGTCCTCACCTACACCCATAGCCATAAGAAAGCACTTCGTTAGCACGTGACTGTACGCAGGTGATGCTAGGCATCCCAGTTGTAATCCATGTCACAATGAAAAAACAAACAGTTCTCGACATGTTTTTTTTTTTTTTTTGAAAACAGAATAAGAGTCCTTGGTTTTTAGCAAATCTATCCCCAAAGAGTGAGATTCCCAAACAGCTACTATATATCAAGTCAGTTCTAGATATACTTTTTTTAAACATTATGTTGCCTAACCTTAGTTTAAAAAGCTTTAAAGAGATTATCTCAAAAAACTATGTTTAAAAATTTCTAAATCGTTCTTTAACCAGATCGAGGAGATTTTTATCCCATAGGAGCAAGCACAAGTTAGCTCGAGCCATACAACCTACACTAGGCATGAGTTTTCAACAGCTAAAACACCTTTTGAAGAGATAAAGGATAGTCTGGTTACGCATGAACAAAGTCAAAGCCAAATTTTATTTCAATTACAGAGCCTAAAGGCCTCTATAGTATATTAGAGAAAGCAAAACCAAAACCTATCCGAACAACATAATAAGGTATAGGACCAGCAGAACGACCAAAGGAGTCCAAACCCATATGTTTGGATTTTTTTGAAATATACCACTACTTAAGCTAAGAACCGATTTAGTCCTTTCAAATGCCATCATTATTAACAAATAATTCTCTTCCTATGTCATGGCTGACATAATTTTTCACAAAGCCAGTAACAATTTCCTATTTTAATCCTTGCTAATAGAGTGCTTATCAAAATCAATTCCATCAGTTGTTTGCTCAAAACAGAAACAGCAGATTTGCTCTTCTTAGTATGGAAAGCAAAAAAGCAGACGAATTATAAAGTATGTTTTTATAGGAAAGACAAAGTTCCATTCTCTAAAACACGACCAGACCAGCTAGGCAAGTCAAAGCCCCAAGCGAAGCAAAAGGCTAAAACAATAATAGCCAGAGATGCAGTAAAAAAAGCCCGAGATCAACATAAGCATTTTATAACATCAACCTCTGATGCGCTAGAGAGTAACCATAATACCATAAACCCATGTTAAATGCCTAATCCCTAGCTATAGAATTCAAGTTTTCAGAGTCTTTGTAACTAGTATCATGCGGATAAACTTGTAATGCAAAAAATCAACTTCTACCTAATATGATATGAAATGAGAGTATGTAAGGCAAAGTTTAATAGAGCAAAGCAAAGATCATTTTACCACAAGGGAACTAAACCAAAACCCAGGCAAGATATACCAAGCTACAACACATCAGCAATATTTTCAAGATGTAAATGGTGAGCAATTGATCTGGCTAGTGTAGTAAAAAAACAAAACAGCATTCATGTACGTGATGGCAGTCGGTAACCGTCATCAAGCTCAAACTGAGAACTAGACATCATTAGGGAATGTGAGTTTATTTATCTTCAAAGATTCTTTTCAAGATCAGGCAGTACCTTCGTACCAAGTAATAATACACCAATGAGATACCTGATGTTTTTAGAGTTTTCAACATAAAACAAGCCCAGAATCAAAGCATACATTCAATCACTAAACAGTCCACTAGCCAGAGTTATAAATACACAAAATACTCTCAAAATAGGTTTATCATTATATCTCAACCAAACCAGCCCAGCCCAATCTAAAATGCTAGATAGAAAAACACCACTAGATCAGATATAAAGAATTAAAAAAACATGTAGACTCAAAGTAGATGATGATTCCTCCACACAGATTTCTCCTTTCCTTTAGGCATGATGTAGTCTTAATAATTTAGAACTTTGAACGCATAGGTTGAAAACACATAACACTGATGCTAAGTGAGTGTAGTACTCACCTGTTCCAAAATTGTGAGGGTTTTATAGAGGTCGATGCACAGCCGTAGCGGATGGGACCTGACCTTTTCCAGCAATTCCCGCAATCAAGGTCGCATCATAAAGCCCATGTCTCCAGGGATTGCATTAGCACAAGATCCAGTAGTGCATAGTGTTAGACAAAACTTGAGCGTTGTAGCCTCAAATCTAAGAACACTCCATTCACTTGCAGAGGGTAGCGTGCGACAAAGCGAATGTACTAGCAGATTTGCAAAAGTTTAAAAGTAATAGCACTAAACAGGTGTTCATAAGATAAAGCCATTTTTTTAGGGTTTCTAAAGCAGCAAAGAAAACCAAGCTTAAGTAATTCCTAAAAAGAGACTACCAAGAATCCCCCTTATTTTACTACCCGTAGTAAAATAATAAGAACTAGTAAATTGGTAGCAGTAGCCAGTTTGAACATATCATACAAAATTTGCTAAGTCAATATGGTAGCACAAAAAATTCAAGTGAGGTATACTCTCCAACTCTGGATGATTGCAAACAAAAAAATACTCATAGTATCGATATTTTAAAAGAGAAAATTTTAGGTAGGATGGCCTACTTGGATAAGTTTCTAAGAGAAACATATGTCGAGAAAAACAAAGGTGAGTTAATGTCTTCCGGGACCCAATAAGAGCTGGCTAGAAGAGTTGGTTTTTTGTACGGATAGTCACTGGGTAGAGGTTGCTATCTAGGTCTATATAAGACAGGCATATTATACTTCAAAGTGCACTGTAACAGACTTGAGCAATTTTTACGAGTTAAAAGCCGGTAGATAACAAGTTTCTTCAATAACTTGTCTTAAGCAGTGTCTTATACTTCATCAGCTATGGCTTATATTCAAGATCACATATTAGCGATAACGCTTGCCCATCTGTAGCAGTCAAGTGAGTCCATCAAGAGAAATACCATACTCCATTATGAGTGTCTTCTATTCCCTCTATTAGAAACATCAGTTGCGCAGACGAAATGGTGGACATATCAAAATAGAGTGACACGGGTGACCCTTTGGGATCGAGAACACTTCAAGAATAATATATGTCTGTTGATGGTAAAGGAAGCCCTGGGATTAGGTCCACAGTATTATTATGTGAAACATTTAATGAAGCGTGGATTTTTTGAGCGGTTATATTTGCTAGCTCAGTTTCTACCACGTCGTAAGATATTTATGTATCGCCATTTTGGCCAACCCCCAAGAGGATATTTTAACTTCTCACCACAGACCAGGGAGTTTAGTGTAATTCTAGCCAACAGTATCCTACCTTTGGCTGAGCGTCCAAACACGTGTTTTTATTGTGACAGCTTCTTGTGTAATCATGTAATGGAAGGTTTAATTGAGATGTAAAGGTGAAGAAAAAAGGAGGAGGGTTTTATTGAATCTAAGCCAGGCTCTTTTTGTCCAATTTATGTAGTGAAGCATAAGAAAGGACTCATGTAATTGTGTGTGTGTGTGTGTGTGTGTGTGTGTGTGTGTGTGTGTGTGTGTGTGTGTGGTCTTACAATCAACAATCGATGAGATTTGCATCCTAAAATCGAGAATCGACAATCAAGAATCGACAAAATTGGGAAATCGCATTGGTCTTATAATCAACAATCGATAAAATTTGCAGCCCAAAATCGAGAATCGACAATCAACATCTATGGAATCAAGAATTGACGTAATTGCGAGTTGAGTAATCAAGAAAGTTCGATCCAACAAATCCAAGGGAGAAGGTGTGCAAGCCCAAGGTAGGGGCAAACCTCAACAGACGATGGGAGCCAACTTTGGAAACTTTTTGCTATTTTTGAAGGTTTTAATGCTAGATTTCTTTGATCTTTGCGGGTGCTTTCATCTTTGAGTTGACTTGCAATTTAAAGGTGAATCTCAAATTTTGTAGGTGGGATGTCACTAAAGCTAAGTTTTTTCGCGTGCGGAAAGGCAAATTAGAATTTTTGAGGCAAATATCAAAAATTTCTAGGAGGGGTTATACTAAATCGAGTTGAGGCAGAGTGCTTTCTCCCAGAAACTTAGAAAAATTACGTATAAGAAATTTTAGGGGCAACTTTATTATATTTGAAGTCTTTTACACTCAAATTTTCTAAACTTTGTCCTTCAAATCTAGAATTTAGAGATACATTACAAAATCTACAGGTGTGATTACACTAAATCTAGGATTCTTAGAGCATTGGCCTAAACTCATTTGGCTATACCATGATTTTTTTGCAAAAAAATAGACGCAAATTTACTATATTTGAGGGTTTTTAAACTAAACTTCTCTGTAGTTTGTAGATTCTCTAAACTTTAATTTATATTCTCTAAACTTTGTAGTTTCTGTTACCATATACATGTGGTAGTGATGTGTGTGAACACACTAGGACTACCGAGGTATTTTTTCCCTTTTTAAGAGGTTTTTTCCCCCCTGCATTGTATATACGCCCATCACTATAGGGCTATCTATCTCTCCATTGCACACTCTTTATTGTGTGCCTTGAGCTTCCTTCATCTTCTCCAAGCTGTGCACATTTCCTTGCAACCCTAATTCCTACAATTGGTATCAGAGCAGGTTGCATCCTCCCGGGCTCAGTCGCCAGCCGCTCCAGTAGTCCTTGCTCATATTTTTTATTTGGGGCTCATTTTTGCCTCCGATTCCACTACAGGCAGTACTGCACAGGCTATTTCATCATTTTGTGCAAAATTTATATCAATGCCGTTTTTTGCATAATAGGTGCCTTGCAGTCTTCTACGGTTTGTGTTGTATAGCACGTGTTGTTCCCGCGCTTTGTTTCTCCTATTTTTGGGCAGTTTTCACACCAAGTGCAGCATTTACCATGGCTGACAATAACACAGATGTGTTCAATATGTTTGCTGCTGACGACGACAGGATGGATGGGGAAAATTACCCTATGTGGACTTATATAATGCAACATGTTCTTGTGTCAAAGGGTGTCTAGAATATTGTGCAGGGCATTGATTTACGTCCTGGTTTTGAGGATGCAGACGATGTTGAGGATGTTGCAGGTCTTGCTGCAAGGATTTCTGCTATTAGAGTTGTTTTGCCTATGGCAGAACAATCTCGTTGGGATGTAAAGGATGCACAGGCTCATGCATTGATTGTGTTGTCTGTGAAGCGCACCATTGTTCCTCACATTCGTTCACAAAAAATCTGCAAAATAGGCTTGGGATGTTTTGGCTGGTCTTTATGCCTTACCAGATTCTTACCAGACTTTTGCTAGTACTTGGAGGAAGATGATATGGACACTTTCCTTGCTGAGGTCAAGGATATCAATGAGCAACTTATTTCTGTAGGTAAAGTCATTTCAGACAGTTCCCTTGTGCAGACTGTTCTTGATGCCTTACCAAATTCTTACCAGACTTTTGCTAGTACTTGGAGACTTATGATCCAAGGAAAATTTCCTAAAGTTGTCAAGTTTGATGCATTATGCACATTTGTGAGGTCCCCACCCCGTCGTATTAAACAACGGACCTGATGGTAAACCTGGTGGCCACTAGGTCTATAGCGGAAGCAAACAAAATGGTTCAGGGTTCAACTAGCGGACGACCTCTCATCACAAAGTGAGTCGAGTTCGAGCCTACTAGCAACGAGATCTAGCTCCACCTCGCAGGGGAAGCGTATAACTTAACTATCTAGCGATCCTAAGACCCACCTTCCAAGAGGAGAGAAACCTCGAGTGCCTTTTTCCCCATGTTTCAGAGGCACGTACTCTCGAAATTTCACCGCTCTAGGGGCAATGAGTATTACTAGTATCAATTTAAACACTATGGGGACAGAGAGTTCTCGACCAATCGGGACAACCCATCTCGTAGGCATTGGCAACCTGAGCCAAGCCCCCACTTTCCACCCCCACACTCACACTTCCTTGTGTGACCTAATTACTACCACAAAGGTTGTTCAACATAAAGATTCCTTGATTAATTCCAAATCACATTGTTCGTTAAGACAGCCCTTCTACCAGTATTGCAAACAACACCAAGACAGAATTCTAGTAAAAATTTTACTCAAACTTATTCATAAAAGTTCCAATGTTCTGGAGGTACAGCATCCCCCATTCAGCGAGAGTTTACTCCTCCCGTTGTTGCCTAGCTGCCCATACAACTAGGTATGTCCACCGCATAGAAATCACGACATGGACATTCCCACCGCATAGAAAGCAAGACGTGGGTTCCCACCGCTTAACCAGCAGTCGTGGGTATCCACCGCTTAACCAGCAGTCGTGGATTCAAGAGCCCTTAACCAGGAACTCTGCCCCTGTGATCAGGAGAGGGTTCACGACTAATTCAACATTGGAAATAGAATGAACATGCCGAGCTAAATTTTCCCTAGCAGACATTCTTTCCTATTGCAAACAGCATTCCCATCAATCATTTCCTTCCTACTTTAAAACTTAATGTACAATGATTTCAATGCCGAGGTTTCCGTCGGATTTCTCCAACATGTTTGGGGATATGAGCATTCCTAACTAGCGTATGCAATGTTAGTTTAAACAACTTGAATAAAAATATGATCTACCTCTTCCCCTTCTTCATCGATGGCCCGTGAGATGGCCGGTATTTGTTCCTCCATGGGAGCCTTCCCCTTCCCGTTGACATTGCTCGTTCCTGCCTCGCGATCGTGGGCACCACCGAAGCGAGTCCTCTTAACCGGGGCCATTTCTCACTACTTTAAATGATTAGCTTGGAGAAAGAGCTAAGTTTCGCAAGCATCATAACAGTCCAATGGGTAGATTAGTGACATTAATTAATCCCTCCTATATGATAGATCTAGATTTTTCATAAAGCAATCATTAAGGATGGCACATAATCCTATGGGAACCGGCTCTAAAGATAATTACTCGGCTTACATGATTAAAAATAATAGGATTTCACTAATGGAATTATCAGAGAGATGAATTAAGTATGATTAATCTCTTTCCTAGCAATTAGAGGGTGCAGAGTCACCGCATGCATAGGTCTGAGAAAAACCATCTCTTAGAGACTTAATGACAGATTAATCTTACCTTAATTATATCTAATTGCATAACAGAGATGACTCTAAATCAGCTACAATATTAATGCGTGATAGAAAGAGTGGTTCTCATCAATCTACACAATTACTAGCTTACCGATTAATTACTATACTGCCTAGAGAGAGAAAATTCTGATAATTATTCTCTAATCATTAATTGAGAGTGATGAATGGCTGATAATTCAGCTATGGGATGATGATTACATAATAGAATATGGTTAATGAGAATTTAGAGAGTAATTATAGAGAATTACGACTAGGAATAAGCATAATAGACGAGAAATTTAGGCGATAATGAAAAGGATTTGCAAAAAGCATTAATTAAACCGTGGTTACCGTGATTAAGGGCTGATAATCCTCTCGATTCTCTGATCTAATCGAGCTTCTTGAGGCGAGAATTCGACAGCACCTCCCTCCTTGCTTCTCCTTCAAAAGGTGTGTGGTCCGGCAGCACCTTCCCAGACTGTGTGTAGGTGTGTGTGTATGTGTGTGTGTGTGTGTGTGTGTGTGTGTGCACTGTGTGTGTGAGCATGTGTGTGTGTGTGTGTGTGTGTGTGTGTGTGTGTGTGTGTGTGTGCGCGCGCGCAGGTCTTTAAATAGGCCTCCTCAAGCTGAAAATCGATCTGGGTTGCTAAATGCATCTGGGAGCTTCTCCAGTGAAGCATGGCAAGTCCAGTTGCCTACCCACCAAGTGTCCAGTTGGCTCAGTAAACTGACTCTCACACTGAGTTGCAGGCTTGGCAGCTTCCCCAAGACTCCCACAAAGCAAGAGGGTGCCCCCTAGCTGCTAAAGCAGGTCTGGAGTGGGCTGGGACCTGTTCCCACACAGCCTCGGGCCCCCGGTGCCTCCCGAACAATTTTGTGAAAAATTGATTCTAGGCTAAAACGGGTCATACGAATCGGATTTTGATGCCGTAAATTGCCATACGAAGCTCTAACTAAGGCGTACTGGCCCGAGTACCTGCCATATTTAGCAGCCCCCGAGGTCCGAAAATGCATTTTTTTCAAATTCGGGGTACAGGTGTAGATTTCCGAGACGGTCAAAACTAGACGGGTCGGGTGACCAAAAACTTACTATATTTGGAAAATTTTCACAAAAATTATTTTAATTCACATTTCGAAGCTTTATGACATTTTAAACATCATGGCACTGACAGAATTCAGAAAACTGCTAAAAATAGTAACTTTTTTTCCATTATGATCGTTTCATGGTACAAGGGTGCTCTTGTTGGTTGGGGTCAGAGACCTTACAACCTCCTCAACGTGAAAAATTTGAGATGTCCTCATCTCAAGAATACATCTGGATAAACTCTATGCTAACTACTTAGGTACATATATCCTTTGTCTAAAGTAAAGATATCCTTTGATAATAGAGTAGTCTTTAGCTTTATGCGTCTTATTCTGCTGAACTTTGATGAGATTCTGGTGCTTGATTAATTGCTCACTAGGATTAGCAGTTGTATCATACATTGCTGCTCTCTCATCAGCTTCATCACCCACAGTTGGTTTTCTTATTGCGGCATTAGCGAAAGCCCTACTTCGTTGCCCTATGTTTCCTCTTCCTCGGCCTCTTCTTCCGTTTGGTTGACCTCTCCCGTTGGCGTTCAAAGCTACATTATTAGCACCGGATGTTTGGGAAATACTTTTTGGACATCGACTTTTGTAATGTCCATTCTCCTGGCACTCAAAGCATCTTATATTGGGAAACTCGGTAGCTGTCGTGGTAGCTACTACCGGACGATGGTTGTATGCAGGGTTGATTGGTCTGTTACTCCAGTTGTCTGTCCTGGCCCTCTTTGACAAATAGTATTCACTATCTTGGGTAGTCCTCTGAATCTCTTTAGCTAACGGTTTGGCCCTTAGCAAGGCATCTTGCAAAGTTACTGGCCTGAGAGCTTCCAGTCGGTTGTTCAGGGGGTCGATGAGTCCTTGGCAGAACCATGCTACCTGTTGTTCCAATGTCATCTTAGGAGCATATCTCCGAAGAGTGACAAACTTTGAATAATATTCTTCGACAGATGAAGTCAGCTGCCGAAGGGAAAAGAACTCGTTCATCTTCAAGGTTTTATAGGCGGGTGGTACGTAACGCTCCATCACAGCAGCCTTGATGTCTTCCCATGCCTGGGAAGATCCCTTGATATCCAAGTCCCTGCAATTTTGTTTCCACCAGATCTTGGCATCGCCAGACAAGCGGAACATCGCAAGCATGCTTTGGTTCTCGGGTTGAGTTCTCGCAGCTTCAAAATAGTCATCCATAGCCTCCATCCATACTCCTGCATCTCTTTCCACATTTGCCCCTTCGCCTTTAAAGGTTGGAGGCTGAGCTTGTTTAAGGAGGAGCTTCTTCTCTTGCGCTGCCGAGTAGAGAGCAGCAGGCGGCGCCTATCCAATGGTATAAAACTCATTACTATAGCACTCTTCTCAAATGAACCTAAGCTTTTCCATACTCAAGAAGAAATTTAACTTTTTGGGCTTAACCAGCCTACTTAATCTGTACAGCTATCACAAAGGATTTTAACCATTCCACCATTTAAATTCCATTGAATACATCCAAAATTATCCGATAAATAATGGTAAAAACTTTACTCGAGAGCTTTGATCCATACTTATAAATTTATGTGCATCAATAGGCTACATGCCCGCAGCACTAGTCGCACCAACGACTTCTCAAAAAACATAATGTGAAACCCACTGAATCCTAACAAGCTCAACGAGTAAAACTCTTTAACATCACTCAGAAGACAATCCACTAGACAAATCCAATGTCATTATTCTGGGAAACATCATGCTCAAGCTTTGAGTACGAGCTATCCTACAATCCCTTAGTTTTTAAAATTTCAAACAACATCATTTTCCAGTTCGTAAACCTATAGCTCTGATACCAGGTGTGAGGTCCCCACCCCGTTATATCAAACAACGGACGTGATGGTAAACCTGGTGGCCACTAGATCTATAGCGGAAGCAAACAAAATGGTTCAGGGTTCAACTAGCAGATGACCTCTCATCACAAAGTGAGTCGAGTTCGAGCCTACTAGCAACGAGATCTAGCTCCACCTCGCAGGGGAAGCGTACTTAACTATCTAGCGATCCTAAGACCCACCTTCCAAGAGGAGAGAAACCCCGAGTGCCTTTTTTCCCATGTTTCAGAGGCACGTACTCTCGAGATTTCACCGCTCTAGGGGCAATGAGTATTACTAGTATCAATTTAAACACTATGGGGACAGAGAGTTCCCGACCAATCGGGACCACCCATCTAGGTGCCCTTTGGGATTAAGGTTAATTAGAGGTCAGCCAATAGGAAGAGGGTGGTGGACACACTCTATACCCTCAAAAAAGTAGGGGGACAAGGTAGCCTTACACCTCTTAATTGTCTCTTACCTAGTGAGAAGGTAAGGGAGGTGGCTAGGGGAAAGAGGAGGGGGGGGGGGGGGGGACCACTTTGACCTCTTTTCCCCCACTTTTTGGCCCGGATTTAAAAATACACTAAAAATTTCAAATTTTCAAAAAAAATCAAATTTCAAGTTTTCCCTCCTTAAAAGGTCCCCAAACTATTTCATGGTCAAAAAAGTATTTTTGACCTTCAAAAGTTAAAAACGTGCACTAAAAAATCCAAAAAATTGATTTTTTTTTAAAACAAATCAAAACATCATTTTCACCCTCCAAAGTCTTTCGAAACCTATTCAATAGCTAAAAAGTGTTTTTCTCTCTTTACAAACCATTTTCCAAGCTCTCCATTGCTGCAACAACCACATGCACCCCCTATAGTCCATCATTATCTCTCTGCTAGCTTTCTCCCACCTCCATTGTAGCACCAAGCAAGCTCCTCCTCCATCTCTTCCCCTTACCCACCACATAGTTTCACACCAAGCTAGCTCCTCTCCCTTCTCTCATCTCCATTACAACATGAAACAAGATTCTACTCCTTCTAATTTCATTCACTCACACTACATGGAAACCTCTACTCCCGAAGGTGGCAAAAGTATGAGCTCACATGAGTTGCATACCACAACAATAGGAGGTGTGAATATCGCGTGGGCATTGCAAGGGTTCATCTCCAACATAAAGATAGCATGGTAAGAAAACTACCCTTGTAGCTTACATTCAGAGCTTAACATCATCTCCATCTTTAAGTTTATCATGCTGGAGAGAATTAACCTCTTTATGGATTTCAGTGTTTAGGCTTCACACCTCATAACACTGGGTGGTGCTATTTTGTTGATGACTTTGGTGCGCCATCTATAGTTGTGTAGCATGTGATTTGAGTCTCACAATGTAAGTAAGCTGTGTTATCTATGGAGAGTCGTCAAAGATTTTTCTTGTAATTTATTCTTCGTATAATTTTCATTAGATAATTGGAATGATATCATTTTGTACTTTATAACTTTGTGCTCACATAATCTTTTGTTTACTTATAGATTCAACTTGTTTTAAGAGGACATGAGCAAGCAACCATGTGCAGAGATGGAAATCACTCTATTTTTGTTCCTTGAGGAACCTTTCACTACCATGTTAAAAGATTTTGATAAGAATAGTAGGTGTTTTTTAGAATCTTGAACCAATAGGGACTCTCTAGGAGCTCTCATAGAAGCCATCCATATAGTACTACTATCTTCCCTAGTGTCATAGACACACAAATACTCAAGTGTATATGAATCTCTAGATGAGGAAGACAAATACTTGTAAGATAAGCCTAACAGCAACAACATTGTCTCCATTTGTAATTATTTTTCATGAGGCTGGATTCCTCTATAAATGCAATATAAATATGTTTTTTTGTTAAATGGTGTCGCATTGAGTGAGAGTATTTAATTTAGATTACTGAAGTTTCATACAGATCAGAGAAATATTGTTTACTTTTATGGATATTTTGATTTGCCTGTACGATGATTCAAGTCACAAGTCTTAATCACTCCACCTTGAAGAAATTCAAGCAATATTTTGATTTCAGTTTAATCATTAATGGTTATTCTTATTAAAGTGGATCATAAACTTTGTCAAGATGTCCTCATTTGGGGATGTTGAATATATATCATTAGCAATGTTTCACAAGAACACTAGGTGGACACAAGGAAGTAAAAATTGGCTCCTTGTTTGGTCGATTTCTAGTGTTTAATGTTTAGTGCACAGGATTTGTGAGGCCGTTGAAATGGGGAGTTCACTAAAGTATATGTAACATAGCACATGTGTTCAACAGAAGGGATTTTATATTCTTGTAAAGTTGCAGAAACATGTGTAGATAAGGCCTATAAGGGGTACTTTTAATCCATTCTAGTGAACGCACATGATATAGGAAAATTTTACATAGTGAATGCTCCGGACCTTTGAACACAAAGAAAGGGGAGGGGGGGGGGGAGCTCTAATTACATTTGAGTGAAAAGAAGTGGAATTTGTACTGTCATGTTGCATAAAGATTTGCTTTCACTTAATCTTAAAAAAAATTGGTATCATGGGGTGCAGACAAGGCCATATAATGCAAAAAAAGGGGTGGCCACAAGCGCGCGTAGTGAGCTATCCAAAACTGCTGGATGGGCCATATGTGGGCCCTTGTGGCCACCCTTTTTTTGTATAATTAGGCTATTGCTGCACTCCAGAACCCTGGAAAAGATGAGATGAACCTAAAATTGAACTTTTCAAGCACATTATGCCTTCCTTCAACTCAACTTACTAGTTCCCTGCACCAAAAGGGAAAATCACATTAGACAGTATAAAAATCTAGTCTCATGCTGCATAAACATCTGGTTTCATCAAATATTAACATTCTTGCTATTATAAGGAGTAGACAAGGCCATATAATGCAAAAAAAAGGGTGGCCACAAGGGCGCGCAGGTGAGCCATCCAAAACTATTGGATGGGCCATCTGCGCGCCCTTGTGGCCACCCTTTTTTTTGCATAATTAGGCTATTGTTGCACTCCAGGACCTTGGAAAAGGTGAGATGAATGTAAAATTTAACTTTTCAAGCACATTATGCCTTCCTTCAACTCAACTTACTAGTTCCCTGCACCAAAAGTCCAAATCACATTGGTTAATATAAAAATCTAGTCTCATGCTACATAAACATCTAGTTTCATCAGCTATTAACATTTTTGCTATCCTAAGGGGTAAACAAAGCTAGAAAATGCAAAAAAAAAGGGTGGCCACAAGGGCGCGCAGATGAGCCATCCAAAACTGCTGGATGGGCCATCTGCGCGCCCTTGTGGCCACCCTTTTTTTTGCATTTTCTAGCTTTGTTTGCCCCTTAGGATGGCAAAAATGTTAATATTTGATTTAAATTTAACTCTTCATGGCCAAAACCACTTAACTTAAAACACATGGATAAACGAAAAGCCAAATCACTATAGAGACAGTAGACACAACTCTTAATCATTTTGTCATTGCAAAGTCATCTGAAATGATGTGAGCCTCTACAACTTCTTGAATAGCCTCCAACGCTATTGCTTGCATTTTATACTGATTTCCATAGCTTTTAAGCACCTCCTTCACCGTGTGAGCATATTTTTTATGCATGGCCATGATTCAAGTGTTAGGTTTTTTTTTTTTTTTTTTTAAGTGTTGAACTTTTCGGTTGTTTTCAATAGCTTCTAGATTTCAATCGGCTCCGAATCTGTCTGGGCTTGTCTCACATAGATTTGTTCATCTCATCGCGTTCTTCGACCATCATGTGATGAGAAAAAATCATATCTTGCTCGCATTCTCCAAAAATCAATGTGCAAGTTGACAATTTATTTAAAAATGATGTAAAACATACATTTTTTACTTTTTTCTTAATCTACGGGCTCCAACGAGCATTAAAACCATGGAATCTGAAAATACTCAAAGAACCATTGTTTTTTATTGTGTTAAGGACTGTATTTCCTACATACAAAACTTTCCCAAAATCTCGCCCTAACACCTTTAAAAGTGGCTTCCAAGGAGTGTACTCGGTCAAAATTTGAAACTGAAGAAAAACAATCATAATGAACTCCTAGACTGTGTATAAACTTTAGAATAACCAAAATTTCCTTCAAAAAAAAGTTATGCTAAAAATTTGAAAATAGCCCCCCATTGGACTCCCCACAACGATAGAAGTCAAAGGGTTCAAGGAGAGGTATGGTGTCACAAGTGCATGGTCGGAATCTCATCGAGGTTTATTCCGTCAAGATCTCTTGTACTTTATCATGTCTTCTCATGTACAATCTTACAAAAAAAAATGATACTTTAAATGACTACAAATCTTATTTAACTTATCAAACAATCTAAAATATGGTAGACCAAGAGTGCTCTTACACATCAACAAACAAAAAAGTCCTAACTTCTTCTCATTAACTTTGATAAACATACATTCGTGAACAACTTCCAAGGGGTAGTGCAGTCATAGTTCTTACATCCATTCCATGACATGGTATGCTCAAGGGGTGACCTATCATATAAAAATATCTCTTGTGGGGGTGCCCTCATGTTAGGAAAGGGTGTGCGGCTGATGAAAAGTTGTTGTATTGTCCTACTAGGGATCTCTCCATGTTAGCATAGTGATTTTTGGTGTAGTGGGAGCCACATTGCTTGAGGAGAGCTTTGTGCCACCGTAAAAGCTTCAGGTTATGCTAGTTCCTTGAGCCATTCTTGCATTAGGATGAGATTACCCACCTCTAATAAGGATGGATTTGAAGCACCTACCTGCAAGATGTAACAAAGAAGGCTGTTTTAGAGGAAAAGTGGTGACACTTGACCTCTCTAACCTGCACCCACTGTTTCTTGTAATGCCACTGTTTTGAGCTGAAGAGCTTGACATTCGTGCATCCACGAATGCAAAGAAGCACCTGCACCCATACACAACCAATTTCAATAGCCTAACAAGCCTACTTCTCCCCTCCCAAGATATTGAAGAACCATACACATTCGTCTCACTGACAGTATGACAATCTTGGGATGAGCTCTGCTCACCCTCACGTGCGGCCTTCGGTGCAAACACCGCGGACAAGCAATATGTACACTTTTGTTGTGCAGAGTACATGATGGTGGAGGGATACGATTTGTGATGTCCGTGAGCACCATGGCAGTTGTTGCGTGAGGAAGCAAAGAATGAAAAGAAAGAGGGGGGAGGGAGAGGGAGGAACATGGGAGGAGAGAAGGGGCGGAGGGGGAGAGGGAGAGAGAGGGGAGGAGGAGGAGAGAAGGGGGTAGGGAGGGAGAGGAGAGGAACATGGGAGGAGAGAAGGGGGCAGAGGGGGGAGAGGGAGAGAGAGGGGAGGAGGAGGAGAGAAGGGGGTTGGGAGGGAGAGGAGAAAGAGAGAGGAGGAAGGAGGAGGAGAGAACAAAGGTTTTTTTTTTTGGGGGGGGGGGGGTTTTGAAAAAGTGGACTTTTAGTGTTTGTAGGTTTAAAAAAATGTCAAAAAATGACTTTTTGATGTGTATATATGTTGGGAGGGAATTTTAAGTCAAAAATAAGTAAAAATAACTTTTTTAAAAAAAAGTCAAATTTTGGCTCTTAGTGACCCACGTTTTTGCTGATGTGGCCACACCCCTTTACTCCCTTCACTTTCCAAAAGCTAGAGAGAGAAAGTGACCTCTTAGGTCCACATCTTACATGTGTCTAAAAAAAAGCTAGAAAAGTCTACTCAAAACTAGCTTCTTGAATGCCCTTGTCCCCTTAACCCTACACAACATTAGCCTTAATCCCTAAAAATTAGGTGTGCGCTCCTTGCGGCACTGTCGAAGCAAGGGACTTGCCAATACACCGTGTGCGAGCCACAAATGGCTCCAAACACACAACAAGCCTAAACTAGCAAGCTCAAGAGAGCAAAGGGTGTGTCACTCACCGCTCTACGCTCGCCTTCGTGGTGGATTCCTCGCCGCGATGAAGAAGAAGCTGCAGTCGTGCCGCGCTCAACCGCTTCGCCGCCGTCGTGCCTTCGTAATGCTCGATCGCACACACACTCTCCCTCTCTCTCTCTCTCTCACACACACACACACACAAGGAGGTGAAGAAGAAGAAGATGGAGATGGAGATGGAGCAAGAGCACTCTTCTATTGCACAAATGAGAGAATGAGTAAAAATTAGGTTTAGTTGGCTTTTATATGAGCTCACCCCATTCACACTTGGGCGCCCATGCTTAGCCAACTAATCCCTTGAATGTCCCAGTTAGAGTGCGCCTCTCATCGGCGATCACTCTTACCCTTTTCCTATTGGTCCGACAAGCCCGGTACCTGACTCTACCAAATACATAATACACGTCCGTCGTAGGTGATGGGGTGTCCGTGAGCCGTGAGGGTTAACATGCCTCCCTTCATGATGTAGATTCCGTCCTCGGAAGCTATTGAGTTGAAGCTGGTTCGTCAAGGTGGAAGAGCATTTGAGATGAATGTCCTTAGCCCTCTTCAGTCACTGCAAAATCAAACAACATTGCCACAGTAATTGCATTCTCATATACAATTAAAAATCACATGCAATTTTAGACAGACAAATTGATTCGTAACAGAATTTTAGACAATTTGTCAGCAATAAACATTGAATTGCAATGTAATCAAATGCATAAACAGATGTAAAGGTAGAAAATTAAACAAGTCTGGGGTCGCTAATTTAACGGTCAAAAGGCACTAGAGATCGAATATTAATACCATGGGTAAGCTTCTTAATTTTCAGTGGTCAATTAAGTTGTTTAATCGCGAGAGCCAAGTATTCATGTTCGAGGGCTGACTAGAGGCTATACCTAGAAAACCTTGTAGTTAAGCTACCACAAAAGGAATTTCTCATGAAATCATCGCCTGACTGATTACTTTTTCTTTGACCCCTCAAGGTCTTTTCACATTGATTCAATTATGATGTGTGTGCTTATTTTGTATGCCTTGGGTTTTTTGCTTTTCAAGGAAAAGCGCCCAAACTGGGAACCTCTAGGGCTCTAGTACCATAGGCAATACATGTGAGTGAAGTACCAATTTAAGCAAGGATTTCTCTTCCAGCTTAAAATTTTACATTGTGGCACTTTGATTTTTTGTTTGTTCATTTTCAGCATTTTAATTTTGTAGCTTTGGGGGGTCATATAACATTGTTACCCTCTCCAGGCTCATCACATTAGTAAACTCCCTTTATAATACTTAAGCTAAAGGTCAATAGGGTTAAGCCCACTAGAAAGCCCTAGTACATTTCATACAATGCTGCCTAAATCGGATTAAGAACCTAAGTAACCATTGCTTATTAGGAAGGCATTCCCCATGGTATTAAGAGAAGATCTCTAACACCTAGCTTGGTCAAACTAGCTTAGTCGGACTGCTTGATTTTTAAACCTAGACAAGTGATTATGACAAAACATTACATTAAATTAAATGTTTGATACTAAGCAAATGCGCTGAATATTATGCTACCAATCACAATCAAAGCAGACAAACATGGATGCAAAAAGATAAGGGCAATGCTAATGGACAAGAAACACATGTTTGTGTTGATGGTTGCGCTTGATTTGAAGTGTGAACGAGAGAAAGGTTCCATGAAGGTCCAAATCCTAACCACAGCAACACGTTCCTGTACACACTATGAAACACAAACAATACCTCTAGGAGGCACATCAGTGGGAAAAGAAAACTTCGTTAATCACTCAACTCTAAAACAGAAACACTCCTATCGTACTAATCTTACCTACCCTCCATCACTCAAGTGATGAGGATCAAAGGTGTTTTATGGCATAGGTTTCTGTTTCACTGTACCAGATGTGACATGTGTAGGTCTGAGTCAATGTTTTGACTTTTAATGTGCATACTCGTTTGCTAATTGCTCTTGCCCTTTATTTTTTTGTTTTTTGTGAGTATAAAGCTTTATATGTGCATTCCCTAAGATTGGGAGATATAGAGGTCAGGGAGAAAGATTGAGAGGGAAGCAAGTGAATGATGGATGTCCACAAACACTCCCCCCTTCCTTGGGTAGATCATACCGTTTGAAATGAGCTTGTCACCCTTTGAAACCAATTGTTCCAGTTGGTAATAGGTGAGGATTTTTGCCAGTATTTTTCTATTACCCTAGGTGCCTCGTCAAGTTGCAAGGGTGGTAAGGTACTCTCCCAGGATCGAACTTGAAGTGGTTCATCAGGTGATTCTTGAACACTGGGAGGTGTGGATTCTTTTGTAGCTTCATGGAGGTCCACTACTATAGATGGAGGCTGTGTAGAAGCTTTTACCTCTATGGATGTATTACATGAGGAGCTAGAATCTTCATGGGACTCCCCCCTTCCTGAGCTAGGTGGAACAAATCGTTCTGTCTTTGGTACCCAAACTAGCTCGGGAGCGGGTGTGTAGCATTCTGTGATTTTTTTCTTTCCACGATCATTGATTCGTTTTGGAGCTACGGGATTGGGCTCACATGGGTCAGGTGATAGGTAAGAGCACAATCTACGTTTTGGCACCCAGATTTGATCATTTCCTTGATAGTAGCCTTGGGCTTCCAATAGTCGCTTAGGGATCCATCGCAACATTTTCTTACTTTTCTTGGAGCGAGTGGTACGTTTCTTACAAGGCTTCTGTTTTTTAGCACTAGCTATGGTCACTAAGGAAGCTTTAGGGACCCACTTGTATGTTTTCTTCGTTACATTAGGATGAGTCTTGTCGGAAGCGATATGCATTGCTTGTAGCATATTTAAGGGTACAGGCATTTCATCCCCCTTAGGTGTTACCCAAGTCGTCCCCCTATTTCCCCAAGTGTCTATGGTTGCTGCTAGGTGGACCCAATCCACATTGTCCGACTCAGTCATCCCAGGTAGGATATCCATATAAGGAGAATCTTGGTGAATGTCTGTATCCTTCTTACAAGTGTAACAATATTGTAGTGGGGCCGAGTGAACTGTGGTGTCAGAGCGATGATCAATAATGGTTTTACTCCCTAAGGGGTGTACCTTACCAGTCACCAAATCCACTCTAAGGACAGAGTCTTGGAATTGCAAATAGACATGATTTTTAGACCAATCGTGAACCATTTGTGCTTCCCTCATGAATGGTCGTCCTAAAATCATTTCATATGACATAAGGTGTTTAGAGAAATCCATTACAATGAACGTATGTCGTACCTTGTGTCCTAGAACTTTGATCTTAAGATCCTTGAGCATCCCTATAGGTTTGGCTATGGTACCATTTCCCATCTTTACCACAATGTTAGTAACACTGAGGCGGGGTTTTCCCATGGATTCCCAACAATCTTTTGTAACGATGCTAACTCCCGCACCACCATCAAGAATTCCCTTTATAGTTAATCCCTTGGTAGTGATGGGTAGGGTCGCATTAGACTCGTCGCCTTCAAAATACTGCCCTAATTCGTTAATGGGTACCTCGATCACAGACTCGTGTCCATTTAAGTCAAGTGATTGCACATGATTTTCCTCATCAATGATAATCGAGTCAGGCCTATTTGGTTGCGCAAACTGTGGTAATCCCGTTCGTAGCTCTCCGTTAAGGAATGCTCGAAGTGCAAGGAATAACTCAGGATCTCCATACAGCTTTGCTATGATCGTGGTTCGGACCTCAGAAGACATGAAGTCCACTAGTTTGGCAACATTCATTGGCATTTTGCAGGGTGTAGGTCCTTGACTAGGAACTAGTGAGGATGGAATCTCATATTCCTCAATGGGATCAGGTATTCCTTCGTTAAACATCCTTTCCAACAAGAAAGGTGTATGCTCACTTTTTGATGTCCCGTCCTCACTCCCTTCTTGGATGATACTAGATATGGCTAACGGTCTATGGTTCATGTGGGGTGGATGAACTTGCGTGGGAAACACTATGTCATGAATTTTGACATGCATGGGTTCTGGTTCTAGTTTCCTTTGAGTCTCCTCCACTAAACCTCTTAGATGTTTCACCTGCTCAATCTCGTCTACTGGGTTTGGGTACGTCCCAATCTTCTTTTTACGATTCTTCCCTTTTTGCCCCTGCGGTTTATCTTGGGGGTCCTGGATTGGATTTGGAAACACTTGTGGTGTTTTCAGAGGCTCTTTATGGTTTTCTCTTATTCGGTTTTCATTTGGTTCCATGTTACGGTTTTCTTTGTCGGTCTTTCTCTTTGTGGTATTGGTTCTAGTCTCCATTGTCTCGACTGAATCTGAATCATCCTCGAGGTCATTCATATACACGGGGTCATCTCCTGTTCCTATGTTTGTTTTGAAACTTGGCTTTGAATTTCCCGTATTCTGCGGCCTCTTCCTTCGTGTCTTCTTTTTGTTTGCTTGGATAACTGACGCGGTATCTCTCTCTTCGAGGATATGGCCTGGCCCTTGAAGCATGGACCGTGTAATCACATAAGCGGGTGCGACGGGTGGTATTGGCGATGTCACACTAGCAATTTCAACCAAATTTAGGGGTGTGATTTTAGGCGCATTTCGGTTATAGGGACATTGGGCAATCAAGTGATCTATGCCACAACGATTACATGTGAGTATTGGCATTGCAGACGTGCTCCCTTGATTCATTTGCATCTGTGCAGCATTCTTTTGCAGCCTAATAGGGCACTCCGCTGCCCGATGTGGTCCACCACACTCGTAGCATTGAAGAGGTGGCCTCCTAGCCTGGGTATTGATATTTTGACCTCTGGATGCGAGAGCAGCAGCTTGATAAACCGGCTTGACTTGTCCCCAACAATCTTCCATGTAGTATATAGGACACTCTTCCAATGTATCAAGTCCGTAGGCAATACTAGTGTCTATTTCCTCCTCACAGCCATCTGCATAAGCATTTGATGGCTCGCAACCCACTTGGTTCATAGCGACGACTCTTGGATGCGGGGGCTGCGGTCCTAGCACAGGAGGTGGTAGCGGTGTAGCTTGTACAACATTTTGAGATCTAGGGACCATGTGTTGCGGTAGTTGCTCAACAGGTGGAGCAGGCATCAATACAAGAGCTCGAGGTGCATCCGTCCAGGCTACAGGTGGTCTATTTGCCATCATACGTTTGATCATTAAACAATCCTTAGCTTGGTGACCATACCTACCACATGTGTTGCAAGTTCCATTAATTTTTACTCTAAACGTAGGGCACTCACTAGTGCTATGTGGACCTAAGCAAATGGAACACCATTGTTGCTCCCTTCTTGGATACATGTGACTATTTTGAGGGGGTCGATTATCCTTAAGAGACTCTTGGATTGCCTTGGTGAGGTCTGTCAAGAATGTCTCAAATACCTTTGGCTCATTGGCAATGGGCTTTGCAATCATGGGTTCATACTCAATGGCTTGTGAGCTAGTGGATCTCGTGTCAGTAGACACCCTCATGCCTGCTATCATCAAGTTGTCCTCTAATTGGATTGCATTGGCAGTGACATCTTCCCAGGTTGTGATACCTCTAATCACTAGTCCATTATAGATTCCTTCATTCCTCAACCCTCGAATGAATCGATCAAGCAGTTGGTTATTGTTGAAGCGCTCATTTACAGGGCAGCGAGAGTTTAAGTGCTTTAGACGACTAATGAAGTCCCTTACTGACTCTCCTTCCTTACGTTCGGCCTTCTGTAGCTGAGATGCTACACCCCAAAGCACACCTTCTCGTATGTACTCCTTTAGAAACAACCTTCGAAGGGTAGGGTAGATTGTTTTCTCGTCCACCCTTAGGGTTCTATAACAATCTCCAGCCTTCCCACTTAATGTCAAGCTTAAGGCATTGCACTTATATAGTTCGTTGCGTTCCCCTAAGGAATCACATACTTGTTCAAACACTTCAATGTGTTTTCTAGCATCTTCGTCCCCATTGAATTTTTGCGTGAGTTTGGCAATTTGTACTGCCTTACTTCTAGGCTCTCTATCCGATGCATGACGCATATTTTCCGCGATAGATCGACCTATGGTTTGAGCAAACGCTGCCAAGTCACCTATGTGAGGAGGCAGGGCCGGTGGAGGTACTCTTGGAATCATATGTGGGAGAGGGACGGGTACCAGTCTTGGCATATGTGTGGATGATGCAGGATATGGAACATAACCGGGCATAGGTCCACTCGGATAAGGGCTAGGGAGCGGCACTCGAGGAGCATAAGCAAGTGGTACAATTGGAGGTGTGGGGGCCATGTGTGCATAAGGGGCTAGAGGCACATACGGTCGAGGCCCCATATTAGGTATTACGACACTAGGTAGTGACACTGCGCTAACCATAGATGTCATCGGTACATTCTCTGTCAGGCTTATCCCTGGAGTGAGCACTGTGTTTTCCTTAATAGAGGGTTGAGCCAAGTTAGGGAAGCTAAAGTTGTCGCTCGGAGGCTCAGATTGCATAGAGACCCCAGGTGAAATGACGTAAGATGGGTCCACGGGGCTCATTAGAGGAGTCTCCATTTGTGATAGAGTAGGCTGTTGAGCCTTGCTCGTATCCAAAAATCTCATGGGGCCAGTTGAAAGTATATTTACCCCTCGGTTTTGCCTTTCTGATTGAATAATGCCATGGATAACATTACATATCATTTTCTGTTGATATTCGATGCTTGTGGCACTAGAGGTGGATTGTACAATCTCTATCCATCCTACATGGTAGGCGTGGCCAGAGTGTAGATCCGTCAACACCTCAGTGTGGAGGTCGTATGTCCAATGATCGTTAATGAACAATCCTTCTAGAGTCGACGTGTTAACGGTTTCTTGTGAGGTAGAAGCAATGTTGCTCCCCGTGGTTTTACTTGTCACCAACGGTACTCTAGAGGGAACTTCTGAAGGAGGCAGCTCAACAGGGCCTTCTTGGTAAGAAGTTGGCAGGATATCCACATGGACACTCTTTGGGGGTGTGGGGTCCACGTGCGATGTGAAAGGAGAGTCCATTTCCCCACCCCCTTCGTGTGCTTCATTTGCATCAGGTTCCGAGCGAGTAGCTCTACCTAATGTTTCCATGAAACGGCTAAACATACTAGTACTAGGCTGTGGAGCTTCGGGAGGTGCATGGCCTTCTCTCTCAGTGTTTTGGGTAGGGTATTCTTCCATGATTTCTAAGTCGGAGGAGGAATCACTAGCGGCTATTTTAGGGTCTTGGGTGGTGCTACCTTGTGTCCCCACTGAGGGTCTAGAGCCTATCGTGGATAGGTAATGGGTGTCCGTATGAACAGAGGCACCCTCAATATGCTCGTGTTCTAGCACCCGTCCAGAGCGTAGGTTCATATGACTTGATCCCTTAGAAGTGTCAGTGAGTGCCCGTGAAGGCTGCTCACCTAGTATTTTTGGGTATTTTGCAACCCAAGTCTTTCCTTAATTTGACTTTTTGGTCCTTTTTTTCTGACCCGGCTATATAATAGAGCGTATGATAGCTCAAACCGAACGTCTCGGTCAGAGGGTCGTGCCGTGCTTTACAGCCCTCCGTTTGGTCACTCTATGTCCTCGGAATCCCTAAAACTGTCAATTTCCAGTAGGGAACTAGGCCCAAACTAGAAAGTCTAAGGGTGCAAGTGGGAAGAGAAAGGAGGAGAGTGGAGGACTTGTCCCACATGCTCTCATTCCCTCTTGAGGGAGTAGGGTATATATATAAGAGTGAGTCTAGTATATATCATAAGACTGAGGACTGAGGCCTGGACCAGGGCTTAGGCTTGGGCTTGGGCTTGGGCTTGGGAAAACAATCCCGATCTAACTTTTATACAAACCAACCCGTCCGTTTTTATAACTCACGTTTTTTATTTTCAAAAATTTAACCTCCCCCTCGCTCGCGTTTTTATTTTTCGAATTTTTTTCAAAATTTTTTATTTTTATTTTTTCCAAAAAATTTAAATTAATTTTTTTTTTTAATGCAGAAAATGCAGAAATTGTAAATACAGAAAATGCAGAAATTGAAACTTGACAGAAAATTAAACCCAGAAAATGCAGAAAATGCAGAAATTGAAACTTGACAGAACCAGAAAATGCAAAAAACGCAAGAAATGCGAACTGTGCAGTGCAAACAAGAAAACGTAGAAAACGCAGAAAACGCAAAAAACAGAAATCTCCACACAACTACACACACTCATTCCCTGCCTTTCCTATGATAGAAATTGCACCACAAGAAAGCGTAAAGTGCTTAACCGAGCTTAGTGTAGTGCATTTCCCTGGCAGCGGCGCCAAAAATGTGTGCTCCTTGCCGCACTATCGAAGCAAGGGACTTGTCAATACACCGTGTGCGAGCCACAAATGGCTCCAAGCACACAACAAGCCTAAACTAGCAAGCTCAAGAGAGCAAAGGGTGTGTCACTCACCGCTCTACGCTCGCCTTCGTGGTGGATTCCTCGCTGCGATGAAGAAGAAGCTGCAGTCGTGCCGCACTCAACCGCTTCGCCGCCGTCGTACCTTCGTAATGCTTGATCGCACACACACTCTCCCTCTCTCTCTCTCTCTCTCTCTCTCTCTCTCTCTCTCTCTCTCTCTCTCACACACACACACACACACACACACACACACACAAGGAGGTGAAGAAGAAGAAGATGGAGATGGAGATGGAGATGGAGCAAGAGCACTCTTCTATTGCACAAATGAGAGAATGAGTAAAAATTAGGTTTAGTTGGCTTTTATATGAGCTCACCCCATTCACACTTGGGCGCCCACGCTTAGCCAACTAATCCCTTGAATGTCCCAGTTAGAGTGCGCCTCTCATCGGCGATCACTCTTACCCTTTTCCTATTGGTCCGACAAGCCCGGTACCTGACTCTACCAAATACATAATACAAGTCCGTCGTAGGTGATGGGGTGTCCGTGAGCCGTGAGGGTTAACATTAGGATTCCTTACAAGGCCCATGCAAGGTTCATATTTCTCCTAATGTTGCCTCCGATTCCACTACAGGCAGTACTGCACAAGCTATTTCATCATTTTGTGCAAAATTTCTATCAATGCCGTTTTTTGCATAATAGGTGCCTTGCAGTCTTCTACGGTTTGTGTTGTATAGCACGTGTTGTTCCCGCGCTTTATTTCTCCTATTTTTGGGCAGTTTTCACACCAAGTGCGGCATTTACCATGGCTGACAACAACACAGATGTGTTCAATATGTTTGCTGCTGACGACGACAGGATGGATGGGGAAAATTACCCTATGTGGACTTATATAATGCAACATGTTCTTGTGTCAAAGGGCGTCTAGAATATTGTGCAGGGCATTGATTTACGTCCTCGTTTTGAGGATGCAGACGATGTTGAGGATGTTGCAACTCTTGCTGCAAGGATTTCTGCTATTAGAGTTGTTTTGCCTATGGCAGAACAATCTCGTTGGGATGTAAAGGATGCACAGGCTCATGCATTGATTGTGTTGTCTGTGAAGCGCACCATTGTTCCTCACATTTGTTCACAAAAAATCTGCAAAATAGGCTTGGGATGTTTTGGTTGGTCTTTATGCCTTACCAAATTCTTACGAGACTTTTGCTAGTACTTGGAGGAAGATGATATGGACACTTTCCTTTCTGAGGTCAAGGATATCAATGAGCAACTTATTTCTGCAGGTAAAGTCATTTCAGACAGTTCCCTTGTGCAGACTGTTCTTGATGCCTTACCAGATTCTTACCAGACTTTTGCTAGTACTTGGAGACTTATGACCCAAGGAAAATTTCCAAAAGTTGTCAAGTTTGATGCATTATGCACATTTGTGAGGTCCCCACCCCATCGTATCAAACAACGGACCTGATGGTAAACCTGGTGGCCACTAGGTCTATAGCAGAAGCAAACAAAATGGTTCAGGGTTCAACTAGCGGACGACCTCTCATCACAAAGTGAGTCGAGTTCGAGCCTACTAGCAACGAGATCTAGCTCCACCTCGCAGGGGAAGCGTACTTAACTATCTAGCGATCCTAAGACCCACCTTCCAAGAGGAGAGAAACCCCGAGTGCCTTTTTCCCCATGTTTCAGAGGCACGTACTCTCGAAATTTCACCGCTCTAGGGGCAATGAGTATTACTAGTATCAATTTAAACACTATGGGGACAGAGAGTTCCCGACCAATCGGGACCACCCATCTCGTAAGCATTGGCAACCTGAGCCAAGCCCCCACTTTCCACCCCCACACTCACACTTCCTTGTGTGACCTAATTACTACCACAAAGGTTGTTCAACATAAAGATTCCTTGATTAATTCCGAATCACATTGTTCGTTAAGACAGCCCTTCAACCAGTATTGCAAACAACACCAAGACAGAATTCTAGTAAAAATTCTACTCAAACATATTCAGAAAAGTTCCAATGTTCTGGAGGTACAACATCCCCCCTCCAGCAGGAGTTTACTCCTCCCGTTGTCGCTAGTTGCCCATACAACTAGGTATGTCCACCGCATAGAAAGCACGACATGGACATTCCCACCGCATAGAAAGCAAGACGTGGGTTCCCACCGCTTAACCAGCAGTCGTGGGTATCCACCCCTTAACCAGTAGTCGTGGATTCAAGAGCCCTTAACCAGGAACTCTGCCCCTGTGATCAGGAGGGGGTTTACGACTAATTCAACATTGGAAATAGAATGAACATGCCGAGCTAAATTTTCCCTAGCAGACATTCTTTCCTATTGCAAACAGCATTCCCATCAATCATTTCCTTCCTACTTTAGAACTTAATGTACAATGATTTCAATGCCGAGGTTTCCGTCGGATTTCTCCAACATGTTTGGGGATATGAGCATTCCTAACTAGCGTATGCAATGTTAGTTTAAACAACTTGAATAGAAATATGATCTACCTCTTCCCCTTCTTCATCGATGGCCCGTGAGATGGCCGGTATTTGTTCCTCCATGGGAGCCTTCCCCTTCCCGTTGACATTGCTCGTTCCTGCCTCGCGATCGTGGGCACCACCGAAGCGAGTCCTCTTAACCGGGGCCATTTCTCACTACTTTAAATGATTAGCTTGGAGAAAGAGCTAAGTTTCGCAAGCATCATAACAGTCCAATGGGTAGATTAGTGACATTAATTAATCCCTCCTATATGATAGATCTAGATTTTTCATAAAGCAATCATTAAGGATGGCACATAATCCTATGGGAACCGGCTCTAAAGATAATTACTCGGCTTACATGATTAAAAATAATAGGATTTCACTAATGGAATTATCAGAGAGATGAATTAAGTATGATTAATCTCTTTCCTAGCAATTAGAGGGTGCAGAGTCACCGCATGCATAGGTCTGAGAAAAACCATCTCTTAGAGACTTAATGACAGATTAATCTTACCTTAATTATATCTAATTGCATAACAGAGATGACTCTAAATCAGCTACAACATTAATGCGTGATAGAAAGAGTGGTTCTCATCAATCTACACAATTACTAGCTTACCGATTAATTACTATACTGCCTAGAGAGAGAAAATTCTGGTAATTATTCTCTAATCATTAATTGAGAGTGATGAATGGCTGATAATTCAGCTATGGGATGATGATTACATAATAGAATATGGTTAATGAGAATTTAGAGAGTAATTATATAGAATTACGACTAGGAATAAGCATAATAGACGAGAAATTTAGGCGGTAATGAAAAGGATTTGCAGAAAGCATTAATTAAACCGTGGTTATCGTGATTAAGGCTGATAATCCTCTCGATTCTCTGATCTAATCGAGCTTCTTGAGGTGAGAATTCGACAGCACCTCCCTCCTTGCTTCTCCTTCAAAAGGTGTGTGTTCCAGCAGCACCTTCCCAGAGTGTGTGTAGGTGTGTTTGTGTGTGCATTGTGTGTGTGAGCATATATGTGTGTGTGTGTGTGTGTGTGTGCAGGTCTTTAAATAGGCCTACTCAAGCTAAAAATCGATCTGGGTTGCTAAATGCATCTGCTTCTCCAGTTAAGCATGGCAAGTCCAATTGCCTACCCACCAAGTGTCCAGTTGGCTCAGTAAACTGACTCTCACACTGAGTTGCAGGCTTAGCAGCTTCCCCAAGACTCCCACAAAGCAAGAGGGTGCCCCCTATCTGCTAAAGCAGGTCTGGAGTGGACTGGGACCTGTTCCCACACAGCCTCGGGCCCCTGGTGCCTCCCGGACAATTTTGTGAAAAATTGGTTCTAGGCTAAAACGGGTCATACGAATCGGATTTTGATGCCGTAAATTGCCATACGAAGCTCTAACTAAGGCGTACTGGCCCGAGTACCTGCTATATTTAGCAGCCCCCAGGGTCCAAAAATGCATTTTTTTCAAATTCGGGGTACAGGTGTAGATTTTCGAGACGGTCAAAACTAGACGGGTCGGGTGACCAAAAACTTACTATATTTGAAAAATTTTCACAAAAATTATTTTAATTCACATTTCAAAGCTTTATGACATTTTAAACATCATGGCACTGACAGAATTCAGAAAACTGCTAAAAATAGTAACTTTTTTCCCATTATGATCATTTCATGGTACAAGGGTGCTCTTTTTGGTTGGGGTCAGAGACCTTACAACATTGCTGTTGCAAGAGTCACTTTCCATAAAAAACAGAACTAGGCAGCGTGCAATTGAACAGGCTTTTATTGCTTCTCAAAGAAAGGGTGGTAATAGCAATGCAGCCACTTCTTATGGTTCTGCTGCAAGTGGCAAAACTTTTGTTCCTAATGCTTCTTCTGGCAGCAATTTGTCTGAAAATTCTGGTGATAAGTGCAAAAAGAAGATGTGTTGCCATTATTGTAAAGCTAATGATCACTTGATCAAGCAGTGTCATAAGTTGAAGGCCAAAGAGGCTAAGAAGAAAGAGGGTGTTTCCAATGCAAATGCTAGTTCCACTACAAATGCAACCATTGTTGAGTGTTCTGTGAAAGGAGACTGTGTTGCTGATGTTGATGCAGAATGGGCTTTTAGTGCAGAGTGCACTTAAAAATTTGTTGTCTATGATGCATGTATGGCAGTTGCTACAGATTCACATGTGTGGTATTTTGACAGTGGTGCTACAAAGCACATTACCTCACATCGTGAATTGTTCACCTGTCTCGAGTCTGTCCCTCATGGGAATTTCGTCACTTGTGCCAACAATGCCTCTTATCCGGTTCAAGGAGTTGGAAAAGTTGTGCTTATTGCTACAAATGGCAGTTCTTTCACACTTGTTGATGCACTTTATGTACCTCGGATCAAGAAGAATATTTTGTTTGTATCTGCACTTGCTAGACTTGGACTTGTAGTCAAATTTGTGGATGACAGATGTACAGTTCATGATCTTAGTTTTGGTGATGAAATTGTTGCATCGTGCTTTTGTGCCATGGGTTGTATAAGCTCACTTTGTATGACAAGTGTGGACAAAATTTTGCAAAGGCAGTTGCAGATTCAAGGGCTATTTCAGATGTAAAACTTTGGCATGCATGTTTTGGTCATCTAAATTTTGTCAGTTTGCTGCATTTGCAAAAATCTGATATGGTTGCTTCTTTGCCGCCTCTTGAAGCACCTGTCAAACATGTTTGTGAAGGCTGTATTCTGGGTAAAATGCAGTGTTCTAAGTTTTCAAAGGATGGTTCAGTTAGGGCCACATGCAGGTTGCAGCTTGTGCATAGTGATGTTTGTGGGCCCATGCAAACTCCATCCTTGGGCAATTACCTATACTTCGTGACTTTCATTGATTATTACTCCAGGCATGCATGGGTACTTCCGCTTAAAGCGAAGTCCGAAGTTTTTATGTGCTTCAAACAATTTTTGGCTATGGCTAAAAATGTCTCAAAATGTACTATGGGCACCCTCCGTTCCGATAGAGGGGGGGAGTATATGTCTCATGAATTTAATGCATTTCTGGCTAGTCGTGGGATAAAACACCAATGTACAGTGCCTTACACACCTCAACAAAATGGTGTTGCTGAGAGGAAAAACAGGTCACTTACGGAAATGGCACGATGTATGGTCAAAAGTCAAGCTTTGCCGCATTCTTTTTGGCTTGAGGCCATCATGTGTGCCACTTATGTACTAAACAGGTGTCCTACGAAAGCTTTGCAGTCTACTACTCAATATGAAGCATGGCATGATAGAAAGCCTTCTACTGAGCACATGCGTATTTTTGGATGTTTGGCATATGCTTTGGTGCCACAAACACAGCGCAAAAAATTGGATATTAAGGCTGTCAAATGTTTTTTTTTTTGTTATAGTGTTGAACGCAAAGGTTATAGGTTGTATCATCCGCAAAAAAAGTGTATTCTGATTTCACGGGATGTAGTGTTTGTGGAAGATTTTGTTTAGCCCTTGCAGTCATGTACTAGAGACAGTAATGTAAGCTCACAGGACATTTATGACACTTTGTTGCCTCTTTTCAGTGGTGGAAGTTTGAATGTAAATTCCAATGAGAGAAATGTACAGTTTATGGGGGTTTCTAAAAATGTTACAGATCAGCCTATTACTGATGCAGATGTACATGATGTACTTGATGAGGAAAGGGCTGAAAATGAGCAGGCTAGAGGTATGCCAAAATGGCTGGTGCATACATTGTGTGACAGTAAATTGGATACACCTTTGTCTAGTCGTACTCGTTCAGGCTCTCGCCATGCATCTTATGCATCAAATTGTTATGCTTTCGCTGTATCTAGCTTACATGATACTGAGGAACCTCTATCTTTTGATGAAGCACAGAATTCAAAAAATTGGATGGCTGCCATGCAATCAAAATATGATGCACTTATAGAAAATGACACATGGACTTTATGTGATTTGCCTCCTGGCAAAAAGGCCATTGGTACAAAGTGGGTTTACAAGTTGAAATGCAAGCCAGATGGTGAGATTGATTGACATAAGGCTCGGCTTATTGCAAAGGGTTATGCACAGGAAAAAGGCATAGATTATGAAGAGACTTTTGTTCCCGCTTGTCATATGACTACTATGCATTTTCTATGTGCATTTGCAGCTCAATTTGGTTGGGATGTACATCAATCAGACATTGTTACTGCTTTCTTGAACGGTGACGTATTTGAGGATGTTTATGTAGCGCAGCCTCGCGGTTTTGTCAAGAAAGGACAAGAGGACAAGTGTGCAGATGTAAGAAGGCTTTGTATGGGCTGAAGCAATCTCCTCCTGCTTGGTATGAGATAGCTGACACTCATTTGGTCAAAAAAGGCTTTCGTAACAGTCCAACAAAATGCACATTGTATGTAAAGCATGAGGGTGATGTACTTCTCATTGTGGTTCTTTATGTAGATGATTTGTTGATCACTGGACCAAATGAGAGACATATTGTTGAATTTAAGGCTGATTTGAATGTTACTTTCAAAATGAAAGATTTGAGGCTATTGCATCATTACTTGGGCATACAGTTTAAGCATTGTGATGGTGGTATTGCCTTGTGTCAGAAAAGTTACATAGAGACGTTACTATGTAAGTTTGGACTTGAGGATTGCAAACCTATTGCCACTCCCATGGAAACAAGTTTGAAATTGAGTCTTCATGACGTTGGTGATCTTGCTGATGTCACTCTTTACCAAACTGTTGTTGGATGCCTCATTTATGTATGCAACATGAGGCCAAATATTCAGTTTGCAATCTCACAGGTGAGCAGATTTATGCATAGCCCAGGGTCTAAGCATTGGCAGGCTGTCAAGAGGATTTTCAACTTTCTTAGTGGCACTTTACATCTTGGCTTGTTTTATCCCACGGGGGGATCATTGCCGCCCGCTAGAATTACATGATTTTTCAGGCTCAGATTGGGCTGGTTTTTTTGACACAAGAGTGTCCACAAGTGGTTTTTGTTTCATGCTTGGCAGTTCATGTATATCATGATTGAGCAAGAAGCAACCTACTGTGGCCACTTCTAGTTGTGAGGCTGAGTACACGGCAGTCTTCACAGCTATAGTTGAGTGTGTATGGCTCAAACGCCTTATAGCTGATTTGGTTGTTGGACAGAACACTGCCAACACTATCTACACTGACAGTCAAAGCACATTGGTAGTTGCAAGGAACCCAATTTTTCATGCTCTCACAAAGCACATTGAGGTGCAATACCACTATGTCAGGGAGAGGCTCTCAGTGGGAGAGATCATCTTGGCGTATGTGCCAACACAAGACAACCTTGCAGATCTTTTCACAAAGGCATTGTGTTGTGAGAAGCTCAAAGCTTTGGGCTTACTCCCTTTATGGACTGATCATGTCCTCAAGGCATGGCACTTCCCTTTACTCATGTGCCAGCTCTTGTTCACCGCATCACTCCAAGGGGGATTTGTTACCATATACATGTGGTAGTGATGTGTGTGAACACACTAGGACTATCGGGGAATTTTTTCCCTCTTTGGGAGGTTTTTTCCCCCGTGCATTGTATATACGTCCATCACTCTAGGGCTATTTATCTTTCCATCGCACACTAAGTAATACACTCTCTATCGTGTGCCTTGAGCTTCCTTCATCTTCTCCAAGCTGTGTGCATTTCCTTGCAACCCTAATTCCAACAATTTCTTTCTTTGAACTTTGGAAATATTCTCACTTTCAATTTGTGATGTTAAGTTGATATTATTTTTGCTTCCATGGCTCTTTTCGAGCATGAGGATGTTGTATTTTTCATGTTTCTAATTCACTACAAGTCGCTCTCTCGAGTGAGTGCTACTAAAAACAAAAATAGAAATAAAAATAAAGGTAAATCTCAAAATTTATAGGTGGGATTATATTAAATCTACGTTTTCTCCTCCAATTGTTGTGGATGTTGTAACCCTCAAATTAAATCTTATGAGTGTGTGGCCCATGCTATGGACGCACACACACACACACACACACACACACACACACATACACACACACACACACACACACCACACAGAGGGACTCTTTTCTTGGCACCAATCCACTCTCTTTCTTTCCTTGCCTTGGCCTCCATCCCCCATCCAAGCCCTTTCCTTATGTCACATGGCAGGGGCCTCCAAGGTGCATTAGATATAGTTGAGAAAATTTGTAGGTGAAATTACAATAAACCTACATTTTTCTCAATCACTTGGGTACATAATAGTTTTTTGCTATTATTCAATAGTCCATTATATATACTCTTCAAAATAGACCTTGAAACATTAGAAGGAAGGAGAGGGCTTCCACGAGTCTCCTTCTAGTTGATTTGCATGGCCCATTGGATCAACACCAACATTGAGATGTTGAGTCCTTGCTAGGTCATCCTCCTTGCCATAGACAAATTAAAGAGCCTTCCAAAATTATGTGCAGTAGTCCAAATTCTATGCAACTCCATCCTTTTCCAACAACCTACAACAGTCAAAATCGTGCACTTGATGTTGCCAATCTGTGTGTGTGCGAGAGAGAGAGAGAGAGAGAGAGAGAGAGAGAGAGAGAGAGAGAGAGACCCAATAGACTGCACAAATTCAACCTTGTCCAACAACATGTAGACTATAGTAGCCAACATTGTGTGCCAGATAGCTTGTGTATGTGTATGTATGCATGCATCTGCACACTCTGTGTGTGTGTGTGTGTGTGTGTGTGTGTGTGTGTGTTTGTGTGTGTGTGTGTGTGTGTGTGTGTGTGTGTGTGTGTGTGAGAGAGAGAGAGAGAGAGAGACTTTCCTTGGCACAATCTGGTAGCCCTCCAAAAATGACCCCAAAGCATGTCACCAACCAAAACTTGTCTTGCTCCAACCAACTGAGGGTCATGAGAAGCCCATTTCTTGGCAAGCCATGGTTTGATAGCATGGCGCAACAGTAGCAAGCTGGTAGAAATTTGATACATTGTCATTGGTTGACAAGTAGGGAAATATGGGGAGCTCAAATTTATTAGAAGTTGTGTGAAGGATAAGTCGATCGCAACTGAAAGCACTCCATGATGAGAGAGAGAGAGAGAGAGACCGAGCAAGTATTCAACTCAAAAGAGTTGAGAAAGGGGGGAAATAAGGTGATAAAAGAGATATCAAAGATCTACTCAATGTGTCTTGATCCTAAGATCTAATATGAGAGAGAGAAAGAGAGAAAGCATACATGTGCATTGTTATCTCCTTAGTGTGATTCCAAGGATTACAGTTCCATTGTGTGTGTGTGTGTGTGTGTGTGTGTGTGTGAGAGAGAGAGAGAGAGATCCAATTTCCATGCTTTTTGGCTTTCTAAAAGAAGCCTTAGAGGAGAGTTGAGTAAGGCATACTTTCAATGCTTTTAGTGATGATTGAGACTTACCTTAAATGTTATTTTGGTTTTAAAATATCAAATGGATATTTTTGACTTTCTAAAAGAAACCCTTAGTGTTGGGCTCGGTTAGGGGGTCTTCCATAGTTTTCAGAGCATGATGGAGACTTACCTTTCATTTCACATCTTGTCTTTAAACAATAGAATGCTAAAGTGAAGTTTCACCTTACATAATTTTAGTAAATTTTACACACACACATACACACATATATGTTTTTTTGCATTCTATTGTTTTAGAATACTAAAGTGAAGTTTCACCTTGCATAATTCTAATAAATTCTACACACACACACATATTAATTAGTTCTTTTTATTTCACCTTTCATTTCACAACTTCACATGGATTTACATCTCTTGCATTTTATAGCTTGATCCCAATTCGTGTTAACCTTGAAAAAAGTCTCTTTTATCAAGCGGCTGTTGATCGAGTTTCCTCCTCTCAAAGGAAAAAACCGGAAATACTAGCAAAAATTTTAAGATTGGCAAAATGTTTGGACGACTTTCTCACATATTTCATCTGTTTTTCTTTCTTTACCATGGTTTGCAGCTAGCTAGTCTCGATTTTCAATCGGCTCAAGACTAAGTTGATGCAATCCTTTCCCAAACACTGATACAGTTTAAACAATTTTATCACTTTCTTATTGTTTTTGAAAGCCGTAGTGACCCTTTCACTTGTTATTTTACCTTTAATTTCACATCCTCACATGGCTTGACTTCTCTTGCATTCTATTCTTTTAAAATGCTAAAGTGAAGTTTCATCTTGCATAATTGAATTAGTGATTCCACACACACACGCACATATTATAAGAGTAAACCATGGTAAAAGGAAGAAAAAACGGTGAAATATGTGAGAATTTAGTTCAAAAATCATGCAAATTTTAAAAATTTTGCTAGTATTTTTGGCTTGCTTCTTTGCGAAGAAAAAACTCGGTTGTTTAATAAAAGAGACATTCCCAAACAATGCTTCACCTTGTATAATTCTAGTTAACATAATGATTTTATCACTTTCTTATTATTTTAAAATGCTACCGTGACCCTTTCACTTTTTTTAAAGGCATTAAAATATTTCTTTGTTTTAGTTTTTTCAATGTGTCTTTTTGGCTTTCTAAAAGAAGCCTAAGAGTACAATTGAGTTGGACATACTTTCAATGTTTTCCTTTTGGCTTTCTAAAAGAAGCCTTAGAAAAGAGATTAAGCATACTTTCAATGTTTTCGGTGATGATCAAGACTTACCTTAAATGTTATTTCGATTTTAAAATATTATATGAATCTTTTTATTTCACCTTTCATTTCACATCCTCACATTATAGCTTCATTTTTCTTACATTCTATTGTTTTAGAATGCTAAAGTGAAGCTTCAGCTTGCATAATTCTAGTAAATTCTATACATACATACATACATATTTATATTTATGTTTATATTTATACATACACAAATATATATTAATGAGTTCTTTTTTATTCCACCTTTTATTTCAAAGTCTTACGTGGCTTCACTTTTCTTGCATTCTATAGCTTAATTTTAGTCAGTTTTTGGGAAAGTCTCCTCTATTCAACCACCATCGGTCAAGTTTCCTCCTTGCAAAGAATCAATCCAAAAACATTAGCAAAATTTTTGAAATTTGTAGAATTTTTGAACTATCTTCTCATATATTTCATTAGTTTTCTTCCCCTTACATGGTTTGCAACCGGCTAGTCTTGATTTTCAACCGGCTCAAGGCTAAGCTAAGGCAGTCCTTTCTCGAGCAATAATTCCAGTTAAACTCAACCTGATGATTTTATCATTTTCTTAATTTTTTAGAAATCCATCGTGACCCTTTCACTTGTTTTGACAACAGCAACGTGCGGGTCACATACTAGTCTATACTCTTTATAATGCAGCTTAAATTTTTCAAGCTCAAAGGGGCCCTCCACATGTCGCTCCCTCCTTACTTCTCCAAGGGCTTTCAACTCCAATAAAGGGCTTTCAACTCAAGAAAAAGGTCCAGAGAGAGAACCTTTCATAACAAAAATAAATAAATTGATAAGGTCAAATCTGCATGTTGAGTTCTGCCTAGGAAGGAAAAAGAACATCTATACTTCTATTCTATACTATATATGATGGAGATCTCAGCCTTGAAAGTTGGCGTTTCCATCACATAAAGTGGATGTCCTCAATTGAAGCATTGTGCAGTGTAAGGACCTTGAGCCTTGAAATGGGCTTCCATCACAAAAATGCACCTCGACGACCTTGACACAATGCTCGAGAAAAATGTGTCTTCGCTTAATATCATGTCGTTTTCAAATTCAAAAATGCCGGTTGAGCGCAACATAGAGAAAAATAGTGTAAAAATCCAAAAAAAATGACCTTGAGCCTTGAAATAGACTTCCATCACATAAATGCACCTCCGCGACCTTGACGCAATGTTCGAGAAAAATGTGTCTCAGCTTAATATCGTGTCGTTTTCAATTACAAAAATGTCGGTTGAGCTAAAGGGGAAAAGGAGAAATTTCTCTCTAAGGTTTCCAGTTTCTGAAACCTTAAAGATTGTATAAAGCTTAATTCAAATGATATGATTATTGAAAAAGCAATGTAGGATTGTCCGACCGTGGCAAATATTGGTATTTTCAGAATCTTAAGCACAACAAACCCCGGGCTAGAAATTTTCAGAACAGAATTCCGATAAAATCTGAAAAAGTTACGGGCCCTGAAATGTTACACTATGAATTCAATTAGTTAAGAAAAATTGGATGGTTTCAGTAATTATTATTAACAAAGACTTTCTTATCCTAAGGTTCTAGAAATTACTGATATTTCCAATTTCCGTCATTAAAAATTAGTGAAAATAGTAACAATCGATTTTGGAAGCTGAGAGGGGCTGTGTGGGGTAATGATGAACTCTCCCAGACTAGATTTAGCAGCAGGAGGCGTTTTTTGACGAGTAGTCTTGCTTGGGATACAAGTTACTGTCATTTTCTAGATTGTGAGTGCCCAGAAACCTATAAATATGACCCTTACTTCACAATTTCACACAAACTCGGAGCCTTGATACACTCTCTCTCATCTAGAGAGACCGCTACGCAAAAATCACTAGAGATTAAGCTCTAGTTGATTAACTTAAATGGTAATTAGCCTAATCCTTCTTAATTAGCAAGGTTCTGGCAGTGATAGGGTCGAAATAGTTTTTTGGACTTTTAAAAGGTTGTCCCGTTTTCGCTCCGAGACAAGACTAGATCGTCTTCTAAGGCTATAGACCCAAGCCATTGTCAATGGTAAAGGTCTATTCCTTGGATTTTTCTTGTTTAGAGACTCTGATTTTTATCAGACCTAGAGACCTAACAAGGATCCCATTCCGATCTTGGTATTGGCGGGTTGGGGACCTTACAAGTGGTATCAGAGCCTAGGTTTCAGAGCCTGGGTTAGTTTGGAAAAAATTTGTACTGTCTGAAAATGTAAATATATATACATATATATATATATATATATAATTTAAATTTGGTTAGCTAACCAAAGGCTTATGCGTCGATAATTCAGGAAGATCCTGTGATTGAATATTGCAAATTCCAAGTCTTTGAGCTTATTTATGAGAGTGCTTGTCGTTCTCCAAACTATTTTTTCCGACGGAGCGTGATGGAGCTACTGATGAAGGCTCACACTCCTCATTCGACTCGAATAGATAAAGTCTGGGATCTTGAATGGAGCAATGAAGGCGGAACTTATTACATCAGTGCTTGGAAGCTGGGATGTCTTACCACGGATTTAAAGAAACTACGATGGGCTGAGGAATTGAGAGTGGTTTAGTTGTACTACTTCTTGGGTACAAACTCGAGTATCACTGTTCCCACCTACCCAGGAGGCACGGGAAAACCCCTGAACGAATGGGTATGGGATAGAGTGGTGGAGATAATTCTATATCGAAGAATCAGAACTTTTTCTTAGAATACCCCTAAGAATTTGGAACTTATAATTTGCTTTCAGATTTCCAATGAGTATAAGAACTATTATACCAATCAATTAAAAGATTGTAGAAATCTGACTACAAACACCCATCATTTGTATCACCATATTCCAAATCAGCCAGATTTGCGAATCCTTTAAAGGCCGCAAAAATTTACAACAAGTTAGGATGAGATACCTAAGGCTCTTTTGTAAGGCTATCCTTGTAAATATTCACCTTATAAATAAAGAACCAAGTCTTTTGAATTGAATATCTTGATCTTGTGTCTATTCTGAAGTTAAATCGTAGCCGTGTCATAAGTCTTTAAATTGTCAGTCCATCGATCTTAAGAAACCATGTAGATACCTGCTTCTGTTCTTTATACCGTGCTTGTTTTTTCTCAAACAAGCGCAACCCCCCAACTTCAAAGGTAAAGGGGTCAACGTGGAACGAGATGCAAAGGTATGGATCAAAGCCATGAGGCATACATCAATACAAGATGCCCTTCTCAAGGCTAAGCCTCTTGCAGCTGAAGGAACCAACTCTACAAAGAACTATAATGGATTTAGTAACTTTAGTGGAAGAGCTAGGGAAAATTCCAACCAAGGATATCAACAACATGGAGTAGCTGCAGCAGTGAACTTAGAGCAGACCTTCCCAAACGTTAGGTACTATGGATGCAATCAAATGGGGCACTATAGAAATAAATGTCCAGAAGAACAAAACCCTCGAATTACTGCTAGAGCCATTTTTCAAAATCAAGGAGATAATCTAAGTAGAAATGGAGGACGAGGTAGAGGAAGAGCAAGAGGAGCCAGATCTTATGCAATCATAGGAGAACCAACCTTATGAATAAGAAAGATAAAAGAGCCACTCGCTTGGCCATAGTTAGCAATCTTAGAGCTTTGTAAACCACTATAAATCAATAATGTAAAAACTTGAGTTACTTATATATTATAAGGGTATACATGATTTTCTTCTCCAAAATTACTTAATGAATCTAAAGTATTCAATCAATAAATTAAGGGTAGATCTAGCAAATGATAAAGAGGTTCCCGTTAGGAAGGAAAAATTCGAATCTTAGAAATGAGATAGTTATCAAGAAACCAACTCACATTCTTGTGCACACGATAACCTTTCTTAGAAAATCACGTAGATATGAAAGTATTAAGGTACGAGACTAATAGGAAGCCAAAAAGAACTCTTGGTATGATACTTCTTAAAACCCTTTACATAATGTTGGTCAACCAGGTTAGAGCACAGAGAAGGTACCTCTCGTGCAATGGTGGAAGCTTGTGCCGAACGCAGATTGCTCAAAATGGCAAGAACACACCGAGCGCGTTTAGATTGGCAAAGCTAAAATACATGATACTTGTCGAACGCTGATTGCTCTGAATGGTCAGATAGACCGAGCGCGTTCATGTTGACAAGGTGGATATATGGATCTTTTATTGAATTGATTTAACTTGGTTTTTGAGATGATACAAATGGGTTGTAAAGGTTTTTAAGATGGGCTCAACACTAAGAGTTTCTTGAGGAAAAATTGGCTAGCAAGTAACTCCAACCAGGAACTAGAAAAAACTCTTAGAGTAGTCAATAACATTTGGTAAAGTGGAAAGGTTATCCCTTTGAAGATGCCATTTGGAAAAATGAATTTCTCTTCTCAAAGATTTTCCCAATTTCGGTTGAGATGAGGGCATCTCAAATTCTTAAGTTGGGGTGATTGTAAGGTTTCCAGTTTTTGAAACCTTAAAGATTGTATAAAGCTTAATTCAACTGATATGATTATTGAAAAAGCAATGTAGAATTGTTCGACCGTGGCAAATATTGGTATTTTTGGAATCTTAAGCACAGCAAACCCCGAGCTAGAAATTTTTAAAACAGAATTCCGATAAAATCTGGAAAAGTTACGGGCCCTGAAAGGTTACACTAGGAATTCAATTAGTTAAGAAAAATTGGATGGTTTCAGTAATTATTATTAACAAAGACTTTCTTATCCTAAGGTTCTAGAAATTACCTACATCATTAAAAATCAGTAAAAATAGTAAAAATCGATTCTAGAAGCTGAGGGGGGCTGTGTGGGGTAATGATGAACTCTCCCATACTAGATATAGCAGTAGGGGGCGTTTTTCGACCTGTAGGGCTGCTTGGGATGCAAGTTACTGCCATTTTTCAGCTTGTGAGCGCCCAGAAACCTATAAATATGACCCTTGCTTCACAATTTCACACAGACTCGAAGCCTCGATACACTCTCTCTCATCTAGAGAGACCACTACGCAGAAATTACTAGAGATTAAGCTCTAGTTGATTAACTTAAATGATAATTAGCCTAATCTTTCTTAATTAGCAAGGCTAGATTAATCTATTTTCTTAATAAATTAAAGATTAGGTCTATGTATACTCATAAATTCTCTCTTAATTAAATATTCTCTACTGATTGTTGTAATTAAAGCTTGGGAATATTAAGCTAATTAATTATCCTATCAAATTAAGATTGAAATTATCCAAATTAACCATAAACTAATGGAAAATATATTAATTAATTTTAGATTAGGTTAAGGTAATTATCAAAGCTGCACTAGATAGTCATTGAGCTAGAAAAATTATCTTATAATTTTTTGAGTAATTTTCATAATTAATTAGGCAGAATTACACTATTTTTTAGAGAAAATAAAAGGAGAAAATAATCAAATTGATTCAAAATGTTTTACGTTATTTATCAGAGGTTAATTATATGTTAGGAGACCCGTGGTAATTATTTCAAGCTCAGATAATTAATTTACCTAATTATTTTATCAAAATTAATACATTTTTAGGACAAATTAAAAGGGGGATATTAGTAAATTGATTCAAATTGCTTTAAGTTATTTATCAGAGGTTAGTATATTAGGGAACCCATGATAATTATGTCAAGCTCAGATAATTAATTTACCTAATTACTTTAGCAGAAATACCCTGTTTTTAGGACAAATTAAAAGGAAGAATTTAGTAAATTGATTGAAATTGCTTTGAGTTATTTATCAGAGGTTAATTACATGTTAGGGGACCCGTGATAATTATTTTAAGCTCAATTAATTAATTTACCTAATTACTTTAGCAGAAATACTTTGTTTTTAAGATAAATTAAAAGGGAAAAATTAGTAAATTGATTCAAATTGCTTTGAGTTATTTATCAGAGGTTAATTATATGTTAGAAAATCCTTGATAATTATTTCAATCTCAGATAATTAATTTACCTAACTACTTTAGCAGAATTACTCTGTTTTTAGGACAAATTAAAAGGGGAAAATTAGTAAATTGATTAAAAATGCTTTGAGTTATTTATCAGAGGGTAATTACACCCTAGGAAAATCGTGATAATTATGTTATCCTCAGATAATTAGTTTACCTAATTATCCCAGTAAAATTACATTATTTTTAGAGAAAAATAAAAGGGAAAATATAGTAAATTTATAATTTACTAAGGCTAAAATGGAATATAGACTAAGGATAAACCTAGTTGAAGGTCTTCTCAAATTAAAGGATAATTATGGAAAATTAATTATAGCATAAATAAGTTACAGGAGGAATATCTAATCAAATTGACTATTAAAGATACCTACTTACTCCAAAAATCCTTATTTTTGGGAAAAAAAGGAAAAAGAAGATTATTCAATTAAACTTCTAATCGATTAAGTCTTTTTATAAGGCTGCCGATATGGCTCCAAAGAGAATCAAAGGAAATCCTCTTACCAAGGAAGAGGATATTAGCAACAAAAGAAATAAAGGTACTAATGATCATGAGGCTAGGCCTAGCCATAAGCCGACGGAGAAGCAGATGGCCGAGCAGTCCCATGTGGATTTCTATTTTGTTCAATTAAATCTTTTAAAGTTCATTTTTAAGTTAGCATTGCATATGTAAGGAGTAAGTAAGAATAAGAAAATGAATTAAAAAAGGAGGGTAACTTCCAATGTGCATTGTTTACAATGTAGGAAAGAATTGTTTGGGTTAAAATTGGTTGAATTAGGAAAGATATGGTTGATCATCCTTAAGACAGCTTGTCTCAAGACACCTCCGAATCCTTGGTATATTTTGATGATAATGATGGCTCCAACCATGGATAAGTCGGTTACCCCCATGAACAATGAGTTTCTACTCTGCGTCATGTCTTGATGTTTCTACATAAGTTAGGATACCATTTTTTTTATCCTAGGGGAGCCGCCTGGTTGTATGGGCAACTGCTTTGGTGTATGGGCACCCGGAACCTTGAGTGGGGGTTTACCCACTCCGGATTATGAATAAGGAATGGGTGCTGTTTTTTTCACCCTTAGGTGGTCTTGAGACAAGAAGAGTACTGGTCATGGTTATTATGGATAATGTTTTGATTGACAGTACCCTGTCTTAAGTTTAAAGATTTTTGTTTGCTAAAAGAATGTTTTCAATACTGTTTTCAAGGGTTGTTTTAATAAAGTTCAGTTATGAAGGATAAAAGGAATCTTTATTTTAAATGTGATAAGAACGTGATAGTAATTAAATAACAAAAGAATCATGTGTGAGTGTCAGGTGGTAAGTGGGGATTGACTAAGGTTGTCAATCATGGACGGGTGGACTTGATTAGTTAGGTAACTATCCATCCCTGCGCACTAAAATGTTTAGAAAACTTCTTCACTTGGAAGAGGAGTCCACCAGCGGCTGTGCCCTCACATCTGTTAGGGGGAAAAAAGCATTGGTTCTGGATACCTTAGCCCAATTGTGGCAGTTATAGGGTCGAAATAGTTTTTCGAACTTTTAAAAGGTTGTCCCGTTTCCGCTGCGAGACAGGACTAGGTCTTCTTCTAAGGCTATAGACCAAATCCATTGTCAATGGTAAAGGTCTATTCCTAGGATTTTTCTTGTTTAGAGACTCTGATTTTTATCAGACTTAGAGACCTTCAAGGATCCCATCCCGATCTTGGTATTGGCGGGTTGGGGACCTTATATCCTCCCCAAAATAGAGAAAAATAGTGTAAAAACCCAAAAAATGACCTAATTTTTCAAAATATCCTCCAGACAAAATCATGAACAAGAATTTTGTATGTAATGGGCTTCCATCACATAAATGCACCTTGGCGACCTTGACACATGTTCGGGAAAAATGTGTCTCAGCTTAATATCGTGTCGTTTCCAATTTCAAAAATGTTGGTTGAGCACAAGGGGAAAAGGAGAAATTTTGCCCCAAAATAGAGAAAAAAAGTGTAAAAACCCCAAAAAATGACCTAATTTTTAAAAATATCTTCTTGACAAAATCATGAACAGGAATTTTTTTTGTTTGGAAAAACGATTTTTCCAAACACTGCCTTCACGCTAGTCGCTCACCATTCTTTTCCCACGATCTGGAGAAGTTGCTTGAGTGCATGCACATTCTCTGTATGTGACATAGACACACACACACACACACACACACACACACACACACACACACACACACACACACACAGAGAGAGAGAGAGAGAGAGAGAGAGACTCTGGACCGTGTGACTGAGGCTGTGAGACTAACCACTGCATGTATGTATGAGATAGAGAGAGAGAGAGAGGGAGACACTGAGTCTCTGACCTGTGATTGACCACGATTTGTGTGTGTGTGTGTGTGTGTGTGTAGCTGTTTAATCTTAACTAATAAGACATAATTGAATTTTTACATTCAAAAGACAGTTGGCCAAGGAACAAATGAACAGATATATACAAAAATAACTCAGTATCAGAATTATTTAGGTACAATGATTGTAGGAAAGAGATCCTCTTTCAGTTAAACCAGTAGTAAAAGAACTTCGCTGTTCCTTAGTGAATACTTCATCAAAGTAAGGTTGCTTGCCAAAGAAAAGAAAACCCTCCAAGATAGGATAGAGTCCTTACCTGCATCCATCCAAACAAGACAACAATTCAGTTAGCCTTGGATGTGTTTTACAGGAATTAATGGACCCTATCAGTTGTTATCCATGTCCATCTTACAAATTTTATTTGCTTTAGACAAGCTAGGTTTAGAACTTGTATGATAGCAGTCTTTACTTATTACATAAAAAATGAGTGACACCTTCTACCTTTTATATTGAGCTTGTGAAGCCCACCAAGAATCCATATATCAATTTAACCATCGTGAGATTTATTTATTTAACCATAGCTTGGTAGCTATGCTTTGCAATAGTAACCATATACTTACCTTCAGGAGTAACAATCTCAAGGTGTCATTGGCATTCCTTTATACAAAGAGAGACCAAGAACGTCTTTAACTGTGTAAGATGCCCAATCGTTTGTTCAAGAACCAATGGTTCCAGAAGAGGGTAATGAATAATCTCCCTTTTTACAACCATTAAAATGACAGTATGACCAATCAACAAAATATCAAAAACTCCATTTATACTAAGTGTACTCATAGATCACCAACCATAGCTTCATGCTAAAGCTGCAAGTAATCAGCTATATACTTACCTTCAAAATCCCAAGTTATTAGTATCCCACAAAGAACGCTAGTGTCCGGCCTTGTTTGAGTATGATGCCTTAAAGCTTCAACAGTCATAAGTGCTAAAAAAAAAGAACAACACCTCATCCCTTTATCTCATATGAAATCCCAATGGTGATACTGTATATAAGCCCAAGTGTGGCAACAGTTTATCAAAGAGAAAAGACCAATAGTTTTCGAACCTGCTAGTCATGCTCCCCCCCCCTTTTTTTTTTAAACATTGAATATCAAGAGATTTCTGCAGTGGTTACGACCAGAGCAACCTATAAGCTAACACACTTGTATTTGGAAATTTACTAGGTAGATATGATAACTAGCTAGTGAAAATAACAACCCTTAAGTTGCTAGCACAGAGCCTATATCCTCTTGCTAGAAACACTCAGTCCCTGTGTTTGTTCAATAGAAGCTATCACCAAATGCAAAACAAGGTCCAAGACCCAAGCCAACCATGCGATGGCTAAAAACGATTTTTCATAGTGTAAAAAGCAGACCTTATCGGCTAGTTCAGAGCAACCCATTACCTGATAGACCTGCAGCGGCAATATGCCAGGTGATAAGATAACCATTAGTGAAAACAACAAACCTCAGCGGCTAGCAAAGAGCCTATAACTACTTGTAAGAAAAAAACTCAGTCCGCGCCAGTGTTTCAACAGAAACCGCTACCAAGTAAAAAACGACGAGGTTTCAGGCCTCAGGAAATCTTGTGATTGCACAATAGTTTGTTTTTAAGAAGGATCATTATATAGTGTAACAAGCACCCCTCGACGGCCAGTACAGAACCAAGTACATCCACCTGCATCAAATTATGCTCTGTCCGTGCAAGTATTCCACAAAGACTATCCCTTTTTTTAATGCAAATCAAGGTCTCAAGACCTAAGCCATTTATGCCATGGCGCAATAGTTTGTTCTTCTTATGCTCATGACCAATAAACAGTGTATAAAACAGACGGCTCCAATCTTTATCAACCATGCATATTATTGCAACAAAAAACAAACCAAAACAGAATTGGTAGTAAGGTAAAACGTAACACCTGTGTTGCTTGAGCTGCAAGCTCCATTTCTTTAGCAAGTTCAGATAGTGGCAAAAATAAGCAGAAAAAACCTAAACCAAGGCTAAGTGAGGGCCAGAGTATGCCCTCACCTCAGTTTATATAAGATGGTGTGCACGCTCCTAGAGCAAGTAGGATGAATGCATTCGGCCGCCCTCAACTGTGTGAGCCTGTAAGTGCCATCGCCTGGGGAGGGCGATAGAGAGTGGACAGGGGCCGCCTACCCCGTATGATGATAGCACTTATTCTTTCACGCTTTGTTTAAGCGGGGGTAATGTCCCATTATAAGGAGGTTTTTTAGTGACATAGCAAAAAGGTATCACTACTATGCAAAATGGGGGGGAAGGGGTTTTTTGAGAGTTATAACCAGTATACTAGTGTGTGTGTGTGTGTGTGTGTGTGTGTGTGTGTGTGTGTGTGTGTGTGTGTGTGTGTGTGTGTGTGTGTGTGTGTGTCTGTGTGTGTGTGTGTGTGTGTGAGAGAGAGAGAGAGAGAGAGACGAGCACACACATCAAGGATTGAGGGGAGCTAACAAGCGGGAGCTGAGCTGGGAAACGGTTAGGTAGGATATGGACAAGGTGGGAGCAAGAGACCTCACAATTGCTAGCTGGTGAGCTTTGATGAGACTGCTGAAACAAATTCTACATTTCAAGCTTCCATGGCCGTGAGCACCTTGGATTGCATGCTCGGATTGCATGTCCATTGTCGGAGTTGTGAGTGCCTTGCAAGGATACCCATTAACATCCTTAGAGGGATCATCTGCCAATGAAGATCTTACAGATGTTGTCGCTGCTGCCTACACCTACTTAGCAAATATCATGTGACTAGCCGTGGGCCCACTCCTTCTTTCTCCTTCTTCTTCTCCAACACTACGTTAAAAGTCTCTTATTCTTCTTCTTCTTCTTCTTATTCTCCTCCAGCAAGTGTTGAGCTGGCACAGTTGGTCTGCATCCTCCATTGGCCACGAGGGACCTAACCATCCTTACTAAGAGGAAACAGGCATGCACTGATTTGTAGTGGATGAGACGTCTTCGGCTTGTGGTGGGTGAGAAGTTGAAGAGCCTCTGTAGGGATGTCGAAGAGGTATCAACGCACAACACGGCGCTCTACCACCACGAGGACTTACATGTTGTATGAGCGATGCACCCATTGCTACCTCATGATGTCTTTACCTCTGCTCCTTCGTTGTTTGCCATGACAATTAGTTTTTTGCACAACTCCCAATTCCTAGCCTGCTAATTGTCTGCCTTAGTTTTTTGCACAACCCTCAAGTCCCAGCCCACCATTGACCTCACCTCTCAGTCACAGATTTGGGCCTTTGCCATTCCATCACAACTGGTTGCACACCATGCGTGCTTGCCACTGAGCCTCTAATTCATTCGCTTCCATCAATGGGGACTCGCAAGAGTGCATTATTTGCAAGATATCTCCAACAGCAAGGTCAAGAAGCTTTGGCTATTTTCTACTGTGATGGATACTCGCAAGAGTGAATTAATTGCAAGATGTGTTCATCAGCGGATCAAAAAGATCTTGGATGTTTTCAACAAGTACAGAGAGAGGGCATCTCTCCAAATGCAATCACATACACCAGCACCTGTTGATATCTTGATATGGGCAAAATCCATGTCATGGAAAGAGATGCGGGGATTGAGCTAGCATGGTAGACCAGCCCCTCCCTTGGTAGGAGATGAACATGCAAGGAATCACGGGGGAGCTAAAGAGCCTCTAGCACAGAGAGGGACTCAATAGAATCCACTTTCTTTGGCTTGCCAAGAGTCTCGTCTTACATTTAGATAGGATCAGAGGGTGGAGGACTCTCTAGTTCTTAGAGGGAGTCTAGGGAGCGTGTGCCTGGCTTAGATCCTTCGACTTAGGTAGATTTAGGTAGACTGAGATAGTTTTAGATATTAGTTGAGTTACTGAGTAGGAGTAGAGTAAGTAGGACATCATGATTTAGGATCTAGAGCACTTCATGCATGTATACTTGCTTGGTAGATTCATCACAAGGTTGTAAAAGACGCAAAAAGATGCAAAAGTGTGTTTGAAAGCTGAAGTGAAGTCCAAAAGTTACTATGAGTGTTTCTGATAGAGCTGCAGAGCATCAGGAGCATTTCTTTCAGGAAAAAATTTAATTTTAAGCCAGGAGACATCCTACGCGTAGGATTTGTCAAATTAGGAATTTAGGATCTCAGTTTCTCATTGTGCAGCATGGGTGCCAATTTGTGAAAAGTCCCTCCTCTTTCTTCACTCACCTAAGTTCTCTACACTCTTTTAGACACCGTTTGAGCATTAGGTGCAAGAAATGGCCAACTTGGTTGACCAAAAAGACACAGATGCATCAACACAAAGGGTAGAGAGAGAGAGAGAGAGAGAGAGAGAGGATAGCCCTCACCTCACCAGGGTTTTGTAAGAATGCAAGACAATGGTGTCCCTCAAGATGCAAAAGATTGGCAAGCATATGTGCCATGATACGTGTATTAAGGTTAAGGGTAATGTGCTCAAAGTGGGAGCTCATGGAAAGTCTTGACCAGTCTAAAGCAGATAAGGCTCGCGGGACAACACACTATATGATCAGTTTGAAGCCCAAAATAGAAAGCTTTTAGGAGAGAAAAAATGCCAAGAGTGAAGAGTGTTTGGCACAGAGATTGAATATAGAAATAGCACCCACTATCCATGCAGTTACCTAGAGCCACTAAGAAGTCGATGTAGTGAGCAGCATACCACAATTTATGCAAACCTGGTGACTAAATAGTGCTTATTAAGTAGAAACATTGACGATCATACCATTTAACTTCTATAATGATCTATAGATTTTGTTTAACTTTTGAAAACATTATTGTTACAATCTTGAAGTGGTTTGCAATTTTTTTTATCACTTTCTTGACTTCTAGATGGATGCAAGTCATTGCCAAGACTGTTGATACGCCTTTTAAGTTGTTTTCTACCTCAAGAGGTAGCAAGGTGCTTATTCTGGAGCACTTTGCAATCAAAAACACATATCATTTTACGTATTACATGATTAGTATTATGCTCTAAAAATATGGTGACAAGGTGGTTATTTCGCGCACGTGCACACACACACACACACACACACACACACATGCTATTCTCTTGACCTAGATGTGCTTAAGGAAAAGTACTTAGAGAAAACGCTTGGATGGTAACCTACACAAAAAATACCATTGTAGCCAACATGGTAGCGTGGGGTTACAATATAGGAGCAAGATGATAGACTGTCAAGCTTCGGCATTGATGTGTGGGAGAGTATCATGCTCTTAATGTATTTTATCTTTGGATGGTTGAGGGAACAGAGCATCCTAGTGCTTTCCTTGTCAAATGGCCCATTTAGTGCCAAAACTTGGGAGGGGGGGGGGGGGAGAGAGAGAGAGAGAGAGAGAGAGAGAGAGAGAGAGAGAGAGAGAGAGAGAGAGAGAGAGAGAGAGAAGGCCTCCGATTGTTTGTCTCTAAATGAAGTCTAGACTAGCCCCTTATCGTCTAAATCATAAGGGTTTCCTACTACTGCAACACCATCATGTGTGTCACAACTACTAGCCATGGTCAAATTGTAGCTATCGGTTTGGATCTTTCTCTTTTTTCGCACTCACATGACTTTCGCCTAGCGTTGCAGGCAATGGGAGGTCTTAAAGGAGGTGTCATTTCTGAGGCAATGATACTAGCTTCCAGCATGGCCATTAATGCACACGAGCAGCTAGCAGGTGCAACTAAAGCAATCACTCTTGGGTGTATTCTCCTTCCCTATTGGGGAGGTTGTTTCCATCGTCGCCCCCCTCGAGGGTGAAATGTTGTAATGAAAATGGCCTATGAACTTTGAGAGTAGAGGAATTAGGAAATTAGATGAAGCACTTTTGTGAGATTACTTTGTGAGCATAGCGGGTGAACTTAATTGATGGTAGCAACGTACTTAGTTAACTTGGCATGAACAATACTTTTGCAAGAGAGAGTTTAGAGAACATGATGATAGCCGATTTTCAAAAAACAAGAAAAAAAATTATTTTTCCTCTGCCGGAGCTTTGGCAACACCGTCAGAAGACTCGGCAATGCCCTGGTCCACCTCACGGCCCTAGCTCGTCCATACCCCAGCCTGGCAGGCCGCCCTTGGTTTCACCTCACCCCACCCTCTCTCTCTCCCTCTTGTTTTACACCCCTAGCGGGCCGCCAGTTTTGTAATATCCCCTCTCTCTCTCTTCCATTATTCTCTCTCTCTCTCTCTCTCTCTCTCTCTCTCTCTCTCTCTCTCTCTCTCTCTCTCTCTCTCTCTCTCTCTCTCTCTCTCTCTCTCTCTCTCTTTGATCTTCCATATTCTAGCCCTAGCAGGCCGCCATATTATGCCCCTACCTCCCCTCTCGTCCACACCCCCTTCGGCCTTATACCCCCCTCTGTTTTCTTCCCTAACCCTGGCGGACCACCAGCCTTATATCCCCCCCCCCTATCTTCACCTAGCTTAGCTCTCTCTCTCTCTCTCTCTCTCTCTCTCTCTCTCTCTCTCTCTCTCTCTCTCTCTCTCTCTCTCTCTCTCTCTCTCTCTCTCTCTCTCAATTCCTTAACCACACCCCCTCCCCCTTATCCTCTCTCACCCTCTCTCACAACCTCACACTCCCTCTCTCACTTCCTTTGTCCCATGGTGGGAACCCGCCTTAGGGGAATCTCTCCTCTCTCTCTCTCTCTCTCTCTCTCTCTCTCTCTCTCTCTCTCTCTCTCTCTCTCTCTCTCTCTCTCTCTCTCTCTCTCTCTCTCTCTCTCTCTCTCTCTCTCTCTCTCTCTCTCTCTCTCTCTCTCTCTATATATATATATATATATATATATATATATATATATATATATATATATATATATATATATATATATATATATATATATATATATATACTATATTATACCCCCCCCCCCCCCGTTTTGCACCTCTATCGGATCCGCCTACGCCCACACACTTGCCCTCGCACCCCCGCACCCAGCCCGTGTGGGCGCCTCGAAGCAACACCACACACACCACCCTATCCCATCCCCCCCTCACCATCTTTCCACACCCTCTCTCCCTCGCACTCACGCGCACTGCTACAGCTCACCATCTCCGCGCTCGTGCTCTCTCTCTCCCCTTAGCCCGTGGAGGCGCCGCATCCGCTTACACTCACACACACACCCTAGCACACACACCCTCTCTCTCTCACTGTTCTCTGCGTCGCCAGCAGAAGCAGGTCCGGAAAAAAAAACTAAAAAAATTATATATACTTATATATATAATATACATACCCCCCCGTTCCCACGAATGCTCGCGCGCACACATATATATACACGCCTACTCACACACATGCACCCATACATACACACACACGCATAAACGCACACCAATGGTAAATACAAAAAAACAGAGGATTCATCGGTAATGACGACATCAACAAAAAGGAGGATGACCCAAATCTCGCGTCGCCAACACCAAAACAAGCAAAGGCACCAAAGGCATGCCCCGGCTAGCACCGAAAGGGAGTAACTCAAACATCTCGGCTTCTCACAACAAAAACTGACTCTAGCAGCACCAAAACCTCACATCGACCACCCGAACCATTGACAAAACCAGTGTAAATACCCTAAAACCTCACTCTTCCCTAATAACCTAGCCATGGCTAGTGGATTGTTAAAAAAATCTCCCCAACCCCGCTCGTTCTCTCTCTATCTCTACCTTCTCTCTCTCTATTTCTCTTACTAGGGAGGCATCTAGGCCTTCTACAGCAACCAAAGGATATTTGCAATGACCAGTGGGTAAGGACCACCTCTCAAGCCTATATAAAGAGGCCTCTGCTTAGCACAAGGAAGACACAAGACGCCGGGGGGGAGGAGACACCCAAGAGAGAACACCCAAATGATGGATGGACATACTAGCTCCATGCACTCTACATTGTAAGCACCATTAACCACGTAGTGCACCCATGCTTGAGAGCTAATGGCATCATGTTTGGTTGCAAGCTTTGGGCACTTAGCATTGGAAACATCACCATTCTCCCCATGATTCACCAAACCACGACCACTCTATGCACGTGAAGTAGTCACTACTCTCCCACCAAGCAACATGAGCACGCTTGGATTGAAGGTATCAACGCCATGCCACCTTGGTCCGCTCTCAATGTTGGTGATTGAGGTCGTCGGTGGCCGCATCGTCTTGTTGTTCTCCCTCAACTAACCCTCCCGCTAACTCCAACCTCGCCGTGCACCATATGGCGCTCGTATCACATGTTGCATCCCAAATGCCAAGAGCCAGGTTTGTAGTCATTAAGACCACCACTTGTAAGTATCTTCATCACCAATAAAAGGGGTGGAATTTTGTCTTGATCTTTGGGGGTCCATCCTCTTTTCTGAATTCCCATAGTTACGGGATGTTTTGTCTCTTGTATATCACCCTACTCGTGCTCCATCATGTGCAATCTCTTCCGCCATTCAGTGTGCCCTGTTCCGAGCTTTTCACATATCTCTCTCGTGCACATACTCATGATTTGTGATGGAGGCATTTCTCTACATGTGAACGGTTGTTATACCACCATTTCGTGTTGACTACCTAGAGAGCATTTCACGTTTGCTACCCTAGGTCATGTATGTTTGCGTCCTAGCTGCATTTATGCTAGGTGGTGCCCCTTCCTACCCATAGGATCACTCCTACTTTGAGATGATGCTTGGGGATGTTCAGGCTATGTGTGGTGTAGAGGCCACCCCATATGGCATGTCATTTTCGACCATCATTTTCTTGGCGCCCCCACCGAGGATCCTTTCATGAAACACTCCAATTTACAAGACTGAAACCCCCAAACATTTGTGGATGGATAAATGGTGTAATGGAAATGGCCTATGAACTTAGAGAATAGCAGAATTAAGAGAATTAGAGTGAGCAACTTTGAGAGCATAGATGGTGAACTTAATTGGTAGTAGCAACTTAATCATAACACTTAATTAACTAGGAATGAGAAATACCTTTGCGAGAGAGAGAGAGAGAGAGAGAGAGAGAGAGAGAGAGAGAGAGAGATTTTAGAGAATATGACAATAGTTGAGGACTGGATTTATGTGGAGCCGGTCCCCCCTCCAAAAGGCATTTGTATTATAGATTCTCTTATTAAGAGAGACTTGATACAATACAATCTTTGTGTTCCTTGAGACCTCTTTGGCAGTATGGAGATGAAAGCTTCATACACCAAGCTTTTGCATAATATCAACAATCAATCTTAGCTTGAAAACAATTAAGAACTCGTGAACACCATTAGTCTTTGTGTTCCCTAAATCATTTGAGTGCATGAGGATGTATACTTTTATGCATCAACTTGTGCCTAAAGCAACAATTAAGCTACCTTGCAATATAATTAATCTACTTGCATTAAGTAACCAATCTACTTGCAATAAACCATTAGCCTTCTTGCAATAAACATAACATGAACTTTGTAGAAAGCATTAACTATCCCAAGCCTCAGTCCCAAGACCTCAAACACCTTCGAAGGTGGAGAGAGCTAGCAGGGAATGAGGGTAGGGAAGAGGAAGAAGAAGTATTCCATAGGAGAAAGACATAATTCCTCACTTATCATCACTCTTCTTGCTTAGGATACATAATAGCATAGTAATGAAGATGGAGAAGATGGAAAGCTTAAGCATTGAAGCATAGCTCTTGGTTGGATTTGCATTCCATAGCAAATAGTGTTGGTGTAGGCTCTCAACTTCTCAAGGAGCTTGGAGAAGGAGATGGAGCTCTTGCACGTTTCCTAGCACACCATGAGAGTGTTTGTGAGTGTGTGTGGGTGAGTATACCCCCTAAGCAACCCCCTAGCTTGCTTGGGTCAACCCCCCCCTTGTAGCTCATGCTTGAAGCTCATTGGACCCCTCCAGGCCAAGCTAATCATAAGCCGGAGGCATTACAAGCAGCAAGGGTAGCCTTGAGACAAGTGTCCCTCTTTCCCCTTTGAGAGAGAGGACTTGATAAATGCAAAATCAATTAATTAAATCCCCTAAATTATCATTGGACCCCTTGGGTGGCCAACCAATAGGCTTTAGGCACACCATGAGGGCAACATGAGGAGGAACTTGACAAGTGTCCCTTTTACTTTCTTTGTACCATGCATACCTTGTGTGAGTGTGTGGGTGTTCTCTCTCATCCCTCCTCATGTAGGGCTCGCCCCCTCCTTGTAGGGATTGAATCTTTGACTTTTTGACACCTCAACCCTCATGCATAGGCCCAGTTCCCACCACAAGCTTGGCCCTTAAGCACTTAAAGCTTGGACTGGGTTCTCACCTCAAGTGCAACCCTAACATCTCAAGCATATCAAGCATCTCAATCATTAAGCACCTCAAGCATCTGAAGCACCTCAAGCACCTTAGTCATCAAGCAGGACAAGCACCTCCAGTTGGGTCGGGTTCCCGCGCCTCAAGCTCAGCCCTAGCTTACCTAAGGTCAAAGGACTTTTACACACATTATTGGAGGTCTTCAATGAAGCTAACCCTAAGGTCTTATGCTCCATTGGTTAGCCTTGCTCTTTGATAGACCATCTCTCATTTGGGCTCCTTTACCATTGGCCCCGTGTTGAGATAGATCTATAAGCACATGTCTATATCTTAACCCTTGTTCCCGTTTATTCTCCCACATTAAGTGATCAGTTTAATATGAGAAAATCATTTGGGTTGGTTAGATATTAGTTTTTATGACAAATGGCTAGCAGGGTTTGCTATAACTGGACGACAAAAGAAGAAGAGCTCCAGACACAACTAGACGAACTCCGCATCTCCATCGAAGCTCGAGTGCCAGGCGTAACGATAATCGATTTGGAGTGGGAGAGTCAACCAACACGCCAAACTCAGTGGATATACATAGGCCGGGTGCCAAGAAGAAGAAGGAGTAGGTCGAAAGCATGTCCGCAACCTACAACCAACCCGCAACAACAAGATGGAAGGAGCTCTGCACAATAGAGAATCAACACTATTCTACTTTGAGAATCGGGTAACTCAAGTCACCGAGGTAATTATCACAGTCAGTTTCCAAGTCGCACCTGATGCTGCAGCACAGATAACGGAAGCATTTTCTCACACTCTCACTAGAGAAACTAGGGATCTACTAAGTTTGTTTCAGGAAAGAACACCACCCTCTCCCACAAGCTTGGACAGTGACTAAGCACATCTAAGCTTCACATGAATCAATACAACCTACCTCAGGACAGATCACACATATCAACATGTGTACGCTCAATTAAGGTTATACTGGACTTGGAGACTCACTACCAGCACATCATCGACACCATGCTGGTGGGGAGTGGTTTTTTGAGGTTCTAGCATCAAATCAGCCATTTGTCTTACCTTTGGTACAAGGCAATGTACTTAATCTATGTCCTGGTATAAGGGGGTATACATGCCTCCTTGTAAAGAATTTTTTAAAAAAAAAACTTTTTGCAAGCTAAGCAGTGTGTCTTTCTAGCTCTCTCTCTCTCAGTAATCATGACAAGTGTAGCATTTCCAACATTTAAAGGAAAGAAGGGGGAGGATTTAGTAACAGACTTCCTAGATGACTTTGAAGTAGCATGTGTAGTGAGCAACAAAGATACGAATGAATCTCAAGTTAGAATCTTTAAGCATCTCATGAAACTAGAAGCTAGATCATGGTACAATGCACTTCCACAAGCAACCAAGGATGACTGGGAGCCCTTAAGAACCGCTTTTAAGAGGCGCTTTGGGGGAGGTACCACTTCAGAGAAGTTGTGGGACAAGTTGAGAGACTTGAAGCAGGAGGGTCTTTTAGAATATGCCACCTATGAGTCCAAATTTGTGGATTTGTGGGAACAGTGGATTGAGTCACTGGCAAGGGGGAAAGTTGCACCCAATTTCCTAAAGAAAGACCAGTTTATGCATGGCTTATGGCCGCTTCTCAAGGAGAAGGTGAAGGGTAGATTCCCGGCTACGTACGAGTTAGCCGTTGAGATTGCTCGCCTTAAGGACAAGAAGCTGCAAATGAAAGCCAAAGAAACCGAGTCAACAGAAGCAGGAACATCGCGCTGACCAGCAACCACGACAACCACCATTCCACCACCACCATCGGCTCTTGGGGTAAGAGATGACCAACAAGATATGTTGGCCCATATTACTGACCAACTGCATAATTTTTCTGTCCACTTAATACAGCAAGGAAGGAGTCAAGAAAGAGATCAAGACCCAGGAAGAGCACGATGACAAAACAGGGAGTATCACTGCTACAACTGCGGAAGAGATGGTCACGGTATGTACTACTGTCCCAAAGCACGACAAAACTATAATAGAGGAGGTAGGAGGAACCAACTGTCACCCCCTAGAGAAAGAACACCCCCACCCTGAGCACCAGCCTTACCAACACAAATTCTACGTCCACCCCAAACACCACCACAAGCATCCATCCCAACTCTTCCACCAGCACCGCTACCTGATCGCCCTGTAAACATCATAAGGCTAGAAGAGAAAGGAAAGGCCATAGTAGTGGATCCACCCAGAGCAAAGGAGAGGGACAAGGGTAAGGAGAAGGTACCCTTTTTAGAACCATTTGAAGCCATGATGATGAAAAGGGCTAGGAGCGAGAAAGCTACACAATCAGATGATGAGAGAAGCATGAAAGGAGAGACTAGCAAGAGGCCATCCAGGCCACGACGAAAATTGGGCATCACCGACTTCCAATTAGGGGAAAGTTCTAAGCCCTATGATCTAACATTGGATGTGGCAGAGCAAGGACCAAAGATTACATGGCCACAGCTGCTACATCTCACACCAAAAGTAAGGTGGCAATGGTCCAAAATGGTAAGTACAAGACGCTCCAAAGCAAAGGTAACCGGAGCAATTTCGGGTTGCAACATGGACGGCATCCTTCCAATTGTCCACATCAACATAAAAGGAAAGAGGGTTGGAAACACTACATTGATGGAGGTGCACAAATATGTGTGATTTGCGAAGCTATGATGCTTCAGTTAGCGCTCGAGGTTGACAGGCCTTCTCCATGCAAGGCAAAGATGGCAAACAACGCAAAAGTAAAGTGTGTGGGTGTGGTAAGTGCCGTGAAGATAAAAGCTTTCAACACTGAGGTAGAAGTAGATGTTTTTATAATGCCTACTAAGGGGGAGGACTATCCACTATTCTTGGGAAGGCCATGGTTGATGTCCATGAAGGCATGACCGGTAAGTTGGATTTACATTCCATAGCCAAGAGTGTTGGTGTAGCCTCTCACTTCTCACAAGCTTGGAGAAGGAGGTGGAGTTCCTCAACTTTCATAAAGGAGGTGGCTCAACTTTGCTTTTGGAAAGCCAATAGCCATAGAATTTCAAAATTTAAGAAGTTGTTGGTATGCACACTAAAACAATTTTGCCCATTTACTTCAAGGCAAACTTGGAATCTAGCTAAGATTTTTTCATTAATATATTAAACTCCAATTTTAATCAAACATTGGTTTCGAATAACTCCAAAATGGAAGGGCTTGTGTGCGTACATGTGTGTGTGTTTGTGTGTGTGTGTGAGAGAGATAGAGGTCTCAAAGAGAGTGCCAAAAAAAAGTTCATTGAAATAATTTTAAAGTAAATCTATATATACTATTCTTTATTGAGCTTGAAAAATTCTCAAGCAATGGAGGCTCCCACATGTCATCAAATCACTTCACTCTTGAACGTGCATGCACAACCTATATGCGTGCATGTGTGTGTGTGTGTGTGTGTGTGTGTGTGTGTGTGTGTGTGTGAGAGAGAGAGAGAGAGAGAGAGAGAGAGACGACACCTCCATGCATCGTGTGTTGGGAGGATCCTGTAGCATTTCAAGGTGGATTCGAGTGTGTGCAGCTAGTCACAATTGTGTGGTATGTCCAAGACAAACATGACACAATCTCCCGCTCGAGCTAAAAACGACAACCCACATATATGATGTATCTATGAGGACCAATACTTCTTTGCTTCTCTCTTAAATATCCATGCACAACTCCCCATACTCTGCTTCTGTGTGTGTCTGTGTGTGTGTGTGTGTGTGTGTGTGTGCGTGCTTGCTGAGGAGGTTTTGTGAGAATGCTCGAGTCGCTCTACTCCGCTCCTTTCCTTTAAGGGAATGTTGTCAAGCCCTGATGTTGACGATCAATATGAGTTATGAGTCTAGAGACTGCATTTCAAGCTATCTTTCGTATGGCTATCAAGGTATGCTTTTGCTCTCTCTCTCTCTCTCTCTCTCTCTCTCTCTCTCTCTCTCTCTCTCTCTCTCTCTCTGTGCAGCCGTTTTTTAACCTAGTAGACAGCAGTCCACTCTTTTGATCATAACTTCTTCATCCGAACTCCGATTTGGGTGATCTATAGCCTCAATCGAAGAGCACGAAGTCCTCTACGCATTGATGTAAAGACAGAAATTTTCAGAGTTATGGAAGGTGTTTCTGTAGCAGCATTTCCGAAGTGAACAGGTTCAACAAAATTGATTCTCATCTCCTATTTTACATACAATGTCTTCCGGCACTCGCAAGGGTTATTCTTCTTCAACAAGGTCCACAACCATTGTGGAAAATGATCCAAAATCTCCTAAGTGTGGAGATAGCAACACAACCCACCCAACCAACGACATCGGAAACCATGATCATGGCATACTTGGTATCATTGCAAGAGACCGTAAACAAACAAGGCGAAGACTTACGAGCACTTGCAATGGAGAATGGCACACTAAGGGTACTTGTGGTTGAGAATGAGAATCTCAAGAGGACACTTGAGATGAAAACAACACGTTTGATGCAACTTGAAGAGGAAGTCAAGGAATGTAAACGCTCTCTTGTGGACTTGAATGCTTTGAAGGAGCGGATGAGCAAAGTAGAGCATGACCATGTATTGAAAGAGGAGAAATTTGACACTATGAGCCGGGATGTATGTGTTGGGTTTCAAGCCCAAGTCGTCATAACCCATGGGAAATGGCTTTTGTAGCCATGCAGTTACAAGTGTACTTGCAGTTCAGTTTTGCATGGCAATTGCATGGAAGGTCCAAACCTATATATGTATCTCAAGGCTTAATACTAATACAAGAGTTATTTTCCTTGGTCTCTCTCTCTCTCTCTCTCTCTCTCTCTCTCTCTCTCTCTCTCTCTCTCTCTCTCTCTCTCTCTCTCTCTCTCTCTCTCTCTCTTCTCGCATCTGCTGCTCTGCTCGGCACCATGCCATGGCTTGCCTTAGGCTGCACCCACCGTAGCCTCAGGTTCCAACAACTGGTATCAGAGCCATCTTGCCCCGGTCTCGGCTCGACTTGACGAAGCTGCCTTGTGGGAAGCGCTGCCTGCAGAGGAGGAAAGACCCGAAATCGACCTGCTGCAAAACACACAAAAATGACATCATGCAGTTCGCCTGGGCTGTTTGAGCAAATTTCGATACTGCATCATCTCCTAAATCGGCCTCTAGAGCCCGCTGTGAGCAAACCCGTCCACAAGCTCTGTGTCGTCGACTGCTGCTACAGAAAAACGCAGAATTTTTCTTTTCTTGGGTGTTCACACCATTTGGAAATTAATTGGATTAAGAGGACCATCCCACTCTTCTCAAGACGGTGAGTGACTCGACCAAGGTCTTGACGACGGTGGTGATTAAGCTCATATCGACAAGGACAACGAAAGCAGGTTTTCTACCATGACGAATAATTCGGAGTTGAAGATTCATTACAACAAACTCCAAGTGCACACAAAGATTCCAGCATTACGAGGTGATTTTGCAAAGTATGGCCTTGGACACCGGTCGAGAAGCATGTTACTTGTGCTGCAAATGTTTATGATCCACCATGTACTCGCACATCGCATACAAGTAGCCAAAATCGCCGGCGGCATCCTCAACATCATCATCATCCCAAAAATGACTATAAGAATCGGCACAAAGGGAAAGGAAGCAGTCACACAGAAAAGGAGTCACAAAAGAAGCAAGTTCGAACTGGTCACTTTCAAATGGTTTTTTTTGGGCTTTCTACTGGCAGTATTCTTCAAAGGTTCTTCAATCAAGTTGTTCCGGTCGAAAGTCATGCTCTGTCATTTCTTTTTGTTGTCATAGGTTTGTTATGCTTTTGTCTATTGTTAAAAACAATCATATATTTCTTGTCAAAAGCTTTGTTTTTAGCTTATCAAATGTCACTTAAAGCCATGTCCAAATTTTGTACGGGATATAGACACTGCCATCCATAAATGGTAAGACCTCCCAATTTATCAGTTTTTTGTTCTCAAGTACCATTTTGTCCGCTCCTCATGAGGTTACTGGGTACACCTTAAACCCAAGGTTTGGCAGTGAACCAAAAACTCCACTTTTGGTAGCTAATGTTTTGACCTACACCCTATTTGTTCAAGGGGGGGTTACTGACCTAGCACCAGGTTATGGATAAACCAAAAATCCTTGGTTGTGAGAAAACCTAAAACTCACTGTTGACGAGTATACCAAAAACTCGAGGTATCATGAGTTGCTTATCCAGTTCGGGCTTGAGGGGGGGATTGTTGGGTTTCAAGCCCAAGTCGTCATAACCCGTGGGAAATGGCTTTTGTAGCCATGCAGTTACAAGTGTACTTGCAGTTCACTTTTGCATGGCAATTGCATGGAAGGTCCAAACCTATATATGTATCTCAAGGCTTAATACTAATACAAGCGTTATTTTTCTTGGTGTCGAGCACTCTCTTTCTCTCTCTCTCTCTCTCTCTCTCTCTCTCTCTCTCTCTCTCTCTCTCTCTCTCTCTCTCTCTCTCGCATCTGCTGCTCTGCTCAGCACCACGCCATGGCTTGCCTCAGGCTGCACCCACCGTAGCCTCAGGTTCCAACAGTATGCGACATGAAAAATGTATGCACAAACAAGTCTTGGGCTGATGTATGTGGTAGCAATGTGGTTTCTAATTCCTCACTCATGCAAGCTATGGTTCAAACAAAGAATGTTGAGAATGTGGATGTGGAGGAGTTGAAGGAACGGGAGCGACGTTCCAAGAACATTGTTATTCGTGGAATTCCCGAAGAGAAGTTAGAGACACCTCCTTCTCTTGCCATTGTTATTGAAGATTTCTTCAAAACCCACTTTGGCATGTCCGGAGTTATGGTCTATGGAGCACATAGAGTGGGGAAGCAAGGAGCTCCTCGCTCGGGAGAACGGTCAATTGTATGCACCATGCCGGATGAGACCAAGCGAAAGATTATCCTTGATAATAGTTGGATCTATTTGAGGAATACAAAATGTTTTGTATGTGAAAATCGCACTATTAAGCAACAAAATATGCGTCGCAAGGCATATGAGGAAAAGAATAATAAAAACAAGGAGATCTCTCATGAAGAAAATGTGTCCAAGGAGGAGGCAAGTCTCTCAAGCAAATAGGGATGCGTGACCTATGAGACCGAGTTACAATTGAAAATATGCTTTTGGAATTGTAATGGATACCCATGGAATGCGGGGGTTGGCATTGATGAACTAGCAAGCAAAGCCGATGTTGTACTTCTTGTTGAAACTTGGGAGCATGATACACAAAGGATTAACGGCTTGGAGGATTACAATGTACATTCATTGATGTGGTCAAAGAATCTCAAGCAACGAAGAGGACAAGGAGAGTTAGCATGTATGGTTAAGAAAGGATTGGAAGATTTTGTATCAATTGTGAAAGATGACAAGTACAAACGTTATGTATGGCTGAAAATTATGACACCAAAAAGAGCACCCATTTTTGTAGCCGATTGCTACATTCCTCATCATGATTCTCCCTTTTATGCTTGCATGGATAGAGATCAACCATTTTTTGATTTGGAAAAGGACATTGCTTATTTCAAAGGTGAAGGTGATGTTATTGTATTTGGGGATATGAATGCTCGCACAAAAACATTGCAACATGATAGTCAACAATTTGATATGCCATACATTTCAAGGGAGTTGGAGGAAGTTCACTTGTATGATCGTACTTCAATGCATGAGAAAGAGCCGGATCACTATGGAAAGTTACTTTTACACATGTGTAATAGCACGGGTATGCTCATTGCCAATGGTGTATCTTTGTGGAGTGGAACCAATGGATTTACATGTAGAAGACATAATGGGGATAGTGTGATTGACTATATGCTACTCTCTGAGGCCATCATGTATCGCATAAAGAGTTTTATGTTTGGTCAATGGACCCCGGAATCCAACCATCGCACCTTATGTATTGACCTTTCATGTGGAGAAGCAACTAAGCATGATAATCTCAACCAAAGGGAAGAGAAGTTATCACTATGTGTGGATTTCAAACGGGCACCAATGTACATTGAAATGGTTGAGAAAAAATTATGGATGACAAAGCTTCAATGTGATGCACCATTGGAAACTAAATGGGAAGCTTTCAAGAAGCTATTTGTTCTTGTGCGGAAGAATGCTTTTCCATAAAGCATCTCCATTGTATCAACAAAGATAGATCACGCAAAAGGTGGTTTGATAAAGAATGTCAAGATGCTCGAAAGTCCTTGATAAAGCTTGATGCAACTATGGACAAAGACAACTATCAAAGTCATTTGCATACATACAAGGCATTGATTCAAAAGAAGAGAAGAAGATGGGAAGTAAAGCAACAAGAATTTCAAGTCCAAGAAAAGGCACATGCATGTGGAAGATTTTGGAGAAACTTGAGAGGCAAGCGGGTTGAGAATTTTGGTAACTTGAATCTAGTGGATATGTACACACATTGTAGGCAATTATATGAGCAAGAAAATACTGAAAAAATGCCATTTTATGGTTCACTCCCATGTATGCTGTCTTTTTTTACTATTGAGGATGTATGCGGTGGGCTTGAAAAGTTGGCCACTCGCAAAGTGGGAGATCTTCAAGGTATCAAGCCGGAGATGATCAAATGGACAGGAGATTTTACCCATGAGTGGATGTGTGATATGTTCAACCTTGCACTTCAACATGGTATGCCTTATGATTGGATTACTAATTGGGTTAAGCCTTTGCATAAAGGAGGGGATGTAAAGAATGTAAGCAACTACCGGACTATAATGATTGGGTCTCTTATGGCAAAGTTGTTTGGGTGCATAATGGAGATGAAATTGAGTGATTGGGCTGAAGAGAATGACAAGCGTGCAAAGGGACAAGCGGGTTTTCGTCGATTCCATAGCACCATTGATCATCTTGTCACTCTTCATGTTCTCATGGAGGAAAGTCGGTTGAAAGGCAAGCGATTGTATTGTTGTTTTGTGGACTTTAAGAAAGCCTTTGATATGATTCCACGTAACAATTTGTGGAGAAGGATGGAAGAACTCCAACTGCCAAGTTAGTTTATGCTTGCGGTTTCTCGAATCTATGAGAAGGTGATTTGTCAATTGCGCATGGGAAGAGAAATTTCAGAAATTTTTGTAAGCACTATTGGGGTTAAACAAGGATGTCCATTGTCACCAACTCTCTTTGGTCTATGCATCAATCAATTGGAACAAATGGTACTTAACTTTATGCAAGAAGAAGGCATTGAAGAGGTCACTATTTGCAATGCGGTAATCATGCTTTTGTTGTATGCGGATGATGTAGTGCTTCTAGCACACACTTTAGAAGATGCACAAAAGCTTATAATTGTCCTTGAGAACTTTTGCTTGCATAGTGGGCTGATTGTAAATGAATCCAAAACAAAGGTTATGCTTGTGAAAACCAACCATAAGGAGAAGCCATGCATTGTGTACAACAACGAGACACTTGAAGTTGTTGAGAGCTTTAAGTACCTTGGCCTTGAGGTTCCATCCAATCACAAGTGGCATGAATGTGCTATGCATCGTTTGGAAGCGGGAAAGAGAGCATATTATGCATTTGAGAACATGTGTAATGCGGGAAACATCAAGTGTTGGGTTCTCAAGAAGTATCTTTTTGATGCATTGGTGACACCGGTTCTTCTTTATGGAGTTGAAGTGTGGGGCGGGAGCATCTCAAAGTCTACTTGGAAAGAGTTTAAGAATGTCCAAAAGCGTTTTCTTACAAACTTCTCCAAGTTAAGACACAAACACCATATATGCTCCTACTTCTTGAGTCGGGATCTCTTCCAATTGAGGTTATGGGTATGGAAAGGGTTGTGGAGTACATGATAAAGATGCGTCAAAACCCCTCACATCGACTTCCTACAATTGCATGGGAAGCAAGCAAAAAAGTTCAAAAGACGCATAAAAGCAAGATCTTGAGCACGGGATGGATGCAAGACATAAAGAAGTGGTTTGGGAGATGGGATGCATTACACTTGCTACATGATGCTTCAATTGACTCTCAAGTGAATGAAGCTTTTCTACAACGCCAATGTATTACGGCTTGGGAGAAATCCGGTGGGTCACGCTTCATACATTACACCACCTATATTGCCCCCAACTACAAAACCATGTTCTTCGCTGAGATTGGAAACCGTACTCACACTTACATGCTTGAGCATATTCCCTTGTCCGCGATACGCACTATCGTAGCAATTCGTCTTAGCTCCCATTTCCTTCGATGCGAGATAGGGAGTTGGGGCAATGGAGAAGAGTCAAATCGATTATGCACATTATGCTCACTGCAAGTTCGAGACTCTGAGTACCACACACTACTAGAGTGCTCAGCTTTTGATCACATCCGAACTTGCTTCTCTCACATTTTCAGCCATAACTTAGACCTACACACTTTCCTCTCCCAGCCAAAGTGTGGGCTCTCCATTGCGACTCTCATCACTACAATTTTGGAGCATCGAGAGTCACTCATCAGCCATACACATACTACATCACATGTAACTTTGGTCCCATAGGTCATATTTGACCTCCGAGGACGATAATAAAATCTATCTATCTATCTATCTATCTCTCTCTCTCTCTCTCTCTCTCACACACACACACACACAAAAAAGTTCTCATCTAGCAAAAGAGTGAGAGCATGTGTTGCCATTTTTTATAAAGTGATGTGCAATCGATAAATTTGTTGTTGTAAGATAATATCTGCATGTTTTATTTTGTAACCTTCTAATATATTGTATATAGCATGTCATCACAAGTGGAGTTTTTATTTTCTTCGTGCAAGTAGCTAAGGGTTTCCTTGCATATGCTTACGATCACATTGGAGAACAATACTCCATTTCTATGTTGTGTTGAGTTTTTACAGGTCAACTATATAAAGGTTTATCACTTGAAGAATTGGCTTTCTTTTACATGTTTTAGCAAGCCCACAACTATGACATATACGAGGTTTCACTTGAAGAATTGGTTTTCTTTTACATGTTTAGCAAGGCCACAACTAACTTTTACAAACATACTACATATATACAAGTTTGTATGGTGGTCCTTTCACATAAATAGTCTTTTGTTACCTTTACCAACATAAAGGAATTGCTAGATTTTTTAATTGAATTTTCCTCTGCTATCCCTTTCTCATCTTTGAGTGTTGTTCATGTGCTATCAATGATTTTCCGCTTTGAAATGTTGTGTTTAATGTTGTTTTACAACTTAGTTGACCGTTACATCAGTCGAAAATTTTTGATAGCGTGTAGCTTTTCATCGGCTTATTACTTTGAAAAGAGCATAATTTTGAAACTACCCTGGTATTTTGCCCCCCTCTCTCTCTCTCTCTCTCTCCCTCACTACTTGCTTCTCCTCATGATGTTTGGAACTGTCGTGCTTGCCTTGATTAAATTTGGCGAGGCTTATAGACAACTAAACTTTGTATGACCATGCCCTAATGAACCACCCTTTGTACGATTGTACACACCTTCCATTCCGTAAATGATCTCTCTCTAGTCTTAGTGCTCAAAGCTCAATAGCTGCACACATGTATCCATGTTTCGGGAGAGAGAGAGAGAGAGAGAGAGAGAGAGAGATCCATTGCCTTTGTGTGTGTGTGTGTGTGTGTGTGTGTGTGTGTGTGTGAAAGAGTTGACATGTCTTTTGTTGAGGTGTTGGAGCATTGCAAGAAGGTCTTCCACATTTGCATTGCATTACTGAAGTGCAGGGAGCTTAGCGATTCAACGATGGGAGTCTAATGATTGTGGACGTTCTGCATGCATTGTGTGTGTGTGTGTGTGTGTGTGTGTGTGTGTGTGTGTGTGTGTGTGTGTGTGTGTGTGTGTGAGAGAGAGAGAGAGAGAGAGAGAGAGAGAGATGTTATTGATTGCAGGATTTTGTGTGTGCTGAGAAATAGAGAATGGCTCATGTGATTCATCGTGTGTGTGTGTGTGTGTGTGTGTGTGTGTGTGTGAGAGAGAGAGAGAGAGAGAGAGAGAGAGAGAGAGGGTGAGAGGGCTCTCACACCAACACAACAGAGTGAGGGGGGAGGGAGAATAAGCATTGGTCTTACAAAGCAACGATCAACAAAATCCACAATCGAGAATCAAGAATCGACATCGACATCTACAAAATCAAGAATTGAAGTAGTTGGAAAATTTTGATCCGGCCAATCCAAGGCAGAAGGCGTGCAAACCCAAGGCAAGAGTGAACCTCAACAAATAGCAAAGGCGGACAACGCGGGGCAACTCTGGAAAATCTTAGCTATTTGTTATGCTAGATTTCTTCCTCTTGCCTTGGGTTGACTCAAAATTCAAAGATGAATCCTTTTTAAGCGCTTAAAGGCAAATTAGAATTCTCAAAGCAAATCTCAAAAAATTGAAAGGGGAGTTGCACGGCACAATACTTTCTCTCAAAAACTTGAAAAACTTACATTTGAAAAAATTTAAAAGTAACTTTATTACATTTTAAGACTATTATACTCAATTTCTCAACTTTGTAGGTTTTCTCACCTTCAAATCTAAAATCTAGAGATAAATTTTAAAATTTGTAGGTGGGATTACACTTAAAAGAGGACTTTGCAATCATTCAACTATACTATGTTTGTTCCACAAAATTTAAGAGAAACTTTACTATATTTTAAGACTTTTGCACTAAACTTCTTTGTAGATTCTCTAAACTTTAATTTAGGTTATTTGAACTTTGGAGATATTCTCACCTTGAATTTAACATTTAATGTTGTGACGTTGTTGTTAGCGTTTTTGCATCCATGGCTTTTTTGGAGCATGACGATGTTGTATTTTTTATGTTTCTAATTCATTACAGCTCACTCTGACAAGTGATAAGTGAGTGTTGGTAAAATCAAAGTTTACAGAAAAATTAGAGGTAAATCTTAAAATTTGTAGGTGGGATTATACTAAACCTACGGTTTTTCCTAGATTTTTGTGGGTGTCCTAATCTTGAAATTTAATCGTATGAATGTGTGGCCCATCCTATGGATAATGGAGCTTAAAAATTTTGAGCAAGAAGAAGGCATCCATGTGTCACACTCTACTGTGGTTCAAAGGAAACCTTGAAACGAAACCTTAAGAAATGCAAAAGTGAAAGGAAGAAAATGAGAAGACTTTTGAGTCTTATAAATGTAAAGTAGAAAACTTAGTACTTTGTCTATATTTATAATACTAGTGTGTGACCCGCACGTTGATGCGGCCAAGAAAAGTATGGCCATTGGGTCACACATACCCACACACATTTGTAGGTGTGGATAAGTGTCTCTCTCTCTCTCTCTCTCTCTCTCTCTCTCTCTTTCTCGCGTGTTGGTGTCCCATGCAAGAGTGTAACAAATTTTTGATAGGTGCACCTCTCCTCTTTGTGCATAGCTTGTGCTCAAGGTTGTGAGAGAGTGATTGTGGATGTAGTGAGCGTGCATCTTTTCAGTGCCTCTTGTACCCTTCCATTTTGGGTATGTTGGAAACCTGCGTTTAAAAAAAGAAACAGAGTTTAAACTGTTCCTTCAACCAACTAAAATTATAAAACCAAGAACTAATAAATTTTGCAAGTGTTAATGTAAATATTGACAATTCTTCAAGTATCAATATTACCGACAACTCTTCATATTTTAACCTAAAAATTGGAAGAGTTTTATTTTTGCCTTTATTTATTATATTACTTCAATTAGGAAGAGCAGTATAAGTAGATGAAGCATTTCATATCATAGAATTGATTCCCTTTTAATTAAAATATTATGTAATTGCTTATGGAGGGTTGCCAACTTGTTGGCAAAACACACTCTCTCTCTCTCTCTCTCTCTCTCTCTCTCTCTCTCTCTCTCTCTCTCTCTCTCTCTCAAGCCAAAGGTGGTTCTTAACCACCCCTCCGGAAGAGTCATTGGTGTTAGAATCAGAAGGGACAATCAACGTATCACCATAGTAAATGTTTACGGCCCCTGCAACGCAAAGGATAGAGCTAAACTGTGGATGTAGCTCAAGGATACTCCGATAAAAGGGGAGTGGCTGATGGTTGGATATTTTAATATGGTCGAGAAAAGCAAGGATAGAACAGGCTCCGCCAGTCTATTGGCTGGCTCAGAAATGTCTAAATGGATGAGCTTATGTGAGAAGTGGGCTATGATTGACTTGTGGGAAGTGGTCCATGGAACAACGTGCGTGGATTCACCTACACAAGCCTTTAGTATGCCTGCACTGCCTTCCGGCTAGATAGATGCTACTGCTCTCATCAAGCCGACTAGATCTCGTCAACGTTAGAGATGAAGGTAATCTCAATAAAAAGCCTCTCCGATCACATGCCATTACACTTACAACTCAAGAGAGAAAAAGGGGGGGGGGGGGGGGGGGGGGGGGGGGCAATCCTCAAGAGGGGAGAAAAAGCTTCTAGTTACAGGGACATACCTGCTCAAAGACCCTCTCTTCAGAAGCATCACCAAAAAAGCGTTGGGAAAGCTCAAAAAAGATGTGGGGATGAATAAACCTAGTGCTTGGAATGTATTTGTTCGAAGTGTACAAAAAGCTATAAAAACTTCGGGTCCTCAGGTGAAAAAAGCCAATGAGGCATATATCAAACATCTCACAGAGGAGGTAGCGCAATTAGCCTCAAGGAAGACTGTCGGACTGGCTACCGAAGATGAGCACAAGTGATGGCTTGAAGCTAAATCTTGTTTGGCCAACAAACAACTTGAGGAAATCAAGAAGGCGAGATTGCTATCTAGGAAAACTTTCATGTATCCAGAGCCTTCTAACAAGCACATTTTTTTAGGGCTCTGAAAGTGATAAAAAGTCATTTCAGTTATTTTGCAAAGCAATTGAGATTCTCAATTTTGTGAGTCATCATGAGTTTATCAGAGCAATCGGATTGAAATCGGGTTCAGAATCTATTTATTTATGATCTTTCTTTAAGTGGAGCAATAGGTTTATGTGGGAACCTAATCTATGTGTGAAGAAAAAGCTTAGAGATAGTATTTTTAGGAAAGAAAGAGAGGTGAGTCAAAATTAGAATACTTCTTTCTTTCTCTCTCTCAAGATAAAGTGGGAACTCGTAAGTATAGAGCTTTTTAAAAATCGTGCATAGGATTCACGAACGTCAAATATATATATATATATATATATATATATATATATATATATATATATATATATATATATATATATATATATATATATATATTATTATAGAGCCGCGACGACGCGCGCGCTTTTCCTTTCCCTATTCTTGAAACCTCTCAGTACTCTTAGCACCCTCCCTAGGGCCTATATAAAGGACCCTTCTCCTCTCACTTTGAACACACACGTCTACATAAGCGGAAGCTCTCTTGCAACGACGTGTCGGAGAAAGCCTCTCTCCCTTAATCTCTCACCTTCAAGCCATCTCCATCTCCAATCGTCGACGTACCGTCTCCCCGTTTGTGAACACACTCTCTCTCTCCAACAACGCGCTTTTCTTTTCTATATTCCGAATCTATGTCTCCTAAGCGTGTAACGCGAAGTTCTAAGGACGCCCATGCCGTTGCACCACCAAGGAAGGTGGGAAGGAAGGTGTCTACTCCGAACGTATCTCATGCGAAAGCATCAACCGAAGAAGAAGTCGAAGCCGTCCAACCTCCAACAAAGGAGTTAGCCGCACGTGCTTCAAATCCGGTAAGACAAATTTATAATTCTGCATTGCTATTCATGTTTGACCTGGGAAGCTAAGCATAGGGAACCCCTTAAACTCTCCGAGAAACGTGATTCTATCACAAGAAACAAGCATATGTTTTTATAGATCAGTGAAAGAACTGTTTGCTAAATTGTCACTGTTTGTTGAATTGTTATTGCTTAATAAGTTGTTATTATTTGATAAGTGGATTCAGATTGATATAAAGAATTGATTGATTATGTTTGAAGAATCATTTAAAGAGAAGAATTGTTGAAAGAATATCTTTTGTTCCTCATGGTTAGCGGGATGCCTCGCGGGTAGCGGGATGCCTAGCGGCTAGCAAGTTGCCTCACGGTTAGCGGGATGCCTCGCAGGTAGCGAGATGCCTGGTGGTTAGCAAGATGCCTCGCGGTTAGCGGGATGCCTCGCAGTTAGCAAGATGGAAAGGTTGATAAATTCACGGTTAGCGAATAAATCCTTTGCAAAGGCTCTGTTGGTTAAACAGAGAAAGTCCGCGGGTAGTGGCAAGCTCATGAGAAATTGGAAAAGTTATTTTTGTTGAATAATAGGGATGTCTTCATTAGGCCTTGTTTGAATTGTTTTGGTATTGTTTGAAGGGCTGTATAAAAGAACCTATGTTTGGAATTAATTAAGGAACGTTATTTGTATATATAAAGCAGTGTGGTAAAAAGTGTGAATATGGGGTGGAAAGTGGGGGCTAGCTCAAGTTGCGAGTCAAGGATGGGTGGTCTCTATTAGTTGAAACTCTCCACTCCCTCTTATTAAGAGAAGTGAATTTAGAGGCTCATTGTGCCATGAGACGAGATGGCCCAAATGTACGTGACACAAGATTACTATTTAGTTTAGACTAAGTCTCATATCATATTTAGGATTTATGGATGGCGGACGTGCCTCTTAAACGTGGGGAAAAAAACGTTATTTATGGATTCTAAATATGTCAATGGGATTTCATCTTCATGTTAGGAAATAGCTTCCATTAGAATCCTAAATGTATCGACCTGGCTTGTGGCGTAAGACCCTTATAACCACGTAAACGATGGATAGAGGACTTCCTCTCTTCTGTTGCTCGTATCTTTACTTTGTGGAAATACAGTAGGGTGTCATCAATGGAAAAGGACAATTAAAGAAGGACATCTATCAAGTCATCCCAATCTTCTCAGGGTTGGGTACCTCACAATTGGTATCAGAGCTTAGGTTAAAAGATTTAGTTGGCTACTTTAAGCTTCCTCATGTTTATGGTTACTATACCCATTATCCGACTCTTAGAGATATTACGCTATGTTGACTGACGTGTACCATAGTTATGGTTGAAACCTCTAGTATGTTTTCTCATAGAGAGATCTTTTGTAGACTCCTTTATGACATTTTGATAACTAGTTATGATTAGAAGATTGAGTTGTTTTTCTACAAAGAAATTGTTTGACTGGTTAAGTCATGTGATTAAGATAATCATGACTGGTTAAGTCATATGATTGAGTTTTGACGGATTGGATAAGCCATGACTGGTTAAGTCATGTGACTAAGTTTTGATAGACTAATTAAGTCAAGATTGGTTAAGTCATGTGATTGATTTTTAATGAATCGGATAAGTAATGATAGGTTAAGTCATACGATTGAGCTTTTAGTGGGCTGGATAAGTCTAAGTTTGGAAAGTACCCTATTGATTTGAGTTATTATAAACATTGATATACACTCCGGAGAATCCTCAAATCACTTCTACGTTGGAAAACCCTCATAACGATGCTATTTATACGGATATTTAGGAGAAGTAGTTGTTGCTCAAACAAATGCAACCACCTTCTTTTAAAGGAGAAGGTGATGACATTGAGAAGGATGCAAAAGTATGGATTGAAGCTATGGATGATTACTTTTCTGCTACAAGGACCACACCTGCAAATCAAGCAATGTTAGGAATGTTCGTCTCTCAGGGGAAGCAAAGTTATGGTGGAAACAACATTGTCGTGACATGGGAGTGTTGGATAACTCTCAAAGTTGGTGGGAAATCAAACAAGCGGTGAAGGAAAGATACTTACCTCCTGCCCATGAAGCGATAAAGATGAATGAGTTCTTCAGCTTGAAACAATATAATTTATCCTTGGAAGAGTACTATTCAAAGTTTGTAAGGCTTCGACGTTACACACCATCAATGACCATAGAGCAGCAGGTAGCTCGCTTTTGTCAAGGTTTAAAAGAACCAATTAGCTCGCGATTGGAAGCCCTGAAGCCTACCACTGTACAAGATGCTTTACTACGAGCTAAACCTTTGATGAAGGAACAAGGGATTACAAGAAGAATTGAACAGAATCAAAGATTCAATGATAGACAACCACAAAGGTTTATGCCGCTACTACGCAAGATTCTCGACACTTGAATGTTCGATGCTTTGAATGTGGAGAGTTGGGACATTATCGAAACTCTTGTCCACGATTGTCTAATGGAGAAACAGTAGTAGCAAGTGAAGCAAATTAAGGACATCACTCTTTTTGACATAATGATGGTCGCTAGTAATTAGAGTAGGAGTATTCTCACTTTTTCTTAAGATGAGGACATCTCAAATCCCTAAGTTGGGGAGATTGTAATGTACCCAACATTTATCCATATAAGTCATTTCAGTTATTTTGCAAAGCAATTGAGAGTCTCAATTTTGTGAGTCATCATGAGTTTATTAGAGCAATCGAATTGAAATTGGGTTCATAATCTATTTATTTATGATCTTTCTTTATGTGGAATAATAGGTTTATGTGGGAACCCAACCTATGTGTGAAGAAAAAGCTTAGAGATAGTATTTTTAGGAAAGAAAGAGAGGTGAGTCAAAATTAGGATACTTCTTTCTTTCTCTCGCTCAAGATAAAATGGGAACTTGTAAGTATAGAGCTTTTTAAAAATCGCGCATAGGATTCGCAAATGCCAAAAAATATATGTATATATATTATTGTAGAGCCGCGACGACGCACGAGCTTTTCCTTTCCCTATTCTTGAAACCTCTCAATATTCTTAGCACCCTCCTAGGGCCTACATAAAGGACCCTTCTCCTCTCACTTTGAACACACATATCTATAGAAGCGGAAGCTCTCTTGCAACGACGTGCCGGAGAAAGGCTCTCTCCCTAAACCTCTCACCTTCAAACCATCTCCATCTCCAATCATCGACGTGTCATCTCCTAGTTTGTGAACACTCTCTCTCTCTCTCTCTCTCTCTCTCTCTCTCTCTCTCTCTCTCTCTCTCTCTCTCTCCAACAACGCGCTTTTCTCTATTCCGAAGCATGTAACGCAAAGTTCTAAGGACGCCCATGCCGTTGCACCACCAAGGAAGGTGGGAAGGAAGGTGTCTACTCCGAACGTATCTCATGCGGAAGCATCAACCAAAGAAGAAGTCGAAACCATGCACCTTCAGCAAAGGAGTTAGCCGCACGCGCTTCAAATTCGGTAAGACAAATTTATAATTTTGCATTGCTATTCATATTTGACCTGGGAAGGTAAACATAGGAAACCCCCTTAAAATGTCCGAGAAACGTGATTCTATCACAAGAAACAAGCATATATTTTTATAGATTAGTGAAAGAACTGTTTGTTAAATTGTCACTGTTTGTTGAATTGTTATTGCTTAATAAGTTGTTATTGTTTGATAAGTGGACTATGATTGATATAAAGAATTGATTAATCATTTAAAGAGAAGAAATGTTGAAAGAATATCTTTGTTCCTCGCGGGTAGCGGGATGCTTGGCAAGATGCCTCGCGGTTAGCGGGATGTCTTGAGGGTAGCGGGATGCCTGGCGGTTAGCAAAATGCCTCGCAGTTAGCGGGATGTCTCGCGGTTAGCGAGATGGGAAGGTTGTGCAATAAGCGGTTAGCGAATAGATCTTTTGCAAAGGCTCTGTTGGTTAAACAGAGAAAGTCTGCGGGTAGTGGCAAGCTCATGAGAAATTGGAAAAGTTATTTTTGTTGAATAATAGGGCTGTCTTCCTTAGGCCTTGTTTGAATTGTTTAGGTATTGTTTGAAGGGCTGTATAAAAGAACCCGTGTTTGAAATTAATTAAGGAACACTGTTTGTATATGTAAAACAGTGTGGTAAAAAGTGTGAGTATGGGGTGGAAAGTGGGGGCTGGCTCAAGTTGCCAGTCAAGGATGGGTGGTCTTGATTAGTCGAGAAACACTCCACTCCCTCTTATTAAGATAAGCTAAATTAGAAACTCATTGTGCCATGAGACGAGATGGCCCAAATCTACGTGACACAAAATTACTATTTAGTTCAGACTAAGTCTCATATCATATTTAGGGTTTATGGATGGTAGTCGTGCCTCTTAAACGTGAGGAAAAAGGCGTTATTAATGGATTGTAAATATGTCAATGGGATTTCATCTTCATGTTAGGAAATAGCTTCATTAGAATCCTAGATGTATGGACCTGGCTTGTGGCGTAAGACCCTTATAACCACGTAAACCATGGGCAGAGGACTTCCTCTCTTCTGTTGCTCGTATCTCTACTTTGTGGAAATAGAGTAGGGTGTCGTCAATAGAAAATGATACATCTATCAAGTACATCTATCAAGTCGTCCCAATCTTCTCGAGGTTGGGGACCTCACATATCTGGAGGACTCTCAGGGGAGCTGATGAGGAAGTGCAAAAGTGTTGCTGAGGTTTTGGAATGGGGGGAAGTAAACAGATACTTTAAGAACTCCATATTGCACTGGTCCCCTTGGCTCTCTAAAATATTGGGGCCACTACAAATCCCTTAATGGATAGAAATGGCCAGGAAGGTGAATAATAAGGGGCTCATTTGACTAGAGCAATTCTGGGATGGCAATAGGAAGTGTTGGAAAACTGTTGACTCTTTAGCCATCCAATTTCAACTGGATGGCTTTGAGATCTTACTAGTCTATAGGGTGATTAAAGAGCTTGGTAAGGTGGTGATGCCAGTTTGTGAATCCAACTTTGAATGGGACGCTTGGAGATGGCTCGGGATGCACGAGGCTAATTGGTGCCCCCTCAACAAATTATGGAAGAGGCACTGAACGGAAAAACGGTGGGAGGGAGTCATGGAGAACATCTGGAAGCCAAGATGGCCTCAGTATATGAAGAGATCTTACTAGTCTATAGGGTGATTAAAGAGCTTGGTAAGGTGGTGATGCCAGTTTGTGAATCCAACTTTGAATGGGACGCTTGGAGATGGCCCGGGATGCACGAGGCTGATTGGTGTAGCCCCCTCAACAAATTATGGAAGAGGCACTAAACGGAAAAACGGTGGGAGGGAGTCATGGAGAACATCTGAAAGCCAAGATGGCCTTAGTATATGAAGATATTTCTGTGGAAAGTGATGTGGGTTGCTCTACCGACGGGCGTAAAGATACAAGGCATTGGGTCCGATCGTTGCTCGGGGTACAGAATAGCCAGTGAAGACCTAGCCCACCTTTGCATGGGATGCCAGGCAATCAGGGGCATGGCTAGGAAAATATGCAAGTGGGTTCAAAGGACATGGCAAATTAAGTTCTTCAAGAATGATCTGTTCTTTGGTAATAACAGGATGGGAAGTCCTGCTCTTCTCGTCTGCACTCAAATAATCAGGTACCACTTCTTGCACCATATTTAACAAGCAAGGAACCGCCGCATGTTTGAGGGGGATCTAGCTGTGGCAAGCTTTCGTGAAATCATGCAAGAGAGCAGATTGATGATCCACATGATCAGATGCAAACAAGCCTCAAAGGACTGGTCTAGAAAAATACATAACATCTTGTAATAAGTAAAGCCGAGGAGTAGGAGTGGTTTCTCTGCTAAGCAGATAACTTGTAATCCTTTGACCCTCAAGGCTCAGTCTGAGCTCGAGGATTGGTGTATATCTCTGTTCTTAATACTATCCACTCACAATTGTGAGTTTTGCAAAAAAAAAAAAAGACAGTTCTTTAAATTTTAACCTAAAAGCTAGAAGAGTTTTATTTGTGTCCTTATTTTTTAAATCACTACAAACAAGAAAAATAATATAAGTAGATGAAGCATTTCTTATCATAGAATTGACTCCCTTTTTCTTGAAATAATATGCCATTGCTTTTGGTTGGCTACCATGTTGTTAGGAAAACTCTCTCTCTCTCTCTCTCTCTCTCTCTCTCTCTCACATGTCGGTGCCCCTCGTGAGGATGTAACAAATTTTTGATCGATGCATGCCTCCTTTTGTCACATACTATCCTTAGGGTGGTAAGAGAGTGACATTGGATGTATTGAGCTTCCAACTCTTCTACATCCATCATGCCCTTCCATTTTGGGGCTATTTGAGGCCTATGTTTACAAAAAATTGAGATTTAGTGTATTTGTAACTGGATAAACTTATAAAATTTGGGCTATATTCAAAGCTTGCTTTGAAGAAAACCGGCAAAATTTTCCAAGTTTTAGTGTAAATATTGTCGATTCTTCAAATTTTGACTTAAAAATGAAAAGAGCTTTTATTATGCCTTTATATAGTTCCAATGTTTGCAAAAAACCAAGGTTTACTATATTTTTAATCAGCTGAAATTGAAAAATCTTGGCTAGTTTCCTAGCTTGCCTTGAAAAAAATTGGAAATGTTTTGAAAGTTTTAGCGGTAATTTCTCAAATTTTGGCCTAAAAACCAAAGTTTTAATTGTGCCCTTCTTTATTTCGAGTACGATTTTTTTTTGGTAAGCCTAGCAAATTAGTTTGATTAGGAAAAATGTTTTTGATAAGCCCTATTTGAAACCTCACATGCCACATGCTTATGTCCCCATGTGAGGCACAAGTGGTACCAGCCCTGCGAGACCATCTGACTTTACCTCTTTGGGTGATCTGACTTTACCTCTTTGGGTGAAGTTGTAACATGTAGTGTGCACGTCCTTGAGGTTAGTAGAATAGCTATGCATTTAGGTGCCAATCAAAAGGTTTTTGTTCAATGTTGTGGATTTTTTTATTATATACTTTTTTCACAATTTTAGATACAAAAGGGCGTTGAAAAACTATTCTTGAAAAAACTTTACAAATTGAATAGAACAAGTGAGGGTCACGACAGCTTTCAAAAACAATAAGAAAGTGATAAAATTGTTAGGTTGAATTAAACTGGTATCAATGTTTGGGAAAGGATTGCCTCAGCTTAGTCTTGAGCCGATTGAAAATCGAGACTAGCTAATTGCAGACCATGGTAAACGGAAGAAAAACCGATGAAATGTGTGAGAAAGTCCTCCAAAAATGTTACAAATCTCAAAAAATTTGCTAGTATTTTTTATTTTCTTCTTTGTGAGGAAGAAACTTGATCAGCAGCCGCTTAATAAAAGAGACTTTCTTGAACGTTAACCCTTATTGGAATCAAACTATAAAATGCAAGAAATGTAAAGCTATGTGAAGTTGTGAAATGAAAGGTGAAATAAAAAGAACTAATTAATATATATGTGTGTATAGAATTTATTAGAATTATGCAAAGTGAAGCTTCACTTTAGCACTCTAAAACAATAGAATGTAAAAAAGACATGCGTGTGTATATGTGTATGTGTGTGTGAAATTTACTAAAATTTATGCAAGGTGAAGCTTCACTTTAGCATTCTAAAACAATAGAAATCAAGAAAAGTGAAGACATGTGAGGATGTGAAATGAAAGGTAAGTCTCCATTATGGCAGGATGTGAAATGAAAGGAGTCTCCCTAACCCAACACAACACTAAGGGTTTCTTTTAGAAAGCAAAAAATGCTCCCTTTTATTGGTGAGAAACTCATAGCTAAGGGTTTTATAAATAGTGCTTGACCACACGTGACATAGGTTTTACATATAGTGACCCCCCCTTTGAAACCTCACATGCCACATGCTTATGTTGCCCCCCCCCATGTGAGGCACAAGTGGTACTAGCCCTGCGAGACCATCTGACTTTACCTCTTTGGGTGAAGTTGTAACATGTAGTGTGCACGTCCTTGAGGTTAGTAGAATAGCTAGCATTTCGGTGCCAATCAAAAGGTTTTTGTTCAATGTTGTGGATTTTTTTACTATATACTTTTTTCACAATTTTAGATACAAAAGGGCTTTGAAAAACTATTCTTGAAAAAAACTTTACAAATTGAATAGAAAAATGCTCCCTTTTATTGGTGAGAAGTTTATAGATAAGGGTTTTATAAATAGTGCTTTACCACACGTGATATAGGTTTTACATATAGTGACACCCCCCCCCCCCCCTCCGAGGATTCCAAGCTTACCTTGAAGAAAACCAACAAAATTCTGCAAGTTTTGGTATAAATACCATCAATTCTTCAAAAGAGTTTTTAGTGTGCTCCTTATTTACTTTAAATTATTTTGATCGCAAAAAAAGATTTTGTGCCCTCTTTGAGACTCCCCCCCCCCCCCAAACACACATACACAAAAACATGTCCTTTAATTTTGAAATTGTTAGAGTCCGGTGTTAGATAAAAAGTGGGCTTAAATATTTTTAATGGTCTAAAATTGCAAAATCCTAACTAGATTCTAATTTTGCTTTGAAGTAAAATTTTTGCTAGTGCACATACAAACAATTCCTTAAATTTTTAATTTTTATGGCCATTGGCATGTGAAAAGCAAAGTTGAGCCATGCAAAATTGGCCTTCACAAGGATAAGTACAGTTTGCCTTAAATGAAAAGGTAAAATCAATCCCTTTTTTTTTAAACTTGAAAGCTGAAATGGTTCAGAGGTTCCAAGGTGAGAAATAAAACATTTTGCAAAGTTTTCTTTGAAGTGAACGTAAGAGTGACACCTAGATGCCTTCTCCTTGCTTGAAAATTTCAAGCTGCTTCATATATAGTATAGATATAGATTTTTAGTTCTTCGGAAGGCCATGGAATTTCACTTCAAGCCATTGACTACTTTTTTTTTTTTTTTGAGAGTAAAAAAGAACTTGGAAACACACGGGCCTCACAGATAGGGAGAGAGGAATCCAATCACACACACACACACACCCGCATATGGGAACAGTCCCTAAGGACTTAGAACTTGTCTTCAGGTTGCCAAGGGGGTATTGAACCCAAGACCTTAGGCACATAGGCTATGACTCTACCAACTGAGCTAGCACCCGTTGACACCACTGGCTACTTTTGCTTTCTTAAGCCATTTGAAGGGTGGGTTTACTTTTCATTTTGAAGGCCATAAAGAAGTTCCTTCCATGTGTCATCTAAGGCTATGGTCATGCGAGCCTTAGTTGACCGTTACATCAGTCGAAATTTTTTGATAACGTGTAGCTTTTCACCGGCTTACGATGCTGAAAAGAGCATAATTTTGAAACTAAGCCGATTTTTTGCCACTCAGTCCTCTCTCTCTCTCTCTCTCTCTCTCTCTCTCTCGTTTACGTCTCACTCTCGCTCACTACTTGCTTCTCCTCACGATGTTTGAAACTGTCGTGCCTGCCTTAATTAAAACTGGCGAGGCTTATAGACAACTAAGCTTTGCATGACCATATCCTAATGAACCACCCTTTGTAGGATTGCACAGACCTTCCATGCCATAAATGATCTCTCTCCAGTCTTAATGCTCAAAGCTCAATAGATGCACACATGTATCCATGTTTTGGGAGAGAGAGAGAGAGTGTGTGTGTGTGTGTGTGTGTGTGTGAGAGAGAGAGAGAGACAGGGAGAGAGGGAGAGACCCGTTGCCTTTGTGTGTGTGTGTGTGTGTACGAGAGAAAGAGTTGACATGCCATTCGCTGAGGTCTTGGAGCATTGCAAGAAGGCCTTTCACATTTGCATTGCATTATTGAAGTGCAGTGAGCTTAACGATTCAACGATGGGAGTCCAATGATTTTTTATGGACGTTCTGCACGCATTGTGTGTGTGTGTGTGTGTGTGTATGAGAGAGACAGAGAGACGTTATTGATTGCGGGATTTTGTGTGCGCTAAGAAATAGAGAATGGCCCATGTGATTCATCGTCTGTGTGTGTGCATGTGCACGTGTGCGTGCGTGTGTGTGTGTGTGTGCGAGAGAGAGAGAGAGAGAGAGAGAGAGAGAGAGAGAGAGAGAGAGAGAGAGAGAGAGAGAGAGAGGGCTCTCACACCAACACGACAGAGAGAGGGGACAGGGAGACTAAGCATTGTTCTTACAAAGTGACGATCAATAGAATCCACAATCAAGAATCAGGAATCAACATCGACATCTACAAAATCAAGAATTGAAGTAGTTGAAAATTTTTGATCCGACGAATCCAAGGTAGAAGGCGTGCAAACCCAAGGCAAGAGCAGACCTCCACAGATAGCAAAGGTGGACGATGGGAGGCAACTCTGAAAAATCTTGGCTATTTTTTATGCTAGATTTCTTGCTCTTGCCTTGGGTTGACTCAAATTTAAAGGTGAATCTCAAAATTCATAGGTGAGATTGCACTAAGCCTAGGCTTTTTCAAGCGCTTAAAGGCAAATTAGAATTTTCAAAGCAAATCTCAAAAATTTGAAAGGGGGGTTGCACGGCACAATACTTTCTCCCAAAAACTCAAAAAACTTACATATAAAAAAGTTTAGGAGCAACTTTATTATATTTTAAGGCTATTACACTCAATTTCTCAACTTTGTAGGTTTTCTCACCTTCAAATCTAAAATCTAGAGATAAATCTCAAAATCTGAAGGTGGGATTATCTTAAAGCGAGGACTTTTCAATCATTCAACTATACTATGTTTTTTCCACAAAATTTAAAGGAAAATATTCTATATTTTAAGACTTTTGCACTAAACTTCTCTGTAGATTCTCTAAACTTTAATTTAGGTTACTTAAACTTTGGAGATATTCTCACCTTGAATTTAACATTTAATGTTGTGACGTTAAGTTGTTAGTCTTTTTGCATCCATGGCTTTTTTAGAGCATGGCGATGTTGTATTTTTTATGTTTCTAACTCATTACAACTCACTTTGACAAGTGATAAGTGAGTGTTAGTAAAAACAAAGTTTACAAAAAAATTAGAGATAAACCTTAAAATTTGTATGTGGGATTATACTAAACCTAGGTTTTTTCCTCCAATTGTTGTGGGTGTCCTAACCTTCAAATTTAATTTTACAAGTGTGTGACCCATCCTATGGATAATGGAGCTTAAAACTTTTGAGCAAGGAGAAGGTTTCCATGGGTCACACTCTATTGCATTTCAAAGGAAACCTTAAGAAATGCAAAAGTGAAAGAAAGAAAGTGAGAAAACTTTTAAGTCCTAGAAACGGAAAGTAGAAAACTTAGTACTTGCATTTCAAAGGAAACCTTAAGAAATGCGAAAGTGAAAGGCAAGAAAATGAGACTTCTGAGTCCTAAAAAGATAAAGTAGAAAATTTAGTACTTTGTCTATATTTATAATATTTTTGGCTTTTTAAAAGAAGCCTTAGTGTTAAGTTGGGTTAAGAAAATGAGACTTTTGAGTTCTAAAAAAGGTAAAGTAGAAAACTTAGTACTTTGTCTATATTTATAATATTTTTGGCTTTTTAAAAGAAGCCTTAGTGTTAAGTTGGGCTAGGCGTACTTTCAATGTTTTCAATGCCAAAATGGAGACTTATCTTAAATGTTATTTTAAGTGTGATGATAGAGACTTAGTTTAAATGTTTTCATTGTGATGATGGAGACTTATCTTCCATTCTATAATAATAAAGGGATCTTTTTATTTCACCTTCATTTCATATGTGACATGTCTTCACTTCTCTTATATTAACCTTGCATAATTTTAATAAATTTTATAGATACACACACATATATATATTTATTTATTTATGATTTTTTTATTTCACATTTCATTTCACAACCTCACATTCTTGATTTTTCTTGGTTTAAAATGTTTTTGATTCAACCCCTTTTGGCTTTCTTTCTCTTTATGAATTATGCTTGTTTATTGCTTGATTGTGTTTTTTAACAACCCAAAATACAAATACCAAATTATTCTTGTTTATTGCGTGATTGTGTTTTTTAACAACCCAAAATACAAATACTAATTTATGCTTGTGTTTTTTGAATTACGCTTGTTTATTGCTTGATTGTGTTTTTTAACAGCCCAAAATACAAATACTAATTTATATATTTTGTGTGTATTTCTCTCTTATCTTGATTTCCTTTTAAAAAGCCATCGTGAAATTTCACCTTGGTAGTTCTTGGGAAAGCCATAAGGATTCATTTCAGCCACTCACTACTTTTGCTTTCTAAAGTCATTTGAAGGGTGGGTTGCCTTTGCATTATGAAGGCCATAAAGAACTTCCCTCCATGTGTCATCTAAGGCTATGAAGTCATGCGAGGCTTAGTTGACCGTTACATCAACCGGAAATTTTTGATAGCATATAGCTTTTCACCGGCTTACTATGCCGAAAAGAGCATAATTTTCAAACTACGCCGGTTTTTTGCCACTCACTCCTCTCCCTCCCTCCCTCTCTCTCTCTCTCTCTCTCTCTCCTCTCACAATGTTTTGAATTGTCGTGCCTGCCTTAGTTAAAATTGGCAAGGCTTATAAACAACTAAGCTTTGTATGACCATGCCCAAATGAACCACCCTTTGTAGAACTGCACAGACCTTCCATGGCGTAAATGATCTCTCTCCAACCTTAGTGCTCAAAGCTCAATAGCTGCACACATGTATCAGTGTTTTGGGAGTGTGTGTGTGTGAGTGTGAGAGAGAGAGAGAGAGAGAGAGAGAAAGAGGGAGAGTTAACATGAGATTTACTCAGGTGTTGGAGCACTGCAAGAAGGCCTTCCATATTTGCATTGCATTATTGAAGTGCAGTGAGCTTAACGATTCAACGATGGGAGTCCAATGATTTTGTGTGGCCGTTCTGCACGCATTGTGTGTGTGTGTGTGTGTATGAGAGAGAGAGAGAGACATTATTGATTGCAGGTTTTGTGTGTGCTGAGAAATAGAGAATGGTTCATGTGATTCATCATCTGTGTGCGTGTGTGTATGACGACTAATATTTGAAAATCTAAACCTAGTTAGTAAAGAGAGAGAAAAATTACGGTGCACATTTATACCAATAACTTTGTGGCACCTATATTAAGGTTATTAATGTGTGGTGTTTAAAATTACTTATCGTAGGGCTATAATATCTACTACAGTATTGTTACTAACATGTGAGCAAACTGTCCAACTTGTCAAAGCTCAAAGCTTAAGGGGCCTATAGATTTCAACGTGCTATATCACAATTAATATTGGCATGTGAATATATATAAAAATTGATCACATTGCTAGGCTGTGTTGATTATGATGATAGATAAACATAGGTGAGTACAATTTATTATATGAAGTAACCTATGAGAAAAGCTAGCCTTCATAGAACGACGTAGAACACATATTATAGTATAGCTTGGTGCTTTGCATGGCCTCTACTGCTACAGTCGGGAGCATAGAGGGCTTGCAAGATACACGAGTAGCACACATAATGATAGTCTGGGAATGGTCTCTCTCCATTTTCAAGAAATACGATTTTGGAGGAACTTGGTAAGGGTTGCTCTCATTTATTTATGAGCTGAGAGATAGGAGTACTAGTATCGAATTGCATGTGTAGCTTAGTTAGCTTTGAGCTTCTCATGAAAAAAGCCCAAGCCTAGAATGAAGTCACTGATCATCGGCATTATGAGGAGGTTGATTGTCTGTGCCAATGGCTGCGGCACGTGACTTCTAAGGAGAACTAGTTGTAGAAGACTCTCCTTTGTGCCGCTCAGGCAAGCTATGGCGAAAGTGGTGTCTGAAGCCACGAGAGTGGGAACAAACCCTACCATCAAGAACAATAAATCCTCCCATCATCTTGCCTCCCCTTATTAGTTGTCACACCATCACAATGAGTAGTGCCACCACAAGCCTTCAAGGCACAAGCACTAATTGCATGTGGAGTTGTGTCTTCACTTTGCACCAGCTAAAAGTATACACGACAACCCTGGCTGCAAGATTCATTGAGAAGCAGCACGCTACACAAAGGTGGGTGCTCTCTTACTTTATGCAGTCTATGGATCCATAAAGTATCCGAAAGATCGATTGCATGCAAGGTCGGGGTTAGAGAGAGAGAGACAATTGGACACTCAAGCGGTGGATAATAGCTGGCTGCAAAAAGGGGTGGTTATTGAGGATTAGCAGCCAAGGTCTACTCAATGTGTGTGTATGTGGCATCAATATTCATTAGACAAAGGAGAGAAGAAAGAGAGAGAGTGAGAAAGAGATACTACTGCTGCAATTGTTTTTTGGAATGAAAGCAAGAGAGCAACTTTTCATACAGCTATGCTTGTAATTATCAAGGTTGGCAATGCCCACACAAACTTTGTGTTGCGTTGTAGTATCTCACACAGTTATCGACACGGCGGATGTCACTCTAAGGGGGAGACTGTGAAAAATGGGTACGCCTGATCATGCATACACCCTATTTCCATTCTGAGAGTTCACTTGACAAGAACTCTTGCTATTTTGAACTATCATTTCTCACTAGTCGGTAAAGTTGGACCATTTTGAGTGCTCACTTGGTAAGATAACTTGCCATTTTAAGATTCCATTTCTTACTTGCCTAGCTAATCCAAAGTAGCCTCTTGTCAATTAACTGGTTAGCCAATATTTCATGAGTAAAGGATCTTATAAAAAACCTTCCCAAAAGGTTTGGTAGACATTCGTTCCTAAGCAATCAGTCTGTCCAAAAATAAATTTCCCCCTATTTGTCAATAGGCCATGTTCCTTAAGGATAAGCCTTCTTGTTGGTGATTTCCATCTAAAGAGGTGTTGACGGTTGATCTCGTATGTGAAAGGAATGTGTAACTCAAATTTCATAGGTGACTTGTGTTTTTCGAGTAAGAACTGCTTGCTTTTCTTGGTTTCCTTGATTATTGGTTCTTGCTTTGTTGTTGCCTATATCTTTGGAGAGGGTGTTTGAGACTCATTTTCTAGAGGGCCCTCTCAAAACATCCTTTAGATGGTCTATGGGGGAGTCCCTCTTATGTAAAGGCCCATAGGGGGTTGTTTTGTCAAAAATCAAGGCTAACAAAATGGTCCTGCCTCGGGACTAAGTGACACCCATATTAAATGAGGGGTGGAGTAATGTGATCGATGGTCGGGGCTGCGGAGTGAAATCTCGAGGCACACTAAACCTAGCCAACAGAAAAACGAGGCGCGCCGTCAAAAAGGCGAGGGGCATTAAACATGGCCAGCGGGAAAAACGAGGCACAATGGGGCGATTTGAACCCAAGACCCAGCCATCCGAGTTTAGGGTCATATAGGCTAACCACCTCACTTGCACACGGATTGTGTACTCACAATCCTTTTTACAATACTATACTATAAAATAAAATGCATTTTCCAAGCTATTCAGGTTTAGTTTTTGATTTGATTTTTTGGGCTGCGATCTTCTTGGCTTTCGCACGTGAGCTTCTTCGCCTTTGAAGTTTGATCCCATTGCCTCCCCCTCTTAAACATAAGTAACACTCCCCCTCTTAAATATAGGTGTTACTTAGTCGTGAGGATGGTCTTGCCTCAGCTATATTTAACACGGGCATGGGAGATGGGATCAAAGGCACCCATCACTTTTGGGCTCGACATTAAGCGCGTGTCGTATATTGTCGCAAAAGTAAACTCGGGTACCTGAGTGTAACCCGAGTTTACTTTTGCTCGCTCTGATACTTTTGCATGTCGAAACTTCATGGAAACGTGTACATTCCACAATGACGTGCGCGGACGTGGTAGATAGGCCACATGACCCTCAAACCCTAGGTTGTGGGTTCAATCTCGGGGGCCGGAGGAGGGAGAGGCGAAGTAAACTCGGATATCCGAGTTTAAATTTTTTCGAGTTTATATTGTCCACGAAAGCCCGAGATCTACGATCCTCAAGCATCCCACCGTAGATCCCATCTCCTCCCATGCCGGTGTGAGATATAGGCAAGGATGGTCTTGGGACTCACTCTCGGCTAGGAATGTGAAGCGTTCCAGTGACTTCCGTGCCATCCAGAGGTCATTAATGGCGACTGCGCCCCGTATTGTTGACGGGAGTCTAAATGGCCTCACTACTAAAGACAGGCGTATACGTACACGCTTCACAGATTGTTGTTAGTAATGGAGTCAGTTCTTCTTCATCTGTGGTGGCTTCGTCCTCCCTTCTCTTCTTCTTCTTCTTCTGCATTACAATCATGGCTTGGTGTCTGCGTGTGCTTCGCGGCAGCTCTACTCTGCTTGCTCTACGCTTGGCACTGGAGCGCTTACATGAACAAGCCCGGCAAGCTCCCCCCCGGAAGCCTGGGGTTGCCCCTGCTGGGCGAGACGCTGCACTTCCTCTTCAGCAAAGGCCCCATCGGCACCCCACAGCCTTTCTTTGCTGCCCGTCTGCGCAGGTACTCTCTTTCTCTCAACCTATACACATACTCGCATGCATGCTGCCCGTCTGCGCAGGTACTCTCTCTCTCTCTCTCTCTCTCTCTCTCTCAACCTACACACACACACACACACTCACTCACATGCATGCTACTCTCTTGTATCAGATATGGTCCCATTTCCTTGACACACATGATGGGCCGGCCAACAGTGCTTAGCATGGATCCTGAGCTCAACAAGCTTCTCCTAGCTAATGAGGAGAAGCTAGTGCATGTCTACCTTCCAAAGTACCTCCAAAAGGTGCTGGGCCCCTTAGTCTGCCTGCAAGGCCCCAGGCACCGAGCGTTTCGAGAGCTTGCGATTTTGGGCGTGAACGCGAATGCCATCCAAAAGCTGCATTTGGAGCCAGTTCAAGATTTTTTCTGGGAGTGTCTCAAATCTTGGCAACAGACACCCTCAGTTGTGGTAGAGGCCATGGAGCCATGCAGGGAGGTAATTACTGCCAGTTTTACATATCGAGTTACGGTCTGATCTGATTTTACTGTTGTCTTTATGTGTAGAAAAAAAAAGGGCATTTCTGTTCTGGCAAAATAGGTTAATTTTGCTGTAACCACATCTTTGACAGTACAAAACATATTTTTTTTTTCACAATATGTCTCCTTTGCAGTGGGCCTTTATTTACTCTGTGAAATATTACCTTGGTTTGGAGGCTGACGATCCCGTCACAACAGCGCTAATGCGCGATTTTTTCCACCTCTTTCATGGTGTAGCTTCAATCCCCATTAACTTGCCAGGAACCACATTCAACAAGGCCTTCAAGGTGAATCACTACCTTTTGCCTCATTTTTTGCACAAAATTCAAATGTTTGCCGCGGCAATCCCTTGCTCTTACTTTTGGATACTTGCCAAGAGCAAGGGATCAGAACAAATGCTTTTAAATGCCCTTTGATACATGCTTTTTTTATCTCAAAGAGGCTGAGAGTAGATAGAATCCTCATACACATCCTTAACAATACTATTTTTTAATTTTCAGCAGGCCATCTTAAATTCTTCAACATTTCTTATGCTTGTCTTTTTCTGGTTAGGCTGTTAATAGAATCGACTCTACATTACGAAGGCTAATAAGGGAAAGGAAATTTGAAGGTCGAAAAGACGAAAAGGATTTCCTTGATTATCTTTTGAAGCGAGCTGATGGAAGTGGGGATCATTGTAATGGGTTGCATATTGCGGATTTGATCTTTTCGTTTGTGTTGGGAGCATTTGAGAACACTGCTGTGCTTTTTGGTAATGTAATCAAGTACCTTTCCGAGAATGAACATGTGATTGACGAGCTTCGGGTTAGTGTCTCTCTCTCTCTCTCTCTCTCTCTCTCTCTCTCTCTCCCTCTCCATATATGCATACAACTAAATACTACACACATACATTGACATGCACACACACACACACACACACATACACACAAAGTTCATACACTTGCAAGTAAACGTATGATACACATGTACATATACACATACATAGTTAAACCCATACTTACATAAGGTGCACACACGTAGACTCACGTATGCACACAGACACATACCGTTGTGCATATATAAACACGTACTTACATAAGGTGCACACACAGATTTACACGGACACATGTGCACACCTCGTATATATTTACGCTCTACATGCTATATGTTTGAATGTGTGTTTGTGTGTGTGTGTAATTGTGCATGTGCATGTATACGTCTATTTATGGTCTATTTATGTACGTAAATATAACACATGGCTATTGTCTACTTTTGTGTTATAGAGGGAGAATTTAGCCATTCAAAAAACCAAAACCAACAAGGAGAAGCTGACGTGGGAAGACTACCAAAATATGCACTTTACGAGAAATGTAAGAAAGTTTCTTCTTTTGTTGCTATATTTTCTTCTCTTATTTTGACAAGAAAGATTTACTTAAGGGAGCATCATTTTTTATTTAAGGTGGTGAAAGAGACATTGAGACTTACCAGCATTGCAGCATTTCTTTTTAGACTCACACGTGAAGACGTTCACTTCAAAGGTGAGTTTTAATCTTCTCATTTGCATTTCATATTTCCTTGTGGGCAGAAAATAAAAGCTCTAAAATCATTATTTTTCTTGCTAGAGTTGACATTAGTCCTGAAAATATCATTTATGTGGTTGAACGTGTAATATGTAGCCTAATTTGAAGCTTCAATATGTAATTCAGATAGCATGGGACTTTAGTGGCCATATAAGCATTAATTGTTGTGTATGTTGAGGCACATATCGATTGCCATTGACCAAGGTTGTAGATACAATGGGTGGGAGTTAATCCAATTTCACTATAGTAGACTCCATGAGAGATGAACTCAAGAGTTAACGATACACTCACCTATGTATGCAAGAGTTCTTGACAAGTAACATTAAGTTTCTTGCTTTTAGTAGGTAAATAGTATGACCAATTTTAGCAGCTATAGAATTGGAAGTAGCCCCCTTTTTTTACATTTCACATGGTCTAATCATCTGAAATTTGCTTCCTTCTCAAAGAATCTAGTTACTCCTTCCTCCTTACATGGTTTACATCTCTCCAAAATATGCAATGGCTAAAGCTATTATATGCCACTAAGTTTCCACCTTTAATTTTGCAGGCATAGTAATTCCCAAAGGTTGGATGGTGCTTATGGATTTCTCTACGGCACATCTTAACTCCGAGTACTACCCCAACCCTCTTCGATTTGATCCTTGGCGATGGACGGTATTTATTTCAAGATTTACTTTTGCAAAGTAGTATTATGGTTATCTTAGTTTTATCTACAATAGAAAATGTATATTCATGCTTAAGCCTAATAGCTAATGCAATTTTTGGTTCAAAGTTGGGATGAGTGAAATGTTGTGACTCCATATGCAACAATCTTCTTTTTTTATTCAAAAAAGCTCTATACATGATGAACTTGATTGAATTAGGAGCCAACAAAAAACTGTCTTGAGGTATTGACTCCATTCGGTGGGGGTCCACGACGGTGCCCAGGTGGATTGATAGCCCAATTTGAAGCAACGATTCTCGTTCATTATTTTGTCACGCTTTTCAAGTAAGTAGAAATTTGTTCTTCTAACTGTAGAAAAGTTTTTCAAGGCTCCTTGAATATTTTTTTCAATTAATCATAGCTTTGGTGTTCTAGGTGGAAACGAGTCTATAAAGGGGAGAAACAATGTGATGAGAGGGATTGCTTGAGCATTCCCAATATTAAAGGCGGCCTGTTCCTGAAAATCGAACCTTTGCAATCTGAAATGTCTTAGATGATCCTAGTAACTCGTTGTATGGTTCTTCCAAGGAGCATTGCCAAAGTGGATTCTTCTATTGCATTTATTTTTTGCTTCACTTCAATGAACTACTGAGAGGAGGCTTCTATGAGACCCCCCCCCCCTCCCACCCCAAAAAACAAAGAAAAAGAGAAAACCCAACCCCAAAATGAAGGCCTCCTATGAAGTTACATGTATGGATAGTTAAAGCATATTCATTAGAAAATAATGAATAATTGGTGCTTAAACCATAATGAATTCGCTTTCTATAATATTCCTTAGTGGAAGGTATCGAAAATAATTTGATTGGAATAATTTGATACATAAAAGAGATGTATCAAAGGCACTTGTACAAAGCACTATAGCAAGAGATCAAAAAACAGAAGAGCATTCTAGACTAGGCTTTACATTTGACTATTTATCTTGATAGTTATAATATGCAAGACATTAAACCTAAATGAGGGGAATTTATGTGTTATCAGAACTTAATATAGAATGCCTAAGGCTAGATTTTACGTATTGTTGGGTTTTTGATGTTTTATCAAGTTTCAAATGTGAGCTTCCAAATAGTGGCTTTCAAATGTGAGCTTCCCCCACTTTGTTTTTATCTTTATTGAGCCCATAAAGCAAGTAACTTCCATTGACTATTTGAGCATCCCTTGCTATTATAGTTAACTTACCTTTTTCATAGGATAATTTTGGAAGGAGTGTTGAGGGTGTGGAGTTGATCTCCTTTAGTCATACAAAAGCTACAAATTTGTGTCTTCTCCTTTGGTCATATAAAAGCTACAATGCTTTTAACACAATTGTTCACATGTGGTCGGAAGTTCTTCTCATGAGGGGATAGTTTAAAGTTATTCTCACCAGGGGATAGTTTAATTTCGATAATCTTTATTCTTTGAAAAAGGGGGAGATAAGGTTTGAACCCCCACCCGCCCCCATTCTCTTCCCTTGTGAGACTCATAATGCTACCCATCTCTTTCACAGTTATACATGATCATACACTCGAAGAAATTATGGTCTTAGTACAAATGAGACAACAAATGCAAACCTAAACAAAGAAGCTCAATTGACACTCCTCGCAAGGACATATCGTCCTAAAGTTCATGCAAGGACAACATGATCAAATAGGGGGAATGTTGGCATATGTCAACTAAAGACATTTGGCAATGGTCTCACCATTTTTTGTAATACTTATTTTCTTTTAACGAGATCTTATTTTTGCAATATTTTGACATTGCCATCATGTAAGCTCATATTGCATCATCGAAGTTGTAGGTATAAATTTGAGACTAGCCAAAGAAGACTCTGTTATATGAAATGTGTCCCCAATCCCCATAAAGTGAAATTAGCATTAGGTATAAATACTAGTTTTTAGAACTAGATAAGTATTGTCTTAGTTTTTTGTACTTTTGAGCTTTTATAAAACTTAATACTAATTTGTTGTAGCGTTGAGAGTGTAGCAATTTGAGCTTTTTCATTCACCTCTAATCTTCTCATTGGTAATACAACGCTTTGTCTATCCATTGCTACCATCTAACTCTCTTTTCCTCCACCTTTTCGAGACTGTGTAGTTTTATATGTACCATTTCATATATGGAGTTGTGGGTTGGGTCTAATCTAATGCATGTGTTGAAATTCAAAATTCAACTCTTGCATTTTGGGTTTCTTGTTTTGACTCATGATTTGTACCGATCTAGATTTAAGAGGAAGTTTTCTCCTTAAATAGCTTACGATATGTTCTTACTAAATCTTGAATTTGATGTAATCGGGTCATAGATTTGAAGCACTAGTTGGATCACTACTCTCTTTGGATTAACATGTTTGTGTTTAGCTTGAGAGCAGCTACCTCACATTGCCCATCATAGTGCATTTTCTGACACTTCCCATCATCCTTGAGATTGTATGCACAAACCATATCCTTTTGCCATTGCTTGTTGCACATGTGAGGAGGTTATGTAGAGGAATGGATGCAAGTGTACGACAGTGAAGCTTAGAATGAGTGTAAAATGGATGATAAATATAGAACACTAACTTGGAATATTAGGAAAAAAGATGATTGTGTAATCTTGGAGTTAAGCTATGAGAGAGAGAGAGAGAGAGAGAGAGAGAGAGAGAGAGAGGCACAGTTCTTACTTGGAGAGAGAGACGGGAGAAATTAATGGAAAACTTGGGAAAGCTTGAGAGTTATATTTTAGCTGCATTTAGTTAATGCATGAGGTTTGTACATTGAATCCATGATTTGCATTGCATTCGAATTTAGAATCTCTTACATCTCTTCCTTATAGTTGTATATGACTATCACAGCCTTGAAGCACACTTGCGATGCTACCCTCTTTGAATCGACAAGTTGTTTTTAGCTTGAATCAAGCCACCTCACATCGACCATTGTAGTGTATTTGCTAACACTAGCTATCATCCTTGAAATTGTTTGTTTAACCACGTTCTTTTGCCATTGCTTGTTGCATGCGTAGGAGGAGTGTGTAGAGGAATGCAGTATTTATGTGCAATGGGTGCAAATATACAATTTTCGTAGCTTAGAATGAGTGGAAAATGGATGCCAAATATAAAGCAGTAGCTTAGAAAATCATAGGGAAAGATGGATGTGTAACCTTGGAGTTAAGCTATTATGAGAGAGAGAGAGAGAGAGAGAGAGAGAGAGAGAGAGATGGTGGGAGGGAGTGGCATGGTTCTTATTTATGGAAAGAACAATGGGAGGGAGAGATGAAGAATCTAAGAAAGCTTGTATATTCAATCCATGATGTGCAATGCATTTGAGTTTAGGATCTCTTACATCTCTTCCTTGTAGTTGTATATGACTTATCATATCTTGAAGCACTACTCAAGCCGCTACCCTCTTTGGATTAATGTGGTTGTGTTAGCTTGAAAGCAAGCTGCCTCAAATTGACCAACACACTATATTTGCTAATACTTCCTATCATTCTTGCGATTGTTCATATAGCCACAACCTTTTCCCATTGTTTGTTGCATGCATAAGAGGAGTATATGTATAGAAATACTTCTACATATCTACGATGGATTCAATGTATGATTTGTGTAGCTTAGAATGTGAGAAATGTAGAACAAAATAGGAGCTTGTAGCAAGGAGAGTAAATAGAGATATGATGCAAAGTATATTAGTAGCAAATCAAAATTTAAATTAACACCATTACAAAGTGATGGTGTCATCCACACATGTGCTCTCAAAGTAGATCTTAGAGAGCAATATAGGCAACTAGAGGTAGTAGGTAGGAAATATAATGCAAAGTATATTAGTGCAAAGAGAAACACAATGAATATACTACTTGAAAATCAAAATTTAGATTAGCACTATTACATAGTAATGGTGTCATCTAGCCATGGGCTCTCAAGGTAGAACTTAGATGATGATTTTGACAACTAGAGCTAATAGATAGGAACACAAGACGTTTGCTATCCTTCAATATACGATGCCATGGTTCATGAAGATAACCTCCTTATATAGTGTTATGATGGATGGGAGATAAGTGTGTGTGTGCACGCACGCGCACGTGCGTGAGTGTGCGTGCATGTGCGTGTGTGTGTACAGTATTGACTATGCTAATCCATTGTCCGTAGCCATTGGCCATTGATTAGCGACCATAGTACTAATGACAAGTCTATATGGCCTAGTATTGTAGGGAATATTTCACATTTGGGCTCCCAAATTAGCTCTTTATCATTCACAATCACAAAAAGGACCTCGACAACATGAAAGTTGGAATCCACCAAATATGTGTGCACTATTAGCTTTTCTCATATGGGAGCCTTACAAATTGTGCAACACACGTGGTGGTGGATAAAATTGATAGGTGGGCATTGCATCTATACTAACACCTCTCTTAATAAACACATGTAGATGCTTTATGTTGGCTATGCACCAACTCCAAGTCAATGAAGATGCCAAAGTAATTGGTCTTTCTCAAGAGCATTGGTGAAGATATCTGCATAGTTATCTTTAGTAGGACAATACTCTACCTCCACAATATCATCCTCAATAAGCTCTCAAACATGATAATATTGAATCTCAATATGCTTTGTGTGTACATGGAAGATAGATTTGCTGGCAATCACTGTGGAGCTCTGGTTGTCACATTGAAGTGTTGCTGTTGAAGTAACAGGAATACTTAAGTCCATGCGTGAGACTAAGGAAATTTGTGTCACTAAATTTCCACCCTATCGTATCCTTATATAGCCTAGAGCCTTACCTTAGGACTCTTATATATAGAAACCCCTTTGCACATGGCATTGATTGTTAGCAGGTGGCTGCGACGGACGTCTGTAGCATAGCTATGTGACACTAACATAATATATCAATACTCAAGGAAGTGAATTTGATGGGGTACATAGACACTTTGAGGTTGTTAATCCTCAATAAGTGAACCCAACAAGAAAACATATCAACTCAACAAGCAAATCACCACACTCAATGATTGAAAGATCTACCTATGTATCCTTTTCTCACCGCTTTAGGTCATCATGCCATTTTGTCAACTAAACAGACTTGGGTCGTCATTAAACTTTATGGAAAGCTTTTACGTCTAAAGGGACAAGTCTACAAAGTCTAGTCACATTTTGACAAGGTACATGAATCGTAATCCATCGTGACTCAATTCATAGAAAGTGCAACTAAACTATCCTGAAAGGTCACCCTATGGTATAACACTCTCAAATGGTCAAAAAGTCAAAAAATTGTGATTTAAGCACTCAAATCTGAAGATTAATGTTGCAAACACGCAGTCACGAACAACAACAAAACTGACAAAGCTCACACTTGAATAAAAGAGCATGGAAAGAGGAACACAATGTAAATTTCACAATTGAAACGGATTACCCAATCACAAGATATGCTGATTACAAGTTGGAGTCCAAGGCGCTTGAGAGTACGTATAATAGAGCTCTTTTCTCTCCAAAAGGTAAGCCTCCCTTCACAATGAAGTTATTGACGTTTATACTTATGGCTTTCTAAATGGCCATTGGCCGGCTCACATGGGCCTTTACAGATATCATGACACAAGTACAACTAAAAGGAAATACCTGCAACTCTGGAATCAAGATTTACAGAGTGTAGCTATACTAGCTTGAAAAAATAACAAAGTACAGATGTGATGTTCGGCTAAGTGTTTAGCTAGGTGGGTGTTCGTATACTGAATCAGCGAACATTTCCATCTTCCTAGCTTGTGTCATCCCTGACACGACCATGCGAAATTTGGTCATTAGGCTTGTCTTCAACTTTGTCTCTAAGGTTGGTTTGTAGCTTTCAAAGTGCTGTGTCATCGACGATGCTCCCCCCTTCCTTGAGTGATTTATATATGCTGTGTTGTGGGGTTTCTATTGTTGAGGCAATTTTGCATCTTGGTGCGCATTCTCTGGTTTGTTGCCACTTTTAGCCATGAAGATGACTTTTGATGTGCTTGTCTTTGTGGGAATTGAGCTTCTTTCGGTCATGGAATTGATGATGGATTTGTCCTCAAGTTCAATTGCAATGTGAGAAGTAATCAATAGTTTGCCAAGTTTGAAGCACTATGTGATCTACCTATGATTGTTGTTGATAGCTCTCTTGCTGAATTTGTCATTGCTTGCTAGTTGTCTTTGTATGCAATTCTTTGACTTGCGTTGGTTGTCCTTGAAGATAAGACTTTAAGTTGGGTCCTGCAGTTTTTGCTCTGATTCTTTGATGGATTTGGGTAGCCATTTTCTTATTGCTAATGCAGAAGGAATATATACAAGAAGATAGTGATGAGTATTTCTAGATTAGGGTCTAAAACCTGGATGACCAAAGGGAAAAAACTCGGTGGAAAAAAGTACCTTTGGTATACGCTCTTATTGAAGTTGAGCAATTGGACTTGAAGTACCTGTTCGTGCAAGGTGAGTGCTTGGGAGAAACAAAGGAAGAGTGCCTAATAAAAGTGCCAATTCTGGGACACTCTATATGCATATGAGAAATTTGTTTAACAAAAGCATGCAGTGTGAAAGAGGGAGTTGATGCATGCTTCAAGGAACAAGTGTAGCACATGTGATTTCAAAGGATGTTGTAATAGCTTCCACGTTTTCAAGAAGGGTTTTCGACGTAGAATCTTCTCCACTCATACCTCATTGTGCTCACTGCATGAGTGTCTTTTGGAATGCCTCCTTCACTTCACCAAACTTAAGATACATAGATTTTGACTCGTATGCTCTCCTATACCAGAATGAGCGACACAATGTAAATATGATCAACTTGTTTAGCTTGAGTAGTACCTAGAATAGCTAAGACTCTTGGACCACATAGAATATTACTTGAAGCTTTGGAACTAATGCCTCACTCATTTAGTGGCTTAGCTACCTAACTTTCACTCTTACGCCATGGACTTTTAATGGCAACTTGGACGTACTTGTTCAAGGCCAGAAACCCAATTCCATAGGTTCTTGAGAGTGAGGCCTCTTTCATTTTTTTGGTCTTTAGATGCCACCATTTTTTCCATTAGGTTGGTATACGTTTTCTCCTCTTGACTCGTTTGTCATATGTCAGTACTACTTTGTAAAATAGTGCCAGCTTCTTCTTCCTTCAGCTTGTACACCCATGTGTTTTGAAGTGCCCGCTTACCTTTAGGCAACTCAACCAACTCCCATGTTTGGTTGCGATGTAGTGAGTCCATCTCCACTTGCATGCTCTTCGTCCATTCTTCTTTGGATTCGTGTTGCATAGCTTATTTGTATGATTCCGGCTCTCCAGAATCTGAGATCAAGAGATGGTTAAAGGAAGGAACAAACCTTTCTGGAGGTCTCCTTGCTCTTGTATATCTTCAGGGAATAGGTTGAGGCTCTTCATTTGGTTGATGTTGTTGCACATTGTCATTGTTTGCAGTCCTTGAGTCTTCACCATCCTCAAGCTCCATGTACTCATCACCTGTTTCTTTTGTTTTTCTTTCCAAGTAATCTTTGTACATATTTTGTTCGTTAAAAATTACATCCCTACTCCTTAAGATTTTACCATCTTCAGGATTCTATAGGCGATACTTAAAGTCACCTTCTCCATAGCCAATGAAGAAACACTTTTTGGACTTTGCATCTAGCTTTGATCTTAGGCTTCTATCTATGTGCATGAAAGCCTCACACCCAAATACTTTGAGAAATGCATAATTCACCGGTTTACCTGTCCATACCTCTTTTGGAACTCCCCCATCCAATGCCGTTGAGGGTGACCGGTTGATTAGGTACACAGACGTACTTACAGCTTCTGCCCAAAGCTCAAGCGATAGGCCTGCATGTAGCCGCATGCTTTGTGCTCACTCCATGATTGTCCTGTTCATCCTTTCCGAAATCCCATTTTGTTGAGGTGTCCTATGGGTTGTCCTTTGCCTCTGAATGCCATTGCTAGCACAAAAGCTTGGCTGCAATATTCGCCTCCATTGTCGGATCTGAGGCATTTAACCTTGATATATGTTTCATTCTCCACAAAAGCTTTCCACCTTTGAAATATGGAAAATACATCGGACTTATTCTTCATGACATAAACCCATGTTTTTTTAGTCGCATTATCTATGAATGTTACATAGTACAATGAGCCACCAAGTGATGGTGTACTTGCAGGATCCCAAACATTAGAATGAACCAACTCAAGTTTTTTATTTTTTCTTTCACTTCTTGATTTTTGAAATTTTACCCTCTTTTGTTTACCATAACCACAATCTTCACAGAACTCTAAGTCCACTTCTTTCAAACCTGGTAGAAGCTTCTTCGTTTGAAGGATTTGCATTCCTTTGGCACTCATATGCCAAAGCCGGTGATCCGAGCCTATCACAAATTTTTGTTTATCATATTTTGTTGGTTTTCCTTGCTTCTAGAGGTTTACAATAAAAGAAAGAGTGAGAACAACCTCTTGGAAAAATTTAAAAAAAAAAGATTTTTTCTTGACTAGTTCACCGGAGGTGAAAGGTAGAGGGAGAACCTAGTGGTAAAGGGAAGGGAAAATATGTAAATGTGAAAAGAAAAGATATGATGTGGTTGTGGAGCCATGCACCCATGATTCAAGGGTCATGAGTGGCTCATATCATCATGGCTTTGGAGCCATATGATGATTCAAACAAATGGGACCCAAGTGGAAGACTTGGTAAAGGAAGAAACTAGACACATGATTTTGCTGAATTTTTAAAAAATACTTCCACTCCGATCCAAGAAAAGTTGTCTTCATCAAAGTTGTAGCTGATGAGCTAGAGATTCTGGCCATATTTTTTTTATAATTTTTGCATCTACGGTCTAGGGGCCATATCTCCTAGACCGTAGTTGCAAAAATTATAAAAATAATATGGCCAGAATCTCCAGCTCATCAGCTACAACTTTGATGAAGACAACTTTTCTTGGATCGGAGTGGAAGTATTTTTTAAAAATTCAGCAAAATCATGTGTCTGGTTTCTTCCTTTACCAAGTCTTCCACTTGGGTCCCATTTGTTTGAATCATCATATGGCTCCAAAGCCATGATGATATGAGCCACTCATGACCCTTGAATCATGGGTGCATGGCTCCACAACCACATCATATCTTTTCTTTTCACATTTACATATTTTCCCTTTCCTTTACCACTAGGTTCTCCCTCTACCTTTCACCTCCGGTGAACTAGTCAAGAAAAAATCTTTTTTTTTTTAATTTTTCCAAGAGGTTGTTCTCACTCTTTCTTTTATTGTAAACCTCTAGAAGCAAGGAAAACCAACAAAATATGATAAACAAAAATTTGTGATAGGCTCGGATCATAGCCCCCGCAAACCTGGCTAGGGGTATTTATGCCTCTAGCCTACTTTCTTTGATCTTGAGCTGACCTTATCCTGATGTGATAAGGCTTTAGACGCCATCCATTTGTCCTGGTCTTGTGCACTTTACCATCAATGTCTTGAAGTCTGTAAGAGCCATTTTTGAACTTTTTGGTGACCAAGAACGGGCCTTCCCATCGGAAAAGAAACTTTCCATCCTTACGAGTGTCGAAGCGATTGTCATATCGAAGCACCAGAGATCCCTTTTTGATGTCTTTGGATGCTAGCTTTTTGTTGAACTTTTCTCTGCGCTTCTCTGCTTCTTGAGAATAGTGGTTGATGGCTTCTTCACGATCCAATTGCAGCCTCTCTAGATCCATGATCCTTTGATGTACTTTCTCCTTTTGAGAGCCTACCTGGCTACCCAATATTCGAAGACTTGTTAACTTCACTTCGATGGGCAAAAGCGCCTCCTTTCCATAAACCAAATGAAAGGGTGTGTACCCTAATGTGGTTTTGAAGGAGGTTCTATAGGCCCATAGAGCTCCATTTAGGTGTTTGTCCCAATCTTGGCGCCTGGCATGTACCTGTTTGGTGAGAATTTTGCAAATGATTCCATTTACTTTTTCCACCAAACCATTGCACTGAGGGTAGTAAGGAGTAGAGTGTTGATGCTGAATATTTAGCTTCTTCATGAGTTCTCCTACCAAGTCTGCTCTAAACCCTGGTCCTCTATCAGATAGTATTTCAAGAGGGGTGCCAAACCGGCAACAGATGTGGTCAAAGATGAACTGACTCACATCCTTAGCAGTAATTCTATTGGTCGGCATAGCCTCAGCCCATCTAGTCATGTAGTCTACTCCCATGATGATGTACTCTTTACCTGACTGAGTGCGTGGTAGAGGCCCTATGGCATCAATTCCCCACTTCTCAAAGGGCCCATATACCTTTATTGGGTTCTGAGGTTCAGCTATGAGCCGTCGTGGTCGTGCTTTCTGACATGTTTGACACCAGTATTTGACATCACGATGAAGACTTGGCCAAGTAAACCCAGCTTGTAGAACCTTTCTACTAGTGACGTCGTGTGCAAAGTGTCCTCCACACATATCATCACGACAAGCTTTTAAAATCTCTTGAAAGGAACTCTCCTAAGCACACCATCCTTACCAAGACAATACAAGTCATCATTTACTATGCGATACCTGGTAGCCTTCCTAGCTAAACATCGCCTTTCCCGTGCATTCAAGTGTTTAGGAGCCTCTCCTTGCTCCAGAATGTGCATAATATCTTCCAAGTCCTCCTTGCCTTGTTGAAGTGGAAGTTTGATGGCCACTGCTCCCACTATTGACTCATTTAACTTTGATGATGCTAGGTGGTCTGCATCCTTGTTCTGGTCTCTTGGCACATGATGTACTTGTGCCTCCCTAAATCTCCTCATAAGAGCTTTTGCTTCTCTCATTTTAGTAGAGAGACGAGCATTTTTGCAAGCCCATGTACCTTGCATTTGCCTTACCAAAAGCATGGAGTCACCAAAAGCGTTTAATCTCTTAATTGAATTATCGAGGCACCAACAAAGGCCATGAATTAGAGCATGATATTCTGCTTCATTGTTGGAGTGGACATCTTCTAGAGTGATCCCTTCACCATGGATCCTCTCTCCCAATGGGGATAAGACCACGATGCCTGCAGCTGCCTTATCCTTGGTTCTCTTGTATGCTCCATCAAAGTAGAGGCTATAAGCATTGACCAAAACCTCTAGAGCTGGAGGTGGTGGAAGTTCCTTTCTCTTCAAATGGAAAACTTTTTCATAGCACTTGTTTGTTAAAATGTCGGCTAAGCATGCTCGAGTTGTTCTTTCAACCTGTATTGTATAATCAAACTCTTGAAGTCGCACCACCCACTTTGCTATTTTGTCAGAGATTTCCATATGTTGTAGTGCATAGGGAAACATATCCTCCACAGTGATAATTACAAACCTCTTCGGCAGCAAGTATGGCCGAAATTTGGTTACCGCAAACATGAGAGCTAACACTAGCTGTTCCATCAGGGTGTAGGCCTTCTCTGTGTTTTCCATGAGGCGGCTAGCAAAATACACAGGCCTCATAAAGGAGGTTTTTGGATCTTTTTGTAGGAGGGCAGCACCAATGGCTTCTTCTCCCACACTAGGGTTTACAAAGAATGTTTCTTCCCAACAAGGTTGGAGGATTATAGGGAGTGACCCTAGCATTTTTTTAATCTCTCTAAAATGCCCTTCACTTTCTTCACTCCAAACAAGCGTCTCTTGATGAGTCAGCTGTTGTAGAGGAAATATCACTTGGGGGAGTAAGTGTATGAATCTACTCAAATATCTTAGCTTTTGCAAGAAGGAGATTAATTGTTTGATGGAAGTTGGGGAAGGTAGATTTAGCAATGTTTCTATCTTTTCAGGATCTACCTCGATTCCATCAATGGACACTACATGCCCTAATAGTGTAACCTTGCTTTCCCCAATGTGACATTTGTCATTGTTTAGTTGTCCACCCAGCTTAGCTAAACGAGTAAATCCTTCATCAATCTTGCCGAGATGCATACTTTTGGAGCTGTAAATACAAAAGTCATCTATGAAAACCCTTATGGACTTACCAAAGTAAGGTTGGAAGACCATGTTCATGAATCGTTGAAAGGTGGCTGGAGCGTTGGTGAGACCAAAAGGCATGACTCGAAATGAAAAACATCCCCATGGTGTGATGAAAGTAGTCTTTTTCTGGTCCTCCTCTGCAATGCGTATTTGAAAGTAGCCAGAGTAGCCATCACACACTGTGTATCTCTCATGGCCTGCTACTTCATTTAGAATCTCATCTTGAAATGGGAGAGGGAAGTGGTCCCTCTTTGTTGCAGCATTTAGTGGCTTGTAATCCACGCACACTCGCCATTTACCATTCTTCTTTGGCCTCACCACTACTGGGGAGACCCATTCTGAATCTTCTACTGGGTATATGAATCCTGCTTCTAAGAGTCTCTTCACCTCAGACAACAGTGCATTTTGTTGCACAACTCCTAATCTTCTTAGTTTTTGTACTACTGGCTTGCTCCCTTCTTTTAGATGGATATGATGCTTCACTGCAGTGACACCTGTAATGTGAGTGTAATCATAAATAAACAATGATGCATGCTTCTTGAGAACATTTACATAACCCTCCTTTTCTTCTTCCTTTATATCCTTGGATAACATCTCCTCTAGGCTGGCATCCCACACATTCTCCATTTGGATCCTTGGGTTGTCTTCTGATGAGGTAGTTTCCTTTATGGTGACGCCCATGACTTCGAGAGTGCTATCACTCTCTCTCTTCCTTGTCCATGGATGAGGAGCATCCACTTGAGCTCCACTCATCAGCTGACGTCTCTAGTTCAAGGTTCTCTTGTCGCCCATTCTTTAGGTTATAAACCACCTTCCGACTATGGCCACCCATGCGAGGCCTCAACTCCAAGTCTCCTGTTGCCCAATCTTGCCTAGCTCCTATACCCATGAGCCAAGGTCGTCCTAAAATAAGGGGGTATCCTTCTCCCTTTACTGGCATCACATAAGCATCAACCTCTGTAGTGATTCCAAAAACAGAAACTCTCAAAGCTTTCACTACACCCACACAAGTGACAGAGACATTATTGGCCATTTTTGCCCTAAAGTTTGATGATTCCATTACCTCTAAACCCAATTGATGCATTAGCTTTTCTGTCATGACACAAACCTCTGCTCCACTGTCAATGTAAGTTTTTGGAATCCGTTGTCCCTTGATTTGAGCCTCCACCAAAGGCACTATATCCTTGAGACCATATGCTTTGATTACACTTACTAGCTTACTTCGCTTTGCCCTCGTGCTCACCATTTTTGACCATTGTCGTCGAAGCTTTGGGGAGATATGAAGTAGTTGTGGCCAAGTAATCTTTGGTCCTTGAGAACTCACATCAGCTGTCAAGTCATAAGGTTGTGTCCGAGATCCCATAGGGAAATCAGAGATGTCAATTTGAGACCTAGTACGGGTCTTTCTCTTCTTGGCTTCATCTTTAGTTGCCCGAGATGTACTTGCTTCATTGCTTGCATCCTTGCTTGTTTCTTTACCTACTTCATCTTGGACACGCACACGTTTGATAGGCATTGTAGCCATTTCATCTATCTTCATCTTCCCTTTAGCTATTTCTTCCTGGTTGCTTCTGCCCTTGAGGACCTCCTCCATCCTTATGATGCTCACATTTGGTTGAGTAGCAGGGGCTTGAGCTTGAGCACGAGGTGGCTGCAAAATTTGAGGTTGCGGTTGCTCTTGTGCTTGAGCTCTAGCACGGGGTGGACTTACTTGTTGTCGAGGACCTCTGACAGGGTAGTCATATCTTTTGGGATGAGGGCAATTATACATGCCGTGGCCAATTTCCCCACAATTGTAACACAACATTTCCCTTGCTTGACGTCGCATTGGTGGCCGATTCCCACCATTTCCCTCAATAGGCCTTCTTGCACCCTGCACAAGATTTACTCTCAACCCCTCTAGCTGGTTTGTGAGATTGTTTATTTGTTGGAGCATATCTTTTTGTTGACCTCTATTGAGGTCTGGTGCATTAGGCACATTTGGAGGTATGTGAGAAGCTTCCATAGTTGTGATATTGCCTCCCAAAGCTAGCTGGCCAGCTTGGGCTTGATAGAGAATCTTTTTATTCTTTTCCCTAGCAATTCTTAAGGCATCTTCAAAAGCATTTGGAAATTTGCTCTTTACCTTCTCCCTTAGCAAGGGGTACAAACCTGAGATAAATCGATCCTTTTGGAGGCAATTGGGAGCTTGGTCACCAGGGTTTAGTGAGTCTGACCATTGGCCCCAAAGTTTCAGAAAACCTTCCTCATAGGTTGCATAACCATGAGGGTCAACTTGATGAAGGGACAGAAGCCGTTGCCATAGTTCTTCTGCCGAATTGGCTCGTTGAAATCTTCGTAGGAAAGCCACCTTCAATCCCTCCCAATCAATTCTTTGGGTTGGATCTAGAGCCTAGAACCATACCCTAGCTTCTTCTTTGAGCACCAAAGGAAAAGCTCTCAATTTCAATGCTTCGTCATCCCTCCCGGAGACAAGGAAAGCCATCTCCAAGTTATCCAAAAACTCCCCAGCATTTTCCCCACTACGCCCAAAAAAAATTAGGAAAGCCATCATAAAAGTGGGTTGCCTTCCTCTCAATACAGCACAAAGATGAAAACGTCTAGGCCCAAATCATATCTTATTAAGGGTAGAATAAATGGATTGATAGATGCGTTAATCTCAGCTAGACGACGAGGGCCTAGTAAGTCCCTTATGATGTTTTGGAACCTAAGCTTTGTGCTAGCTATTATATGCACAGTTTGTCTAGCAAGAGGTTGGAAAGGTCCATATAAATCCCTATGATTCATGGAGTATTCTTAAAGCAAGATGAAGATGTGAACATCAAAAGATACATTATACTCCAAAATAGGAAATATTATAGGGTCAGGGGACAGCAATATCTCTCTCAACCTCTCAGCTCCAAAATAGAAGACCAATCTTTGTTGGAAAAAAATCTTTCTATCAATGCGCACATTCACCCTAATATTCTGAACTGATTGAAAGTTGTAGAAAATGGGATTATTCATTGGTGCATTAATTACAAACTTCCATGAAGCACTTCATTGAAGTTGAGCTCTCTTGGATCCCACCATTTGAGAGATGCGAAGAATTTGCTCACCAGTGATTATCCTAGCTTTGGTGTGACCATCTTCAGCTTTGTAGAGTTCATAGGGTTCGATGGCTACCCTCTCAACCACCTTGAGCCTTCTTGCTAGTAGTAGTTGGAGTGCATCACCATATGTAGCCTCTTGCCAATACCGCACCCCATTGATGTGTAGCTCCCCCTCCAAAAACTTGTTAATACCCGAGTTTGAGAGTGCTTTCACCACCTGAAGTCGAGGCTTCAAAGGAAGTGTCTTCACACTAGCCACAAAGCACTCAACACAATTTTTTGACCTAGGGACTTGATGACTACAAGATTTTCCTTGAAGCAAATAAGGGTGTGTGTAGTTAACTCTCTTTACCCGCATACGTGCCGTTTGTCGATAAAGACGCTTCTTTTCTCGAGCTTCTTGGGGAGACCATAGTGGAAGTCTCCGAGAATTTGATGGATCTTCCTTCATAGGATTGATAGAGCGCTGCTTGAGAACTCCTCAGTGGGGGCACCAATTTATGACGAAGGAAATTTGGAATGGCGGCCTCTACACCAAAACAAACTCCATTGCGCCACAAGGGAAATGAGATGAGGGCACCACCTAGTCTTGGAAGCGTGGACTAGGACCGCTACACACACACACAGAGAGAGAGAGAGAGAGAGAGAGAGAGAGAGAGAGAGAGAGAGAGAGAGAGAGAGAGAGATCACTATGAATGAAGCATTAACCGTAGTGTGTGTACAAGGAATGGATGACTTCAAACACTCCCAACACAAATAGCATATAGATTACCAAACAATCACTCAAGGATTAGCCAAGATCACATCAAGCACTCTCACACACATATAAAACATTTCTCTTAATTAACATAAGTAAGAGGAGGAGAGGTTACTAGCATGAAACAATTTGCACTCTAGGATGTGCAAGAATAGAGTGAATGAATGAGCTTATGGGCTCATGGTGAGTGATACAAAGGCTCAATGGGGTTGAGGGAGGCTTGAAATTACAAAGGGGAAGGCCTCTTTATATAGGAAAGAGAGTGATTAGGAGTGAGGTTAAGATCCAAGTGTAATTTGTACAAATGAAGCTTGATTAGGGACATTCAACCAATGAAGAAGCTCCTTCCAAGTGATTTGTTGACCAATTAGCTCCATCATCACTTGTGTTGTCTTCACTCCTTCCTCCATAGCTTGAGTCCAAGAGCTTCCTTATTTTAAAATGTAAAGAATCTACATAAAATCAATACATATCTAGTAATAATAGGAAGGAGTTGAATGAGAACTTATGAATTACAACAAGATTAAGCATGACTTGAGAGGTGATTAGAAGAGGAACTTTGATGGGTTTTTGAGCTTGAGAGAGAGGAGGAAGGAGAGGAGGGTGAGAAGACTAATGGCTGATTTTAGAGAAGGTCTCAATGTGGAAAAGGAAGGGTGTGTGTGTGTAAAGGTAGAGGGGGTGGTCTCCACCACAGTTGAAAAAACTGGCGTCCACCATTTTGGCCTGGACGCCAGTTTTTTCAACTGTGGTGGAGACCACCCCCTCTACCTTTACACACACACACCCTTCCTTTTCCACATTGAGACCTTCTCTAAAATCAGCCATTAGTCTTCTCACCCTCCTCTCCTTCCTCCTCTCTCTCAAGCTCAAAAACCCATCAAAGTTCCTCTTCTAATCACCTCTCAAGTCATGCTTAATCTTGTTGTAATTCATAAGTTCTCATTCAACTCCTTCCTATTATTACTAGATATGTATTGATTTTATGTAGATTCTTTACATTTTAAAATAAGGAAGCTCTTGGACTCAAGCTATGGAGGAAGGAGTGAAGACAACACAAGTGATGATGGAGCTAATTGGTCAACAAATCACTTGGAAGGAGCTTCTTCATTGGTTGAATGTCCCTAATCAAGCTTCATTTGTACAAATTACACTTGGATCTTAACCTCACTCCTAATCACTCTCTTTCCTATATAAAGAGGCCTTCCCCTTTGTAATTTCAAGCCTCCCTCAGCCCCATTGAGCCTTTGTATCACTCACCATGAGCCCATAAGCTCATTCATTCACTCTATTCTTGCACATCCTAGAGTGCAAATTGTTTCATGCTAGTAACCTCTCCTCCTCTTACTTATGTTAATTAAGAGAAATGTTTTATATGTGTGTGAGAGTGCTTGATGTGATCTTGGCTAATCCTTGAGTGATTGTTTGGTAATCTATATGCTATTTGTGTTGGGAGTGTTTGAAGTCATCCATTCCTTGTACACACACTACGGTTAATGCTTCATTTATAGTGATCTCTCTCTCTCTCTCTCTCTCTCTCTCTCTCTCTCTCTCTCTCTCTTTGTGTAGCGGTCCTAGTCCACGCTTCCAAGACTAGGTGGTGCCCTCATCTCATTTCCCTTGTGGCGCAATGGAGTTTGTTTTGGTGTAGAGGCCGCCATTCCAAATTTCCTTCGTCACCGGTAGTGCCACACCGCACTGTCAACTTTTGTAGTTGTTGCACAAGCTGAAGGCTGCGTGCTAATAGTACACAAGTAAAGTGTACCGACCTTTTCTCCCTTGGCTACCACCAAAGATCCCTTTGAGATCTTTCACCGTTTGTTTTCGAATGCAATGTTGTGACCTTCATCGTCCAATTGTCCTATACACTACAACAAAATAAGATGTCATCGACGCAGATATCGACGCGGCGCATCGCTATACGTGTCGCTATCCGCGTCGCTGTGAAACCAGTCGCTATTTGTGACGCAGGTATAGACGCGTATAGAGACGCAAATTTCCACGCATATAGCGACGTAGATTGCCATGCACATAGCGACGACTATAACATAATTTTTTTTTCTTGGACAGAGGGCAGGTAGCCTGGCTTGTGCCCAGTTAAAAGATGGACTCAGCCACAGCCAGACTTCCTGCCCTCTGCCCAAGAAAGCGAGCAGCACCAAAATATCAACCATGCTCCCGCGCGCAGAAATTTCGACAGAGTTCCCTTTGTTTTTACATAAACTTTTAAAAAAAAAACCATATCATGTATACGCCTCCTACATGCTATGCATGTAGGATCTCACATGAGATTTAAGGCCAATGAAAGACAACCGTACCAACTGAAAAGCATAACCATAACTTAAAAGCATAACCATAACGAACCATAACCATAACTTAAAAGCATAACCATAACTTAAAACCATAACCGGCTATAACCACTTTGATCAAAACCATAATGCAGATAACCATAACCATAAACAAAATTAACAATAACCATAAGCATAACCAAAAAGAGAAACAATAACTGTTTGTACAAAAAAGAGACACAGAAGCGTGTCTGTGTCTCACAAAGGATACATATGAAATCTAGTCCACTAATGACTAGGCGTCGCAACCTGCACATAGGACAACTCACAAAATTAGTATTGATATTACTTCACATATACTGACTTAATTAAATCAACTCACACATATTAACGTCTCACCTCAAGCGATCAGTGAGACTGTAAGGCCTCCCAGTCTACAGGCTTTCCTGAAGCTTCAAGATCATTCAGTACTTCATAGATACCTCTGCGATATCCATCTGACTCCTCCTCACGTTTCGGAGCTCGATGCATCGCAAGATTCTGCGTTTATACAAAAATCAAAGTAATAAGAATACATGATTCATCGTGTTTTAAAAAACGACATAGTTAAGATTGGATTAGAAACTCACAAACTCATAGCGAAAGGTGTCGAAGCCTCCGCTGCCAAGATGAGATGTCCCCCTAGTCATCTGTTGTACCTGTGCGGCCTCATGCTGCTGTCTGAACCGCGTGGCCACTGTCCGCTCATCCTCCCTGATCTGCAACCACGTCTCGTGTGGGATGCCCGAAGGCTTCGGCGAGCCGGTCCTGAAAGCCTTCCGAGCTGCATCTTGTCGATGTTTCAAGGTGTCCCGTGCAACACCCTTGAGCCACCGCACCAGAACAACGGAAGAACTCGGAGCAGGCTGATACTCTCTCAGGATGGTCTCCACTATGTAAGTGACTTTTTCCTTTTCTTGCTGATCCCAAGACGTCAGAGTGTTGGTCGAAAACTGCAGCTCCACGAGCTGGCGAATCCGCTGTCGCATCTCAGTCCTGACTCTATCCATGTCAACAGAACCATCTCCCTGTACAATATAGAGCTTGGAGGCACTAAGATCGTGTGCCCCCCAAGGTGTCCGAGGTGTGCCTAGGTAGGACGGGAGTCGTGACCGAGGAGGGGTCGAAGCATCTGTGGACCCTCCTCCACAACAACCACCACCTCCACATGACGATCGCCGAGATCGGCGAGTGCGCCTGTGCTGCGGAGATGAGGACGTACCCACCTCTGCCCCACCCCTAGGTGTCGAAGCGGCCGTGATGTGAGAAGAAGACGTCGTACCCATAGGCGTCCTGAACCCTATAGGCATCCCCCCCCAGGCGTCGGACCCTCGGGTGTGAAGTCGAGAGGCGTAGTACCCGTGCCTTTGGCTATCCAGTACTGAGAAACCTCTGCCATCTGAGCAGGCGTCATCCGTGTAACGAAGCCCATGAATGCATCTGCACTCATGGAAGCCATACTAAAGTCCTGCACAAAGAAAGTAAAATAAAGCGTCAGAACACAGTTGTTTAAATTAACTTTAAGCTTAATTTTAATTCAAAGTCTTCACACAAACACTTACAGGCCTAGGCCTCGACGAGTGAGGCATCATCAATAAGATCTTGCACCATATCATCGTCTATCTTTAATTGCAAACATAACTCTGCCCCAACTTGTTCTGGAAGATTGTCTTCATCCATTGCATCTTCATCTACAAGTGTCAATTCTGGCTCGTCTGCGTCATCCCTCGTATATCTGTCAGCTTCCTCTGCCATACCTTCGTCCATCTCATCTAATGTCACAATAGTATGGACGTCGTCTGACTGACTTTCCTCCAGGAGATCTTGCCCTTCAAATACTTGTGTATTTCTTGGAGCAACCTGAACCACAAACCACCATTGTCGCTCTCGAGGGTCCGGTACAAAGACCACTTGCTCGCAATGTTCGGGGAGAGCAAATGTGTCGCTCGCATCTGTCCAAATCTTTGTAGAATCTATTTGCACAAGTTTGTTTCCATCTCTGCGTACCGTTGCATTGCGACCAGAAGTAATCACCTTGAACCACTTCACATCCAACAAAAACATCTCAAACCGCCTCAAGCTTACTTTCAGGATATCTAACACCAGACCACAGTAATCCAGGTTGCTAGTGCTCTCATTTGTGTCTCTAGCACTGGCCCTGCTCTTTTGCATGAAACTAACCATTACCCCACTGTCAAACGTGTTTCTTATGCTGTCAATTTTTTGTGTTCTGAAATGCTTTCCATGCGACCACAGTGCCATGTATGTATGATACTTCCAGTCACATCCAATAGCCAGCTCTTCCTCATCTAGAGATATGGGTTCTCCGATCTGTCGAGCTGCTCTCACTGCCTTGTCCAACCATGCCATTGTAGGGAATTCAGGTAGAGGAGCGAGATAGTCTGGCAAGGGTAAGCCTCTAGTCGTTCGACTTCGCCTGAAATCCTGTCGCTCTAGATTGCGTCTCTTTTTCTCTTCTTCGTACCTTTCAAGCCATTTTTGCATCGGCGCTGAATTTAGTATACAGAACTTCATGATCTTTTCTCGCATGGCCAGGTTCATTTTCTTCGGCACCCCTTGCCCTTGCGGCTCCTCTCCCACCAGTCTTGCATCCTCCTCATCGCTCCACAGTCAAGGCATTTCTGGGTCAGAAACGGATAGAAATTCGGTCGTCAATACAAGAGACTCTTGCACCAGCCATCCTTCTGCCATGCTCCCCTCTGGACGCGCTTTTTGGCGAACAAAACCCTTAAGTGTTTTCATGAACCGCTCTAGAAAGAACATCCAACGGCTGTGGACTGTACCTGCCACTACAACCTCATCTACTACATGGACGAGCAAGTGCATTTGGATAGTTAGGTAGCTCGTGGGTAGATACTTCTCAATCATACAAACTGCCTCAATGGAGTTAGCCCTTGCGACTGCAATAGATTCCTCCCGTATCTCCTTGGAAGAGATCCACCGCACTAGCTCTAGCGCTTGCATCTGACCACCCGTACACTGACTGAAGATTCAAAAACGCCAGACAAGTACGAAGCACATATATTTTGGCGCCTTCATAGATTGGTTGACGTGCCAACTTCCTCAACATGTCTTCAGGAGATAGGCGCACGGCTTCTGGTGCTGCTTCGTTCGCGTTCACCTCGCTTGTCTGGAAGAAGGCATCCAGCATCTCCTCCATGCCGTCGTCTTCTGTCTGTAAGCCCTTTTCTGCTTCCATCCGTGGCTCTATATTGGTTGGACCTTCACGCATAATCTTTTCTCTCTCTCTCTCTCTCTCTCTCTCTCTCTCTCTCTCTCTCTCTCTCTCTCTCTCTCTCTCTCTCTCTCTCTCTCTCTCTCTCTCTCTCTCTCTCTCTCTCTCTCTCTCAGATGTAGGTGCTATGTCGCGAAAATCAATGCCCGTTCCGTAGGAGTCGTATCGCATATTCTATACGGTTTCTCTAGCAAACTCTCCGTACTTGTGCACATGCTCATTACATATCCTACGCTTGCGCAGGATTTGATACTTGCAGAGCGTGCACGAGCATGCAATCTTTTCCTCCATGTTAGTTGATGACGTTGCCATCTACAATGATTATGAATGTTGTTTTAATATATATATATATATATATATACTCCTGACAATGTAAACTACCTCGCATTCTCTAGTCTTGCCCAATCTCCGTATACCTCGGTCCATAGGTGTACGGAGATCAGGACCACCGGGTCAAAATCTCGTCTTTATTGGTCAAATCCTATATGGGTAGACACATACGTGCACTCCCAGGTGTACATGGCAATGCATGTAGCAGGCAAAACCCCTTTGCCTCTTTTAGTTCCATAGTTTCTTCTCTATCTACGTACCCTATCTCTCGTTCTTTCTCTCTCGATCTCGCTCTCGCTATCTCTCTTTCTCTCTCTATTTTCCTATTTTCCTATCTCTCTCTATTTCTCTATTTTCCTATATCTCTGCCATAACTCTTGGAGCTCCACTTCCCTATCTCTCTCTCTCTCTCTCTCTCTCTCTCTCTATATATATATATATATATATATATATATATATATAACTCTCTTTCTCTATCTCTCTATTTCCTATCTCTCTCTCTCTCTCTCTCTCTCTATCTCTCTCTACTTACCTCTCTCTCTCTCTCTCTCTCTCTCTCTCTCTCTCTACTTTCCTATCTCTCTAATGATCGAACGAGCGACTGATCTAGGGAGATCTACTAGACGCCCACGACTGCGGAGGACTACACAACATCGACAGAGGCTGCATCAGAGGATCTAACTAGGTCACTTTGGCTCGACATGCACAACGCCCGGTTAGAGTACTGACCATGGAGGAGATCTACCTAGTCCACACCCAGCAGTTTAGGATTCCATAATATTTTATTTTGTCATCTTCTTACTCTGACTTTGTATCATATCCATCACATTGTAACTTTCTTGTCTCATGTCTCATAGGTCACTTTGGCCTTTCGAAGACGTTAATATAACATTTCATTTCATTTCTCTCTTTAATTTTTTTTCTTTAATTTTAATTTCCTAAGCATACATTAATTCTCTCTCTCTCTCTCTCTCTCTCTCTCTCTCTTTGATTACCTACACACACACATACACACATTTCTCTCTCTCTCTCTCTCTCTCTCTCTCTCTCTCTCTTTCCTACACACACACACACACATCTCTCTCTCTCTCTCTCTCTCTCTCTCTCTCTCTCTCTCTCTTTCCTACACACACACACACACACACACACACCTCTCTCTCTCTCTCTCTCCCCCTCCCTCCTACACACACACACACACACACACACACACACACACACACACACACACACACACACGATGTAGAGGTAGAGAGAGAGATAGATAGATAGATAGATAGATAGATAGATAGATAGTTATATTATCGTCCTGGGAGGTCAAATATAACCTATGGGACCAAATGAACATGTCACGTGGTGTGAGTGGAGTTCATAAGTGACTCTCGATGCTCAAAAATGGCTGAAATGAGCGTCGCAATAGAGAGTCCACATCGTGATTGGGAGAGGAAGGTATGTAGGGAGAGATCATGGCTGAATATATGGGGAAAAGAAGACCTAATGTGGTCAAAAGCTGAGCACTCAAGTAGTGTGTGATACTCACTCTCTCGCACTTGACGAGGGCATAAGGTGCAAAGCCAACAATCTCACAAGATTCATCATCTCCCAAGTATACATACCCAAAATTACCTTTGGTGTAATCTTGGAAATGTTGCTTGTGTGGTGTCGCATGTAATGAAGCCCCGGAATCTACTCTCCAGGAATTAGACACATTGTCTAATGAGAGAATTAGAGCATCTTGCTCTACTTTACCTGCCACATTGGCCTTCGATGTTGGCTTGTTGTCTTGAGACTCAGTCTCCTTCTTCTTCTTGGACTAGCAATCCTTCTTGACGTGGCCCTTCTTGCCACAGTTCCAACATTCAAGAACTGACTTTGTGCGTGACTCGCTCCATCTTGAGCGATCATGACCCTTTTGGTTTTTGAACCTCTCCTTAGGCCTTCCTCTTGTTTCCATTGACAGTGCAACATTTGATGATTCTCCTGTGCTTCTCCTTCATATTGCCTCGCTTAGGAGAACACCCACAACATCATCAAACTTAAGAGTATTTCTGCCAGAAATAGAATTACTTACAGCCATCACAAGGCTGTCCCAACTATTTGGTAGAGATGATAGTATAAGGAGAGCTCGTACTTCATCATTGAAATTAATTTTCACTGATTGAAGTTGACTTATGTTTGTGTTAAAGTCATTTAGGTGTTCTGCAACTGAACCATTCTCTACCATCTTTAGATTGAACAAGCGCTTCATAAGAAATACCTTATTGGATGCCGATGGTTTCTCGTAGAAGTCGTCAAGTGACTTCATCAAATCCTCCGTGGTCTTCATCTCCAAAACATTGAAGGCCACCGTTGACGCCAAGCTTAATCAGATTGTTCCCAGTGACTTTCGATCAAGGACAATCTATGCTTCATCTGCCATTGTTGCGGGCTTCTTCGCAAGACCACCTAGTGGCAAATAGAGGTCCTCCTGGTAGAGATAGTTTTCAATCTGCATCTTCCAATGTTGGTAGTTTTTTCCGTTGAACTTCTCAATCTCGAGCTTCTCTTCCTCCGCCATGACTCCCACTCAATTCAAGGAATCCTTTCCTTGAGATAATTTAGCTACAAGCAAACCTTGCTCTGATACTAGTTGTTAGGAAATATGACATAGCTAAATAGATATTTGAGTAGAATACTTTATGGAGAGAGATAGATTTCACACACGAGAGATTATAAAGCACAGAGAGAGAGAGAGAGAGAGAGAGAGAGAGAGAGAGAGAGAGAGAGAGAGAGAGAGAGAGTGAGTACACACGATATACGTGGTTCACCCAATGTGGGCTACATCCACGGGAAAGCAGCCACTCAATGGCTTTAGTACTTCAAAACAAGAAGTAGTTTACAAACGGATTATACCCTTAATAGAGCTCCCACCTTGCTTCACTCTCACCACCTCACACCACCTTGTTCCATCAACTTCACACTATGAAATGTGTGTAGAAATGGCCTCCTTTTAAAGGCCAAAAGGGTTGCCCTTTCTCATGAGAGTCAGCCATGTGTAGCCGCCCTTGTGTAGATAAGTCCAAATCGGACCCTCCAATCCGCCCATGCATGGCTGCCCTTGAGAAGACAAGTCCGCTTTTGAATTTGGCCACCGGCCACCAGCCATTGACTTTCGACCACTGGCCACCAGCCATTGACTACCAGCCACGGGCCAACCGGCCAACCGACCGGTCGTTTTCCGACCAATTTCCAGCCGTTGTCCGGCCATAATGTTCCGGAGAAAAGGAATATTCCGGCAAAAATCTTTGCTCGAGATTGACCGCGAAAATTTTGGTTTCCGGCGAGTGATTTTCCTTCACGCACGATGGCTTCTCCTCATAATGGGGGCCTTACAAATGTGCGTTTTTACCACAAAAAATTACAAGGGGTAAATCAGGCTCCATACTTAACAATATGTCAATGATGACATATTCATGTCACTGCCTTTTGTCCTTTGGTTGTGTCTTTGCATGGTGATAGTAATTTTTATTCCCATTCTTTCCAAGTTAATAGAAATATGTTTCAATCCCTTTTAGGGTAGACTGGATCCCTCTATGCCGTGCATAAGGAGGAGCATCAGATTCATACAGTACTTTCTCATGTAGTGAGTTAGTAGCGCATAGTCTATAGCCATAGAGAAGATAACCATCTTCTAAAGTAAACGGTTTGTCTTTCTTCCCTAATGCAAGGGCTGAAATCACATCTCTAAAATCAGGATCAATATCATACTCATCTATCATAGAAGATAGATCATTGTGAGTTGCTATGGAAACCGCATTCACTCTCGATCGTCTTGAGAGTTCATCGACTACTTGATTATGCTTGTCAGCAATGTGATCAATATGAAAATGAAATTGCAAAAGGAAATTTGTCCACCTCATTTATTTGTGGGAGAGCTTGGTCTGCGTCATGAAGTACTTAAAGGCTTTGGTGATCTGTCCCGCAGAATGAAAGGAGTCCCCAATAAAAAATGCTGCCAGGAGTCTAAGGCATGTAGAGCTGCAAGGAGTTCTTTTTCATATATGCCTAGAGATTTTTCAACAGGGTCGAGACTTTGACTTTCATAGGCTATGGCGTGCCCTTCTTGGAGCAAAACAACTCCAAGGCAATCACCACAAGCGTCACATTGGACCTCAAATGGCTATGAGAGATCCCGCAATGTAAGAACAAGTTGAGAGAAAATATTTTCTTTAAGCTTTTTGAAAGCATTGTTCTCCTTGGCAAACCATGTATACCTAATGTTTTTCTTTGTTAGGTCATGTAATGGTCCTACTATTAGTGATAACTTTTCCATGAAACATCTATAGTATGCACACATACCTATAAATCTTCTTAGTTCACAAAGATTCCTTGGATTAGGCCATCCTTTTATTGCCTCTAGCTTTGATTGATCCTTTTGGATGCCATCTTGAGCGATAATGTGACCTAAATACCGAATCTCTTGTAAGAAAAACTCACTTTTCTTTCGATTAACATAAATTTTATTCTCTCTCTTAAGACTTGAAATATTACTTGGAGGTGTTGCTTGTGTTCGTCTAGTGAATTAGAGTAGATGATAATATCATCAAAGAACACTCTAGTAAAGGTTCGGTGAGGCTTGAATAGCTTCTCCATCAAGCGGTTGAATATGGCTGGTGCATTGGTCAAGCCAAAAGGCATGACAATGTATTTGTAAAGACCAAACATGGTGCGAAATGCAGTCTTCACAATGTCTTGATCAACTATCCTTATTTGATGATAGCCACTTTTTAGGTCAGTTCTACTAAAGTAGGTCGACCCTTGTAGCTTATCAAATAGGTCTTCTACCCGTGGAACAAGAAACCTATTTTTGATAGTGATCATATTTAATGCTCTATAGTCAACACACATACGATATGTGCTATCTTTCTTTTTCACTACGGGTGAGAAAAATGGAGATGAGCTAGGCCTTACCATGCCCTTCTCAACTAACTCGTGCACTTGCCGCATAATCTCCTCTTGTTGAGCTTGAGAAACTCTATAAGGAGGTTTATTAGGCGGTGAACTCCTTGGAAGAAGTTCAATTGCATGGTCATCATTGCCTCGTTTAGAAGGTAGTTCACAAGGGATATCGTCAATAAAGACATCTTGAAATCCCTTGAGAAAAATTGGATAACTCTAATTCCTTGTGATTGTTTATATTTTCTTTTGCTAAAGCATTAGGTTCATTTTGAGAATCTGTAACAAAAATTATGTACACGAAAATAGAGCTCTTTATTGACTTATGGAAAGCTTGCCTATGTACAATGGGATTGGTGTTACCCATCTCTTTGGCATCTATGTACATATCTCTTTCCCTAAACCTAAAGTATATTTTCCTTTCAGGGAATTTAACATTGGCAGCCGTGCGATCAAACCATGGTGCCCCTAGGATTACATCCTTGTGCTTAAGAGGAGAGATAAAGAAGTCCTCTTTGTCCACATAGATTTGCACATGGAGCCTCAATTTCCTGATTAAGAGAGTGACTGAAGCTTCTTGCCCCTTGAAAGCACCATCGGGTGGATAGGACATCTCCCATCTCATAGGCTTGGATGCCTAGCTTGGTGGCCAACTCTGTGGATATAAAATTGTGAGTAGGACCACGGTCAAAGAGAATAAAAGCATCATGTTCTATTACCTTTCCCCAAGCATGGCATAGAGGAGATCCTTTGTGGTGAGCTTCCTCTTCTTGGATTTCAACCAAGGTAACTATAGGAGGCTCATGGGGGGTGTTCGCTTGGGGGCAAGCACAATACGCATTTCCTTGCTCGTCGCATTTGAAACAACGATTATCCTTGCGATAACACTCAAGCTCTTTAGGAGAGAGTTTGTTTTTACCTTTGTAAAGTCCATTCTCCTTAGCTTTGTTGTTATTGGAATTTCCCTTAGGGGACTTTTGGACATTGTCCTTCCCTTTAGACTCATTGGAAACTTTGTTTTCCATGGGCTTAAGATTTCTCTTAGCCTCTGTTTGTAAATTGATTCATGAAGCCACCATAGTACGGTGTATGACCGCAGATATGGTGCGTGGCCTTTGGGAGTTGACATACTCCACCATATCTTTAGTTAAGCCTGCACAAAATTGTTGTTTTTGATCTCCAAAATCCATCTTTTTGAAGACAGTGACTTTGAGATGTAAGTCCCAAAACTTGTCTACATATTTATGAATGGATTCAAGGAGAGAGCTTCAAGCTTCGCCATTCGGTGAGTACTTTGTCTTTGGCATCGGTGGCCAAAAACTCCTTCATAATGGATGCTCTTAAAGATTTCCATGTACGTGGAGCTTCACCGTTGGCCCGTAGGCTGGACCAACATTGCCTGGCATACTTTTGAAAATTGCATAGCTACATGGCATAGCTTAGAGGACTCCGTGAAGCCCTCATCTCCAAACACCGCATTGAATTGTTGAATGAAAGCCAAGTGTGCGCGTATGTCGCACGTGTCAATGCAAGGAACTTGCAGATACACCGTGTGCGAGCCACAAATGGCTCCAAGCACACAACAAGCCTAAACTAGTAAGCTCAAAGAAGCGATGGTGTGTCACTCACCGTTCTACGCTTGCTTCGTGGAGGATTCCTCGCCGCGAAGAAGAAGGAGCCGCCGCTTCGCCGCACTCAACCGCTTCGCCGCCGCCGTGCCTTCGTAATTCTCGATCGCCCACACTCTCTCTCTCTCTCTCTCTCTCTCTTTCTCTCTCTCTCACACATACACACACACACACAAGGAGGTGAAGAAGAAGAAGATGGAGCAAGATCACTTTTTTATTGCACAAATGAGAGAATAAGTGAATTTTAGGTTTAGTTGACTTTTATATGAGCTCGCCCCATTCACACTTGGGCGCCCATGCTTAGCCAACTAATCCCTTAAATGTTCCAGTTAGAGTGCGCCTCTTATCGGCGATCACTCTTACCCTTTTCATATTGGACCGACAAGCCCGGTACCTGACTCTACCAAATAAATAATACAATGTCCGTCGTAGGTTACAACGTGCGTCGTAGGTGATAGGGTGCTCATGATCCGTGAGGGTTAACATGCCCTTCTTCCTGATGTAGATTCCGTCCTCGGAAGCTATTGAGTTGAAATGCGTTCGTCGAGGTGGAAGAGCATTTGAGATGAATGTCATTAGCCCTCTTCAGTCACTGCAAAGTCAAACAACATTGGCACAGTAAATGCATTCTCATAAGCGATTAAAAAGCATATGCAGTTTTAGGCAGACAAATTGATTGGTAACAGAATTTTAAACAATTTGTCAGTAATAAACATTAAATTGCAATATAATCAAATGCATAAACAGATGTAAAGGTAAAAAATTAAACAAGTCTGGGGTCGCTAATTTGACGGTCGAAAGGCACTAGAGATTGACTATTGCTACCATGGGTAAGCTTCTTAATTTTCTCTGGTCAATTAAGTTGTTTAATCGCGAGAGCCAAGTATTTCATGTTTGAGGGCTGACTAGAGGCTATACCTAGAAGATCTTGTAGTTAAGCTATGATAAAAGGAAATTCTCATGAAATCATCACCTGACTGATTACCTTTTCTTTGACCCCCAAAGTCTTTTCACAGTGATTCAATTTTGATGTGTGTGCTTATTTTGTATGCCTTGGGTTGTTTGCTTTTCAAGGAAAAGCGCCCACACTGGGAACCTCTAGGGCTCTAGTACCATAGGCAATACATGTGAGTGAAGTACCCAATCAAGCTGAGATTTCTCTTCGAGCTTAAGATTTTACATTGTGGCACTTTGATTTGTTTTTGTTTGTTTGTTTTCAGCATTTTAATTTTGTAACTTTGGGGGGTCATATAACACTGATACACCTCCCCAGGCTCATCACACTAGTAAACTCCCTTTATAATACTTAAGCTAAAGGTCAATAGGGTCAAGCCTACTAGAAAGCCCTAGTACACTTCACACAATGCAGCCTAAATCGGATTAAGAACCTAACTAACCATTGATTATTAGGAAGGCATTCCCCATGGTATTAAGAGAAGATCTCTAACACCTAGCTTGTTCAAACTAGCTTAGTCGGACTTGCTTGATGTTTAAACCTAGACAAGTGATTATGACAAAAAATCACATTGAATTTAATGTTTGATACTGAGAAAATGTGCTGAATGTTATGCTACCACTCACAATCAAAGCAGAAAAACATGGATGCAAAAAAGATAAGGGGCAATTCTAATGGACAAGAAACACCTGTTTGTGTCGATGGTCGCGCTTGATTTGAAGAGTGAGTCGAGAAAAAGATTCCATGAAGGTCCAAATCCTAACAATAGCAACACGCTCCTGTACACACTAGGAAACACAAGGAATACCTCTAGGAGGCACATCAGTGGTGGAAAAAAGGAACTTTGCTAATCACTCAACTCTAAAACAGAACCACTCCTATCGTACTGATTCTACCTACCCTCCATCACTCGAGTGATGAGGATCAAAGGTGTTTTATGACATAGGTTTCTACTTCAGTGTACCGGATGTGAATGTGTAGGTTTCGGTCAATGTTTTGACTTTTATTGTGCATACTCGTTTGCTAATTGCTCTTGCTCTTTATTTTTTTTTGTTTTTTGTGAGTATAAGGCTTTATATATACATTCCCTAAGATTGGGAGATTGAGAGGTCAGGGAGGAAGGTTGAGAGGGAAGCAAGTGAATGATGGATGTCAGCAAACACTCCCCCCTTCCTTGGGTAGATCATACCGTTTGAAATGAGCTTGTCACCCTTTGAAACCAATTGTTCCAGTTGGTAATAGGTGGAGATTTTTTCCAGTAGTTTTCTATTACCTTAGGTGCCTCGTCGAGTTGCAAGGGTGGTAAGGTACTCTCCCAGGATCGAACTTGAAGTGGTTCATCAGGTGATTCTTGAACACTAGGAGGTGTGGATTCCTTTGTAGCTTTATGGAGGTCCACTATTGTAGGTCAATGATGTGGAGAAGCTTTTACCTCTATGGATGCATTATATGAGGATCTAGAAGCTTCATGGGACTCCCCCCTTCCTGAGCTAGGTGGAACAAATCGTTCTTTCTTTGGTACCCAAACTAGCTTTGGAGCGGGTGTGTAGCATTCAGTGATTTTTTTCTTTCCACGATTGTCGATTGGTTTTGGAGCTACGGGATTGGGCTCACATGGGTCAGGTGACAGGTTAGAACACAATCTATGTTTTGGCACCCATATTTGATCATTTATTTTATAGTAGCCTTGGGCTTCCAATAGTCGTTTAGGAATCCATCGCAATGTTTCCTTAAATTTTTTGGTGCGAGTGGGACGTTTCTTACAAGGCTTCTGTTTTTTAGCATCAGCTGTGGTCGCTAAAGAAGATTTAGGGACCCACTTGTATGTTCTCTTTGTTATATGAGGATGAGTCTTGTTAGAAGCTTTATGCATTGCTTGTAGCATATTTAAGGGTACGGGCATTTCATCCGGCTCAGGTGTTACCCAGGTTGTCTCCCTATTCCCCCAAGTGTCTATGATTGCTGCTAGGTGGACCCAATCCACATTGTCCGACTCAGTCATCCCAGGTAGTACATCCATATAAGGAGAATCTTCCCCAACATCAGTGTCTGCTTTACACGTGTAACAATAATACAATGGGGCCGAGTGAACTGTGGTGTCAGATCTATGATCAATTATAAACCTGTTTCCTACAGGATGTGCTCGACCCATCACAAGATCCACTCGAATGACAGAATCTTGGAACTGCAAGTAGACATGGTTTTTAGACCAGTCATGCACCATTTTTGCTTCCCTCATGAAAGGACGTCCTAAGATCATCTCCGATGCCATAGTGTGTTTGGAGAAATCCATAACAATAAAGGTAATCCTTATGTCCAAAGACCTTGATCTTGAGATCTTCTAGCATCCCAATAGGTTTAACAATAGACCCATTGGCCATCTTCACTACTATGGTTGTGGTCGCAAGGTGAGGTCTTCCCATAGTTTCCCAGCAATTTTTAGTCACAATGCTAGCCCCAGCGCCACCATCAAGGATTCCCTTCACAGTTAATTCCTTAGTAGTGATTGGTATGGTCGCATTGGATTCATCACCCTCAAAGTATTGTCCCAACTTGTTAACATGTATTTCTATAACAAGGTTCTCATCTAGGTTGGGTTGTGGATCTAAGTGTTCCTCCTCTATTGGCATCTCCCCAGCTCCATCCATCTGTGCAAATTGTGGTAGCCCAAACTTCAGTTCTCCATTGAGGAAGGCTCGAAGAGCTGAGACTAGCTCAGGGTCTTTATATAGTTTGGCAATGTTTAACGGAACCTTTTGGCCTTGAGTCCCTTGACGTGGGGAAGATGGGATCTCCATTTCTTCGATAGGATCAGGTAGTCCCTCTGTAAACATTCTTTCCATCAAGAAGTGAGTACGCCCGCTTTCCCATGACTTTAAGTCACTTTCTTCTTGGATGACACTAGGTATGTCCAAGGGTCTATGGACTTGGTGAGGTTGTTATTGCGTAGGGAACACGGTGTCTGTAATCTGGATCTTCCTAGGTGCTGGTTCTAGATCCCTTTGGGTATCTTCTATCATACTCCTTAATTGTTTGACTCGCTCAATCTCCTCTGTAGGGTTTGGGTAAGTTCCTATCTTCTTTTTGGACCCTGGCCATTGTGGCTCATGAACATCTTCCTTGTTGGTTTCTATGTTAGTGGTCATTTTGGTCTCCATGGTTTCACCTAAATCAGAATCTTCTTCAGCGTCGTTCATATATACGGGGTCATCACCAGTCCCTATGTTGGTCTTGGAACCGGGGTCTGACTTTGCTGCTTTTTGCGATCTCTTTCTTTGTGTTTTCTTCTTTTTCTGAGATTGGGCAATTGATGCCGTGTCTCTTTCCTCAAGAATATAATTTTGTTTTTGGAGCATCGATCATGTGAGTACGTTTACTGGTACCACGGGTGTACTTGGTGATGGCTCCTCGATAACTTCAATCAAGTTTAATGGCGTGATCTTCGGTGCATTTGGATTATTTGGACATTCGGCAATCAAATGATCTATGCCACATCGATTCCGGCCGATGGGAGCTACTTGTTCCTCTTCTGCCCCTCTTTTTGCGTTGTACTGTTTCTTTGTCTCCATGAAAAATTGGCTGCGCATACATGGGAGTCCCTACAACAGCCTCGTGTAATAGATGGGCCACGTTGGTTGGAGTTGGAGTTTGCTGAGATTCAACTCGAGAAAGCAAGGTCTCCATTGTAGGACCCGTTCCTATATAACGCCCAGTAGTATATCCCAAACGCTTTGCACATTGAATATATGAGTTTATAACATCTGTTACACATGCATCATACAAGGATATTTTTCTCTTTCCACCTTCCCCTGCTAACCAACTGGCATGTATACTTTTTGATAAATTAACATTGGGAATTTGTGCCCGCTCCCACGGACTAAGACCACCCTATGAAATGCAAAAAAACATGAATTAAAATTTGTAAATTTCATGTATGAAAAGAAATTTTTCTAAAAATATAGATTGTCATAAAGGTACTTACATCTGTTCCAATTCCTCCCTAGTGTGAAATTCGTTGCTCCCACCATTTAAACCATCTGCTCACTCTTGTGATGCTCTCTGTAGATAGATGTTGTCTCCACCACTTTTGAATTGAAAGTGCCTTTTGAGATGCAAGCACAATGGTCTTACAAGCTCTCCATTCCTCACACATATCAATGTGTTGATTTGTTAGATGTTGAGGTATCCACTTTTTAGCATATTTGTGGAGACTCTGCTCCCAATGAAATAGGCATGATCGTTCACGTCCCTCGATGATATTATCTGGCCCGCCATTGAAGACTGTTCGAATAGCATTCCAATTTGCACCAGCTTCATCAGACATAAAACCTGCAAAGTCAGCTGCACCATGTCCGTACTTTTTCATTGTTGAATTAAGGCTCTCCCAAAAAATAACTTGAGTCTTTGCATCCTCCTCTTTAGTTTCACATATAGCAATTATTTGTAGTGATCGTATGCTGCAAGATATTCAACATAAACATTTTCACACATCTTCTTTTATTTAATGATAAAAAAATGCGAGATATTAAAATACTGAAAGATTACCTTGGATCATAAAATGAGCATGACATTGTTGCCTATCCATCTATTCTATGGGTAAAATCAAAATGTACCCACATATTTCTCAAGTCACCAATTTCAGTTCTTTTCATCCGATTTACTAGATCAATCCCAGAACCTGGTCCTTTAGTAGACATTTTAAATAGGAAGCACTTGTCATCCTCTTCACCCTGTCCAGGAAATCTACTCCCATGAAAAAAAGGAAACATGCACTTTTTTTGAAGCAATAAAATATTATCATATCTATCCCCAATAACAACACCTTGACTCTTCCTCTCCTTTGAAACAATTGAAGAAAACCTACACGATGCATCACAAGAAGGCTAAATTTATAATAGTTAAAAAATTAACAAATTCAAGGAACCAAATTGAGTTTTCTTACCCTTTGGTTTGAACCAGTGGCATCATTTCTTCCAAAAAATCATTGAATTGTACATCGGATGTAGCTTCAGCTTCCTCAAGTGAAGAACAAGTCGTTGAGCCACCAACATTTGAATTTTTCTTGGGCCACCCTTTTCTATTTTTAGTACTACACCTACTAGTTTCCGCACTCTTGAAATAACAGCCCTAGAGATTCCTGCCTTAACATTATGACAATGTTTACCAACATGTATTGCTAGTCGCGACATTGTACCATCTCTAGGAAAAACATAATAGATTTTGCAAGGACAAGCAGCAACACAAGTAACAACCTTCTGACAATAATGACAAGTTATTGTTGTATTCTGTTCCATTGCAAGGTAGTCCTTTTTCATCTGTCTGTTCAAATATCCATGAAAATCTCTACTATTGAATTCTTGTTCCTTAATATAATGAGGACACGTTGAATAATTGCACTGCATGAATCCCAAACAGTGGCTTAGACGAATTGTGCATGCTATTGCCATGGTTGTCACAGATGGGCGAGTCCACAAGTGACCATCAAAGCGTTGTTCCATCCATGTCATTCGTTTTGTTTTATCCTGAGTCGCAGGTAACTCAAAACACAAATTTCCATCATAATGTTGTGGAAGTTCAGCAACTTGCAAAGGAGCTCCACATAATGTTAACAGATCATTTAACTTTTTTTGCCCCTGGATTTTGTTGAATCCAAATGACGATTGACTGAGTTTTGAGCTGTCCTATATCGTCACCACTACTTTCAAGATGCACAATGCTTAAAACATCTTTAGATATCTCTTTGTCATTTCCTTTCTCATTGTCAGATACCTATATAAATGTGTCTGAATGAAGCATCTCAAACAAGCTCGAAAAAGAACCATCTATTAAGAAATGCTGATGACCTTCTATATCCCACTGTGGTTGCAGCAAGACTTTTGTTAGGCCACAATCACTTTCAATAAGAGCAGATAGTGACTGAAAATGGCAAGATGGAGGCAGTAAACTCTGCAAATAGTAAGCACTAAGCAACAATGAGTTTTCCTTCAACTGAATGTCGTGGTTGACTATCTGACCACCAACCTTCCAAGTTATTGTTACTTTCCTATTGGACATATTCTCTCAAGCAACAGATTACAGGGTGGAGATGCAAGAAAACTGTGGTGGATTAAGTGAAGCTGGTGAAGGTTAAGGAAAGTTAAAGATAAAGTGAAGGTTAATGAAACTGGTGAAAGTTAATGAAAGATGTGAAGGTTAATGAAAGTGAAATATTGGTAGATAGACGAAAAGACAGTTGCATAAGATCTTGTGACGGCTCAAAGAATAATGAAAATCATAATTGAAGAAGTGCATTTAATATATGATGGTTGTGAATGTATGTGCAGTGGAATATGTCATCAAATTTGAGGGGCCATTTAATTTCTAAATGGTGGTTCAAGGACTGCATTTAATGTCGTCTAATAGTGTCTCCATCTTTTGTGTGTGTGTGTGTGTGTGTGTGTGTATGTGTGTGTGTGTGTGTGTGTATATATATATATATATATGATTGTGTGAGTGTGTGTATAAAAAACATAACATTCTATATGACCGACTTTGTATAAAAATCGTAGCAATTTGTTTAGTTAAGTTATATATATGATTCCATCTTGCCATTTTATATATATGTGTGTGTGTTTTTGGTAGTGTGTATATATAATTATTTTAGTTAAGTTATATACATTACTGTGCGTGTGTATAAATGATTTTGTGGGTGTGTGTAAACAACGTAGCATTTTTTTAAGTTAAAATATTTAAGTTGAGTGTATGTGCACATAGTTTAAGTTAAGATATTTAACGTAGCATTTTTTAAAATTAAGATATTTAATGTAGCATTTTTTAAAATTGAGTGTATGTGCACATAGTTTAAGTTAAGATATTTTTAAGTTGAGTGTATTTAAGTTGAGTGTATGTGTATTTTTTAAAGTTAAGATATTTAAGTTGAGTGTATGTGCACATAAGATATTTAACTGTGCACATAGGTTTTCCATTGTGTGTGTGTGTGTGTGTGTGTGTGTGCATAACTTAACTTTAAGAATGCTACGTTTTTTATACACACAAACACATACAATCATTTTTTTAAATATATGGTTGTGTGTGTGTGTGTGTGTAAAAAACATAGTATTTTTTTAGTAAAACTATATATATGAATCCATTTTGTGTATATCTTTGTGTGTGTATATACATATATATATATATATAAATGAATGTGTGTGTGTGAGTGTTTATACCACAATATCATTTTTGTAATATATGGTGTGTGTGAAAAAAGTAGTAGTTGAGATGAAAGTGGAGTAAAGTTTAAATGGAGTTTTAATTGAGATTGAACTGGAGTGAAGTGAAAGTGAAGTTTTTCTGTGAAGAAAAAGATGAAAGTGGAGTGAAGAGAAAGTGGAGTTTTGCTGTGAAGAAGAAGGAGTAAGAGAAGACAAGGTACTCTGTGTGTGTGTGTGTGTGTGTGTAGATTTTCTACTCACGTGTGTGTGTGTGTGTGTGTGTGTGTGAGTGTGTGTGTGTGTGCTTACCTGCGCACGCTCGCTCGATCCACCCGAGGAGGTCCAATGCAGCTCCTATTGGAGCTCCCGCGCGCTGCCTTCTCACCATGCCTTTCAAGGCATGGGGGAGCTCCAATAGGAGCTCCATTGGACCTCCTCCATGCCTTGAAAGGCATGGTGAGAGGGCAGCGCGCGCGTTGCTTTCTCACCATGCCTCTCAAGGCATGGAGGAGCTCCAATGGAGCTTCCATTGGACCTCCTCCGGTGGATCGGGCGAGCGTGCGCAGGTAAGCACACACACACACACAGTGATACACACTTGCATACACACACATCAAAACACTTGCACACATAGCACAAACACACACACAGTCATGTATACGCATACACATTACACTTGCATACACACACATACATACATACATACACCCACATATATAAACACTTGTATTCACAACATCAACACACTTGCATACATACACACATACACATATAAACACTTGCATTCACAACATCAACACACTTGCATACATAGCACAAACACACACACAATCATGCATACAGACACACACATATTACACTTACATTCACACACACACACACACACACACACACACACACACAATCATGCATACATCCACACACACACACACATATAAACACTTGCATTCACACACATCAACACACTTGCATACACACATATTAAACACACTTAGAGTAACAATTACAATGATGTAAGAACAGGTTGTTGTAGAGAAGAGGTATACAAATGTCAAAGTGGATTTGTATTTTTCCTTGCCATGAGAAAGTTGAGAATGGTTTTTTTTTTAATTTGCATTTTACGCCGTTATGCTGCCGAAATTTAGAATTTTATATTTGTATTGTCAAGCATATACATAGATACACATATATAAACACTTTTATTCACAACATCAACACACTTGCATACACACACATATTACACTTACATTCACACACACATAATCATGCACACATCCACTTGCATACACACACATACATACACCCACATATATAAACACGTGCATTCACAACATCAACACACTTGCATACATACACACATACACATATATAAACACTTGCATTCACAACATCAACACACTTGCATACATAGCACAAACACACACACAATCATGCATAAAGACACACATATTACACTTACAATCACACACACAATCATGCATACATCCATACACACACACACATATAAACACTTGCATTCACACACTTTAACACACTTGCATACACACTTACAGTAACAATTACAATAATGTAAGAACAGGTCGTTGTAGAGAAGAGGTATACAAATGTCAAAGTGGATTTGTATTTTTCCTTGCCATGAGCAAGTTGAGAATGGTTTTTTTTTTAATTTGCATTTTACGCCATTATGTTGCCGAAATTTAGAATTTTATATTTGTATTGTCATTGCTAAGAAGATTTTTTTTGTTTGTGGTTAATAGATTATGGCTCGTACACCATCTAAACGTGGCAGGACATGTATCTCTCAAAGTAAGTTCAAATACATTAAGCTATTTGTTTTCTTTTCTTTTGTCTCAACATACTCACTAAACTATTTGTGTTCTAAACCATTGAGATTGAGAGAGTAAGTAAATTTATTTGTTGATTGAAAAGCATGCTTGTAGTTTTCTTCAATTAGATCACATTCTAATTGTAATTTGTAGGTGGAAACACTATTGCTAGGATTGTTTTATTGTAAGGGTCAACGTCCTATCTACGATCGACGAGATGGAGAGAGCGTGGACAAAAACTCTTTCGATGCCAAGTCTGGAATACTGGTGGAGCACGTCGATGGAGAGTACATTGGAGGACACGCTCTTAGAGGTGCCGTCGAGCGTAGCCTTGACTTCTTTCGGTAAGAATATATGCTTCCTACTATGCGTTATTGGACTATGTTACATAAAGTAAAAATACGCATATTTTTTGCTTTTTTTAGCTGGCTTGTGCGGACATTTACTACGGAGCACACCTACATTGTTGATATGTTTTCTGGATGTGGTGGCTTGGGCAATGTTTGCAATGAGTTGTCTAGACACTGTCTCTGCATAGATAGTGATCCAGAGGTCTTCCATCAACATCTTTCACGCTTCAAGGCTCCATGTGTACGTGCTATTTCAGCAATTGATGCAGATAGCGATGAAGAGACTGATTGGGAACAAAATGAGCCCGGATCACATTGCCCTTGATTGACATCAACATTGGTATTATCTATCATTTTTTTTAGTTTGTGATTTTTATGGAACGACGTGTGACCATGGTGTTTGGGTGCCACTTTTTTGGTATTACTGAAGACATGTTGTTGGTGTTGATCGTCCTTATCAATTCAGCCATGATTTCATATTTATTATACTAGATAGAAGTTTGTTGAGAGCTTTGGATTTACCAAAGTAATATACCAACATATGCTTTTTTGCTTATGTAATTTCTTCTTCCCGTGAGCATTCGCTGCTGCACGGAAGCAAGTATGGAATGAGAATTTTTTTAGTTTGAATTTTCATACCGTTATGCTGCCGAAATTTTGATTGCTTATCAATATAATCATGAATTCCACTTTCTTCATGTTTTTGAGATCGGTAAAACAAGTCAACAACCAACATCAAAATTTAGCGGATCAAGCAAGTGTATTATCAATAGAGGAGAGTGTAAACCAAGGTGTAGTACAACAATTAGAGCCGATCCTTGAAGGAAGTATTTCCGATACTTGTTTAGAGAGATCTTACGAGTATTTCACAAAACACTTGGGATAATTAAAACCTAAACGAAAGAGAAAAAATGGCAGCAGGACCATCAAACCCTTCGGCCACAGTGAAGCTATTGTTCATCAAGTATCAGTATGACAAAAAGCAAGGTGCCAAGATCTACAAAGATAGTATGGACCGCTACTCTGTGAAAATAGAAAAAGACCAAGTGAGTTCAAGGACATAGTGCCTGTGAGCTCTAGCGGAGATAGGTACCTAGATGACGAAGGTATCATGTACCTGGTAGTCTTGAATCCTAACATTGTGGACAAGTGGGGATTGATGGGCACGAAAGCCAAAGTAGATGAGGAACCTGAGGAGAAAGCACCAACAATGAGCTTCCCTGATGCGAGGTTAAGGCGATAAAACGAAACTTTGAGAGTCAACACAGAAAACGTCTACGTGGGGTTATACAAGTTTAATAATGGAGAGCACGATCTCTATTATAGGTGCGAGGAACCTACGTCAGAGAGTTGACAGAGCGGAAAAGACTTTATGTCTTCACCTACACAGAGGGATCAGAAACGAAAATCGTCGCATACGACAAATATGGAAGACAATACGCAACAATTGATAAAAAGGAGTTGGAAGGATATACGTACTTTGGGGGACCACTCCACCAGTATTATGTCACTCCAAGCCCACATAGACCAACACCTACAAATGTCATGCCAGACCTGATGGCAACAGGTGGAGAGAGGACTCATGTAGCTGATTCTTTCAGTCAACCTCAGTATTCTATGCCAAACCCCATGGGAAAATTACATCCCAAAGAGTCAATGGCTACGGATCGAGGTAGTGCGGTTCCTATCTCTACACCTACCGCAGTAGGTCCGACATTTGCAGCCACACCATCACATTTGCCTCCTAGTAGTAGGTTCGTGGCAGGGGAGCCAACGAGAGCAACCCAAGACATCCATGATGTACGAGAACGATTAACCCAAGACACGGGAGCATTTAGATTGGTCGTAGACCATAGATGGATGAGGCCATTCCAGGTAGCGAAGTGCATGCCAAAGAAGTATAGCGGATCACGGGATCTATATGCCCATGTGTCGCTCTTCAAGCAAGTCTTAAGAGCAGAGCAGATCACTGTTTTCCATACTCAATATGAGGGATTCGGGCTGACCTTGGAAGGGACCACCTTAACATGGTTTCAACCTTTGAACCCTGAAACTTGTCCGAATATTGAACATGTATTGCAGGAGTTTGCGGAAGAATTCTTAAAACGGGGTATAAAGCATAATACTGTATCACAGATATATGCTTTTTAAAAAAAGGAGAACGAAAAAGTGAAGGAAGCATCCTTGAGATTCAAGCAATACATTAAGAGGTGCCCAAGGAGAGAATTACCGCAGGACGAGAGATTGTCTGTGCTCTTCATTGAAGGACTTAGAAACAAAACCTTGAAAAAGGACCTTCACTTGAAATCCTGTAGAACATTTGAACAGGTTACAAGGGAAGCGTTATATCTTGTTGATAACTGCAAAGCATATGGGGAAGTGTCAGAGGATATTGATTCAGTAACCAATGGCTCTTCATCTATTAAGAGTGAACCCTCTACCAAGAAAGATGCTCGAGCTTCTTTGATGTCGACCAGCTGACCAAATGATAGAGGAAGTAACGAAGAGAATGCAGCAACATATGAGATCAAATCCGATGATGAAACAGTCTCAGACAAGGAAATGTGACATATGTGAGGCGGGGGGGGGGGATCACTCGACGCCGTGGTGCACACAACAACCGAAAGCACCAGTTGCGAATGGACGAGTACTGAAATGGTGCGCCATATAGCAAAAATGGACGAACCATGGCACGGATAAGTGTTTTTACAACAAAAACTATGTGAGGGAAAGGCCGTATGGACCTCTAGCAGGACCACCCTAGCCACCTCCTCCAAGATATCAAGTTGGGCCAAATGTGAATATGGTAGCAGGAGCAGACATGCCTCAACCTCTGTTGGGTCAACAACCTCCTTTACCACAGGAAAATAGGCCCATGATTAGGTATGCTCAACCTTACGCAGCATCACTTGGAACAAATAATACACCTGAAATTTCTTATTATGAGGAACCGAATGAGCCTTATGTAACTGAACCTGAACCACAAATGTACGCAGACGAAGCCTATCAACCGTGGGGAAATAACGAGGGTATGACACCACCAACATATGTAGCACAACCTTTGAGGGATCAATATTTGGTGGATGAAAGAACGCTAATGTTCATTGCAAACCAAGAGGATATCCTAATAGGGTGGGACAACCTGCGGGACAACATATGGGACCACCTCCTCAAAATCAACCACCAAATGGACTGTGCTATAACTATGGAAGTACAGATCATTGGGAGCGTAGTCGTCCTTTCAAAGGCAAAAGAGTGAAAATTTTTGGGTTTTGTGATGGGTGTGGTGTGAATCACATACTGCTGAGGCGGTCTGGGGCGGGCAACAAGAAGAGTGGCCTCTAGACACCCTTCAAGGCTCCCGTGCTGCTCAATGGGGCTGGGGCACAACACAACACAAACCAAAACAACAAACCCACAGCCAAATCCCAACTACACAAGGGGCACCACCTAGTTTAAGAGCGAACTAGGACGCAAAAGAGGAGAATCGTTAGAGCAACCCACAAACAAGCAAGGAATTTACACTAACCCTAACACCAATGGAACACTCTTACACACTAAAACACGATAGAGAGAGAGAGAGAGAGAGAGAGAGAGAGAGAGAGAGAGAGAGATAGTGCTCGGACTGCTTTGAAACGTATCGGCAATGATCAAGCAAACACAACTATATATTTAAGAAAGAGAGAGAAAGGGGGAGGGGGTGCTTGTTGCATTAATACCTTCTTACGAATCTGTCATGACAAATCAAAGTGAGATTAGTATTTGTTCAACATAGCTTGCGTAAATTTCACCACAATACATCACAAGAAAAGCCATCCCAATCACTGTCTTAAGGCCAGGGGAGTCCTCTCCACCCTGTCGCCCTCTTACAGTATGTGGGATTTATGGGTAGATCGATGACAACACCAGAGACAAGCTATCAAGAACTTAACAAAAAACACCAAGACACTTACGCATCATTGTTGTCCATTACTTCACGTTGGAAGGGAGACAAAGTATCCAAGCTTAGTCCAAATCCACCCTCCTTGATTCAGCAAATGTTGGGCTTACACTAGTAGGAGAAATGATAGATTTCCTACTCTCAATTGAATGATCACTCTCTCTCTTACAATGGCATAGAGTTCCCTTGCTAATCCCCTATTACAACACATGCACATGCATAAGACAATGAGCTTCCACTCAAGAGCTCCTTCTAGAGAGGTTGAGCTTGGCTTCTCAAGCTATAGCATAGTGCTCTTGCTTATGGCTCGCCCCTTTTGTGCTAGCTACACCCTCCTTTTATAGCAATTTTGAAGGCTAGGGTTACTCCTCTAACCATGGTTGGGTTATATTTTCAGCAATTTATCTAATTTCTTTTGCTTGGAATTATCAAGAAGTTGGTGGGGAAAGAGAGAGGAGAGAAATGGAGGTGATAGGACTTTTCATAGTGGGTTAGTGTTAGTAGAGTTAGTATTAATTTACAAATGGAATTGGATATTTACAATGGGAGTATCCATGTAGGATACAAATAAGGAAGAAAAACTCTTAAGAGGTAAGAAAAGGTGGATTTCTTACAAGGTTGATGCTCCAAGTGTCTTGAGTAGGGCCAATTTTGACGCTTGTTGACGGTCCACTAGCTTTGACGGTACATTTTTTCTCCACTCTTGACCTTCCTTGAGAGACAAGATAATTGAAGCTGAGTAATCAACCACCATGATGCTGTCTTTTAAGAGAAGAGGCTGAATTTTGTGGTTTTTTTGAAAGATATGGGTAATTTGGAGGAGGAAAAATGAGACTAGGTGGTCAATTTTGGAATGAAATTGTGTGTGGGAGGTATGAGTTCACCATGGTTTCTCTTATTCTTCAAGGTTGAGGAGAAGGTGAGTAGGGTGCAGAGAGGAGTGGTGAGAGAGGTGGGGATGATGAGTGGAGAAGTGTGTGTGAAAGAGGAAAATGATAAAGTGGAAGAGAGAGTGTGGCTGCATAGCATGGAAAAACTGGGGTCCACTAATAAAATCATATCTCACAGCTCGTAGCTCAAAAAAATATGAAACAATTTGAAGCAAAAGTTCAGCCCACGAGCTACAACTTTTGTTTGTATCACCTTTTCAAATTCGGAGAGCAAGTGAACTTTAAAAATTCAGCAAAACCGATCGTTTTTTTCCACTGCACAAGGTCCTTGTGGGGTCCTTCTTTGGATGATTCTTTTGAATACCTCCAAGAGTGATCCCTCCATAGTGCATGTATGCATGCCACCTACCCTTGACCTTATTTGGTAGGTCTATAATTGAAGATATTGTTGAGATCATGATATAAGTGAATAGTACAACTAAGAAAATCAAATATTGAGGGGTCTAAAAAGTATGTACATGTCAAATATAAATAATATAAGTGGAAAAAATATAAAGGGGTCAAAAGAAATCTCTCTCATTATGAGGCTACCATAAAAAGATAAATATTTTTGGTGTTCTAATTTTTTAGAAAAAAAAACAAAATAGATGTAGGAAGGGAAAAATCACAATAGTGAAAAAATATACACATAAATAAAACTAGTTTTTTTGGATTTTTGTTGGGGTGGAGCTACACCAAATATAAGAGAAGCTTACATGAAAATATTTCTATATGGAATAAAGAGTATGAAAAATGGTAAGAAAAATTGTGGTAATGGTGAGGCAATGTACAGAGCATAAATAACACACACCTAGGTAAAAATATTTAAATAAATACCAAAATAATTATGAAAAAATCTTTTATTTAGGCCCTATATACAAAAAAATATTTACATACGCATGGACCATAATATACTTATATTTTTTATATTTTTTATTTTTTTTGGCTCAACTAGCTCAATGACTAGCTAATTGAGGGTTTTTTATTTCAGTAAGGAGATATGGGAAAAGTCCCTTAACTCACACGCACCTATATACAGTGAAAGGGTGAGGGTAACCACAGTGTTTGAGTGATTTGATAGGGGGGGATAACTCACTATGGCAATCACAGAGAGCCGAAAAATGGCTATCATTAGCCCTCCCCCAGGATGATGGTATATTCATGTACCATCATAAAGAATATTTTCCAAAGAGAGTGCTTCAGAGTCCTTGACAAGATCTTCATTGTTTGGCCCCTTGGAATTTTAGTTTGTGTTACACTCATGCTTCATGTAACAATACTTACATGAGACAACGGCCTTTGGATAGATCTTTGGTAGATCCTTTGGTAGAAGGCGACTCAAATAGGGCTTCAAGCGATACCCGTTTACCTTCCTGGAGTGCTCTTTACCGTTCAAGTCCATAAGCTGATAGTAACTAGAATTGAAAGCCTTCTTGACTATGTATGGCCCTTGCCATCTAGTTTCAAATTTGGCATCAAAACGATTATCGAGTCGATTGTCATACCTTAGCACAAGATCTCCTTCATTGATGCCTTTGTCCTTCAGTTTCTTGTCAAGCTTCTCCTTTGTCTGTGTGGCTTTCCTCTTATAGCACTTGTATGCTGCTTCTCTTTTCCACTCAAGCTCCGCTAAGGTAAGAAGTCGATCCATCCATGCTTCTTGATCATCTTGTGCTGATTTGCCATGAAGTCGCATTGTTGGAATGTTTAGCTCAATTGGCTGTAAAGCCTCTTGACCATAGACCAAGTGAAATGGTGTGAACTCCGTGGCTTCCCTATATGTGGTTCGATACGCCCACAAGGCACCATCCAAGAAGTCATCCCACAACTTTGTCTTGTTTTTCACCATCTTTCTAATGATGCCTGCAATGACACCATTAGCTTTTTCTACCAAACCATTGGATTGGGGATAGTAGGGTGTACTGTGACGATGTAGAATGTGAAGTTCTTCACAGACTTCTGTGAGCAATCCCTTTCTAAACCCTGGACCATTATCAGAAACAATCTCCAAAGGTGTGCCAAATCTACAACAAATGTGAGTGTAGACGAATTTGCTCACTGTCTTCTCATTTACCTTTGCCACACTTTGTGCTTCCACCCACCTTGTCATATAGTCTACAGCCACTAGAATGTAGAGTTTACCATTTTTGGTCCTAGGCAGAGGACCCATAGCATCAATGCCCCACTTTTCAAAGGGTCCATTTGCAAGCACGATTTGCCTTGGACCATAAACCAATCTTCTATTCCCATTTACTTGACAATTGTGACAGCTTTTACACCAATGTTGAACATCCACATGCAAGCTTGGCCAAACATACCCCGCAAGCAAAATCTTCTTCACAGTTGATTCTTGGGCAAAATGACCACCACATGCCTCTTCATGCAAACCTTTTAGAATGGATGGAATTTCCTCGATAGTTGGGACTCTTCTGCACACTTGATCCTTCCCTCTTTGATAGAGGGAGCCTTCTAGGAAGAGATATGCGCTTGCCTTCTTCATGAGTCTCCTCTTCTGAGCTTTTGTGAAGTCTGGTGGAAACTCACCCTCCAAAATGTAGCCAATGACTCCAATCCCTGGTACCTCGGTTGCTTCACAGCAGCCGCCACCATGATGACCTGCACTTCTTTCTTTACACATGCAACGGCTTGTTGTGCAAGTAAATCAGCATCTTCATTTTGTTTCCTAGGAATATGATATAATTGCACTTCTTCAAATTGATTAAACAATCTACGAATGGCATGAACTTTTGTCCGTAAGCTTTCATTCTTGCATGCCCAAATGCCTAAAATCTGCTTCACAATGAGAAGTGCATCCCCTTTTACCATGAGACGTTGTATACCATGGCCAATGCATATTTTTAAACCATGAAGTAGTGTGTCATATTCTGCTTCATTGTTGCTAGCTGAATTTGGTAGATTGAACTTCTCTTTCATGACCACCTCTCCACTTGGGTTGAGCAACACTAGCCCTCCCCCTGCTTTTCCTCTGGCTCGACGAAAAGCTCCATCAAAGAACAAGGTAAAAGCATTAGGAATACTTTTTGGTGGTGGCAATGGTAGGGTCTTTACTTCAGGCACCTTAATCTCCTTTTCGTGCACCCTATAAGTGAGAATCCCTGCCAATTGTGCACGCACACTATCTTCTACCTTGAAAGAGTATTGAAACTCTTGCAACTCCATAATCCACTTTGAGATCCTAGTACTAAGATTCATTTGAGATGACACCCAAGGGAACAAATTTTCTGCAGTGAGAATTACAAAAGGTTTTGGTAGCAGGTAGGATCTAAACTTTCTCACCGCAAACATGAGAGAAAGCATCATGAGTTCTGCTTCTGTGTAGTCTCTCTCCAAAGCATTCATGACCCTACTAGCAAAGTAGATGGGTCGCATCCTTGTACTGTGGGGATCTTGTTGTAGCAACACAGCACCAATTGTTTCTTTCCCAGCACTAGAGCTAACAAAGAATGTGTACTCCCAACAAGGAGGCATGAGTGTTGGTAGCTCTGACAAAATGACTTTAATGTTACAAAAGTACTCTTCAAGCTCATCAGACCATGCAAATTCTACTTGTTGTGTCAACTTTTGCAAAAGATGAAGCAACTCCGAGGCTAAGTGAATGAAGCGTGACATATACTTCACTTTCTGAATGAAAGAGATGACCTCCTTAAGACACTTTGGTGATGGGAGCTCAATAAGAGCCTTTGCCTTTGAAGGATCCACCTCAATGCCTTTATAGGAAACCTTGTGACCGAGCAAGATCACTTCATCCTCACCTATGTGGCACTTGTCGGGGTTGAGTTGACCTCCCATGTCGTAGAGCTTCTTTAAACCTTCTTCTACCCTTTGTAGATGCAATGATTTTGAGCTATAAATGCAGAAATCATCAATGAACACCCTAATTGACTTTCCAAAGAATGCTTGGAACACCATGTTCATGAAACGTTGGAATGTTGCAGGAGCATTTGTCAGACCAAATGGCATGACTCTAAAAGCATAGCAACCCCAAGGAGTGATAAAGGTTGTTTTGAATTGATCTTCCAATGCGATACCTATTTGAAAGTAGCCTGAGTAGCCATCACACACAGTGTACTTCTCATGACCAGCTACCTCATTTAGTATCTCATCCTGAAATGGGAGGAGAAAGTGATCTCTTTTTGTTTCCTCATTGAGTGGACGGTAATCCACACACACCCTCCACTTTCCATTTTTCTTAGGAGTGACAACAACGGGAGAGACCCACTCTGAATTCTCCACTGGATAAATGAAACCTGCTGCTAGAAGCTTTCTTACCTCCTTGAGTAAAGCCTGCTCCTTGATGACTCCTAGCCTTCGTAGCTTCTGAGCCTTAGGTGTGGCCTCTGGCTTCAACTCAATTTTGTGTTGAACAGCATCTACTCCACGCACATCGGTGTAGTCTTTAGCAAAAAGCCTAGGAAACTTCCTTAGCACACATTTCAACTCCTCTCTTTCATCCTTTGTAAGTGTTGTTGATAGCATACCTCCCAGCATCCCTTCATCTTGAACACCTTCGTTCTCTTGAGGACCTACCTCCTCCAAGCCTTGACAAGAGGTCTCTTGGTTGCTTGGCTTAAACCTTACCCCCATGACTTCGATGGAAGACTCCTCTTCAGTAATGCTGCCGCTACTTTCTTCTTCTGAAGTGCTATCGGTCCAACCTTCTTCCGTCTCACTTTGAGATGATTCTTCATGGAGCTCCTCTTGGCGTTGCTCCTTCATGCCAAAGACAACCTTCTTATGATTGTCATTCCTGCAAATTAATTTCCCACTCTCCCAATTCTGCAAAGCTCGCATTTTCATTAGCCATGGTCTTCCTAGGATAAATGGGTAACCATTTCCCTTGGTAGACATGACATAGAAATCCACTGCCTTCTTAATGCCAAAGGCCTCCACAAAAACATTTTTACAAATGCCTACACACCTAGCCTTGCTATTGTTTGCCATCTTGACTTTGATTTCAGGTGTCTCATGGATGTGCATGCCTAGTCTTTGCATGAGTCCCTCTGTCATGATGCAAATTTGTGCACCCCCATCCACTAGACCTTTCCTAACCAATCTTCCTTTGATGTAACAGTCTAGCACCGGTGTAATGTCCTCATTCATTTCAGCTTGTGTAATTTTTACAGCAGGCACACTCTCTTTTACCTTTCTCCTAGTGCTAACTGCCCTTGTTAAATCCCTCCTTACTTGTGGACATAATGCAAGAAATTGAGGCCATGAAATATCAGGACCCTTACCTCTCATGTCTTCCAACAAGTTGTACGGAGCCATACCATGTCCAAGAGGGAAGTCTTGGAGGTTGATACGACGTCGAGTCCTCTTGGTTTCCTTGGTCTCCTTTGCCTTTTTGCCTTGTCCATGGTCACTCTGTGATGTGACTCCTTCTTTCTCTTTACCTTTCCCTCGGCCACGCTTAATGCCATTGGCTTCCATGTCAACCTCATTTGAATTTGTCACCTCTACCACATGCACATTTGGATCTGGCAAAGGTGGAACTCCTTCTACCCCTTGTGGAGGTGGTCTTGGTCCATTTGGCCTTTGTAGAAGCCTTGGTTGTTGACCAGCTCCTTCTCCTGCATTCATCACTGGGTAATTCAAGTTAGGTCTCCCTGGCTCTCCACGGAGACAAGGACAATCCATGTCCAGACTCTCCGCAATTCCAACATTGCAAGACTCTCCTAGTTCGTGGATCTCTCTCTTCTGACTTCTTTGCTTGTCCCTTTGGACCTACAGCTTGTGCAAGGTGAATTGACAGGCTGCTTAAAGATTCATTTAACTTCTCAATCACTTCAGCCGTTACCTCAGGAAGCTCCCTAGATGTTGATGCTTGTGACTTACCTTTGGTTCTAAGACCTTCTATTGGAACCTCTCCCCTTAAGCACTTGAGTTTCCTATACTTCTCAGCAACCCTAGTTTCTGCTGCATCAAAAGTAGCAGGTGCACCCGCCTCAACTTTTACCTTAAGGTCAGGAAAGAGTCCGGCTATGAACCTCTCCTTCTTTAAAAATTCTGCACCATCACCAGGGTTAGCAACATTTCATATCCATAGAGCCCAAAGACGTAGAAACTCTTGCTTGTACAAGTAGTAGTCATCTAAGTCTTTTTGCTTATGAGAAACAATGTCTTGCCATAGTTTTTGAGTGTTTTGGGGATCAAAGAAGTATCTCTTAAAACGATTCAAAACTTCTGTGTAATTCCCCTTAACTTCCTCAGGCAAAGAGTCAAACCAAGTACTAGCATCTTTCCTAAGGACCACCTCAAACATTTCTACACGTTCTTGATCAGTTACTATCCTCTTGATACGGCAAGACATCTTGAAATTCGCTAGAAATAATTCTGCATCCTCTCCAGGATCTCCAAAGAAAAGAGGATATCCAGACATTTGGCGTTGGCTCTCCATTGAATTGATTTCAAAGTGACGCGTTTTTATTTTTTCTTTCTTTAAAAGATTTACACAATAATATTTTCTAAATTGCGATCTATTCTACAACAAAATAAAAATATTCACATCAAATGACCTATGATAATCAATAAGAGGTAGAATGACAGGGTTTGGTGATGCGAGAATTTCTCCTACTCTTTGGGCACCAAACATGAATACCATACGTTGTTGAAAATGGATTTTTCTACTAATTGCAATGTTTACTCTAATGTGTGGAGTGAAATGAAAGGGAAAAACCTGTATTCCTGGGCCATTATCCATGGTCTATGCATGACCTAATTCTTAAAACAAAACAAAAATATAGACGTCCAAACTAAGGTCGTACCTAATGAGAGGCAAAATAAAAGGATTTACTGATGCGTTTATCTCTACCAACCTAAGAGGACCTAAAATTCTACGAATTACTCGCTGAAATTGCAACTTAGTACTAACAATTATGTGTACCTTTTGCCTTGCAATGGGAATGAAGGGATCATACAAATTCTCGTGATTCATGCAAGCTACTTGATTATGCTAAAGGTTGAGACTTCACAAAACATACACAAGCCTGTCCTCCGTGGGGGCACCAATTTGAGGCGGTCTGGGGCGGGCAACAAGAAGAGTGGCCTCTAAACACCCTTCAAGGCTCCCGTGCTGCTCAATGGGGCTGGGGCACAACACAACACAAACCAAAACAACAAACCCACAGCCAAATCCCAACTACACAAGGGGCACCACCTAGTTTAAGAGCGAACTAGGACGCAAAAGAGGAGAATCGTTAGAGCAACCCACAAACAAGCAAGGAATTTACACTAACCCTAACACCAATGGAACACTCTTACACACTAAAACACGAGAGAGAGAGAGAGAGAGAGAGAGAGAGAGAGAGAGAGAGAGAGAGAGAGAGAGAGAGAGAGAGATAGTGCTCGGGCTGCTTTGAAACGTATCGGCAATGATCAAGCAAACACAACTATATATTTAAGAAAGAGAGAGAAAGGGGGAGGGGGTGCTTGTTGCATTAATACCTTCTTACGAATCTGTCATGACAAATCAAAGTGAGATTAGTATTTGTTCAACATAGCTTGCGTAAATTTCACCACAATACATCACAAGAAAAGCCATCCCAATCACTGTCTTAAGGCCAGGGGAGTCCTCTCCACCCTGTCGCCCTCTTACAGTATGTGGGATTTATGGGTAGATCGATGACAACACCAGAGACAAGCTATCAAGAACTTAACAAAAAACACCAAGACACTTACGCATCATTGTTGTCCATTACTTCACGTTGGAAGGGAGACAAAGTATCCAAGCTTAGTCCAAATCCACCCTCCTTGATTCAGCAAATGTTGGGCTTACACTAGTAGGAGAAATGATAGATTTCCTACTCTCAATTGAATGATCACTCTCTCTCTTACAATGGCATAGAGTTCCCTTGCTAATCCCCTATTACAACACATGCACATGCATAAGACAATGAGCTCCCGCTCAAGAGCTCCTTCTAGAGAGGTTGAGCTTGGCTTCTCAAGCTATAGCATAGTGCTCTTGCTTATGGCTCGCCCCTTTTGTGCTAGCTACACCCTCCTTTTATAGCAATTTTGAAGGCTAGGGTTACTCCTCTAACCATGGTTGGGTTATATTTTCAGCAATTTATCTAATTTCTTTTGCTTGGAATTATCAAGAAGTTGGTGGGGAAAGAGAGAGGAGAGAAATGGAGGTGATAGGACTTTTCATAGTGGGTTAGTGTTAGTAGAGTTAGTATTAATTTACAAATGGAATTGGATATTTACAATGGGAGTATCCATGTAGGATACAAATAAGGAAGAAAAACTCTTAAGAGGTAAGAAAAGGTGGATTTCTTACAAGGTTGATGCTCCAAGTGTCTTGAGTAGGGCCAATTTTGACGCTTGTTGACGGTCCACTAGCTTTGACGGTACATTTTTTCTCCACTCTTGACCTTCCTTGAGAGACAAGATAATTGAAGCTGAGTAATCAACCACCATGATGCTGTCTTTTAAGAGAAGAGGCTGAATTTTGTGGTTTTTTTGAAAGATATGGGTAATTTGGAGGAGGAAAAATGAGACTAGGTGGTCAATTTTGGAATGAAATTGTGTGTGGGAGGTATGAGTTCACCATGGTTTCTCTTATTCTTCAAGGTTGAGGAGAAGGTGAGTAGGGTGCAGAGAGGAGTGGTGAGAGAGGTGGGGATGATGAGTGGAGAAGTGTGTGTGAAAGAGGAAAATGATAAAGTGGAAGAGAGAGTGTGGCTGCATAGCATGGAAAAACTGGGGTCCACTAATAAAATCATATCTCACAGCTCGTAGCTCAAAAAAATATGAAACAATTTGAAGCAAAAGTTCAGCCCACGAGCTACAACTTTTGTTTGTATCACCTTTTCAAATTTGGAGAGCAAGTGAACTTTAAAAATTCAGCAAAACCGATCGTTTTTTTCCACTGCACAAGGTCCTTGTGGGGTCCTTCTTTGGATGATTCTTTTGAATACCTCCAAGAGTGATCCCTCCATAGTGCATGTATGCATGCCACCTACCCTTGACCTTATTTGGTAGGTCTATAATTGAAGATATTGTTGAGATCATGATATAAGTGAATAGTACAACTAAGAAAATCAAATATTGAGGGGTCTAAAAAGTATGTACATGTCAAATATAAATAATATAAGTGGAAAAAATATAAAGGGGTCAAAAGAAATCTCTCTCATTATGAGGCTACCATAAAAAGATAAATATTTTTGGTGTTCTAATTTTTTAGAAAAAAAAACAAAATAGATGTAGGAAGGGAAAAATCACAATAGTGAAAAAATATACACATAAATAAAACTAGTTTTTTTGGATTTTTGTTGGGGTGGAGCTACACCAAATATAAGAGAAGCTTACATGAAAATATTTCTATATGGAATAAAGAGTATGAAAAATGGTAAGAAAAATTGTGGTAATGGTGAGGCAATGTACAGAGCATAAATAACACACATCTAGGTAAAAATATTTAAATAAATACCAAAATAATTATGAAAAAATCTTTTATTTAGGCCCTATATACAAAAAAATATTTACATACGCATGGACCATAATATACTTATATTTTTTATATTTTTTATTTTTTTTGGCTCAACTAGCCCAATGACTAGCTAATTGAGGGTTTTTTATTTCAGTAAGGAGATATGGGAAAAGTCCCTTAACTCACACGCACCTATATACAGTGAAAGGGTGAGGGTAACCACAGTGTTTGAGTGATTTGATAGGGGGGGATAACTCACTATGGCAATCACAGAGAGCCGAAAAATGGCTATCATTAGCCCTCCCCCAGGATGATGGTATATTCATGTACCATCATAAAGAATATTTTCCAAAGAGAGTGCTTCAGAGTCCTTGACAAGATCTTCATTGTTTGGCCCCTTGGAATTTTAGTTTGTGTTACACTCATGCTTCATGTAACAATACTTACATGAGACAACGGCCTTTGGATAGATCTTTGGTAGATCCTTTGGTAGAAGGCGACTCAAATAGGGCTTCAAGCGATACCCGTTTACCTTCCTGGAGTGCTCTTTACCGTTCAAGTCCATAAGCTGATAGTAACTAGAATTGAAAGCCTTCTTGACTATGTATGGCCCTTGCCATCTAGTTTCAAATTTGGCATCAAAACGATTATCGAGTCGATTGTCATACCTTAGCACAAGATCTCCTTCATTGATGCCTTTGTCCTTCAGTTTCTTGTCAAGCTTCTCCTTTGTCTGTGTGGCTTTCCTCTTATAGCACTCGTATGCTGCTTCTCTTTTCCACTCAAGCTCGGCTAAGGTAAGAAGTCGATCCATCCATGCTTCTTGATCATCTTGTGCTGATTTGCCATGAAGTCGCATTGTTGGAATGTTTAGCTCAATTGGCTGTAAAGCCTCTTGACCATAGACCAAGTGAAATGGTGTGAACTCCGTGGCTTCCCTATATGTGGTTCGATACGCCCACAAGGCACCATCCAAGAAGTCATCCCACAACTTTGTCTTGTTTTTCACCATCTTTCTAATGATGCCTGCAATGACACCATTAGCTTTTTCTACCAAACCATTTGATTGGGGATAGTAGGGTGTACTGTGACGATGTAGAATGTGAAGTTCTTCACAGACTTCTGTGAGCAATCCCTTTCTAAACCCTGGACCATTATCAGAAACAATCTCCAAAGGTGTACCAAATCTACAACAAATGTGAGTGTAGACGAATTTGCTCACTGTCTTCTCATTTACCTTTGCCACACTTTGTGCTTCCACCCACCTTGTCATATAGTCTACAGCCACTAGAATGTAGAGTTTACCATTTTTTGTCCTAGGCAGAGGACCCATAGCATCAATGCCCCACTTTTCAAAGGGTCCATTTGCAAGCACGATTTGCCTTGGACCATAAACCAATCTTCTATTCCCATTTACTTGACAATTGTGACAGCTTTTACACCAATGTTGAACATCCACATGCAAGCTTGGCCAAACATACCCCGCAAGCAAAATCTTCTTCACAGTTGATTCTTGGGCAAAATGACCACCACATGCCTCTTCATGCAAACCTTTTAGAATGGCTGGAATTTCCTCGATAGTTGGGACTCTTCTGCACACTTGATCCTTCCCTCTTTGATAGAGGGAGCCTTCTAGGAAGAGATATGCGCTTGCCTTCTTCATGAGTCTCCTCTTCTGAGCTTTTGTGAAGTCTGGTGGAAACTCACCCTCCAAAATGTAGCCAATGACTCCAATCCCTGGTACCTCGGTTGCTTCACAGCAGCCGCCACCATGATGACCTGCACTTCTTTCTTTACACATGCAACGGCTTGTTGTGCAAGTAAATCAGCATCTTCATTTTGTTTCCTAGGAATATGATATAATTGCACTTCTTCAAATTGATTAAACAATCTACGAATGGCATGAACTTTTGTCCGTAAGCTTTCATTCTTGCATGCCCAAATGCCTAAAATCTGCTTCACAATGAGAAGTGCATCCCCTTTTACCATGAGACGTTGTATACCATGGCCAATGCATATTTTTAAACCATGAAGTAGTGTGTCATATTCTGCTTCATTGTTGCTAGCTGAATTTGGTAGATTGAACTTCTCTTTCATGACCACCTCTCCACTTGGGTTGAGCAACACTAGCCCTCCCCCTGCTTTTCCTCTGGCTCGACGAAAAGCTCCATCAAAGAACAAGGTAAAAGCATTAGGAATACTTTTTGGTGGTGGCAATGGTAGGGTCTTTACTTCAGGCACCTTAATCTCCTTTTCGTGCACCCTATAAGTGAGAATCCCTGCCAATTGTGCACGCACACTATCTTCTACCTTGAAAGAGTATTGAAACTCTTGCAACTCCATAATCCACTTTGAGATCCTAGTACTAAGATTCATTTGAGATGACACCCAAGGGAACAAATTTTCTGCAGTGAGAATTACAAAAGGTTTTGGTAGCAGGTAGGATCTAAACTTTCTCACCGCAAACATGAGAGAAAGCATCATGAGTTCTGCTTCTGTGTAGTCTCTCTCCAAAGCATTCATGACCCTACTAGCAAAGTAGATGGGTCGCATCCTTGTACTGTGGGGATCTTGTTGTAGCAACACAGCACCAATTGTTTCTTTCCCAGCACTAGAGCTAACAAAGAATGTGTACTCCCAACAAGGAGGCATGAGTGTTGGTAGCTCTGACAAAATGACTTTAATGTTACAAAAGTACTCTTCAAGCTCATCAGACCATGCAAATTCTACTTGTTGTGTCAACTTTTGCAAAAGATGAAGCAACTCCGAGGCTAAGTGAATGAAGCGTGACATATACTTCACTTTCTGAATGAAAGAGATGACCTCCTTAAGACACTTTGGTGATGGGAGCTCAATAAGAGCCTTTGCCTTTGAAGGATCCACCTCAATGCCTTTATAGGAAACCTTGTGACCGAGCAAGATCACTTCATCCTCACCTATGTGGCACTTGTCGGGGTTGAGTTGACCTCCCATGTCGTAGAGCTTCTTTAAACCTTCTTCTACCCTTTGTAGATGCAATGATTTTGAGCTATAAATGCAGAAATCATCAATGAACACCCTAATTGACTTTCCAAAGAATGCTTGGAACACCATGTTCATGAAACGTTGGAATGTTGCAGGAGCATTTGTCAGACCAAATGGCATGACTCTAAAAGCATAGCATGTCGAGACCGGACAGGTTTTACAAGTTTCCTAACCAAAAACCTAGTCGACAAGAGCGGTATAGATCAAAGAGAACAAGGAAATCAAGAGCGAATAAGCATAAACCCATGCCTATTGTCAATGACAAAACGGGATGTCTAAGGCTTGTAAAAGGTGACGATTGTGTCAAAGACAAGGTCACTGGCCGGTTTATCAAAACTAAACCATGGAAAAACAACAAGAAGAACAAGCGTGAAAAGCAAACGACTGAGACACATAAGGAGGCGGAAACAGAATCTAGAATGACCAAAACAGAGAGGAAAACAGAGTACAATAAGCTCAAACAGACCCTCAAAGACATATGGACAACTGAAATGGAAATAGATGAGGACACGAATTCTGACAAGATGGATGTCTCGTCCCATTATAAGAAGTATACCATACAAGATAGAAAAATCATAGTGCAACAACCGATGAGAGAATTGAAGGAACCTGTTATATCATACGATGGTTCTGAAAAAGCCAAACTAATAGATCTAGCGGATCCAGGAGAAGATCCAAAACCTGCATATATTGCCACAGATCTTACTGAAGAAGAGGAAAAGCTTTTGATAGCTACTCTAAAATAGTATAGAGATGTGTTTGCATGGTTATACAAAGAACTTAAGGGGGTGGATCCAAGTATCTGTCAACACACAATACCCCTTAAGAATGACGCCAAACCAAGCAAACAACGTCCTTATACTTACAATGAGACGTTTGCAAGGAAGATCAAGGAGGAGATAGATAAGCTGAAAGAGGCAGAGTTTAAGCACACTGACTGGGTTTCACCGATTGTGGTGGTCCTGAAGAAAAATGGAAAGTTGAGAGTATGGCGTCAATCTCAAGAAAGTAAACGCTGCTACAATTTAGGACAACTATCCCCTACCCATTACTGATCATGTAATAGAAAGAGTGGCAGGAAAAGAAGCTTACAATTTCTTAGATGGCTTTTCAGGCTACAACCAACTCGCAATAAAGCCAGAGGATCAACACAAGATGGCTTTTGCAACTGAATGGGGCATTTTTGCATTCAAGGTAATGGCTTTTGGCTTAACGAATGCACTAGCCACATTTCATAGGCTGATGGGTTATGATTTTAAAGAATATCTAAGACAATTCTTAGAAATTTACATGGATGACTTGTGCGTTCACTCTCTCGTAAGATTGGAGCACATAGAGCACTTGACCAAAGTGTTCAAAAAATGCAGACTGTATCGGATTTTCCTGAATCGAGAGAAATGTGTCTTCATGGTAAGACAAGGCAAAATATTGGGACATATAGTGTCCAAAAATGGTATTTCGACAGACATGGAGAAGATCAGCGTAATTGTTGATCTACCACGACCAATAAAGGTAAAGGAGGTACAGGCATTTATGGGCCATTGTGGATATTATCGTAGATTTATCTAGTCATACACTATAATTGCGAACCACTTTATGCGTTGATAACTAAATTTGAGTGGATAGATGAGTGTGAGAAATCTTTTCAAACTTTTAAGGAAAGATTGATATCCACTCCAATTTTGAAGGCTCCGGATTGGGAAAAGATATTCCACATGATCCACGTAGATGCATCAGCATATGCTATAGGATGCATACTTGCACAACCTAGAGAAAAGAACATGGATTTTTCAATCAATTACTCCAGTAGACAACTAAACAGTGCAAAGAAGAATTACACAACAACTGAAAGGGAGGGTTTGGGTATGATCTATACTGTGAAAAAGTTTAGACATTACCTACTTTCCAATAAATTTGTATTCTTCGTTGATCACCAAGCACTGCTGTACTTGGTAAGCAAACCTTGCAGTACGGGGCGGATTGTACGATGGTTCATCATACTGCTTGAGTTTGGTTTCATGGTTGTAGTCAAAAAAGGATCTACACACCAAAGAGCGGATCATTTATCTAGAATGGTGCATGGAGAAAACCCTGTAGGAGTTGATGATGATTTGCCAGATGCTTATCTCTTCAACATAGAAATGGTTCGAAGATGGAGCGAGGATGTAATTCCTTTGTTGACTATTGGGTCATTGAATTTGACAAGATAACCATCTACCATTGCAGCATCTAGATCATTCGTAATGCTGGCTGGAAGGCTATACAAACAGGGATCGGATCAAATCCTTAGGCTTTGTGTTGAATCAAGTGAACAGGACTTGTATCTAAACCAGTCTCATGTACAAACAACGGGGATTCACAATGGGCATGCATAGACGAATCAAAGATTGATGAGAATGGGTGTATGATATTGGTTGAAAATGCAACAAAGTGTTCATAATCATATCAAATCATGTATTATCTGCACTTTTCAAAAGACGATAGAACACACGACTCTATTCAAATTATCTGTAGCACCCAGATGGAGTAACTACATTGTAGAATACCTCACCACCGGAATACCGCCTGAAGGGATGAGTAGATCAAAACGATCATGAAAGAGGTAGAAAACTATGTATTGATTGAGGACAATCTTTACAAGAGAAGAAAAGAAAATCAATTGAGAATGTGTGCGACGAAAGAGGAATACGTTTCTATCTTAGAGCAAGCACATGGCGGACAAGCTGGAGGACATTTCTCAGCTGACAAAACGGCCAAAGAAATTCTTATTGCTCGCATATGGCGGCCTACACTATTCATGGACGCTGAAGAGTTTGTGAAACGATGTGATGATTGCCAGAGGACAAAGATTCCTAGAGCACGAGATGACATGCCCTTGAGACCAATGATGGGGGCAAGAGAGTTTGCAAAATGGGGAATAGATTTTGTAGGACCAATTGCGCCTCCTGGATATAAAACGCACGCTCAATACATTATTGTGGCAACAAATTATCTAACAAAGTGGGTTGAAGCAAAAGCAACAACCAAAAATGATGCCAGAACGACATTACAGTTTTTGTATGAGAACATTTTCACCAGGTATGGCTTACCAATAGAGATAGTGAGTGATAGAGATACTCATTTCGTCAATGAAATGATCGAATTCCTATTGGATGAATTCATGGTAATTCACAAGAAGTCAGCTTCCTATCATCCACAAGCTAACGGCCAAGCAGAAAGTACGAACAAGATTTTGGTGACAATTCTCACGAAAATGTTAGTGAATTGAGAGCCGACTGGGATCAGAAGCTGCATTCAGCTTTATGGGCATATAGAGTAGCGTACAAAATCTCAATCGGAACGACTCCTTTCAACATGGTTTATGGAATTCAAGCGATTTTGCCACTTGAATTTCTTATCTCCACACTTCGGGTAGCTAAAGAATTAGAATGGACGGGCCATGAATTATCCAATCAAATAGATATCCTGGAAAAACTGGATGAAACTAGATTGAGGGCAGTTGCATCAATCTAGGTGCAAAAACAAAACATGAAATCATTCTATGATCAACATGTTATCGGTGGCAAGGAATTTGCTACGGGGATTACCTCTTAATGTATACCCTGAAACAACATTTTCGGAAACTCAAAAAGCGAGGCAATGGACCCTATGTGATTCATGACATATCATCTAGCGGTGCCATTAAGCTTGCGACATTAGAGGGAGAGGAGATGCCTAATTGGATTAGTGGTTGCAGATTAAAGAAGTACAACCTACCACTAACCTCAGAGATGCTTGCCAAAATCCACGCTGCGAAGGAGCGCAAGAACAAAGCAAATGAGACAAAAGCTTAAGCACAGGAGGAGGCCAGAAACAGGATTTTAAAGCAGAAACAGAAATTACAACAACAAAGACTTCCTCAACTAGCGGATACGGCTCAAATTCCTCTTTCTATAATTCACACTAATGAGCAATGGAAAATAGGAATCGATGTTCGCATCAATGTCAGACTTTCGAATGGCAGATATCAACGAGCATTGATTGACACAGGGGCAAGAGTCAATGTGGTCAACTTCTCCATTTACAAGATGCTTACTGATGAACCCCTAGTGCAATCCACACGAGATTTACAAGTCGCGAACGGGGCAAAAATGCCAACATTGGGAATATTAAACTTACCAATCAATATTGATGGAAATAGTTGTCCTCATCAATTTCTCATAATGAAAGACGAAGGAATCAGAGAATCATTATGTTTGGGAATTCCATGGATGAGAACGTATAATGCAGTTACTGAATGGCCAGAACATGCGCTGATGTACACACACAACTCTAACACGTACATGACTCCATTCGCCAAAATAGATCACTCGTGGCCAATTATCCCCATCAACGAAAAGCAATCAGCTCATAAGCCAGAAACACCGAAAATGGCTCTTCGGAAAGTATGGATATAGAAAACCATCGTGCAAAAAAAACAGAGATAGATATGGCTGCCCAAGTCACAACTCCCGACGACAGCAACACTATATCAAAGACCTTCAGGAGCTAATCCAGAGTGGAAATGGCAACCAAAGCTGGGGACAACCAAAAATTCAGCGACGACAAAGATCGAATGGAGACCAAAAACTCGACCCAGGAAGCCTGAACTAACAAAATGGCAATGGAAACCTAAGAAAATTCAGAAACCTACATTAAAATTTGCAAATATGAAAAAAATTGAATACAGATGGGTTCCAAAAATAGTTTCCATCAAAAAACCAACAATCAAAGAGAGAGCAATTAAACTGCAAGCTCTTTTGTTCCATAAACAGCTAGCCTCGCCATCCAAAGCCACTGAAAATTACATTCAGTCCCCGCATCTTGCACAGCACTTTGTTTCCCAATGCATTGTCTCAAACATGAATTAGGGCCACATTACACGGCCGTGCATAGACACATATTTCAAAACCCATGCACACGCACACAACCTTCGTCCGGGACTACTCAGTTTAGGAAGGGGGGAGTAACTGCTGAATCTAGTAGCAGTCAGGACCATTAAGGGGTCCAATGTGTATATATGTACAAAATGCGTGTGTTGAATTTAATTTTTTAGAGTTCAATTTTAAACAAATTTGATCAAAATTTGGCATTTTTTAGCGTTTTTATCATCCAACCAGCATAATAATGAGCTATAATGACAAAATCTGGAGCATTGGGATGCTTCTAGTGAAAATATATGCTTAGGGGTGAGTATAATAATTTTTGGCTAATTTTCACCAGGTAATAAGTATTTTCAATTTATTTCGCTTAATTTTCGTTATAAAACTTCAGAAATTAAAAATATATCACCCACAGTGTCGGAATCAAGTTCTGGAAGCAAACCCCGAAGTATCATGATAGGGTTATCAAGCATGGAAGATATGAAGCTAGTCTGAAGACATCGAATTTCAGTCTTAATGATCATGACCACATTTCCCCAGAATCGCATCAAATGGTGATACGATGCCAGATGACGAACGGTTCGACCCACAGGTGGTATACAAATTATCTCGAGATCAGAGGTAAGGAAAATTAGCCCTGTGTCATGAAAACCTCGGGAAGATATGGGTCAAGTAGGCCAAAAATCTAGCTCATTGTTCAATTTCCATTCTGAGAGAGAAGAGGAGAGCTTCTTGACCTAGAGCGAGCTGCCATATTTCTACTCCGTACGGACAATCGGAGCTGGCATTTCACACCAGATTTCACAGGTATGTTCCTTGTCGAGTAAAGATCAAGTGTATTACACATGCAAGTGCGAAACATCGCACAAACGGGCGCATTGACCAAATCAAAGTCGGATTGAGTCGAATAGGTCAAGGGCCCTTAGAGGCATCATGACAAAACATTTTCAGGGACAGAACACATCACTGTGCTACCCACAATGTCAGGAACAAATCCATGTGATCAGATCTCAATTTGGTGGTAGTACAACGATCGCGATCGGTGTACCTCACTGACCGAATTTGACACAGAAATTGCAAAAAGCCTTCTCTCAACTTCGCCAACAAGCTGAAGGTGTCAAAAATCAATTTGGGATCTATGGTACGATCGCGATCGGTGCCCCCAGTTTCAGACTTTAGAAATTTTGACATGGCCCAGGCTTAGAACTCATGGAGGAGTACACTCTCTTGAATTTTCATAAGAAATGCTCAAAGTTTGCTCATAGAATGGGCCAAAATTGTCAAACACACCCGAATTGGGAAATTTGACCTACAACTACCGAAATTTTAGAGATGCCCAATTATCCCATTGGTATCCAAAGAATTCCTGAAAAATACCCAAGTCTAGAAAATCTCCAAAGACGGGGTAAAAAGTGCCTGATCAAGTCAGAATCAGATAGCGGAGTAGGTTGATGATAGCAACACATCATGGAAGCTAGTAAAAGATCAAAAACTAACATCAACTAACTCCAGGCTCCAACCAAAATTTATCAGGAAAACCCAATATGGTTAGACTTAGTAAAATAAGGTCAAACAATGAAAAATTGCTCTAATTTGTTCATTTTAAGTCCAAAACTTGAAAATAAATCATCAGTGGGCTAGGCAGGCATAGGAGACTAAAGCCATCTAGTTTTCACCCAAAAAAGCCCAGGTACTACGATCGCGATCGGTGTACCTCAGTATCAGATTTTGACCAAAACCTAACAGATCTCTTGTACACATCTTGTTCAAGTCACACATCAAGCTTCAAGCCAATTGGACATCAAAAACCCATGAAAAATCAAAGTCTAGTCCAAAACTCCCTTGTAACCCAAAATTTGGACTTATAAACTCAAAAGTGGTTCAAATAAAAGACAGAGTGGACCAAAATGACCCTCTAGCTATCAACAAACCACTCATGTGATCAAATGTTATTTTGGTCATGGTACGACGATCGCGATTGGTGTACCTCAGGCCAGATTTGGCTCATATTTCAATTATTCATGCTCTAGTCTTCCTAGTCCCACTTGTGAAATATGGACAAGAATGAATGAGATTTGTTCAAGTTATGATCAGTTTTAACTTTTGAAGTGCTTTTTACTAAAAGTCTAAATGCTACTGGTTGCGAAAGGAAAATCCTGACAGCTTGTGATTCTAATGACACAGAATGACTCGCCAAAAGCAAGCAAGGCAGTGGACGACAACACCATATGAAGTGGATGAGCTCTCTACGAACAAAAAAGATCACATCTCGGATGAAACACTAGCTCAGATCCCTGCTCACATTTTCATCACAAAGTTTAGGGATACTGATGGTGACATGGTAAAGACGACCATCATGCCACGGGAAATATGGAATCTCCACCGAAGGCCGGAGGTCACCGACGCCGTGCGGGCTATTCATTTGTAGCAGTTTTTCAGACTGGAGCCATGGGAAACAGACTACATGAGGGCCCACGAGCTCATGAGCTCGATACAGTATGATGGGCAAGCTATGCTCACCGACAAGGATGGTTCAAAGGTAAAAGTAAAGATCACAAAAGACATCATCAACGAAGCTTTGCACTTCCTTCCAGGGCAACACAACTTGCTGGCAAAGACCAAGTCGTTGGACAACGAGAAGGCGTTTATGAAGGCAAAAGGATACAAGTACAAGTACAATGACATGATATACGGTGAGCTGGAGTTACCAATGAGATTGATCTCTCAACATTTCAGGGTACAAAAGCCTCCTCCCTACACTGAGCTGATCCTACACATTGCAGTGGTCATGGCTCTAGCAACACCTGAAATGGGATTAACAAGTTGATAATTTTTGTATGGATTATTTGGAATATTCTATGATCATTTCAATGTTAGGTTGAATTGTGGAAATATAATTACATTTCAGGTGTTGTGTTAGCATAGCAGTGTGATTGGTATGTGCAAGACAATAATGCAATAGTTGTTGATGGAATAAAACTACCACCAGCTAACTTCATGGGGGAAACCGTGGTGTTTTACGGTTTATTTGTAGCTCATTTGTAGATAGTTTATTTTTAGAGTGGTCTCTTTATGAGCAATGATTAACTTCTATTCCCAAGTGTGAATAGATGTAATCACTTGACGAGCATTGGATCTACCTATAGAAAAAATACATGCAAGAGGAGATTCCTCACTCTTGCATGAGGGAAGATTGCACGCATTGTCTATGTCATCTCTCTCTCTCTCTCTCTCTCTCTCTCTCACACACACACACACACACACACACACACACACACACACACACACACACACACACACACACACACACACACACACACACACACACGCACGCACGCACGCACGCACGCACGCACACAAATCACACGTAGGAAACCCTAATATATGTCACCATCTCTCCCTCACTTTCTTTGTTGATCTCCCCTTGGACGAGCCCCTGTCTTGTGGGGGGGGTCTAACTTCAATTAGTGTCGCCCTTCTCTTGCATTACCTAAAGCCCCTCACAAGGCTCCACTCCCTTTTTTCTCATCCATTGGTCTTGGGCCCTTCTCCTCACTAAGCTCAGATCCTTCTTGTTATCGATTCTAGCTCCACTTCCCTGTGGTAGAGAAGATAATGTTACCTTCAACATTCTACTCACATTCTAATAGTAAATGGAAATTAAGATCCCTTTCCCATGATGAGCTTTCTTTTTTTGCACATACCTTGGCCTTTTGACTAGTAGCATCTTTCCGAGCTCCACCACAAGAATCTTGTAATGAAAATGTATTATGAACATTGAGAATAGCGGAATTGAGAAAATTGTAGTGAGCATTTTTATGAGAATACTTTGAGAAAGTAGAGGGTGAACTTGATTAGAGGTAGCAACATAACCATTATACTTTATTAACTTGGCATCAACAATACTTTGCAACAGAGATAATCAGAGAGCTTGACAGCAGTTGAGGACTAGATTTATGTGGATCCGGTCCCCCTTCCAAAAGGCTTTTTGTATTACAGTTTCTCCCATAAAGAGAGACTTGGTACAATACAAACTTTGTGTTCCTTGAAACTTTGATGGTTCAATGAAAATAGAGAGCTTCATCCACCATAATTATGCCCGTAGCTTAGCTAAATGAAAGCATTAAACTTGTCCCGGGCCTCACTCCCAAGACCTCAAACACCTTTGAATGTGGAGAGAGCTAGCAAGGAATGAGGGTAGGGAGGAGGAATAATAAGCATTCTTACGAGAAATAAATAGTTCCTCACTCATCATCAGTCTTGTTGCTTAGAATAGCATAATAGCATAGTAATGATGATGAAGAAGATGGCAAGCTTAAGCATTAAGCATGTCTCTTCGTTGGATTTGCATTCCTTAGCCAAGAGTGTTGGTGTAAGCCCTCAACTGCTCAACAAGCTTGGAGAAGGAGACGAAGTTGTTGTAGCTAGCACTCCACAAAATGAGTGTGTGTGTGTGTGGGGGGGGGGGGGGGGAGAGAGTATGTTCCTCAAGATAGTCCTCTACTTGCATGGTAGAACCCATCTTCTAGCTCATGCTTGTGGCTCATTGGCTCTCTCAATCCTAGAAAATCACAAGCCTTGGTCACAACTAGCAATAGAGGTAGCATTTGGACAAGTGTCCTACTTTTCTCTTCAAGAGAGAGGGCTTGATAAATGCTTAAACAATTAATTTAATTATCGAAACTCTCATTGGAACTCTCTAAGGGTCAACAAAATAGGCTTTGGGCACACCATGAGGGTAACCTAGCTAGGGGCTTGACATGTGTCCCTTTTGCCTCTTTGAGCAAGGGATGTCCTTTGGGTGAGGGAGTGGTCACTCAACCTCACCCCCTACAAAGTTTCTAGCTTGTCTATGCCTGAACAAAACCAAACATAATAGGAGGGGTTCTTGCTTGAATAATCCATTATCCTGCTCGTGTTGCATGTCTTCATCTTTCTATCACTCCTCAGTCAATGATGTTTTTGCCTGTTGTCAGTTTTATAAAAAATCTGTTAGTAAAACATACGCCTTGTTATTATGCTAGCATGTGTGTTATGTTGTTGGATGTCCTAAATATTATCAAGTGTTGGATATCATGCATCCTTATGTTTCATGTATTGTGTGCTGGATATCATGCATCCTTATGTTGCATCCTTATGTTCCATGTATTGTGTGTGTGTGTGTGCATCTCGAACAATGTGTTTATACCTTAAATCTGCATGCATTGAGTTGAGTATGACAAACATAGAGCCGATCTAAAAAATTGGGGCATAAGATGTCAAACATACACCAAGGAGTTTACCATGTAGGCCTAGGTGTGTGATATGTCAGTCCGCATTCCATAGATTGTGTGTGTGTGTGTGTGTGTGTGTGTGGCCCTCCCCCAACCCTGAGGAAAAGGTACACTTGGTGGAGGATAGGCCACCAATTGGACCTATCCTCTACCAATTCGTTGTTTTAATGTACTAATGGTAAACCTAATGCCTAGAAACTGATTTCTCTCAATGAAACTGGTAATACATGTAATTATTTTCTCTTTTTTGAAACCATTCTCTACAAACATAGAGACTAATTTATTTAAACCCGATACCACATATGATTCTTGGGATGCATTATATAATATGGGAAGAACTTTGATATGCACACATTATATGCCATCTTTTTTGGTCGATTACTGGCGGCATGAATAAACGAAACATTAGGGCATGTTAATTTGTCTTTTTTCCATGCAGTGCACGTTACATATTCTCCTTCCATTGATTCGCACAATTGGATGTGTGTGTTCAAATATGTGGTTTGATTCGTCGTGTGTGTGGCTTTAATCCCAATAATGTCCAAAGGGTAAATTGTAAAGGGGTCCTCTTGGGACATAGGTTTTTTGTGATTTAGACACTGTGAAATAAATGGATTATTAGCAAATAGCAAATCATCCATATACCGCCATGAATATAAAAATGCTTTCATCATATCAAATCTGGTAAGCCGGGATAATTTCTTTATGTATTCAACTTCGTACCAGCCCAAATATAAATTACACCATAATGGTGAACAACTATATCCCATTGGTATACCTTTTTCTTGGCAATAAATATTTTTACCTAATTTTGTAAAGCAGTTATCAAGAACAAACTCATTGATGTTATGTAAATACTCAAATGTCCATACTACTTCCCTTTTATTTTTTGTGAGCACAATCCGCTTGCGGTTCTTCTTAAACCCAAGATATTTCAGACTTTTGATGAGTCTAATAATGTAGTCTAGTACCTCAAGTAACCCATGCGTGCCTTTGTGAGGGATATCTTCATAAAAGGATGTTATATCAAAGGAATGAATGCTTGTAATATGTTTTGGTAGATTAATCAAAAAATCGTATTGATTATTAATCATCCAATACCCATTGGTTTGTGTCCCATAGATCATTTGTAGCTTTTTATGTGTGATTTTGGTGTATTCTTCAAATCCTTGTATTATGATTTTGAGTATTTTGGTGATTATAGACGTAGCAGGAGTAAACACACATCTATGAGCATTAGTGATCCATCTGAAATCCATTTTATGGATTTTAAAATTTCCCATAAGATACGGGAGGGAGAACACAACTGGTGTCTCTAACCCAATCTCCTAGATATATGATCCTATGGCCTGACAAATTTTCTCTTCTTCTAAAGAAAGAAGACAGAATTCGGGGCTTTCCAGTCGTCTCCTTGCTGCTACTTGAATAAGTTCTTTACATATGAATACGAGAGTTTGCGCAGATTTGTCAAGTCCGCATATGAATAGATATTGTAAACTATAATTTATTTCATTCATTAGGTCCGTGTTTTTGTACCAGGACGTTTGGTTTTTCCTATAGAAGGGAAATCTTTGGGAAAACATTTCATTAATAGATACCTGGATATAATTGTAATGTGATTTACTATCCTCACACCCTAGAAGGATACATAAGGTTTTCCATACATTGCCAAGTTCTTTTACTATACTGACTCAGGGTTTACTGGTACTAACGGTATGTGATTTAACCCTTTCTTGATAAATTCTTGGAACGTTTTATGTCTAGCTATGCTAGGGCTAGTGGTGATCACATGTCTTCCAAAAGGTTCAAAGTCAACTAGAAAGTTGGAAAACCTTTTATGTGTCAAACAACCACTTGGTTGTGATTCATCAATTTCCTGGGCAAACACAGAAGATGGTTTATAGAGAGTATGGTTCAAGTTTTGGGTATATTTCCAACCAAAGCATATCCTCATTTTAGATAGTTCCTTGTTGATGTGAAAATCATTTATAAGTGTTTTGAAAAAACTTATGAGGATTAATAAAGTCCATAAATTTGTTACAAAACAATATATGAACAAATCTTCCATGCATCTTAGTATTGCGTTCAAAGTGTAATAGTCCATTATTTCTTGTATGAAGTAAATGTACCTCATCTTCAGAAGTTGGATATTCAAGTGCTTTGGGAGTATCTCCATAGTCCTCGATCCTCTAAATTTCCTTGGCATCTTGCTTGTTGACACCATGCTGCTTGGTGTGTGTGTAATCTTCTTTAGCTGCTCCTTGCCTTTGGGTGGTTTAAGTAGGGTTTCGATTGTGTTAGAAACCGGTGTGTTGTGTAGCTTTTGAAGAAGTAGAGTCCCAGGTGTGTATAGGACCAATCCCTTGGCTGCTTCTAGCATGTGCTCATGAAACTGATAGTAGATGATTACCGCATGCCTTAATTCAATGGGAAATGAGGCCACCCATGCAATAAAGGCATAGACCTGGGTGGGTCCCGATGAAAATTGAAAACATTTTGGTAGATTCTGAAATACGTACCACAAAAACTGATCAAACCAAATAATTGACGACGAACAACTGGAATTTGGATCCACCCTTTTGCATTGGCATTTCAGGAAGGGTCGAAAGGAATTCCAACAGTTTCTCAAAAACAGTTTTTGATCCTTAGCTCTGTCCATAAGAGAGAGTCCGTTGGTGCGAGAAATGATTGAAGAGCTTGGACACTTTTTTCCATCCACATCTGATAGTTTGACCTGTTTAAGTTCGAAGAGAACATCTTGTGCTAAAAGATGTTTGGAATGTAAGGCTAAGGTTTTACTCTACTCAACAATGTCGGTGGGAATACTACACAACAGCCCTAGAGAGGAAATTGTAAAAGGTGCCCGATGGTTCAAAATTTCATAATCCCAAAGTTTATGCTCAAGTCTAATAGCATCTAACTCCACTTGCCTGGGTGATAAAAAAGGGATTACCTCTGAAAATAGTTTAGAAATTGCCCTTTCGGGGGATACACAGTTTGCATATGCCAAAAAGTTGAGGGCTTCCTTCTCTTCTTCTTCTAGAAGGTCAAGATCAAGAAGGGGATTGATAACCTTTTCTGAGTGTTTGATTTCTATATGTACGGCAGGAAGGTTATTGACAAAATATAGCTTGTTTACAATAGTGGGCAGAGAAGTAAAATAAAAATCAAGATCTGAACTATCTTGTGCATCAATAATGGAAAGCTTAGCTAAAACTTAGGTATTAACGGTGTTAAGTATGGAGCCTGATTTACCCCTTGTAATTTCTGTGGTAAAAACGCACATTTGTAAGGCCCCCATTATGAGGAGAAGCCATCGTGCGTGAAGGAAAATCACTCACCGGAAACCAAAATTTTCACGACCAAAATTCAGGGGCAACTTTAGGGACCTCTTTTTTTTCCCCTCGCTGGAATATTATGGCCGGACGGCGGCCGAAAAGTGGTCGGAAAACGATCGGTCGGTTGGCCGGTGGCCGGTGGTTGGAAGTCAATGGCCAGTGGCCGGTGGTCGAATTCAAAAGTGGATTTTTCTACACAAGGGCGGCCACACATGGGCGTATTGGAGGGTCCGATTTGGACTTATTCACACAAGGACGGCTACACATGGCTGCCTCTCATGAGAGAGGACAACCCTTTTGGCCTATAAAAGGAAGCCATTTCTACACACATTTCAGAGTGTGAAGTTGATGCAACAAGGTGGTGAGAGTGAAGCAAGGCGGAAGCTCCATTAAGGGTATAATCCCTTTGTAAACTACTTCTTGTTTTGAAGTACTAAAGCCATTGAGTGGCTGCTTTCCCGTGGACGTAGCCCACATTGGGTGAACCACGTATATTGTGTGTACTCTCTCTCTCTCTCTCTACTCTATAATCTCTTGTGTGTTAAATCTATCTCTTCTCCATTAAGTAATCTACTCAAATATCTATTTAGCTACGTGATATTTCCTAACAAAAGGCCTCTATAAGCTTATCTTTATCTTTTCTAGAAATAATTAATAAGGAAAGCTAGTCATTAATAGAAGCTGTGTTTAATACTGATATAAAGTGGGTGTGTATGGCTTGTTTCTCAAAATCTAGCAGCTTTTTGTGAAATTCTACACCTTTGAAACAAGACAGTATACACTGGGTCCCCAACGGAGGAATAGGAATTCCTTCTTCTATTCCATATCCAGACGGGTGAGAGATGGAATCCAAAAAGCCTGAATAAAGCAAAAAATACTAAGCCATCATTTACTTTACATCAATATTAAGTTTTCTCAGTATATGATAGATACCCGACCAAAGGTATCTTGGGAAAATTGTGCGTGTGTTTGATTGAAAAATCCCATCACTTAGAATCATATATTGAGAGAAATAAAATATCGATTGCACATATCATATGGTTTCCACAAGAAAAGTAGGACTTTTTGATACAGAACTTGTTACAAAATCCTTTGATACATAAAAAATAGGAGCTTTAAGCCGGAACTTCTATCAGATGAAAGCAGGGATCTTTACTTGCCAACCAACCACAAGTACAATCAATTAGAATTAATTTGCACTAAATCGGTGACAGGTATATCAAGCAATCCCCACTGCTTGTTATCGTTGTCACACCCTGAAGCCCAACCCTACTCCTAGGTACATGTTACATTTTCTTTTACTCGTCTATGTAAGTATGGTCGATTACGCTTTATGAAATGTTTTACAGGTTTACAAGGCTTAGAGATGGGGTCTCCAATTGCTAATGGCTTGGTTTGATTTTTCCCTTTATGTGCTACCATGAGCTTGTCCCAAATTCTTTATAGCTTGAATATATCACGGGTGACGCTCATCCTAGTTGTCTGCCTGTACCCCTATTTGTGATCATTGATTACATATACAAGTTTAGCATTCTTTTAGATACTCTATCATGTGTTGCTATAGGGGCAACCCTATCGTTATGGTATATAAGTAAACATTCCAATCTATAAGTATTCCTTTTTTTTTGAAAATTTTGGCAGTATTTTATTTGTAAAACCGTTTATTTTTATTAAAAAAACATATTCCAATCAAAACAGACATCTGTCCTCACAAGAGGTGTCTTATATACTAACTCATTGATCCATTCTTTTGCTAAGTATTAATCATAAAGAAGAGCATATTTCAACCCTTTCGTTTTTACTTACAAACATTATATCCAAGGTTTTCTGTACCAATTCCCTTCTTATATACTACATGTTGCTTTAGGGGTAGCCTTTCTCTCTATGATTTAAAAGTAAGTATATACTACGATCTATTTCATGAAAATTTTGGCAGAACTTTGTTTGTTCTATCCCTCTTTTTTCATAAAAAAACATCTTTACACAATGATCTTGTCTTTATCTGAGGTTATCTTAAACCCTCATGCAAAGTATTGATACCTCTTTATGCTCGATATTACTTAAAATAAAAAATGATAAGGAAAAACAAACTTTTGCTCTTAAAAAACAACTATACTCAACGCGTTCAGTATTAGTTCACCTGGTTGTTACTTGCATTAGACATCTGTGGTGCTCCTTTTGCCTTTTGATGTTCAAGGTAGTGCAGTCCTTGAAACCGTTACCTTCATTTGTCACATAATTTTGTGTGTAGATATTAGTCCGATGACACATCCTTTTAGGTATACTATATACCGGTTTACATGCCAAATTGTTGTTAACTGTGCTTATGAACGCCAAGCCATATGCACGAGTATGAAAAAACACGAGTGTGGATTATCAATGCATTAATCTTGTGCCTATTTGCATGCCATTTACATGAATATGAGGTGTATATATTTGTTCAAAACTCCAAGTGACACATTCTATTGCTATACTATGTACATTCATGTATGCATAACCAGCCTATGTTAAACTGGATTTCTCGCTCGTAGGCAAGTCCCAGTTCTACCACCAGAATTTTTAGCTTATGATACTGTACGTTTTCATGTGTGTGCCTATAACTGAGTACCTCCTTTGTGAGAAACTGCTAATGGAGGATGTGTCAAGAGAGATTAATGCTATGCTTTTACAGAACATGCTTTGTGAGAAACTGTAGATAAATAGAGTAAGGCTTATGTTTATTGACAAACAAATATATAGGAAAAACGTTTTCACCTTCTCTGTATTGTTTGCAACCTGCAAGTTGCCCTTGTGTGTGGGAGAGGATGATGCTTTTGGGTGGTTTGATGGTGTAGCGATTCCGCAACCCAAGCCCGCGTGCTGTGACTTGCCGGTATGGGTGCCTATGGAAATTTTGCTGTAGTGTGTGATCAGACGCTCTGTGCGGAGTACTTGTGCATAATTGATGCTGCGCTATCACGCCTTGCGATGCCCTTGCTTTATAGGGAGCCCTCTTGCGGTGCCTTAAAGGAAGTCCTTGTCTACGTTAGCTATAGCAATTTTGCGCCAGAGTCTGTATATGGCGCTTTCTTTAATTTGTTGGCCACATTTAGCAATTGTGCCACTTGAAAGGTGTTTAAGCTTTAGAAAAATTGTTTTTTTTATGTACCATGTCTAGTTACCATGTTGACCATACAGTGGGTACACAGTTTTTTTGTGTACATAGTATTAGTAAGTGCTTGGGTTGTAAAAAAAGGGGGGGAAACTGAGATGCGGACACCATACTGCCCATGAGACCTTAATACACGCATGCCTTATTTTCCATATGGTGCAAATTCACAAAAATTTGATAAATTCAAGGATGCTAACATGAATCTGGAGAACGGTTACAAAGTTTCTGGCTTGTCTATGCCAGAACAAAACCAAAAAAAATAGGAGGGGTTCTTGCTTGAATAATCCATCATCCTGCTCGTGTTGCATGTCTTCGTCTTTCTATCACTCCTCAACCAATGATGTTGTTGCCTGTGTCAGTTTTATAAAAAAATTGTTAGTAAAACTTACACCTTGTTATTATGCGAGCATGTGTGCGTTATGTTGTTGGATGTCCTTAATATTATCAAGTGTTGGACATCATTCATCCTTGTGTTCCATGTATTGTGTGCTTTTGTGTGTGTGTGTGTGTGTGTGTGGATCTCGAACAATGTGTTTATACCTTAAATCTGCATGCATTGAGTTGAGTATGACAAACATAGAGCCGATCTAAAAAATTGGGGCATAAGATGTCGAACATATACAAAGGAGTTGACCATATAGGCCTAGGTGTGTGATATGTCAGTGCGCGTTCCATAGGTTGTGTGTGTGTGTGTGTGTTTGTGTGTGGGAGAGAGAGTATGTGTGTGTGTGAGTGTGTGTGTGTGGGAGAGAGAGTATGTTCCTCAAGATAGCCCTCTACTTGCATGGTCGAACCCATCTTCTAGCTCATGCTTGTGGCTCATTGGCTCTCTCAAGCCTAGCCAATCACAAGCCTTGGTCACAACTAGCAATAGAGGTAGCATTTGGACAAGTGTCCTACTTTCCTCTTTGAGAGAGAGGGCTTGATAAATTCTTAAACAATTAATTTAATTATCTAAACTCTCATTGGAAATCTCTAAGGGTCAACAAAATAGGCTTTGGGCACACCATGAGGGTAGCCTAGCTAGGGGCTTGACATGTGTCCCTTTTGCCTCTTTGAGCAAGGGATTTCCCTTGGGTGAGGGAGTGGTCACTCAACCTCACCCCCTACTCTCATGACTCGCACCCTCCTTTTGTAGGCATTGCTTTGACTTTCAAGCCCTCAAGCACCTTGGTCCCCAACATGCTTAAGCACCTCACACACCTTAGTTACAAGCATGGGATCATTAAGAGTATGGGCTCTCTCTCTCTGGTCCCCTAGCCTCAACGGCTCGCCCCCTACTTGTAGGGATTGGATTTGACCTTTTAAGCACATGCCTAGCTTAAGCATGCACCTTAGCTATCAAGCATCTCATGCACTTTACTCATCAAGCACCTCAAGCATAGGCCTAGCTCCATCTAAGGTCTAAGGACTTTTAACACTAACCTTTGGAGGTCTTTAATGAAGCTAACCCTAAGGTATTTCAATCTCCATTGTGAAAACATTGTTCTTCAGTAGACCATCTCCTTGTGAGCCGTTATTGAGATGGAACCATCACCTTTTGGCCCCGTGTTGAGATTTGCCTAAAAACACATATCTATATTGTAGCTCTTGTTTCCATTTTAGTTTCCCATATTAAATGACCAGTTTAACATGACAAAATCATTTGGTAAAGCTAGATATTAGATTTTAGGACATTACCTGTCATAATAGCTAATATCTAATTCTCCTAAATGATTTTCTCATGTTCAACTGATCATTTAATATGGGCAAGTGCCACGGGAGAAAAAGTTAGAATATTGGTTAAGTTGGCAGACCGACCACAATAGGGATCCAAAGGAGGGAAAATAGGGATCCAAAGAAGGGGGGGGGGGGGGGGGGGTGGGGGCATCTGCAAAAGAGCGAGGTGCAACAATGGGCTTTAAAGACCCTAAGGTTCAGCTCATTAAGACTTCCAAAATGCTACGGTTCCAAAATTCAAAGGTTATTTCCAAAGGTCAAACACTAGGAAAATTGGATGCTTTTTGCGTGCTCAAAAAGTCTTCAAAGAATCCTACATAGGAGGGGGCAAGCCCTAGAAGTAGGGGGGGGGGGGGGGGGGGGGGGGGGGGGCATCTGCAAAAGAGCAAGGTGCAACAATGGGCTTTAAAGACCCTAAGGTTCAGCCCATTAAGACTTCCAAAATGCTACGGTTCCAAAATTCAAAGGTTATTTCCAAAGGTCAAACACTAGGAAAATTGGATGCTTTGTGCCTGCTCAAAAAGTCTTCAAAGAATCCTACATAGGAGGGGGCAAGCCCTAGAAGTAGGGGATGAGAGAGAAACACACACACACTCACAAGCTCATGTACACAAAGGGAATGAGGGACAAATGTCAGCTCCCTAGCCCAGATGCCCACAAGGTGTACTCAATTCCTATTGGATGGCCATGGACGTGGACCAATGAGAATTAGGCTAGAGTAAATCTAGTTTAATTGATTTAAAAACACTTAATAAAAGAACAAATAGGAATTAAGCTCTCTAGAAGACTATTAGGAAGTCTCCCAAGGGGTCCAATGAGCATTCAGCACCCCAATGGCTTGCCTGGTTCCTATTGGCCAGGAGACAAAGGGGTCCAATGAGAATTTAGTTTCATTAATTAATTACTTAAAGCTCTCACAATGGGAGGAAGGGGGACACATGTCAGAATGCTATCACTTATTCTCTTGAAATAACATTGGCTGAGCCTGGAGAGGTCCAATAGGGTGTGAGGATGAGCAAATAGCAAGAGGGGTTGACCAAGAGAGAGAGACAGGGCTGGTTTTCTCAAGTCATTATTGCATACACACTCACACTAGTCCATGTGTGGAAGTAAGAAGACTCTCTCTCTCTCTCCTTCTCAAGCTTTAATGGAAAGCTTATCACCTACTCCAAGCTTGTGAGAAGGGAGGCCTACACCAACAACTCTTGGCTTTGTGATGCAAATCCAATCAAGAGCCAAGCTTCAATGCATGGTCATCTCCTCTATCATGCTAATTACTAAGCTAAACTATGCTAATATGAGTGATTATGTGAGGAGATGTACATCTTTCTTGTAAGACTACTCCTTCTTCCTCTCAATCTCTCATACCTGGCTAGCTCTCACCATCTTTGAAGGTCTGTGAGGTCTGGGGTCTGAGACCATGAGGGAATTGATGTTGTGGTTAATAAGTGTTTTGCTCAGTGCTTGAAGTTTCCATCTTCATTGCACTAGCTAGTATTGAAGGAACACAAAGAATTGTATTGTAAAATGTCTCTCTTGATGGGAGAGACCATAATACAAAGCCTTTTGGAGGGGAGACGGGCTCCATGTAAATCCAGTCCTCAACTATTATAGCTTAATTTCTCTCTCTTTTGAAGTATTTTTCATGCTATCTAACTAGGTGTTATAATTTTTGTTGCTCTCTCCACCCAAGCACTCTTGTTATTCTCATTAGGAATCTATTCTAATGAAATGCTCACTCTGTTCATGCTATTTTCCGCTATTTGCTAATGAGCAGGCTACCAGTGATGCCCCTAAGCTTGTTAACTATCTTGTTTCTATGCTTCAAGTAGTCATGGGCAATCCATCCCTCCAAAGCAAAGTGCAACTGCAGCTTCATGCTCATGGGATTCTCCAAGCTCCCCACCATGAGAAGAGAGTACCTAGTAAGCCTCCTTCTGAGACTTCCAAAAGAGGCCTCTTTCGGATTAGGGAAGAAGAAGAGGATCCATATGAAGGGCTCAGAAATTTACTTCTTGATGACGCATCTGCTTCTCAAAGGAGAACTCAAGAGCCCCCACCAAAGGAACGAGAAAGAAGTGAGTCTTCTGCCACCTCGGCGGAGACGGCTCCAGGAAGACGGCGGGCTAAACGCTCTCCATCACCTCCAAAACAGAGAATACCATCACACACTTCTCCACACCATAATTCAAAGACGGATGGCAAAAAGCAAGAGAAGATAAAGGCGAGAAAGAGTACACCCTCTTCTCCATCTTCTTCATCCTCTTCTCTTATGAAAGTGATGGTGTAGATAAAGAAGATCAAAGAAAGAAAAAGGCAAGAGAGAGGTCACCCTCTTCTCCATGTTCCTCAAATTATTCATCTTCTGAAGAAAGTGATGGTGCAACTTTTGAACCATCAAAAAGAAGAGGCCATAGGAAATCCTATGCCACGTGGAAGAGGTCATCCAAGCTCAAGAAGTTCAAAGAGGGAGGAAAGAGCATCTCTTTCCTTACCTACGATGGCACCTTTGGTGCTACGGACAAAGTCTTGGCCTTTATCCAACAATTTGATGTGATGTTTGGAGATGAGGGCTTCATGGAGTCCTCTAAGCTACGCCATGTAGCTATGCACTTTCAAAAGTCCGCCAAGCAATGGTGGTCTAGCCTACGGGAAAATGGTGAAGCTCCACGAACATGGAAAGCTTTAACAGCTTCCATTATGAATCAATTTTTGGCCACCGATGCCAAAGACAAAGTACTCACCAAATGGCGAAGCTTGAAGCTCTCTCTCTATGAATACATTCACAAATATATAGACAAGTTTTGGGACCTACATCTCAAAGCCACTGTCTTCACAAAGATGGATTTTGGAGAGCAAAAGCAATAATTTTGTGCGGGCTTAACTAAAGAAATGGTGGAGTCTGCCAACTCCCAAAGGCCACACACCATATCGGCGGTTATACACCATATTATGGTGGCTTCTCAAATCAATTTCCAAACACGGGCTAAAAAAGAATTCTAAGCCCATGAAAAACAAGGGTTCCAATGAGCCTAAGGGGAAGGAAAATGTCCAAAAGTCTCATAAGGGCAATTCCAACAAAGCTAAGCAGAAGGGAGTTTACAAAGGCAAAAAAATCCTCTCTCTTGAAGAGATCGAGTGTTATTGCAAGGATAATCAATGTTTCAAGTGCGGAGAGCAAGGGCATGCGTACCGCGCTTGTCCCCAAAAAACACCTGCCATGAGCCTCCTAGAGCTACCTTGGTTGAAATCCAAGAGGAGGAAACTCGCCACAAAGGATCTCTTCTATGCGATGCTTGGGAAAAGGTAAGAGACCGTGATGCTTTTATTCTCTTTGGTTCTACTCACAATTTCATAACCATAGAGTTGGCCACCAAGCTAGGCATCCAAGATTATGACATGGGAGATGTCCTACCCGCAGATGGTGCTTTCAAGGGGCAAGAAGCTTTAGTCACTCCCTTAATCGAGAAATTGAGGCTCCACGTCCAAAGCTATGTGGACAAAGAGGACTTATTTATCTCTCCTCTTGAGCATGAGGATGTAATCCTAGGGGCACCATGGTTTGATCGCATGGCTGCCAATGTTAAATTCCTTGAAAGGAAAATCTACTTTAGGTTCAGGGAAAAACATATGTGCATAGATGCTAAGCAAATGGGTAACACCATACTCGTTGTATATATGCAAGCTTTCAATAAGTCAATAAAGAGCTATATTTCCGTGTACATGATTTTTGTTAAAGATTCTCAAAATGAACCTAATGCTTTAGCAAAAGAAAATATAAATAATCAGAAGGAATTAGAGTTATCCAATTTTCTCAAGGGGATTCAAGATGTCTTTATTGATGACATCCTTGTGAGCTACCTCCTAAACATGGCAATGATGACCATGCAATTGAACTTCTTAGTTCACCGCCTAATAAACCTACTTATAAGGTTTCTCAAGCTCAACAAGAGGAGATTATGCGGCAAGTGCATGAGTTAGTTGAGAAGGGCATGTCTAGGCCTAACTCATCTCCATTTTGCTCACTTGTGCTATTAGTGCAAAAGAAAGACGGCACATATCGTATGTGTGTCGACTATAGAGCATTAAATAGGATCACTATCAAGAATAGGTTTCTCGTTCCATGGTAGAAGACCTTTTTGATAAGCTTAAAGGGTCCACCTACTTCAGTAGGCCTAAAAAGTGGCTATCATCAAATGAGGATAGTTGATCAAGACATTGTAAAGACCGCATTTCGTACTACATTTGGTCTTTACAAATATATTGTCATGCCTTTTGGCTTGACCAATGCACTAGCCACATTCAACCGCTTGATGGAGAAGCTATTCAGGCCTCACCGAACCTTTACTGGAGTGTTCTTTGATGATATTATCATCTACTCTAATTCGTTAGACAAACACAAGCAACATCTCCAGGTAATATTTCAAGTCTTAAGAGAGAATAAACTTTATGTTAATCAAAAGAAAAGTGAATTTTTCTGCAAGAGATTCAATATTTAGATCACATTATCTCTCAAGATGGTATCCAAATGGATCCATCAAAAGGATGGCCTAAACCAAGCAATCTTCATGAACTAAGAAGCTTTATAGATATGTGTGCATACTGTAGACGTTTCATAGAAAAGTTCTCACAAATTGCAGGACCATTACATGACCTAACAAAGAAAAACGTTACGTATACATGGTCTGTCAAGGAGAACAATGCTTTCGAAAAGCTTATCTCTCAACCTTTGCTTATACTACCGGATCTCTCAAAGCCATTTGAGGTCCAATTTGATGCTTGTGGTGATTGCCTTGGAGTTGATTTTCTCCAAGAAGGGCACGCTGGGAAGGGGGAAATGGGAACAACACCCGGCACACTCTACACTGCCTCTCTATAGCCCAGGGAAATATCCAGCACCCCTAACCACACAGAAACTCACACACACGCACACTTTCTGCCAACCTTCACACCAAGGACTCACCTACGAGCAATCATGACTACCAACACCCACACAGGAGCACTTCAGTACTATAAACCCATCAACAAACCATCATATCCCGACACCACTGGATGCATGCAAATGCACTCACACAGGGAGGCGACACACGCGTCGACCACACACAAAATAGCTCACTCAATCATTCTCTCTCTACCTTTCTCTCTGCACAAACACACACAAAAAGACCCGGAGCCAACGCTACCATGGATGCTATGCACGAGACAAGATGCAGAAACAAAATAATCCAAATCGAGCAGTCACCACAAATCATAAAAAAACCATGCATCAAAATAGATATGAGGGTACACTGATGGCATCGACAGCCACGACAATCCTTGCTTTTTGCTTGCGCCATGGTGGCTCTCCTTTAACCTCGCCTTTTGATTATCGGCCACCCTCATTGGCGGCCTCAATCCTTTCCCCTATCGGCTTTGACTGATCACGGCCCTCTGTAGCCCACCATGCCTTGCTACATACTGGCAATTTTTTCCCTCTCGCTGCAGCTTGCCGTCCTTCTTTGCAGCGCTGGACTCTTCTTCACTGTGGGCCCCAACCCAAATGGCGGCCACTTATTGGCTTACGACAACCTACACCACCCCTCAAACTGACGAGCCCCCAGCTATAGGCTCCTCAAGTGGCCCTCAATCACCTCTCCCACAGTCCTTGTCGGCCTCCAACCCCTCCTTCTTCTAGCGCTCTTAAGAGCTCCTCCTTGCCTTAATTGCCGGCCCACCCTACGGTTTTTTCTGCTCTGCCAGCTCTTGCTTGGCCCAACTCACCCCAAGGCACCCTACCTTCCTTGCTCTCGCCCTCTGCCAGCCCGCCATCTCAGGATTTTTCTGTGGTGCCACGACAGCCCCGCCTTTGTGCAGTCACCCCCTCCTCTTTTCCTGCATCCGATTCATCCCCTTGAGCTCCCCTCCTTCCAATGACGCCACCTCCTCTTATTTTTGCATGCAAGCCACCAGGTGGCGCTCCTTCCCTCTCGCATGCCGGGCAAATGGCCCCCCTTGCTTTCCTGGCACGCCCCCTTCTCACAGATGGCGGCCTCCCTTTTCAATCTTCCACATGGCTGCAGTGCCACCTCTCGAACTGCAGCCCGTTTTTTTTCCCTGTTAAAATTCCTTTTAATTTCCTACTTGGGCAATGTTCCCATGATTAACCAAATCCATTTGATCATGATGAAGCCGAGCGTCTCCTGTTGGTGCAGAGATCCAAGCTTTTGTATGGCGAGCATCCAAGACCCTGCGCATCTTCATGAAAGTAGACCTTGGAATGGTGGCATTCTCAAGAGGAGACCTCACCAAAAACAATTGCGATCATCATGACCGCCTACTTGGCATACACGTCCTGGCAGTGGTGTGTCGTGCAAACATCTTGCTCCAAAGTAATTATCATAAACCTGATAGCACCTGTGTATAGTATCCCTTACCTCGTTCCCAACCTTATGATGTAAGCATCTGCTCCTATCACCTGTGATAGCAAGAAACACTTGCAGTTTTCTCTAGAGAGTGTTCCATCCCGACGTACCTGTCCCCTAGCACCATCAAATACTTGCCCAATGTCCCTGCCACTTGCCTGCAAACCGCCATGCCTGGATTTCTTGCACTTCCATAGGTCGGCCATCTTCAGCTGTACCAACGCCATAGCCTATGAAAGTTGAAGGCTCGACCCTGTTGAGCAAGCTGTAGGCATATATGAAAAGGAACTCCTCGCAGTTCTACATGCTTTAGACTCATGGAAGCACTATTTATTGGGGACTCCTTTCATTCTGCAAATGGATCACCAAAGTCTTAAGTACTTCATGATGCAGACCAAGTTCTCCGACAAACAAATGAGGTGGGCAAATTTCCTTTCGCAATTTCATTTTCATATTGCTCACATTGCTAGCAAGCATAATCAAATAGGCGATGCACTCTCAAGATGGCCGAGAGTGAATGCGGTTTCCATAGCAACTCATAATGATCTATCTTCTATGATAGATGAGTATGCTATTGATCCCAATTTTAGAGATGTGATTTCAGCCCTTGCATTAGGGAAGAAAGAGGAACCATTTACCTTACAAGATGGTTATCTTCTCTATGGCAATAGAGTATGTGTTACTAACTCACTACATGAGAAAGTAATGTATGAATCTCATGCTCCTCCTTATGTGGGGCATAGAGGGATTCAGTCTATCCTAAAGGGGATTGAAACATATTTCTAGTGTCCTACCATGAAAGCAAACATACAAGAGTATATTTCTAAATGTGTGGTATGCCAAAAGACGAAGTTTGATAGAGGGAAGTAACCTGGATTGCTTCAATATTTCCAATCCCTAATTCACCATTGGAGAGCATATCCATGGATTTTATCTTTGGATTGCCTAAGTTTATCCATGGGAATTTGGGAATATGAACGATAGTAGATAGGTTTAGTAAACAAGCTCATTTTATACCTCTCAAAAAGACTATCAAAGTCCATCAAATGGCAACCCTCTTCATATCACAAATCTTCAAGTACCATGGCTTGCCAATGTCCATAGTGTCGGATAGAGATCCTAGAATGACCAGTAAATCTTGGAAGGGTCTCTTTGAGAATTTAGGGACAAGGCTAAACTTCTCTTCGGCCTATCACCCACAAACGGATGGCCAAAATGAAATAGCTAACTTAACAATTCTTGATCTACTGAAAGCCTATGTAATGGAAGTAGATCAAAGATCCCAATGGGAGAAGTACTTACCCTTAGTGGAGTATGCCTACGATAACATCGTACATATTTCCACGGCAAAGGCACCTTTTGAGGTAATTGAGGAAAGATCAAAAAGTCCCCTGCTACTTAAGGTACACGAAAAGATCTTCGATGCAGATGAGTATAGCGTAGACCTACAAGAATATTTCCAAAAGATTAAGGATGCTATCTCTATCTCACAGCAAAGGTAAAAGGCTGCTGCTGACAAGCACAGAAGATCCCAAGCCTTTAAAGAAAATGATTGGGTCTTACTTAAATTTTCCAAGGCTCGATTAAGGCACACAACGGGCAATAATCTTACGGGACACCAAAAGTACTATGCCAAGTTAGCAAAAAGTTTTTATGGTTCCTTCGAGATTCTTAGGCCAATCAATGAGATGGCCTATCAACTCAAGTTGCCCAGCCATTGGCCCATACACAATGCTTTTCATGTGAGCCTACTAAAGCCTTACAAAGGAGAGCCACCTCAAGAACCAACTATTGAAGACCCACCGGAGATCGAGGACCAAGAAGAGGTGTTGCAGTCCGAGTCCATTCTCCGACATGAAGACAAGGTACTAAGAGGCGGTAAGACTATCCGACGATAACTTGTTAATTTGAAGAATTATCCTTTTGAAAATTCTAGATGGATACAAGGCATACAATTAAAAGATAACCTAAACCTTGTCGATACTTACAATGCTTCCCTAGAGGAAGCAAATGTACAAATGTTAAAAATGAACAAAGTTTTTGTCTTATAAGACTCTCTTTTTTTTTATTGTGCACAAAGATGAAGTAGTATTCATGCTTAGATCAAGTTTGCGGAGACGACGTCTCCCAAACACCAAGTAGAGCTTGTCACTCTACTATGGAAGATTGATAGGACTAATGTGCAGACATGCTTGCAGTAGCTTAGGCTCTCAAGCGCCAAATGGAATAGTCATCCATTCTGGAATGATGTTGTAGGGTAACATAGGGATCCTCTACCCTCTAGAAAAAGGAGTATTGAATATGCTTTATCTTCTCCACACCATAGTCAAGGAGTACGACTATAATTTCAATAGAGAGGTAATGTCAAATAACTAATATGTAATTCTCCTAAATGATCTTTTCATGTTAAATTGATCATTTAATATGGGGAAGTGCCACGGGAGAAAAGGTTAGAATATTGGTTAAGCTGGCACACTGGCCACAATAGGGATCCAAAGGAGACAAGATAGGGATCCAAGGGGGGGGGGCATCTGCAAAAGAGCAAGGTGCAACAATGGGCTTTAAAGACCCTAAGGTTCAGCCCATTAGGACTTCCAAAATGCTAAGGTTCCAAAATTCAAAGGTTATGTCCAAAGGTCAAACACTAGGAAAATTGGATGCTTTGTGTGTGCTCAAAAAGTCTTCAAAGAATCCTACATAGGAGGGGGCAAGCCCTAGAAGTAGGGGATGAGAGAGAAACACACACACACTCACACTCACAAGCTCCTGTACACAAAGGGAATGAGGGACACCAGCTCCCTAGCCCAGATGCCCACAAGGAGTACTCAATTCCTATTGGATGGCCATGGAGGTGGACCAATGAGAATTAGACTAGAGTAACCTCTAGTTTAATTAATTTAAAAACACTTAATAAAAGAACCAATAGGAATTAAGCTCTCTAGAAGACTATTGGACAGTCTCCCAAGGGGTCCAATGAGCATTCAGCACCCCAATGGCTTGCATGATTCCTATTGGCCAGGAGACAAAGGGGTCCAACAAGAATTTAGCTGCATTAATTAATTACTTAAAGCTCTCACAAAAAGGGAAAGGGGGACACATGTTAGAAGGCTATCACTTATGCTCTTGAAATTCCATTGGCTAAGCCTGGAGAGGTCCAATAGGGTGTGAGCATGAGCAAATAGCAAGAGGGGTCGACCAAGAGAGAGAGGTGCTGATTTTCTCAAGGGATTATTGCATACACACTCACACTAGTCCATGTGTGGAAGTAAGAAGACTCTCTCTCTCTCTCTCTCTCTCTCTCTCTCTCTCTCTCTCTCCTTCTCAAGCTTTAATGGAAAGCTTATCACGCACTCCAAGCTTGTGAGAAGGGAAGCCTACACCAACAACTCTTGGCTTAATTGTGATGCAAATCCAATCAAGAGCCAAGATTCATTAATGCATGCTCATCTCCTCTGCCATGGTAATTACTAAGCTAAGCTATGCTAATATGAGTGACTATGTCAAGATATGTACTCTCAATCTACTCTCATACCCCGCTAGCTTTCACCATCTTCGAAGGTGTGTAGGGTCTTGGGTTTGCGATCGTGAGGGAGTTGATGTTGTGTTTAATAAGTGTTTTGCTTACTGCTTGAAGTCTCCATCTTCATTGCACTAGCTAGTATTGAAGGAACACAAAGAATTGTATTGTAAAATGTCTCTCTTGATGGAAGAAACCATAATACGGGACCGGCTCCATGTAAATCCGGTCCTCAACTGTTGTTAATAGTTTAATTTCTCTCTCTTTTGAAGTATTGTTCATGCTATCTAACTAGGTGTTATGCTTTTTGTTGCTCTTTCCACCCAAGCACTCTTGTTATTCTCATTAGGAATCTATTCTAGTGAAATGCTCACTATGTTCATGCTATTTTCCGCTACACACAAGTTACTAGGCCATAAATGTTACATTTTCTCTCCCCCATATTCATCCTCAAATATGAGGTAGAGAAGATAAAGTTAGCCATTAGTCCATTTTTCATAGCGGGCAGAGGATCCCTTTGTACCCTACGACATTATTTGAGAATGGATTACTAGTCCATTTGGTGCTTGGGAGACGTAGTTTCCGCAAGCATGTCTACTCTTTAGTCCATATCATAGTTCCAAAGTAGAGTGACAATTTCTACTTGGTGTTTCAGAGACGTAGTCAACACAAACATGATTCTAAGCATGCATACTACTTAAATTTGTGCACAGTAAAAAGAGAATTCTTTTTGTAAGACAAAAAAATTATTGTTCATTTAAAATCATTTAACATTTGCTTCCTTAAGCTGTGTTCCTTACATCCATATAGCATCTTCAAAAGGAGAATTTTTGAACTTAATAAGATATAAGCAGATAATCTTACCATGCCATAGCACCTTGCCCTCATGGCGAAGGATAGCTTTGGGTTGTAGCACCTCTTCTTGATCTTCGATCTCAAGTGGTCTTCAACAATTGGTTCTTTTGGTGGCTCTCCTTTGTAGGGCCTAAGTCGGTTCACATGAAAATCATTGTGTATGAGACAATGGTTGGGAAACTTGAGTTGATAAGACATCTCCCTGATTGGCTTCAAGATTTGAAAAGAACCATAACATCTTTTTGCTAGTTTAGCATATACCTTGGATGGTCCGTATGATTTTTTCCCATTGTTTGCCTTAATCAAGCCTTGGGAAACTTGAGTAAGACCCAATCAATTCTTTTGAACATTAAGGCCCTTTTGTGCTTATCAGCAACATCTTTTTGTCTTTGTTGAAAGATTGATATAGCATCCTTAATCTTTTGGAAAGATTCTTGTAGGTCAGAGCTGTACTCATCCGCAACAAAGAACTTCCCATGTAATTTAAGTAGCAAGGGACTTGTTTGTCTTCCCTCTATGAACTCAAAAGGTGCCTTTCCCCTAGTAGTATGGATTGTGTCTTTCTTGTAGTAGTACTTCTCCCATTGTGAGCATTGATCTACTTCTGTAACATAAGTCTTTAGTAGATCGAGAATCGTAAGGTTAGCTATCTCACTTTGGACATCCATTTGTGGGTGATAGGCCGAAGAGAAATCAACCTTGTACCTATATTTTCAAAGAGACCTTTCCAAAAATTATTAGTCAATCTAAGATCTCTATTTGACACAATGGATGTTGGAAATCCATGGTGTTTGAAAATCTGAGATATGAAGAGGGTTGCCATTTGGTGTGCCTTAACAGTCTTTTTGACAAGAATCAAGTGTGCTTGCTTGCTCAACCTGTCGACTATTGTTTGTATTCCCGTATTCCCATAGATTGACTTGGGTAATCCAAAGATAAAATCCATGGATATACTCTCTCATTGAAAATTAGGGATTTGGCAATGGTTGAAGTCATCCAAGTTGCTTTCCTCTAACATATTTTGTCTTTTTGCATATCAGAATTTGGATGCATACTCTTGTATGTCCACTTTCATCGTGGGCCAATAAAAATACATCTCTACTCCTCAAAGAGTAAGCTGAATCCCTCTATGCCCTGCATAGGGAGGAGCAAAGGATTTATACATCACTTTCTCACAAAGGGAGTGAGTAACGCATAGTCTGTTGCCATGGAGAAGATAACCATCCTGCAAGGTGAATGGTTGTCTCTTCCTTCCCTAAGGCAAGGGATGACATTTTGTCTTTAAAATTAGGGTCAATAGCGTACTCATCTATCATGGAAGATAGATCATTGTGAGTTTCTATAGACATAGCTACTTGATTATGCTTACTAGCAATATGCACAATATGAAAATTGAATTGCGAAATAAAATTTGCCCACCTCATTTGTTTGTCGGAGAGCTTGGTTTGCATTGATAGGAGACTTTTGGTTTGAAGTTTGTCAGCCCATGTATATATGGTGTGCTGGCTTTTTCTACTTTTGAGTGTGCTATGGTTGCTTGTGTAGTGCTAGGCAATGCCAATTTTTGATGTGTGCTCTTGGCTATGTTGCAAAGAATTCATGCACTTTAAGATTGGCAAGGGTCTTTCTCAAGGTGATAGCAAACTCTAAATGGCTAAATTTGGGGGCAATGATGGGCAATCACCCTTTTATGAAGGAGAACCATTCAGCTGCGCCACCACCTAAGAAGGGATGAGCGGATAGGATTGGCCAGTAGCTCGTGAGACGAGGATGCCATTTAGGGGGGGCTTGGAGAGCACGGCTGACGAATTGGAGAGCACGGCTGACGAAGGGGGAAAAGTCCTTACTCGGCATAGAAGGGGAGGATTTCATCACATTACAAGGGCGAGGTGAGCTCTCAAGGAGATGATAGACAATAAAGAAGAGTCCAATCAGAGAAGCAAGAGGGCGGGCTGAAGGGGCTGACTAAGAGAAGGAGGGCGCCATCTAAAGGGCTGCCCATAAGAGGGTTGCAGGGTGCTCCATGAACGTATAGGGCTGGCCAGTAGCTTGTGAGGAGGATGCCATTCAGCGTGGTCTTTTGAGAGCATTGCAGAGAGGGAGCCGCCAGCAAGGGGTGATAGAGGAGGAGTTCAAGCTCGGGGGGAAGTGAGTCGCTAGGTCAAGCAAGTGGAGAGCGGTGGAGGAGGATCACCATAACAACAAGATACTGAGAAGCATCCAATTGTAGAGGGGCTCGATATTGGCAACACGAAAAAAGGGAGTGCAGAGCGAGCAAGCCAAGGCTCAAACCTACATGCAAAAGAGAGCTTGCAAATGGAAAAATGAATACAGGGAGAGGGAGAGCTGGTGTTTAGCAATTGAAGGAGAAAGCTCTCCCTAAAAGAGGATGCTTTAGTGTGAGCACTGGCATAGAGAGCTGAGAAGCAGCGAGCTCTCACAAGCCGGAGAAAGGGGAAGCGGAAGAATCTATCAGAGAGTGCAATATGTGACCTCATGAGCCGAGAAGGAGTTGTTGAGCCACCATTGGAAGCAAGGGTACATTGTGTATAAGAAGACAGGTAATATTTTGGGCCGTCTCTGGGAGAAAAGAGGGGTGGCCATTTTAGAGATAAGCGAGGGCACCATTGTCAAGAGCAGTGTGAGGAGATCTGGGGTAAGGGTTGTTGTACAAGCCGCCTACATAGGGGTCCTCATTGTCAAGATTTTGGGGGCTTGGAGAGAAGGTCTTCTTGACCTACAAGCTTTGAATGGGGAGCTAAGGCAGCAGCACAACTGAGCGAAAGGGCCAATCGAGTGCAAGGCTCAAGAATAAAGATGTAAGGGTGCTCCAAAAGCTAGCATACGATAGATGCCATCATTGTATCTAGTTTCTTTGGTGATTTATGGTTTTGTTTGGCTCAAAAACCCTCACTTATAGCCAGGTGATGCCAACAAGAGCCTTAGAGTGATAGGAACGCTCAAGCTCTACAACGTATTTGAATGCTTGATGATGTCGGTGACAAGCTATTGAGAGGCACTATTTTGTTCTACCCTTTTTCTATCATCATTTTGGTGCCCGCCACTGAGGATCAAACTCCAGACCTTCAGTTTACAAATTTCTTTATGCTACATGTGATCCACTAGGGCTATGGCTAAAAGCAGGTTCTACACAGGTAGTGGGCATGAGGCTATTGTGGCATGGTTTCACCTTGTGGAGTATGATTTTTCTCAGTTGGAGCTTTATGATGACGAGTGGCAAGCCGATTATGCATGGCAAGGGCTTCTTTATGATGCATGCTACCTTTATTCCTTGCTGTCCGAGGATGAACAATGGAGTTGGCAAAGCATGAAAAGGGATCATTTTCTAGCTTTCTATGATCCTTCAAAGTTTTTTTGTACCATTGAGAATGGTTCTCAACTCATCAAGTCCTGGAGAGAACTTCAGGCACAGTACTGGGAGAGTTTGGACACCTCGGTATCTCAGGTATGCTTGCCCCATGATGGGTTTGGTTTTGATGTGCATAGTGGAATGGTTACGCTTGATGGTGAGGGTTATGAGAGGTGACAAAGAAACATCTTCACGTAGTGATGGTGGGGAGAGCTTTGATAACGAGTTAAGGTCTTTTGTCCTTGCCGATCTTAAAGACAAGGAGGCAATTCATCAAAATTTGAGAGCCCTAAAAATCAAAACCTAGTTTGAGGTGAGTGATAGTGAGACAGATTGCACTTGTAACCTATCATCAGGTGGAAATGACATGGAAGTTATGCATGAGGACGCAAATGGTTTAACTGTTTCAGATAATATGTATAATGTTGTGTATGAGGATACTTTGGGTCTAAACTCACAGCAAGAGGGAGGGCAAGGCCCTGTCTCCCATGAGGAGTGTGTGCAATTGATGGCAGATAATAGTGAGAATGCTTCAATTGAAGAGGTTATGAGTTTTTTTAATGATGAAAATATATGTGAAGAAGTGGTACATGTTGATGGCTTATTTGATGGTGATATCGGTTTTTTTTAATAGCCTCACGCATGCAGCAAGTGATGGTGTATTCTTCCCTTCTTCCTTTGATACTGGCATGCCAAAAGATGTAACTTCTAAGTTTTTTGATCGTCTTCTTGATGAAGAAATACCTCTTGAGAAAATTATGGGTGCTTCTTTGAAAGAAGATGCTTGTGCAGATGTCTCCAATGTGTTTAAGGGATTTGTATGCATCTTTGCAGGGATGTATACTTTTCAATGCATTTTGAGGGCTACTTTTGTTACTCATAATGATGCTACAAATGTTATCAAGGCTACTGAGTGCCATATGCACTTTGTTGGCCCGAATATAGGTTTTTTTGTAGGGGATAACAAAAAAGGAAATTTTATGATGCACATGCAGGTATATGGCAAAGTAATTGATAGTTTTTTGGGTCCAAGGTTGGTGTATGGCATCCCTAAAGGTTTTCCTTGGGAGCGAGGTGGAAGCTTGATTAAGCTTTTGATGCATGACATGCCAAGTGTTTTTGTGTGGGTCCAGGTAATATGATCATCTACTAGTGTTGTTGTTGAGCATGAATTCTCTAGCAGACTAGGGGGGTCGGCAAACTATGATAAGAGTTTTTTGGTTTGAAGTTCGTCATTCCATGTATACATTATGAAGAGAATGGGGCCTAGGAGGACCTCTTTATTTGGCAGTTTAAGGAAGTCAAACCTTTAGTATTAAGAAAGTAATCAAAGGATATCTTTTGAATTCAAACATGCAAAATGACTAGTTTATTTGAATTCAAATTTCCCCCCCAAATTGGAATTTAAAATCTAGCGGTTAAACCCATATCATGTAGAAATCTATGGAAAGAGCTCGACGCGTAGATTTTATGTCTATGATCTCCGCTCCAATCAGAGATCATATGTGGGAGTTATGGAAGATCAGAAATCCACCTTCTTTTTGGGAGAAAAAGTGCATCCTTTGACCACTCTTACACATCTCTTACACACCTATCATTCTTGCACACATGCCTATTCTTCAAAATGTTAATCACCTCCATAAGCTCATGGAAAATAAAGAGGCCCTCCTAAACTCCATCCTCTTCCTAATGATATGGTGTGCTCGCTTCTTCTATTTTTGAGCCCGGGGAGGTTACCTAATAAAAATGTAACATATCACGTGAGTTCAACAGAATGGTATTTAAAGTTCTTGAAACTTACAAAAATATATATACAGAAGGGCATTATTTTTTAAAATTTGGAAAAAACTTACAGATTTTAAAAGAAAAGGGTACATTATATTCTTAACAAAAATTACAGATAAGGGGGTTTACAAACATGTCTTGGACGCACGCGATATGGTAGTTTTACACATAGTGAACCCCCCGAGCTTTTGAGTGTGCTATGGTTGCTTGTACAATGCTAGGCAACATCAATTTTTGATTTGTGCTCTTGGCTATGGTCTACAGCTTTCCATTTGACAAGGTTTGCAAAGAATTGATGCACTTTAAGACTGGTAAGGGTCTTTTTCAAGGTGAGACAAACTCTACATTAGGAAGAGGATCGGGTGTACGAGAACTTCTTTATTCTCCATGAGCATATTGAGGTGATTAACATTCTAGAAAATAGGTGTATGCCATGTGTGCAAGAATGGTGAGTGTGTAAGAGATGTGTACAAGTGGTCAAAGGATGCACTTTCCCCCCAAAAAAATGAGGTGGATAATTTTTTGATTTTTGGTCTTCCATAACTTCCACATATGATCTCTAACTTGTGAGGAGATCATAGATCCACAATCTACTCGTCAAGCTCTTTTCATAGAAATACTACATGATATGGTTTTCATTAGAAAGGGGATGGGGTCTATGAGGGCCTCTTTATTTGCCATGAGATTATGGAGGTGATTAACATTTTGACAAATAGATGCATGCCATGTGTGCAAGAATGGTGGGTGTGTAAGAAAGGTGTAAGAGTGGTCAAAGAATGCACTTTTCCCTCTCTAATTTGACTAGAGATTATAGATATGAAATCTACATGCCGAGCTCTTTCCATAGATATGGTACATGATATGGTTTTGCCCACTAGATTTTAAATTTCATTTCAGGGTGAAATTTTTGAATTCAAATAAACTAGCCATGTTGCCTGTTTGAATTCAAAAGTTGTCCTTTGATTGTTTTCTTAATACTGTAGGTTTAACTTCCTTAAGCTGCAAAATAAAGAGGCCCTCCTAGACTCCATTCTCTTCCTAATGTACCTGCTATAAATTCAAAAGTTGTCCTTTGATTACTTTCTTAATACTAAACGTTTGACTTCCTTAAACTGCCAAATAAAGAGGTCCTCCTAGACCCCATTATCTTCCTAATGAAATGGCTAAATTTAGGGGCAATATTGATTGCCCATCATGGGCAATCACCCTTTTTTGAAGGAGAGCCATTCAGGTGTGCTACCACCTAAGAAGGGATGAGCCAATAGGGTTGGCCAGTATCTCGTGGGAGGATGCCATTTAGGGGGGGCGTTGGAGAGCATGGCTGAAGAAGGGGGAAAAGTCCGTACTCTACATAGAGGGAGGCTGTCATCACGTTACAAGGGGGAGGCGAGCTCACAGGGAGATGATAGACAATAAAGAAGAGGCCAATTAGAGAAGCAAGAGGGCGGGCTGCAGGGGTCGACTAAGAGAAGGAGGGCACCATATGAAGTAGTGCCCATAAGAGGGTTGTAGGGTGCTCCATGAGCCGATACATGAGCCGATACGGCTGGCCAGTAGCTTGTGAGGAGGATGCCATTTAGGGGGTCTTTTGAGAGCACTGCAGAGAGGGAGCCGCCAGCAAGGGTAATAGAGTTGGAGCTCATGCTTGGGGGGAAGTGAGTTTCCAAGAGGATTACGATAACACTAAGAGATTGAGAAGCATCCAATTGGAGAGGGGCTCGATAATGGCATCACAAAAAAAGGGAGTGTAGAGTGAGCAAGTCAAGGCTCAAACCTACATGCAAAGGAGAGCTCACAAATGCAAAAAGTGATACAAGGAGAGGGAGTGCTGGTGTTTAGCAATTCAAGGAAAAAGCTTGCCATAGAAGGGGATGCTTTAGTGTGAGCACTGGTATAGAGAGCTGAGAAGCAGCAAGCTCTCACAAGCTGGAGAAAGGGGAAGCGGAAGAATCTATCAGAGAGTGCAATATGTGACGTCATGAGCCGAGAAGGAGACGTTGAGCAGCCATTGGAAGCGAGGGGTGCAGTGTGTATAAGAAGGCAAGTGATATTTTGGGCCACCTTTGGGAGAAAAGAGGGGTGGCCATTTTAGAGATAAGTGAGGGCCCCATCGCCAAGAGCAGTGTGAGGAGCTTTGGGTTAATGGCTGTTGTACAAGCCGCCTACATAGGGATCCTCATCGTCAAGCTTTTGGGGGGTTGTGGAGAAGGTCTTCTTGACCTACAAGCTTTGAATGGGGAGCTAAGGCAGTGGCACAACTGAGAGGAAGGGACAATCAAGTGAAGGGCTCAAGAAGAAAGATGCAAGGGTGCTCCAAAAGCTCGCATATGATAAATGCCATCATTGTGTCTGGTTTCTCTGGTGATGTATGTTTTTGTTTGGCTCAAAAACCCTCACTTACAGCGAGTTGATGCCAATAAGAGCCTTAGAGTGATAGGACCGCTCAAGCTCTACAACTTATTTGAATGCTTGAGGATGTGGGCGAGTTATTGAGAGGCAATATTTTGTTCTACCCTTTTCCTGTCAGCGTCATGAAGCACTTCATTAGGAAAAATATGAACGTTCTAGGGGGCCTTTGAGATTAAGGTTAATTAGAGGCCAGCCAATAGAAAGAAGGTGGTGGACACACTCTATACCCTCAAAAAAGTAGGGAGACAAGGTAGCTTTACACCTCTTTATTGACTCTTACCTAGTGAGAATGTAAGGGAGGTGGCTAGGGGAAAGCGAGAGGGGGGGGGGGGGGGGGGGGGGGGGGGACCAGTTTGACCTCTTTTCCCCCACTTTTTGGCCCATATTTAAAAATACACTAAAAAAATCTAAATTTTCAAAAAAAAAAATCAAGTTCTCCCTTAAAAGGTCCTCAAACCTATTTATGGTCAAAAAAGTATTTTTGACCTTCAAAAGACAAAATGTGCACTAAAAAATAAAAAACATTGAATGTTTTCAAAAAAATTCAAAACATCATTTTGCACCCTCCAAAGTCTCTCTCTCTACAAAACCTACTCCAAGATCTCCATTGCTGCAACAACCACATGCACCCCCTATAACTACCCTTGTAGTTTACATTCAGAGCTTAACATCATCTCCATCTTTAAGTTTATCATGCTGGAGAGAATTGACCTCTTTATGGCTTTCAATGTTTAGGCTTCACACCTCATAACACTGGGTGGTGCTATTTTGTTGAGGGCTTTGGTGCGCCATCTATAGTTGTGTAGCATGTGATTGAGTCTCACAATGCAAGTAAGTTGTGTTATCTATGGAGAGTCATCAAAGATTTTTCTTATAATTTATTCTTTGTATAGTTGTCATTAGCTTATTAGAATGATATCATTTTGTACTTTATAACTTTGTGCTCACATAGTCTGTTGTTTACTTACAGAGTCAACTTGTTTTGAGAGGATATGAGTAAGCAACCATGTGCAAAGATGGAAATCACTCTTTTTTTGTTCTGTGAGGAACCTTTCACTACCATGCTAAAAGATTTTGATAAGAATAGTAGGATTTTTGTAGAATCTTGAACCAATAGGTACTCTTTAGGAGCTCTTAGAAAAGCGATCCATATAGTACTACTATCTTCCCTAGTGTTATAGACACAAAAATACTCAAGTGTATATGAATCTCTAGATGAGGAAGACAAAGATTTGTGAGGCCTTTGACCTAGGGAGTTCAGTAAAGTATATGTAACATAGCACATGTGCTCAACATAAGGGATTTTGTATTCTTATAAAGTTACAGAAACATGTGTAGATAAGGCCTATAAGCGGTACTTGTAATCCATTCTGGTGAACATGCATGATATAGGAAAATTTTATATAATATTGAATGCTCTATACCTTTGAACACAAAGAAAGGGGGGGGGGGGGGGGGGGGGGGGGGGGGGCGCTTTGATTACATCAAACACTACACCTCTATATCATGGCCATGCATTAAAAAAAGGCCATACTTGTCATTTTAAAGCCCAGGGGACCCTCAACAAGAGGGGCCACAAGGGCCTGCAGAATGGACATCCAAGGAAAATAGATGGCCGTACTGTGCACCCTTGTGGCCCCTCTTGTTGAGGGTTCCTGGTGCTTTAAAATGGCAAATACAGACCAAGGCATTCCCAAGAACAGGGGGTGGACACATGGAAGTAAAAAATGGTTGATGAGCCTGATACAAGGTTTAGGTATTTGCCATTGGGGGGGGGGGGGTGTTTTGCTCTGATTACATCAAACTGCAATTTCTGTCTCATGGTTGGCCATGGCATTAAAAAAAGCCCCTATTTGTCATTTTAAAGCCCTAGGGACCCTCAACAAGAGGGGCCACAAGGGTGAGCAGAATGGCTATCTAAGGAAAATGGATGGCCATTCTGCGCAACTTTGTGGCCCCTCTTGTTGAGGGTCCTTGGGGCCTTAGAATGGCAAATACAAGCATATTTTTTATGCATGGCAACTTTTAGGCTGTTTTCAACAGCTTCTAGCTTCCAATCGGCTCCAAATCTGTCTGGACTTGTCTCATATGAATTTGTTCATCTCATTTGCTCTTCGACTATCATGTGATGCAAAAAAATTGTATCTTGCTCGGATTCTCCAAAAATCAACGTGCAAGTTGGCAATTTCTTTAAAAAATGATGTAAAACGGACATTTCTTACTTTTTTTTAAATCTACGGACTCCAACAAGCATTAAAACCATGGAATCTAAAAATACTCAAAAAACCAATATTTTTTATTGTGTTAAGGACTGTATTTCTTAGATACAAAACTTTTCCAAAATCTCGCACTAACGCCTTCAAAAGTGTCTTCCAAGGAGTGCACTCGGTCAAAATTTGAAATTGAAGGAAAACAATCAAAATGAACCCCTAGACTATGTACAAACTTTAAAATAAGCAAAATCTCCTTCAAAAAAAGTTGTTGCTAAAAATTTGAAAATAGGCTCCCCTTGGACTTCTCACAACAATAGAAGGCAAAGGGTTGAAGGAGAGGTATGGTGTCACAAGAGCATGGTAGGAATCTCATCGAGGTTTATTCCATTAAGATCTCATGTACTTTATCATGTTTTCTCATGTACAATCTTACCAAACAAAAAAAAATCTACACTTTAAATGACTACAAATCTTATTTAACTGTTCAAAAACAATCTAAAATATGGTAGACCTAGAGTGCTCTTTAACATAACCAAACAAAAAAGTTCAACTTTTTTTCCATTAACCTTGATAAACATACATTCATGAACAACTTCCAAGGGGTGGTGCGGTCATAGGTCTTACATCCATTCCATGACATGGTATGCTCATTGGGTGACCTATCACATAAAAATATCTTTGGTGGGGGTGCCCACATGTTAGGAAATGGTGTGTTCCTAATGAAAAGCTTTTGTATTGTCCTACTAGGGATCTCTCGATGTTAGCATAATGTCTTTTGGTGTAGTGGGATCCACATTGCTTGAGGAGATCTTTGTGCCATCGTAAAAGCTTCATGTTATGTCAGTTCCTTGAGCCATTCTCGCAAACAACACCACTCAACTATCATAGTAAGAGGTCACCTTGTATCATGACGCGTTAGAGACATGTTCTTTAAAAATAAACATGTATGAATTCAACATTTTCAAGTTGTATAATAAAGACACTTGTTAAGTATATGATGTACAAATTTGCAAGTATCTCCATCCAACTGGGAATAAACAATCCTAAAATATACATTAGGATGATATTACCTACCTCTAATAAGCATGAATTTGAAGCACCTACCCGCAAGATGTAACAAAGAAGGTTGTTTTATAGGAAATGTGGTGGCACTTGACCTCTCTAACCTGTAGCCTTTCACTATTTGTGTACAAAAGCAACCTTTGTGCCAAGCACTACAAAACAAGTAGAAGCAACACCTTAGACTTCAAAGTCTATGATGAGAAGAACACAACCAAAAGTAAGAAGTATATTTTTACCTTGTACCAAGGGGTGTTTCTTTCAAATATGTGATAGTATTGGCAAGCTTCATAATGTACACATTCTTTTCTTGCAATTGTTATTGGGGAGAGTTTCAACCTCCCTTTTCGAAGAGGCAATATTTTCTTGTAATTCCATTTTTTGAGCTGAAGAGCTTGACATTTGTGCATCCATGAATGAAAAGAAGCACCTGCACCCATACACAACCAATTGCAATAGACTAACAATCCTCCTTCTTCCCTCCCAAGATATTGAAGAACCATCAATATTTGTCTCACCGATGGTACAATGCTCCTGGGATGACTTCTACTCACCCTCAAGTGCAGCCTTCGGTGCAAACACCGTGGATAAGCAAAGATGTTTGCTTTTGTTGTGTGGAGTACATAGTGGTAGAGGCATACGATTTGTGATGTCCGTGAGCACCATGGCAGTTGTTGCATGAGGAAGTAAAGAATGAAAAGAGAGAGGGAGGAGGGAGAGGGAGGAACATGGGAGGAGAGAAGGGGAGAGGGGGGGAGAGGGAGAGAGAGGGGAGGAGGAGGAGAGAAGGGGGTAGGGAGAGAGGAGATGGAGAGAGGAGAGAAACAAAGTTTTTCTGGGAGGGTGGTATTTTTTTTAAAAAAAAGTACTTTCATTGCTTGTAGGTTCTAAAAAAGATCAAAAATTGATTTTTTGATATGTATATATATGTTGGGGGAGTTTTAAGTAAAAAGAAGTAAAAGTAACTTTTTTGAAAAAAAAAATAGTTTTGGCTCTTAGTGACCCAGGTTTTTGCTGATGTGGCCACACCCTTTTACTCCCTTCACTTTCCAAAATCTAGAGAGAGAAAGTGACCTCCAAGGTGCACATCCTACATGTATCTAAAGAAAGGCTAGAAAAGCCTACTCAAAACTAGCTTCTTGAATGCCCTTATCCCCTTAACACTACATAACATTAACCTTAATCCCTAAAAATTAGGATTCCTTACAAGGCCCATGCAAAGTCCATATTTCTCGTAATGTAAGACTTTGGTGGTCCGTTCGTAAGATGAATAGAGTCCCCAATAGATAGTGCTTCCAAGTGGCGAGGGCTTTTAGGACAGCTAGTAGGCACTCCTTCTTGTAGATTCCCAATACTTGCTCTTCGGAATGAAATCTTTGACTCTCATATGCTATGGCATGCCCTTCTTGAAGCAAAACTGCTCCAAGGCAATCTCCTCAAGCATCACATTGGACCTCAAATGATTTTGAGAGATCCGATAGTGTAAGTACGGGTTGAGAAATAAGATTTGTTTTAAGCTTCTCAAAAGAACTTTTCTCTTTAGTAGTCCATATGTACTTAGAAGTTTTCTTGGTCAAGTCATGTAGTGGTCCCGCTGTTTGGGAGAATTTAGCTATGAAGCATCTATAGTATGCACACATACCAATAAATCTTTGTACGTCATGTAGATTCCTTGGATTAGGCTATCCTTTTATTCACTGAAGTGTTCTTCGATGACATTATCATCTACTCCAAATATTTGGAGGAGCATAAGCAACATCTCCAGGTAGTTTCTCAAGCTATGAGGGAGAGTAAACTTTTCATCAACCAAAAGAAGAGTGAAATTTTCCTCCAAGAGATTCAATACCTAGGTCATATTATCTCTCAAGATGGTATCCGTATGGATCCAACCAAGCTTGAGGTAACTTGCGGTAGGGTATCAATATTTTCTCCATTGGACGGTTGAATGTGGTTGGAGCATTTCTCAAACCAGAAGGCATGACAAGATATTCATAAAGACCAAACTTTGTATGGAACATGGTCTTTATCTGCATTCACTATCTTTATTTGATAATAGCCACTTTAAGGTCAATCCAATTGAAGTAGTTCGAACCTTGTAACTTATCAAATAGATCTTCTACCTGCGGTATGAGAATTTTTTTTTTGATAATGATACAATTTAGTGCTTATATAGTCCACACACATGCGGTATGTGCCATCTTTCTTTTGCACTAAAAGAACTGGTGAACAAAAGGGAAAGGAGCTACTCCTTACCATCCCCTTGTTTACCAGCTCATGCACTTGCCTCATAATCTCTTGTTGTTGAGCTTGAGAAACTCTATAGGAGGTTTATTAGGGAGTGAGCTCCTGGGTAGAAGCTCTATCATATGGTCATCATCCTCTTGTTTTGGAGGTGACTCCATAGGGATGTCATCAATAAATACATCTTGGAATCTATTTAGAAAATTAGACAAGTCTAATTCTTCTTGATTCCTACCACTTTGTTTTATTAAAACATTAGCATCATTTAGAGACTCTTTGACAAAAATCATGTACGAGAAAACTGAGATTTTCATTGACTTATCAAAAGTAGGTGAATTTACAAGTGGTATAGTACAATCGGCGGACTCATTAGCATATATGTACATGCTCTTTCCAATGTAAGTGGAGTAGATTCTCCTTTCAGATAACTTCATGTTGTCAGCCATGCGATTGATCCATGGTGCCCCTAGGATAACATCCTCATGTTGGAGAGAGAGATAAAAAAGTGTTCTTTGTCAACGTAGATTTGGACATGAAGCCTCAACTTCCTAATCAATGGAGTAACAAAGGCTTTCTGTCCCTTGAAAGCCCCATTGGCACGTACAATATCTCTTGTCCCAAAATCTTGTCCATTTTTGTGGCCAACTCTATTGATATGAAGTTGTGAGTAGAGCCAGGATCAAATAGGATAAAGGAATCATACTCCCTCACCTTCCCCCAAGCATATGAAAGGGATGATCCTTTGAAATGAGCATCCTCTTTTGGAGCTTTGATCATGGAAGCTCTAGGAGTCTCATTGCCGCCATTTGTTTTTGGGACAAGAATGATAAACATGTCCTTGCTCCCCACTCTTAAAGGCTAAAAGCATGCTTTGGTGGTACAAAAAGGACTGTCCTTGACAGTACCTTTGACAAATCTTCAAGCTACAATTTCTACATGTCACATGAAAAACTACCTATCATACTATATATCAATGGATAGATCTTCAAAAGGAGAATCTAAAAACACAAGGTCCGAAAAGTTTTGACCTAAACTAAAAAAAATTTACCAGTCCCCACTTTTTCATTGGTAGAAGTAAAATAGGTCCTTTTTTTGTACCACCAAACCACGCTTTCACCCTAAAGCATTTGTGTGATTTACGCAAAGCCTCTAGCTCTTCAAGAGAAAGTTTGTTTTTACCTTTGTAAAATTGTTTCTCCTTGGTCTTGTCATTGTTGTGTTGGAATTGCCTTGGGAAGAACTTTGAGCATTGTTCTTCCCCTTTGCATCATTTCGACCTTTGTTTTCCATGGGCTTTGCATTCCTTTTAGCCCCTTGTTGGAAGTTTATATGAGATGAAACCATAGTGTGGTGGATGACTTTGGTGATAGAACCGGGACATCGGGAGTTGACGTACTCTACAATTTCTTCAGGTAATCCTGCACAAAATTGTTGCTTTGCTCGACAAAGTCTATCTTTTGGAGCTTTGAGATGTAAATCTCAATACTTGTCTACATATTTGTGGATATACTTGTGGGAAAGTAGCTTCAAATTTCTCCATTCAGTAAGCACTTTGTCCTTGGTATCGCTTGCAAGAAATTGCTTCATTATGGAAACTCGTAGAGTTTTCCATGTCCTTGGGACTTCGCCATTCCCGCACTTACAAGCCCACCATTGACGAGCAGATTTTTGAAAGTGCATAGCTACATGGTGTAGCTTGGAGGACTTTGTGAATTACTCGTCTTCAAAGGCCGCATCAAATTGTTGGATGGAGGCCAATACTTTGTCAGTAGCACCAAAGATGCCAATGATAGGTGGGAAAAGAGATACTCTTTCCTCCCTCTTTGAACTTCTTAAGATTTTGGGACCTTTTTCAAGAAAGGTAGGAATTGTGATGTCCTCTCCTCTTGTATTCCCTAGGAGAATAACCGCTTCTCTCATTGGAGGAGGAGGAAGGTGAAGAAGAAGGAGAAGAGGGTGACCTCTTTCTTTCCTTTGTTTCCTCTCTTCCATTTTGGAGTGATGTGGAGAAGGACTATAGGATGATCTTTTCCTCTCGGAAAAGGACACCACAAGGATATACCCAACATCATAATATTGCTCCATAATATATTGTAATTCACTACAAGAGGTTTTGTGCACTTTTGACGGCGGCTGTAACAACAAAAATACATAGGGATATTTTTCCCCCTGGCGTCACTATAAGCGTTGCTTAAACCGTCGCAACAAAGAGAATGTCGCTATATTCGCCACTACAAGTGTTGCTATAAGCGTCGCTATATAGAGACTCTGCAATTTCCAATTTAGTGACGATCATAGAGATACTGCATGACCTAAAATATAGACGCCTATAGTGACACTTGAGAATAAAAAAAATTGGGTGGGAGAGCATTCATTGCCCTGCCACCCCATCAACCATATTGAACATAAATTTTCCTAAATAAAGATGCAAAACTGACAAAAGTGTCTCGATGAAAGTGAATTGACAAAATTATACACATCATAGGCAATATCACTTGATTGTTAAGTTTTGACCAAAATGTAATAGTTACAACGCAATTCTCATTATTGATAAAATACATCGTTGACCAATAGTTACAAAAATGACGTATAATGATCATCTCATTATACATGCTATGAGAAAAGAAAACCAGTGCTATATGGCTACGACTAGTTTGACATCGACTAATTCGAAGTCTCATCGCATCCAAGTGGTGTATCCGTTGAATTCTGCAAAAAAAAACAATAAGACTTTCTATAAGTATAAATATATAGTTTTTAGCTTATTATTAAAATACAACAAATGTAAGAGAGTAAAATTAAATACTAACCAAGCCGGAGCGAGAACTGAGAACGACGTGAGATCACCTTCTTGTCGTCATCATCCAAGATGATGCTACCATTGATGTTGATTGAGTACGGAAATCCCTCTCACCAACGACGCTTGTGTAAACCTTGGTGTCTTGGTAGGGGTCTTGAGTGGCGTCCCAATGGGGGTACGGATGATAGGTGTCTCCACTAGAGTCAGGGTCCCGAAGCGAGAAGTGTCGAGTAGGGTGACTCTCGAAGGAGTAGCGAGTGGTGTGTAGCTAGGAATGGCCCATGGTCGCACAAAACCTAGAGTAGAAGGAGATGTCATGGCTGGTGTGGGGGCACGAAAAGAAGGGGAAGGTAAGGAGCCTCGACGACTACGAGGCGGTGTGGAAGCATTAGCGGTGTCTCCTCCACAACAACCGCCGCTACCACCACTAGAGCGTCGATGGCTAGAAGAGTAAGTCTTGTGTAGGAATTTCATTAAAGGTGTCAGGCATTTTTTGGATGAGTACAAAAGCCATAAAAGATGCCAAAAAAAACTTGCTGACCACCCTCATGTATATATATGTACATAGTGCTTCCAGCTTTGAAAGTGTCCGTGTAAAAAACCCTCTACAAAGGCTTGGTTTTGGTCAAGTTGTTGGTTAAGTTTTGGGTTGGTTGAGCTTTCAAAAAATAGTTTTTAATGAGCATTCCTAGCCGTGCTTGATAGCTTGCAAATCGGACTCCGACATCATGAGTTAGACGCACTCAAAGTGGATAGTTTTTCACTTAAAAAGTGGCAGCGGATGCACGTGGGAAGACGGCAAGTGGGCCAACTTGATGGTTTTTTTTAGCAATTGCATGTTTAGAAATTTATGGAGTTAGGCGAGGTAATAAGCTCCAAGCCGTGCTTCACGACGCTATATTTGGTGGTCGGGGTCACCCGCTACGCCTCCTAGAAAATGGCTTAGTTTGGGGGCAAAGCAAAAATTTCAGGTTTGGACATGGGGAAGCTGGGGAAGTTGGGGAGAGCATTCTATGTGGCAATGGAATAACCCCACATAGAGGGGAGCAAGTGAAAAATGGAGGGTATAAGGGGGGCAGTGGGTACCCCCTAAGAGTGTATCAAAGGAGTTAATGGAGCTTCTTGGCCTTGCTTGAGAGGGCTCGTGGACTTTGGGGAGAGGAGGGGGCGCCAAATTTGTGTTTCCTCTGCCTAGACAGGCGCCCTGCCCATTTTTTGGTCCCCGGACACTGTCCCCCCCCCACTTGCCTTGGTCAAAAAGTGGCTGACAACCCATTTTTTACCCAAAAAAGGCTCAAAATGGACCAATAAAAAGGTGTCTAAAGGGGGAAATGAAGTTGGCAAAAAAGGGAGAGAAAATAGCTTGGAATAAGAACCAAAAAAATCCCCCTTTAATAGCTATATTTTCCTCCACATCCTCTTTTGCTTACAAAGACTTGTTTTCTGGAGCTTTTGAGAGACCTTCCATCTTCAAAAGCTTGTAACTCTCTCGTTGGTTATCAGAATCAAGCATATGGATGCTCTACGGAGATCCTCACAACACAAGATTTACCTTCATGGTCTCGGTTTTCTAAAATTTTGGCCATGGTTTGAGTTAGAGCTGTTTCTCGCCTATCTTCACAAGTGTTCGACTTTGGTGTTTTCTGTCGTCATACAGGGTTTCTTTCCAACGGTGTGACTCGTGCAGAGCTATAGAGGTGCTTGTTTTCCCTATCGTTTGCACGCTAACATCGTTTTGGTGCCCCCATGGAGGAGAAATCCTCATGTGCTTCAATTTTCGCAAAATTTTCACTATGCAGGCAGAGAATGTAAAGGGGATGTGGGTCCTTATGGACAACCGCCTATGTATGTGCTTATTGTGGATAGTAAGTAAAGAGGTCGTTCAATTTGGATTGCAGCCTTTGTGAGGGTCGGAGGTTTTATGAAGCCGAGCGCTGGGGGTCGGGTTACACAGTGTGAGGTGGATGAGGTACTGGAGCGATCCATTGACATCCCTTGCAGTTTCGACGTCACATGTACATGTTTTTGTGGCAATCAAACATGTCAGACGAGTTTCCTAAGTTTCATGGATTGCCTAGTAAAAATGCGTACTCTTTTATTGAGAAATTGGAAGTTACTTGCTTGCTTCGGGGCATATAGGATCCGGCTATACTGTTACGGCTACTGCAATACAGTTTAAGGATGAAGCAAAATCTTGGCTACAAAATTATGAGAGGTAGCACAGGCACAAACACCAGGGATTGTGTTGGACTATAATCATGTGAAGCTGGCATTTTTGGCACAATACAGGAATGTCAAAGCACCTCATGAAGTTTGGCATGAGATTTTGGGCTACACTCAGAGGGCTAATCAGAGTGTGCATGATTTTGTCATGCATTTTACCCGCCTTTGGGATAAATGGGCCCGAGCATTGGGAAATGAAACCCCTCCCGCCATGTTAAAAAAGGACCATTTTGTGGCAACCTTGAAAGAGAGTTTGAAGTTTAAAGTTGAGTTGAAGTGGCCTACCACTTTTGAAGAAGCAGTTGTAATTGCCAGGGGGAAAGAATGGAAAGCTCAAAGACTTAACGAGTATGGGAGAGTGGTCCATGGACAAGTTAATGGTGGCCAAAATGAGGAGAGCCAGGTAGAGGCTGGAGTTCAACCTATGCGAAGGGCTGTAGACACTGAGCAATTGCAGTGTAATATGCAGGACATGATGACCATGATGCAGGAGTTACGGCTCAATGTCTTTGGAGGTGGTCGTGGTCGTGGAGGTGGTAGAGGGGTGGCCTAGCCATATAAAGCTCAACCTAATGCTGATGCGGGTCGTGGACAAGGTTCTCCTCAGCCAGCAAGAAGGTTTATCCCTACTTGTTATAATTGTGGTGAACTAGGACCGATCAACACTCATTGTACAAAGCCAAAGAGGATGGGAGGTGATGTACCCACTTCCCAAGCAGGTTTGTGAGAGGTCTAATGATTATGCCTTGGATATACGAGAGGATCATGGTGCTAAACAAGAGAATCAAGCTTCAACATTAGGTGGTCACGTGGGTATTGTGCAAGTTGAGAATAAAGAGACAGATATGATGCCATTGTGGAAGCGGGAAAGGGCACCAAATGGTGCTGGCCCTAGCAAGAAGAAAGGGAAGGAGAAGGAGGGTGAAGATGCAAAGACCAAGAAGAATAGGAGACCTCGTAGGAAGTTTGAAGTAGCGGATTTGCCATTGGGACAAGGTCAGACAACTTATAGTCTCAAGGAGGATCTGATTGGGAGGAAAGTAAATTGTACTTTTGAACAGTTGATGAACATGGTACCCAAATTTAAGAGGTAGTGGAAGTCGTTAGTGAATCCTATTGAAAAAGAGACAAAGTGTGGTCATGTCAGAGTGTTGTCTCTGGAGGAGTTACCCGACATCTGTCCTGTGGTGAATGCTTGTCACAAAGGTGTGGGCATGGGAGAGTCCTACATTGATGGAGGTGTGCAAGTTTGTGTGATCACACAGTCATGTGTCGAGAGACTTGGCTTGATCATGTCCGGAAGCTCTGGGTTCAGGATCCGACTAGCAAACCATGCCAAAGTTAAGTGTTTGGGACTAGTCAAAGGTTTGGAGATTGATGTTTTTAATGTGAAAGTTATGGTGAACTTTCACGTTATGCCGGCAGGTTTAGGAGCTTTTCCTCTCATATTGGGACGACCTTGGTTAAGAGCTGCTGGTGTGGCACAATCGTTGTGTATAGCAAAGAGGGAGAGAAGAGGATGTTTGATATGATTACCAAACAGCCTCTGGCATTAAAAGAGGTGTTTGAAGATGATGAATCTGAAATCACCAGTGAGGGAAGTTCAGAGGATTTAGATAGCAGTGCTACTTCAAGTTCCAGTGTGACGAGGGTGAAGTGTCCTTTTTGTTACTAAATGAAGAGGAGAAAGAAGATTGTGAAGTGCTGCAAATTTTAGAGGATATAAATGCGTCAAGTCGATTGGAGCAGCTTGAAGAGTTAATGCAGCCCAAGCAAGATCTATCAGTGAAGAAAGGACTTGTTCAAAATATGCTAAGTACAGATTTGTCACAAAAAGAAAGGGTAGAATACCTGATGATGCTGGATAAGTTTTCGAATCTTTTCATTACATCATATCAAGAAATAAGGGGTTTTGTTGGGGACCCAGTGAAGATTGAGTTGATAGAAGGAGCAAAGCCAGTGTGACAGAAACTAAGAAGAATGGCTAAGGAGCAAATGAATGCTTTAAAAGAATAAGTGGATAAGCTTTTGAATGCAGGGTTTATTGTTCCAGTAGATAATGTTGAGTGGGTCAGCCCTGTAGTGGTCACTCCCAAGAAGGATGGGCGTTGGAGAGTTTGTGTTGATTATAAGTCATTGAATGCAGTGACCAAGAAGGATCCTTACCCTGAAGGGGATCGGGGAGCACCACAGACGGAGAGTGAGAGAGAGAAGGAGACACACGACACACAGATATAGGTGGGGAGACTCAATCAGTGAGTTGCCCCCTATACACTTATGCTATGTATAAGGTATACAAGCCAGTGGGCGCCCAGACTCTGGGCGGCCGGGCAAGGCACAGGCGCCTATACTCCAACAACCTCCCACTTAAAGGCGACTGTGCCTTTAAGCAAGGGAAACTAGTCTAAAGACTACAAAAGGTGAGAGAAAATCACTCTCACCCGATGCCCACTTGCTGGCTGTGATCGAGTACATCCGACTGTCTTGCTCCTGTGTAAGTCCATACACCGCCAGATGTACCGCACGTACTGCAAGTATGTATGCAATACCTGCATATCTCCCTCGTGCACTATGCCATCATCAGTCAACAAACTACTGACAACCCCAACTGCAAATGCTCCCACTGCAGCTGCGATATCCGGTCTCAAGATCAACATCTCATACATGAGACCACCAAATGCCGATGCAATGCTAGCGGGCCCTGCTAGCTCTACGGAGCATGCATCAACATATATATCCCTGGCAATAGGCATCTCTAACTGACAAGGCGTGTCAGTCACATTCATCTCTTGACTTTCCGCAAAAGACGCATCAACCTGTCATGCAACCTCAGAGCAAACTAACTTCTCTAGGTGTCTGTTGGAAGACATATCCTGCACAACTATATCCCCATGCTCACTGTCGAGCATAGAAAGGAATGATTGCATAGACACTAACGTCTCAATCTCCTCTGCAATCATCCACTGCAAACATGACCACTCAATTTGTTGTGACTCACTAGAGCTCTCATGCTCTAACTCCTTATGCACAGACTCTTGCACAACGTCCTCCTGTCGTGACTCACTAGAGCAAGACCGCTCTACCTGTCTATCCTGTATAGAAGTATCTCGCACAACTGACTCTCTGCTTTGCTCAGTCACTAGCAAAGCATGTATGTCTGACTCTGTCACCTCTCTGTGTGACTGCTCAAGTTGTGCCCCAACTGTGTGCACAATGAGCTCACTACTATGCACTCCATGCAAAGCACCCTGCAACCTATGAGCAAAAGAGACTGTCCGAGTCTCTTGCTCTCTGTATGGCTGTAACAAGATTGAGACTTGACCATCTTGCACCAGTACTACATGCAATGGGTACCATGTGCCAACTCTAGCACCTCTCGTAATCACTAGCAAACCCAAATGCAACGCAAAATATCGCTCAAGCAGTGATACCCGACATCCACTATCCCTGAGTTGGCCAACGGAGATCAAAATCATCGTCAAATCTGGCACATGACACACATCTTTGAGCACGTACGATGCACCGCTCGGTAATGACAGTCTCACATCTCCTGAACCAGCAATCTCATACAGTGACCCATCTGTCAATCGCACACTACCATACACTTTGCTAGAATAGCTACTGAACCAGTCACGATACGAAGTGACATGAAAAGTAGCGTCCCTGTCTAGAACCCACTGCAAAAGAAGTGCACTATCCTCAGACATCAAAAAATCAAGAGTAATACAGGAAGCAAATGTGACCTCACTGTCACTAGGGTACTCAGACACTGTATCTGATCCTGCAACTGTCAAGTCAACGAAGCCTATAGCATCTACTGCATCCTTGAGACTAGCCTGTCTCCTGTGTTGTCTCATACAATGAAAGAATCACCGTCTAATGTGCCCTGTGTGACCACAATGTGAACATCTCAAGTGTCGACACGAACGAGAACGCCGTCTCTCATGAGTCATTGTCCTAGACTCGAAAGTCTCACACATATTGACTACTATAAGTGAATGCCAAAAATAACCAAGAGTTGTAACTCTACTCTAGGTACGGTAGCAATGAAATTCACTCAACTAATCCAAAAGAAGCAACCTGCTCTCTGAAAAAGAGCTCACCAGCACCTACAATGCTCATGCGAATCCACGTATAAAATCTCTTGCAGTAGTGTAACCACACTGTGCTCCACAAATGGCAATGATGCAAATCCCAAATGCGAAGTGTACGAGGATCCTGTAGAGTAAACCAAGATCCTGTATGGCTGTAAAATATGGCTGCAAATCAGTCCCAAAACAACCCCAAAATTCAGCTCCTAAACAGTTGCATAAACAAGTCACAAACGTGTCCCAGATCAGCCTACAACAACTGAGCCATACATGAACACCTGCAAAGAGGAAACAATGGCTGAAAATTCAGCGTCCAAATAAGCCCTCAAACCTGCCTGTAACTTGTAAACCTGTAGTAGCTGAAACCTACTGAAAACCCTCAAGCCATTAGTGCTCGAATCCGTCTACCTAGCATGTAGCCACACAAGCATACATCACAATATTCACTCCTAGGAGTGTGCCAAGATAATTGTACGTCTGTCAAACCGTGAGCTAATCACCAAGCCCACACTGTGCGGTATCAATACATACACACGCACAAATCTCCCACCTGTAGAGAACACCGCACGCAAATGCTGAGTGCAACCCACAATCTCTACCTAGATCACATAAATGATGCGCATAAAACTCCTGGGAAAATTTCACTAGAGTTTCGACGCACAATGGCTATCAACACAAAATAACCATTGTCCTGCAAGCTCAATACAATGAGCAATCAATGCGCATCAAACTACACTCAACATACATGCATAAGTTGTGCAAACCTGTGTCCAACAAATGCTCACAAAGAGTACCACAGGTGACCATATATGTCATCCACAACCAACCTCTGCACTTGCTCACAAGATCTACTGCTCACCACATAAGCATACATAGAGCATTACCCACTCAAAGACCATGTATACAAGCCACAACACTGCAGAAGAACCACTCAACTGCAACTGGCAACACCTGTGGGAGTACTAGAATCAACCTATACCTGGAAGTCAAACCCGATCTTGTAACACCTCATATGTGTTTGTTACCTGCAGTGTGCACGGGTAAGCTGTCTGCAGCAAGGAAAACAACATATCCCAAAATTGTCCTGAAAAATATTCTCTATGTTTTTAATTTCAGACCCACCTGCACTCCGAATCAGAAAACTATTTCTTCTACAAAGTCGTAGAACTTGAAGCCAGCTCCGTTTTGAACCAGAAAGTTTTGGAATCGGAGCTTTTTAGCTCAAGTTATGAGCAAAACAGTAGACTGTTGTCAAACTGCCAAAAACTGAATGACTTTCTTCTGTGCTTCTTTGAGCTCATAGAAAGGCTCAAACTCACTTCCCACCTCGATGCGTGAGCTGAATGTATCAATCTCACAATGCTTCCATGTCTATGGAAGCTCCAATCTGTTGTCGATGTAGTCGTTGCAAAGCTTGCCGAGAAGAGGGAAGATGCTGTACACAGTGGACTCATCTTGAGAGCTCTCTTGCAAGCCTTTGTATGGCTGCCTACAAGACTCCTCTATTTATTTGCTCAAATCTGTGACCTCTCCGCCATAGCCGACGAGCTCATCGCGAAGCCGTCCATCTACGCTCTCACACCTGTCGCTCTGATACCAATTGAAGGGGATCAGGGAGTGTTGAGCCAGCAGAGGATCACACCCACATGTTTGCTCACACTCATCATTTTTGTAACCATTGATTGTAATAAATGTCTTTCCGACATTGATTTTGATTGGAGCCATTCATTAAGTAACGGGACTCAATTGAGTTTCCAGCTTGTAATTCCGAAGTAATTTCACTTGTTGATGTAATTAGTTAGAGATGTTCTCACCTCCAAGGCTGAGGTATATAAGCCAAAGTTTTGTAACCTAAAAGAAGAGTTTTTTATTTAATCAAAGGGAGTTTTTGGAGCGCCGTGGCTGTGTCAGAGAGAGAGAGAGAGAGAGAGAGAGAGAGAGAGAGAGAGAGAGAGAGAGAGAGAGAGAGTCTTATCTACTTGCTACGCGAGCTACGAAGCCACCATTGGAGAAGCAACATCGCCATTGTGTTAGCAACGGCAAAAGCTACGTACAGATACCAAGAGTGCGCGCTATCAGCTTCTATGTGTGGTAAGTTCCTACGAGCTTCGGTGTGAGTTTTCTTCCAACTCGTGTGTCGGAATGGAGCGTGCAGCATATCTATAGAACCACAACGAGTAGAGCTACGCATTAGTACCATCGGCGTCAAGTTTCGGTCACCTGTATTTTTTGGCCTGTCTTCATACGCGTTTACCGCACGGAGTGATTATAGGTTGATTTTGCAGTTCAAGTCTTTAGGGTGTTGTTCTTACCTAGTGTATAGACTTCCCCTTGAGTTTGAGATCGATTCAATGATTCTAGATCCTGTTTCGTATAGCATTCGTTCGTAGTACGGATTTCAGTCACTTGCGTATTTTAGAACTTAGATTTGATTTCCTTAGTAGTGATTGTCATTAGAAGGTCGAGTAGGTGATTTGACACCCACCTAGTTGTTTCCATGCGCCTGCGGGTCAAGCTCCGTCCTCGTCTGACAAATTCTGTTGTTGGTTGAGTTCTCGCTATTTAGCTTCCGCTAGCGACGTAACCGCCTTAACATTTGGCGCCGCTGCCGGGGACGAGAGCCCTAAGTAGGTGACCTTAGACTAATCCTACGAGGTGAGTCGTATAAACTACTTTGTATACTTTAGTTAGAAAAGATCTAGGAGTGGTGGACTCCGAAGATCTCGAGAGATACTAGGAAGTGGGGTATTCCTGGGTCTTCCGTGTTGACAGTATTTTTATTTTAGCTTAGATTTGTTTGTTGTTTTGTTGGTGTTGAGTAGTTGTTGATAGAAGAAGAATTTGCTAGTCCGTGAGTGGCAGTGGATCTCTTTAAAATCACAATTACCAAACCCATTTTATGATTAGGAATAGCTTAGGTAGGACTTCATTTGATCATGATCTAGAGCTAGTAATCATTGGAGTATTTGCTTGATATGGTTGATTGCATGTTAGATCACTAAACCGTCGAGTTAGTAGTGAAAATTGCAATAAACAAAAGTCAGAGAAATTTTCTGTGTATCTGGGAGTTGCTGAGCACTAGAGAAAGCTTTAGGAAGGATTCTGTGCCAAAAAACTGGAAATCTGCAACTTTAGACATCATCATACGCGTATGATGTCTAAATGACCAAACAGAGACCAAAACAAAAATTTTGACTTTACCAAAGTGTTCAAAAGGGGGGTTATACCTTAAGTTCAACTTAAAACAAGAGCATTAACACTCAAAGAAACCCAAAAAGACAAGTCGGAGTCCAAGAAACGCAAAGAATAGGAAATTTTGGATTCAGATCTTGTTTTTTCATTCAAACCTGACAAAAACACTTGAAACTCAATTATAAACATTGGAGAAGGCTAAAAACCAAAAATAGTCAAAATCTGGGACAAAAGACATCATACGCGTATAATGTCTTTTAGCACATCCACTGCTTAATTTTGATATCTGACCTGACAAGATTGTTACAAACACTGTAGAAAGCATAAATATCAAGTCTTGACCCAAATTGAGGAAAAAGACATCATACGCGTATTATGTCTTTTACCTAATTTTGGACATATTTTGATACTTTGCCAACACAGATCCATTGTAATAGCTGTCTAGAGGTTATATTTCAAGTTTCATCCCATTTGGATCATAATTGACCCAAAACAAGTCAAAAGCGGAAAATTGCCAAGAAAAGCCTAAATTAGCCATAACTTGCTCAAACAGAGTTCAAACTGAATTTTGTGAGTGGAAAGAGCATAAGGGGGCTATTGAAAGTGAGCATAACCAAAATAGTCTAAATCTGTGAAAAAAGAGATCATACGCGTATAATGTCTTTTTCAGCATAACTGCAACAAAATTCTCACTTGATGAAACAGAAGTTGTCCAACTGACAAGATTAAACAATTGACCAAGTATCAATCAATTTGGATCAATTCTGACCACAAAAACTTGGGGAAAACAAATTGCCGAGACGGAAAAGTTAAAGTCCTTTAGGGGAATTGATGAATTTGAGATCGGGCAGGAATCTCCAGAATAACCAACCAAAACAAGGGGAACAAGCAAGTGTCATATCAACCGAGGGAAGTGTAAACCAAAGTTGGGTGCAACCATTAGAGCCGATCTTTGAAGGAAGTGTTTCTGATACTTCTTCGGAGAGATTTTACAAGATTTTCACCGAACACTTGGAACACTTGAACCTGAACAACAGAGAAAATATGGCAACAGGATCATCAAACCCTTCCGCCACAATGAAGCTATTGTTCATAAAATACCAGTACGGCAATGAGCAAGGTGCCAAGATCTACAAAGATGGAATGGACCGCTATTGCGTAAAGATAGAGGAGAGACCTAGTGAGTTCAAGGACTTAGTGCCTGTGAGCTATAGCGGAGATAGATATCTAGATGACGAGGGTACCATGTACTTGGTAGTCCTAAAACCTAACACTGTAGACAAGTGGGGATTGATGGGCACCAAAGCCAAAGTAGATGAAGAACTTGAGGAGAAAGCACCAATAATGAACTTACCTGATGCGAGGTTAAGACCGCAACCGGTATTGGGACAACAACCACCTTTACCAGGAGCAAGACCAGTAGGCATTAGATATGCACCAACCTTAGAGAATCAGGAAGAACAAGCCTTAGTGCCTGCTCAAGCCTATTATGAAGAATCTGGTGCACACATGTCTCCAACTGTGTATTACCCACCAGAAGAACCCAAACAACCAGAACCATGGGGCATGATTGGGAATGTTGGAATACCAACAGTTATAAGTGCTTCTGATGAAGAGAGATACAATTTGGACGCAAGAACATTGATGTTCATACCTCATGGAGGGTTAACAGGACAAAGACCATCCTATCCACAAAGGACGAATCAAATGGGACCAAGACCAGCACTAGGACCCTGTTACAAGTGTGGAGGTGACCATCTGATGAATGTTTGTCCACATACGGAAATCATTAGAATTAACGCTTATTGCACTGAGTGTGGGGTTACTCACTTCATTGAGGATTGTTCAAAGAATCCAAACAAAGTGCAAAAGACGACATTGAATATGCTAGAAACTATTCCTACCAGCAGTGGGTCTGAAAATGAAACTCTGATACCAACGCAAGTTGTTACTAGAGCTCAAGCTAAGAAAACCACTAGAGAACCTGAGAATGGAAAGTTAGCGACTGAAGTGGTTAGTCAAGGACCGCGGAGTCAGAGAAACACATGGAAAGCTAGAAAAGCACGCATGAAGTTGAGAAAAGAACGTGAAGACGCTATTCTAGCTGAGAAACTAAAGCGAACTAAAGATAGATTAGAAAAACTTGAGAGTCAAAACGGGAAACGAGAGAGGAGCCCGGAAAGAACGAAACAAAAGAGTATCAAAGAAACAACGAGCTTAAGCTCAGGGGGATCAGTGCTAGTCGACAAAGTACACGAACCATTGGACGCACTGATGAGAGCTTACGAAGCTAGGTTAAAGAACAACCAAACACAAGAATAGAGGTGGATGACATACCCAAACGCGGAATTGGAAAAGCAGAGACTTGAAATGTGCCAGAGAATGATCGAGACTGCACAAGCCTTATTAGAACCACCAAAAGAAACAATGAATTGTGGAACGGAAAACCCAATTCAGCAAGAGACTATCATTTCACGGGTAGCTGAAAAGACTCCCAGTGCACAAAAGCCTGAAAATACACACAAGGATGACAACATAGTATTGAACACAACCGATCAGGAGATAGAGAGTTTTCATCCAGTCATACAGAGGTCTTACGGAATAGATGAGGATTACAATGAATTTTGGAAACAAGTGAGAGAGGCAAACTTTGCAAACGAGCTAAGTTGCCAAGCTAATCAGACAAATTGGGAAAAGGACATCAGGAATCCTCCCATAGTGGAATTTGAGGCAGGATCTCAAGTGGACTTGGATCTGCAATCTTACTGGGGAGATGGGGGCTCTGTTAGAACAATGGAGAGCAAACCTCACTCACTGAATACCTTACCTTCATACTTAGGAGAGTATGAAGCAAAATCCGAGAGTAGAGCACTTCCCTCACGAAGAATCTCATCAGAGAAAGTCATGGACTCGCAAGGATTGATAGAGATCTTGTCAACACCAATGACATGCACTATCACTCTAGCTGAGCTTTTGAGGCTAAGACCACATATGTGGACCACTGTAGGAAAATTCTTGGAGAAATTTGGGATAAAAGACCCAACATCGAGACTGCAAGAGGGTATACAAGAGCTGAGTAAACCACAAAAGAACGCTAAGCCTGTACCCTTAAACAAGGTCGGAGAGTATTGCGAAGGTGAAGAGGGGAATACAACCTTACCAGTTGAATTCCAAGGAGTGAACACGATGGCAATACTAGACAGCGGAGCTGGGGTAGCCATTGCTACAAAAGAAATCTGGAAAAAATGGGGGAAACCAGCAATAAGGAAGACTAGGTTGAAACTCCAATTAGCAGATGGACACATGGAGAAACCTATGGGGTTATTAGAGAAAGTCGTAGTGACTTCTTGCGGCATTGAATACGAACATACTTTTGCTATTGTCGATTTTGGCAAGGAGAATAACTATGATATCATATTGGGAAGACCATTCATGAGACAATTGAAAATGGTCCAAGATTGGGGCTACGATCACATATACCTGAGAAATATGGAAACCACTACACGTGTGAACCTGAGAGACCATAGCTACAAAGATGTGAACCGAACACCGGTAGAGGAGTTTGATTCAGCTACTTTGGCGGGATCCGAATTTCCAGCTTGGTTAGGTAAGCCCAAGGAGTTATGGATGTGTGGAGCCTCGAAATGTGGAAGTCTGAGGCGAGAAGAATATGTTTTAGAAAGGGCTATCGAAGACGAAACTTATATAGGAGAACCCTTTCCAAAGGACAACTTGAACCATTAGAATGGACACACATGCTAGCAACCGTAGATGTTTGTGCAATTCCGGATGGTCCCACAACGAAATTTTGCGACAAGGACGGGTACGACGTGGTTCCGTACTTCATGTTGAGAACTGTACTCGAAAAAGAAAGTGAAAAGAACGATACACTAGAAAAGGAAGATGAAGAGGAGGTGTTTCACGACATTCCCGATCATCCTGAGTGGGAAAATGAAGCAGACAACGAGTCAACGGACAATTCAAGCAGAAACAAAGAAACTATAACGGATGTCCGATTTTATGATTTTCCGAACCAAACTAAACAACGCCAGAAACGCTATAGAGAAAAGAGAAAAACAAAGGGGGTTAGAACCAATCCGATGCCTAAAATAAGAGGAAAAAATCAATTCCTAATGCTAGTAAAGGCGGAAGATTGTGTTAAGGACAAGATTTCTGGAAGAATGAGAGGCAATGATCAAAAGAGCTTATGAAAAGACAAAAGAGGCTCAAGAAATCAAGTTCAAAGGAATGGAACGAAAACAGAAACAGAAAAATCAGAAAAGAACAAGCGCAACAGAGAACACACGGAGTCCAAGTTAGAACGTAGAAACAAGTACAGAGAGCTCAAGAAAACTCTGAAAGAAGTTTGGATGACAGAATTTGAGAGTGGAGAGGACGAAAACGCCAAAATCAAGGAAAACATGGATGTTCCCTCTCACTATAGGAAATTCACAATAGAGGATAGGAAGGTGGTATTAACCCAACCTATTCGAGAGAGAAGGGAGAACGAATCTTATGACGGACCGGAGGATGCAAAAAAAGTTGATTTAGCAGCTCCAGGTGAGACACCTAGACCAGTTTACATAGCCACGGATTTGTCTCCACGCGAGGAAGAGAGACTTTTGAGTCTTCTCAGAGAGTATAGGGATGTGTTTGCATGGTCTTATAAGGACTTAAAGGGAGTTGACCCATCGATATGCCAACACACAATCCCACTGAAACAAGACATTTAAAATAGCGATGATTGATAAATAAAGTATTCTATATAAATAGAACATTTAAAATAGTAATGATTGATGAATAAAGTATTCTATATAAATGGAACATTTAAATTAGCGATGATTGATGAATAAAGTATTCTTTTGAATATGATTAGATAGTATATAGTTTCAAATGGACAATTAAAAACAACAAAATCAAACAATTCATACATTTTGTATATGAAATACTCTTCACAGCCGCGTTACCGACCAAGTATTTCATATACTTAATACTTAAAAAATTAATCGCACATGCACATACAGATTATATGACGTTCGTACGACCGGGTTAATAAACTTTACGCCACATTTAAATACAAAAACATATGCTTCTAACAAACAACACTCTATTAGCCGTGTTACCGACCAAGTGCCGCTTGAATCTAAGGAAAAACAATGGCCTACATACGAACATCATATTGCCGCGTTACCGATCGATGCCCATATGTTTTTTGGGAAAGGGGAAGGCAAGTTGACTTACCATAAGGATACTAGATTCGCTGCGTTACTGACGTAGTACCCAGACAGTAAGCCAATACTTACCACAAGGACACCATCTTCCCCACGTCATCGAGGTGATGACCCCGTGATAAGCATTGTTCTCTAGAACAACTTACACACACACTCCCATTGTGTGGTAAGGTACCTTATTACTACCGCGCACTACAACAAAAGGCACGCTACCACACAACATATACCCAGATCGTGTGGTCAGGTACTCTGATGTTGCTGCCGCGCACTGCGACACAGAGCACGCTCCCACACGACCCCCTCTCTCCCTCTCTCCTCTCTCCTCTCTCCTCTCGACGTACCTGCAAAGGTGGTTGCAAGCTCTCTCTCTCTCTCTCTCTCTCTCTCTCTCTCTCTCTCTCTCTCTCTCTCTCTCTCTCTCTCTCTCTCTCTCTCTCTCTCTCTCTCTCTCTCTCTCTCTCTCTCTCTCTCTCTCTCTCTCTCGCCCGCGTAGGGAAAATAATAAACCACGGCGGGCCCACCGGGGAAACTAAAAAGCCCGGTGGGAATTTTGTGGTTTTGCGAGTCACCCTAAACCGGGTTCTATGTGATCATGTTTACTGTGATCATGTAAATGTGTCAATAAGACCTTGTGGTCACACAAAATTTGACATAATTACGTAAATATTAAATCCCTGGGACTCTCGTGTAGTGTAACGAAGTAAGCAAGTTCCGTCATCACAAGATCTGCATCAGAGGACCATCGTCGACTAGATTATTCAAATTTTTCTATGACTTCACAATCTTGTGTAAAATGATTTTTGTAAAACCTGTTTGTTGGATCATATCCACCACTTCTATGCCAATCCATGGTTGTTATAGCTCTTCCAAAAGGGGACGAACATACACATCCATATTCATCACTTTATACTACCCTGGCACAATCAAGCTTAGGAACAGGTGCCCCTTCTTAGTATTCAACCATGGGGGTTGACAAGGACAACTGGCCATACACTGTAAGATATTGACCTCATACCAAATAGATTTACGCCATCCATAGCCAGGCCGAGGTGCAAATTTTGAGCTTCCCTGGCACAATCCGGCCATGTGTCATCTATATGCTTCCATGCCATGCAATCTACAGGAATCCTAGCACACCATCTGAAGGTCTATTCTCCTCCTGCCATGATGCTAGGGCGGCCATTGACTTACATTTGAAGAAATTGTTGATGCGAGGTAGCAAAGGAAAGTGTCACAAAACCTTCTGCGGAATTTTTTGTCCATGGAGATCTAATCGATATCTCTCGGAATCACATTTCGGACACTTCTCCATGTCTATGTATTCCCCTCTGGAAAGAATACAGTCGTTAGGACAAGTGTGACTAGAAATGTAATCTATCCCCAAGTTTTTCAAGATCTTTCTTCCTTCCTCTCTGGAATCTGGCATCACTTATCAGCTGGCAGTATGTGCTCTCTTAGAAATCTACACAACGGAAAAATGCGGTACACTTGTGTAAGTAATCTGGTACATTATACATTTAGAGTTTTTTATTGAAGTAAACACATTGTAATACACTTGAAAAGTAATGTGACGCTAGTGTCACTCCATCCAAACTTTGTCTGCATGTTGACAAGAACTAGGAGTGCCTTCAATCTAGACACACGTGCTCCACCATACAATGGCGTATCGGCTTCACTTTTCATGTCATCATAGATAAGCATTTCTATATCCATGATCGTGTCAATCATTTTTGTTGGAATTAGGGTTGCAGAGAAACACACACAGCTTGGAGAAGACGAAGGAAGCTCAAGGCACACAATAGAGAGTGTGTTACTTAGTGCGCAATGGAAAGATAGATAGCCATAGAGTGATGGGCGTATATACAATGCACGGGGGAAAAAACCTCCTAAAGAGGGAAAAAATGCCCCGGCGGTCCTAGTGTGTTCACACACATCACTACCACATGTATATGGTAACAAATCCCCCCTGGAGTGATGCGGTGAACGAGAGCTGGCACATGAGTAAAGGGAAGTGCCATGCCCTGAGGACAGGATCAGTCCACAAAGGGGAGTAAGCCCAAAGCTTTGCGGAAAGCTTCAAGCTTCTCACGAGACAATGCCTTTGTGAAAAGATCTGCAAGGTTGTCCTGTGTTGGCACATAAGCCAAGCTGATCTCTCCTGCTGAGAGCCTCTCCCTGACATAGTGGTAATGCACCTCAATGTGCTTTGTGCGAGCATGAAAAACTGGGTTCCTCGCAACTGCCAATGCGCTCTGACTGTCAGTGTAGATAGTGTTGGCAGTGTCCTGTCCAACACCCAAGTCAGCCATAAGGCGTCTGAGCCATACACACTCAACCGTAGTTGTGAAGACTGCCCTGTACTCAGCCTCACAACTCGAAGTGGCCACAGTAGGTTGCTTCTTGCTCAACCATGATATACATGAACTGCCAAGCATGAAACAAAAACCACTTGTGGACACTCGCGTGTCAAAACAACCAGCCCAATCTGAGTCCGAAAAAGCATGTAAGTCTGGCGGCAATGATCCCCCCTTGGGATAAAACAAGCCAAGATGTAAAGTGCCACTAAGGTAGCGGAAAATCCTCTTGACAGCCTGCCAATGCTTAGACCCTGGGCTATGCATAAATCTGCTGACCTGCGAGACTGCAAACTGAATATCTGGCCTCGTGTTGCATACATAAATGAGGCAGCCAACAGCAGTTTGGTAAAGAGTGACATCAGCAGGATCGCCAGCATCATGTAGACTCAACTTCAAACCTGTTTCCATGGGAGTGGCAATAGGTTTGCAATCCTCAAGTCCAAACTTACATAGCAATGTCTCTATGTAACTTTTCTGACACAAGGCAATACCACCATCACACTGCTTAAACTGTATACCCAAGTAATGATGCAACAGCCCCAAATCTTTCATCTTGAAAGTAGCATTCAAATCAGCCTTAAATTCAGCAATATGTCTCTCATTTGGTCCAGTGATCAGCAAATCATCAACATAAAGAACCACAATGAGAAATACATCATCCTCACGCTTTACATACAATGTGCTTTCTGTTGGACTGTTACGAAAGCCTCGTTTAACCAAATGAGTGTCAGCTTTCTCATACCAAGCACGAGGAGATTGCTTCAACCCATACAAAGCCTTCTTACATTTGCACACTTTGTCCTCTTGTCCTTTTATGACAAAACCGCGAGGCTGCGTTACATAAACTTCCTCAAATATGTCACCATTCAAGAAAGCAGTAACAATGTCTGATTGATGTACATCCCAACCAAAATGAGCTGCCAATGCACATAGAAAACGCACAGTAGTCATACGACAAGTGGGAGCAAAAGTCTCTTCATAATCTATGCCTTTTTGTTGTGCATAACCCTTTGCAACAAGTCGAGCCTTATGGCGATCGATCTCACCATCTGGCTTGCGTTTCAACTTGTAAACCCACTTCGTACCAATGGCCTTTTTGCCAGGAGGCAAATCACATAAAGTCCATGTGTCATTCTCTATAAGTGCATCATATTCTGATTTCATGGCAGCAATCCAATTTTCTGAATTCTGTGCTTCATCAAAAGACAGAGGCTCCTCAAGATCATGTAAACTAGACACAGCCAAAGCATAACAATCTGATGCATAAGATGCATGGCGAGAGCCTGAACGAGTACGACTAGATAAAGGTGCATCCAATTTACTGTCACGCAAAGTGTGCACCAGCCATTTTGGCATACCTCTAGCCTGCTCATTTTCAGCCCTTTCCTCATCAAGTACATCATGTACATCTGCATCAGTAATAGGCTGTTCTAAAACATTTTCAGAAACCCCCATAGGCTGTACATTTGCCTCATTGGAACTTACATTCGTATTTCCACCACTGAAAAGAGGCAACAAAGTGTCATAAATGTCCTGTGAGCTTACATTACTGTCTCTAGTACATGACAGCAAGGGTTGAACAGAATCTTCCACAAACACTACATCCCGTGAAACCAAAATACGTTTTGTTTGCGGATGATACAACCTGTAACCTTTGCTTTCAGCACTATAACCAACAAAAATACATTTGACAGCCTTATCATCCAATTTTCTGCGCTGCACTTGTGGCACCAAAGCATATGCCAAACAGCCAAAAACACGCATGTGCTCAATAGAAGGTTTTCTATCATGCCATGCTTCATATGGAGTAATAGACTGCAAAGCTTTCGTAGGACACCTGTTAAGTACATAAGTGGCACACATGATGGCCTCAAGCCAAAAAGAATGCGGCAAAGCTTGACTTTTGACCATACATCGTGCCATTTCCGTTAGTGACCTGTTTTTCCTCTCAGCAACACCATTTTGCTGAGGTGTATAAGGCACTGTACATTGGTGTTTTATCCCACGACTAGCCAGAAATGCATTAAATTCATGAGACATATACTCCCCCCCTCGATCGGAACGGAGGGTGCCCATAGTACATTTTGAGACATTTTCAGCCATAGCCAAAAATTGTTTGAAGCACATAAAAACTTCGGACTTCGCTTTAAGCGGAAATACCCACGCATGCCTGGAGTAATCATCAATGAAAGTCACGAAGTACAGGTAATTGCCCAAGGACGGAGTTTGCATGGGCCCACAAACGTCACTATGCACAAGCTGCAACCTGCATGTGGCCCTAACTGAACCATCCTTTGGAAACTTAGAACGCTGCATTTTACCCAGAATACAGCCTTCACAAACATGTTTGATAGGTGCTTCAAGAGGCGGCAAAGAAGCAACCATATCAGATTTCTGCAAACGCAGCAAACTGGCAAAATTCAGATGACCAAAACGTGCATGCCAAAGTTTTGCATCTGAAATAGCCCTTGAATCTGCAACAGCATTTGCAAAATTTTGTCCACACTTGTCATACAAAGTGAGCTTATACAGCCCACGGCACAAAAGCCCAGATGCAACAATTTCATCACCAAAACTGAGATCATGAACTGTACATCTGTCATCCACAAATTTGACTACAAGTCCAAGTCTAGCAAGTGCGGATACAGACAATAGATTCTTCTTGATCCCAGGTACATAAAGTGCATCAACAAGTGTGAAGGAACTGCCATTAGCAGCAGTGAGCACAATCTTTCCAACTCCCTGAACTGGATAAGAGGCGTTGTTGGCACAAGTGACTGAATTCCCATGAGGGACAGACTCGAGAGAGGTAAACAATTCACGATGTGAGGTAATGTGCTTTGTAGCACCACTGTCGAAATACCACACATGTGAATCTGCAGCAACTGACAAGCATGCATCATGGACAGCAGGATTGTAAGTGCACTCTGCGCTAAAAGCCCATTCTGCATCAACATCAGCATCACAATCTCCTTTCACAGAAGACTCAACAATGGCTGCATTTGTAGTGGAACCAGCATTTGCAGTGGAACCACCCTCTTTCTTCTTAGCCTCTTTGGCCTTCAACTTAGGACACGACTTGATCAAGTGATCATTGGCTTTACAATAATGGCAACGCATCTTCTTTTTGCCCTTATCACCAGAATTGCCAGACGAAGTGCTGCCAGCAGAAGCATTAGGAACATAATTTTTGCCACTCGCAGCAGAACCATAAGAAGTGGCTGCATTACTGTTACCACCCTTTCTTTGAGAAGCAATAAAAGCCTGTTCAACTGCACGCTGCCTAGTCCTGTTTTTTCTAGAAAGTGACTCTTGCAACAGCAATGTGCATAATGCATCAAACTTGACAACTTCAGGATTTCCTTGGGTCATCAGTCTCCAAGTACTAGCAAAAGTCTGGTAGGAATCTGGTAAGGCATCAAGAACAGTCTGCACAAGGGAACTGTCAGAAATGACTTCACCTGCAGAAATGAGTTGCTCATTGATATCCTTGACACTAGCAAGGAAAGTGTCCATATCATCTTCCTCATGCATAATCTTCGACTCTAGCTCTTTACGCAGCAAAGCAATTTTAGCCTCATTGCGGCTTGCATAAAGACCTGCTAGAATATCCCAAGCCTGTTTTGCAGATTTTGCTGAACGGATGTGAGGAATAATGGTGCGCTTCACAGACAACGCAATCAATGCATGAGCCTGCGCATCCTTAACATCCCAACGAGCTTGTTCTGCTGTAGGCAAAACAACTCTAACAGCTGCAATCCTTGCAGCAAGACCTGCAACATCCTCAATATCGCCTACATCTTCAGAACCAGGACGTACATCAATGCCCTGCACAATGTTCCAGACACCTTTTGACACAAGAACGTGTTGCATCATATAAGCCCACATAGGGTAGTTGTCCCCATCCAACCTGTCCTCAGCAGCAAACATCTTGAACACATCTGTGTTGTTGTTGTCAGCCATGGTAAATGCTGCACCTGATGTGAAAACTGCCCGAAAATAGGAGAAATGGAGCGGGAACAACTTGTGCTATATAGCACAAACCGTAGAAGACTATAAGGCACCTGTTATGCAGAAAACGGCACTGACAGAAAATCTGCACAAAATGACGAAATAGCCTGTGCAGTACTGCCCGTAGTGGAAACGGAGGCCGAAATGAGCCCAAATCAAAATTCTGAGCAGACCACGCTCTTCGAGCTCTCCCAAAATATTTGTCGACCTGCGAACGCTCGCCAAAGCTCACTGAAATCGGAGAAAGTGAGCAGGCGTGTGCTGGAGCAGCTGGCGACTAAGCCCGGGAGGACGTGACCTGCTCTGATACCAATTGTTGGAATTAGGGTTGCAGAGAAACACACACAGCTTGGAGAAGACGAAGGAAGCTCAAGGCACACAATAGAGAGTGTGTTACTTAGTGCGCAATGGAAAGATAGATAGCCCTAGAGTGATGGGCGTATATACAATGCACGGGGGAAAAAACCTCCTAAAGAGGGAAAAAATGCCCCGGCGGTCCTAGTGTGTTCACACACATCACTACCACATGTATATGGTAACAATTTTGTCGATCTTGGTCTTAAACATAGCCTCATTTGGGAATATGCTCTACATGATCACCCTCGGAGCTATCAGAGGCTGCATCTTGTGGCCTCATGTATGCTGCTTGAGTAAAGCACCTGCAAACACGTCTATTGGGTTGCAAGGTTGCTGCCTATTGGCGAGTGCCAAAGTCCAACAAGTTGTAATTGGCAATAAATTGATCTATAATAGATGGTTCAAACTCGCCAAATTCGCGAGTGCTGCAAAGAAATGTGTCTTGTTTGTTACACATCATGTATGCAATGATTACAAGGACATAAGACCCTTGTTGAGAGATAGGCGTTTCGGTTGGACAACCCCACATCATCGTCACTACTCATAATGAATGTAAAACCTTATAACCTAAACATAAATTTAATCTTCTATTCGTATCTTTTTTCTCTTATCTCTCTCTCTCTCTCTCTCTCTCTCTCTTCCTTCTCTCTCTTTCTCAATCTCCCTCACAATCAAGAAACCATAGATCACACTGTAAACTACCTCAAATTCTCTAGCCATGTCCAATCCTTGCACACCTCGGTATAGAGGTGCACAAAGATCAGAACCACCGGGTTATAATCTCATCTTTATTTGTCAATGCCTATATTTGTGGGTACGAGAAATCTATACACCCATGTCTACATGACAATGCATATAGTGGACAA